>NW_024429195.1:62924868-63549868 GCF_017639785.1 Mesocricetus auratus
GGATGGTTTCTTCTAGTGCTATCCATTTACCAGAATTTCAAGATTCCATTTTTTTTTCTGCTGAGTAATACTCCATTGTGTAAATGTACCACATTTTCTCTATCCATTCTTCAGTTGAGGGGCATCTAGGTTGCTTCCAGGTTCTGGCTATTACAAATAATGCTGCTATGAACATAGTGGAGCAGATGCCCTTGTTGTATGAATTCGCCTCATTTGGATATATGCCTAGGAGTGGAGTTGCTGGGTTTTGTAGTAGATTGATTCCCATTTTCCTGAGGAATCTCCATACTGATTTCCAAAGTGGCTGTACGAGTTGGCACCCCCACCAGCAGTGGAGGAGTGTTCCCCTCTCTCTACATCCTCTCCAGCATAAATTGTCTTTGGTGTTTTTGATTTTAGCCATTCTGACAGGAGTAAGATGGTATCTCAAAGTTGTTTTGATTTGCATTTCTCTGATGGCTAAGGATGTTGAGCACTTTCTTAAATGTCTCTTGGCCATTTTAGCCTCCTCTATTGAGAATTCTCTATTTAGTTCTGTACCCCACCATTTAATTGGATCCTTTGGTGTTTTCGAGACTTGCTTCTTGAGTTCTTTGTAAATTTTGGAGATTAGCCCTTTGTCAGATGTGTGGTTAGTGAATATCTTTTCCCATTCTGTGGACTACCTTTTTGTCTTGTTGACTGTTTCCTTTGCCTTACAGAAGCTTTTTAGTTTCAGGAGGTCCCATTTGTTAATTGTCGATCTTAGTGTCTGTGCCACTGGTGTTATGTTCAGGAAGTGGTCTCCTGTACCAACTCGTTGAAGAGTATCTCCCACTTTCTCTTCTAAGAGTTTCAGTGTGGTTGGATTTATATTGAGATCTTTGATTCATTTGGACTTAAGTTTTGTACAAGGCGATAAACATGAATCTATCTGCAGTCTTCAGCATACCAAAACCCAGTTATGCCAGCACCATTTGTTGAAGATACTTTCTTTTTTCCATTGTATAGTTTTAGCTTCTTTGTCAAACATCAAGTGTTCATAGGTGTGTGGGTTAAAATCAGGGTTATCAATTCAGTTACATTGTTCTACCTGTCTATTTTTGTGCCAATACCAAGCTGTTTTCAGGACTATAGCTCTATAATAGAGCTTGAAGTCAGGTATGGTGATGCCTTCTGAAGTTACTTTATTGTATAGAGTTGTTTTGGCTCTCCTGGCCTTTTGTTTTTCCATATAAATTTCATTATTGTTATTTCAAGGTCTGTGAAGAATTGTGTCAGAATTTTGATAGGGATTGCATTGAATCTGTAGACTGCTTTTGGCAAGATTGCCTTTTTTTTTTAAAGAAACGAAACTCTATACTTTTGGTGATTGCCGTTATCCTTACTACTTGTTGCCAATGTTTATTTTACTGGAAATAAAGTCTACCATTTCTTCTCCCTCTGAAAATTAAATTATTAAGAGTCATAACTAAAGTGTGTCAAATGGTAGCATTACCAATATAAATGTTAAGAACTGTATTTGTATGACATAGTACAAAGAAAAAAGTAGATTAGACCAATTTAAATATAGTGGGGGAAAATTCTTAATCTGTTCCCAACATAAAGCACTATAGCAAAATGGAAATATCATATACTTGTATGTGTATGGAATGTGTATGTATGTATGTGTATGCCTCCCGAATGATGGGATTAAAAGCATGGGCCACCACCACCTGGCAACTTTCATATACTTTTGTGTGTAAGAGGAATGGAGGTCTGGGGGAGGAGAGGAGGGAGAGGGCACTGAGAGTAACATGTGTAAAAATAAAATAAAATAAAATAAAATAAAAGCCGGGCAGTGGTGGCGCATGTCTTTAATCCCAGCACTCAGGAGGCAGAGGCAGGTGGATCTCTGTGAGTTCGAGACCAATCCTGGTCTACTGAGTGAGTTCCATGACAGGCTCCAAAACAATACAGAGAAAGATGTCTCAAAAAACCAAAAAAAGTTATTAAATTAAATAAATAAAATAAAAAAATATAAATTTCTAAAAACTAAAAACATATAGCATAAAAATAAGACTGATATTTATTCTCCATCATCACAGCATCAGAAAATCCAAAACCCACATTCTGAATCTGATGGCATTTTGAAAAGCATTGCAAGAGCTCTTAAGTTAGATGGGCCATTAACACTCTGTGTCAATAGAGGATTACAGGTTTATTTAGCAGCTTCAAAACTGCTTTACCTATAAGATGACTCATGTTATACTATGGCTGTGGTATAAACGTCATTATATTTTGAAAACTTGAATAATTCTCAATTGTCTGGGTCTTCCATGACAAGAAAATTTTCACCCTAAGAGGAAGCACCATATATTAACTATTTATTAATATATATTAAATTTAAAACTAATAAATCAAAAATATCCTAACAGGAGAAGATTTAGTATTGCAAATTATGTGAAAGTGTATAATGAAGTAGCTTTACCAAAAGTCAGCTTTTGTTATTCTTATGTTTTATCCACAATTTAATGATATTTTCATGTTCTGTGGCAAAAATAGAATCCAGCCTCTTTTAATATGCACATTAAAGTTTTAAATTACTCAAAATTCATTTGTCACATGTTCAGAACTCATATATTAATTTGCTTAAATTTAAATAAGCATGTAGCTCATGACTTTGGATCCTGATGTTGCCTACTAATTATTTCCTTTAGTATATAGAATGACTTTCTTTGTGGTAATAAGAGTAATAGTAATGGGACAATTAAAATATTAACTGTTCCATATCTTCTCTCACTCATAGGAAGGCATGTATCCCACATAGTTTTCATATGTTATGAGAAGGGTTTGTGGATCTTCGATAAGCTGTTGCTTTTCTAAAAACAAACAATTTAAGGTTCTGTGATCAGCTATTCGTCCTTAGGCTTCTCCTCTGTACTACATGGAGCATTAACACAAGACTTGAAGATAGAACAGGCTAAGAACTCATGGCATGTGTGCACAATGGATAAGCTTGTATGCATCTAGAGCAATGGTTCTCAACCTCCCAATGTTACAGCCCTTTAATACAGCTCCTCACGTTGTCCCCCAACCATAAAATTATTTTTGTTGTTATTTCATAACTGTTATCTTCCTACTGTTATAAGCCATACATATCTGTGTTTTCCAATAGTCTCAGGTGACCACTGTGAAGGGGTCATATGACCCATAAAGGGGTAGCGACTCACAGGCTAAAACTACTGATGTAGAACGACCCCAAGTGTTACCAGCACTGTGACTATCTACTTATCTATTGTTGTTCACCACAACTGCCTGTGATGTTTTTTGTTATTCTGGATAGTAGCCATGTATATAATTATAAAACTTATGAACTAAGGGATAAATGCTTGAGTTAATATATATTTTGCAACATGAGTTCTAGTAGGTTTTAATGGTAAAAGTCCAGAGTCACATATAGGGGGAAATACTGAGAGGCCAGAGAGATAAAGGAGCAAACCAGAGCCACCTTACTTATTCAACTTCCCAGCCAAAAAGAGATTGGGCGCTTGTCTCTTCCTTCCTTATCACTTCCTCTCTCTGCCTAGCCATCTCACTTCCTGTCTGTCTGTACAGATCTCTAGACCTCTATGGTTAGATAGTGGCTAGCTCTGCCCTCTGATGTTCAGGTAAGCTTTATTTGTTAGAGTAGAACAAGATATCTCCACGACTTTTCCTGCAAATAAATTGTGACCAGTTGTCACATATCATCAAACATGTATTAACCTACAAAGACAATTTTTTAAACATTTGGTTGTTTGAAATACTAGCTAAACATGCTATTTCTTATGTTGTAGCTTCAAGATCACCTCCACTTCCTAGCACATACACGATCCTTAGACTAAGAAACTTTTCTTCAAAACAACTTCACATCACAGTTTGTAAGATTGGCCAACAGATATTTAAGAATCTCCTCACAGAGAGACAAAATAATACAAACATGAAGTATTTGAGAGATTCATTATCACAGGCAACCTCCCACTACCAGAGAAAAATCTACTTCTAGATGTAGCCAAGTTTGTGTATTTAGTGTTTTTCAAAACTCAGACAACAAAACAGTACATAAGGGTGCATATTACTGGAAATTCAGCATTTTGTTACCAAAGAAAACTGGGGCTCTGCTTCCCCTAAGGGATATGTCACATCCCACATGCTATGCTTCTTTGATTTGTCTGATGCTTATTCAACATGCTGAATCTTCTGGTATAATTTTTTTCTATTGTTGGTCAGAAGAGGGTGAGAAGATAGCAGAAAATAATATATATTTTACTTTTCCTGATGATGCCTATCATTTACATGGACTGTAGGAGGAACTGTGACTTATTTGGCGATCATTTAGAATGAGAGAGAAAACCAACTGACTTTGGACCACTGAGAGGAATGAATTCAGTTACTATCCTGTGATTAAAAAATGAAGAAGTCACATCTTCAAAGACTTCGAAAAGAGAACCATCAGTATCTAAGAAGTTCTGTGAACTCCGAGAATGAATGCTAGCTCTTGAGGAATCAATTTAACCCTGAGTTGCAGAGGGAAATAGAATACTGGAGAGTTGTGAATAAACATGAGACACATTATTGGGCATCTGTAACGGCTAATCTCAACTGCAAATTTGTTTGTATTTAAAATCATCAGGAAGACACACCTCTGGGAATGATTGTTCGGGATTACTTACAGTGAGAAGTTCTAACCTGCCTAATGTGGGTAGCACCTTGATCTGGCTTGGATTCTGGACTGTATAAAAATGAGAGAATGAGATGAACACAGACATTCATTGCTCTCTGTTTCCTGACTATAGATGCAATGTGACCAAATGTCTCAAAGATACTATTACTAGGTTGTCCCTGCCATGGTAGATTAGAACATCAAATTGTGAACGAAAATAAATTCTATTTCCTTTAAGTAGATTTTCTCAGGGTATCTTGTCATAGCAACAAGCAAAGTCACTAAGACAGCATCATTTGTTTAAAAAATAAAAAAGAAGACAACATTTTACATTTCTTAAATGGATCCCTAATATTTTTCTTGTCAACCTTAGAGAAGCCCAGTGTGTGCTTTTTATACATGTGTATTGAGCTGAAGAATTTTGTCATATGGTAACTCTGTTTTGACTCTATTCCCTTTGCATGCAATCACCTATGCAAGTGCCTGCCCATCTTTACTGTTTCTGATAGCTGTAAGGAAACATCTTTGTGTCCTATATGTATGCGTGTATGAATGTATAAGAGATCAGAAGCTCTTCTTATCAAACTGTAGCCTTAACATTACTGATGTCATTTTATTCAGATGGAACTATTTATTGCTCATAACATACTTCCTTTATATACTTACAATTTAAGAAATATTTCTACAAAAATTGACGACATATTTTTGTCTGTTCTTAAATTTCCTTAAGAATAAATTATTGCATAACCATTAACATATTTGCAAATATACACTACTTTCAAAAATGCAATCCCAGACCTGGGGATTTACTGAAACATACTATTAAATGGATTTAAATCTATGAAGAGAATAGCATAATACTGACATGCAAATTCTCAATTACTTAGTGATATGAAAGTTTCAATTATATTGTAAGTGAAATGATACTGGTCCAATATAATAAAGTCAAAGAACTTATCCAAGCCTACTAAGAAATTTAGAAATTGTAATGATTTCTTCAAAATCTTTCTTAGATATGAATGGAATAGCAGCTTACTTGGCCTCTATCAACCACATAAATAATGATCACGAATTCTTAATGAGCACTGAATATGCCAGATAAGTCAGTGTCTTCTTCATATCTATTGCCTTTTTTTCTCTTCTTAAATTAATTATTATGAAAGGGCATATTATTAAAATGGCACTTTTACCCTTATGAAGGATTTGTGTAATGCCCTAGTTAATAAAAAATGTACTTCATATGAGTTGAAAAAAGTTGTCTGCAATAAAATTTAACCTCCTAAAATGACAGCTAACATATATAGAAGTTTAAAATGACAACCGATAAGATAAGCGTCTGATGGGGGAAGTCCTGTACATTTGTTAATAAAGCACTGCTGGCCAATAGGAATCTAGATAGGTGGGACTAGGAGTCCAGGACGATTCTGGGAAGGAGAAACACAGAGAGTTCAAGATGTAATGCCATGGGGTAGGAGGCCCGGAAATTTCTCCGGTAAGAGACATACTTAGTTCTTTGTAAATTTTGGAGATCAACCCTCTGTCAGATGTGGGATTAGTGAATATTTTTTCCCATTCTGTGGGCTGCCTTTTTGTCTTGCTGACTGTGTCCTTTGCCTTACAGAAGCTTCTCAGTTTCAGTAGGTTCCATTTATTAATTGTTGATCTCACTGTCTGTCCTACTGGTGTTATGTTCAGGAAGCTGTCTCCTGTACCAATTCGTTCAAGGGTACCACCCACTTTGTCTTCTAAGAGGTTCAGTGTGGCTGGATTTATGTTGAGGTCTTTGATCCATTTGGACTTAAGTTTTGTGCATGTCGATAGACATGGATCGATCCACATTCTTCTACATGCCAGTCTCCAATTATGCCAGCACCATTTGTTGAAGATGCTTTCTTTATTCCATTGTATATTTTTAGCTTCTTTGTCAAAGATCAGATGTTCGTACGTGTGTGGGTTAATACCCGGATTTTCAATTCGATTCCATTGGTCTACCTGTCTATTTTTGTGCCAATACCAAGCTGTTTTCAGGACTATAGCTCTATAATAGAGCTTGAGGTCAGAGATGGTGATGCCTCCGGACGTTGCCTTGTTGAACAGGGTTGTTTTTGCTATCCTAGGTCTTTTGTTTTTCCATACAAAATTGATTATTGTTCTTTCAAGATCTGTGAAGAATTGTGCTGGGATTTTAATGGGGATAGCATTGAATCTGTAGATTACTTTTGGCAGGATTGCCATTTTTACTACATTGATCCTACCTATCCAAGAGCTGGGAGATCTTTCCATTTTCTGAGGGCTTCTTTAATTTCTTTCTTTAAAGATTCAAAGTTCTTACGATACAGGTCTTTCACTTGTTTGGTTAACGTTACCCCAAGGTATTTTATGTTGTTTGTGGCAATTGTAAAGGGTGATGTTTCTCTGATTTCTCTTTCAGCCCTTTTATCATCTGTATATAGTAGAGCTACTGATTTTCTTGAGTTGATCTTGTAGCCTGCCACTTTGCTGAAGGTGTTAATCAGCTGTAAGAGCTCCCTGGTAGAGTTCTTTGGGTCATTGATGTAAACTATCATATCGTCTGCAAACAGTGAAAGTTTGACCTCTTCCTTCCCAATTTGTATGCCCTTGATCCCCTTTGTTGTCGTATGGCAATAGCTAGAACTTCAAGTACCATGTTGAAAAGGTATGGAGAAAGTGGACAGCCTTGTTTTGTTCCTGATTTTAGAGGAATTGCATTGAGTTTCTGTCCATTTAGTTTGATGTTGGCTGTTGGTTTACTGTATATAGCTTTTATTATGTTTAAGTATGTCCCTGTTATCCCAGATCTCTCCAAGACCTTTATCATGAAGGGGTATTGGATTTTGTCAAAAGCTTTTTCAGCATCTAGTGAGATGAGCATGTGATTTTTGTTTTTCAGCTTGTTTAGATGGTGGATTACATTGATGAATTTTCGTATGTTGAACCATCCCTGCATCCCTGGGATGAAACCTACTTGATCGTGGTGAATGATTGTTTGGATGTGTTCTTGGATCCGATTTGCCAGTATTTTATTGAGTATTTTTGCATCAATGTTCATGAGGGATATTGGTCTGAAGTTCTCTTTCTTAGTTGTATCTTTGTGTGGCTTGGGGATCAAGGTTATTGAAGCCTCATAGAAAGAGTTTGTCAAAGACCCTTCTGCTTCTATTGTGTGGAACACTTTGAGAAGAATTGGTATAAGCTGTTCTTTGAATTTCTGGTAGAATTCTGCACTGAGAACTCAAGAAGCAAGTCTCCAAAACAGCAAAGTACCCAATTAAAAAGTGGGCTGCAGAACTAAATAGAGAGTTTTCAATAGAGGAGTCTAAAATGGCTGAGAGGCACTTGAGAAAGTGTTCAACATCCCTAGCCATCAGGGAAATGCAAACCAAAACAACTCTGAGATACCATCTCACTCCTGTCAGAATGGCTAAAATCAAAAACACCAATGACAATTTATGCTGGAGAGGATGTGGTGAAAGGGAGAGCCAACTGGTTCAGCCACTTTGGAAGTCAGTATGGAGATTCCTCAGAAAAATGGGAATAAACCTACCACAAGACCCAGCAACTCCACTCTTAGGCATATATCCAAAAGATGCCCATTCATACAACAAAGAGGTCTGTTCCACTGTGTTCATAGCAGCTTTATTTGTAATAGCCAGAACTTGGAAGCAACCTAGATGTCCCTCACCCGAAGAGTGGATAGAGAAAATGTGGTACATCTACACAATGGAGTACTATTCAGCAGAAAAAAATAATGGAATCATGAGATTCGCAGGCAAATGGATGACACTAGAAGAAACCATCCTGAGTGAGGTAACCCAGTCACAAACAGATTCAATCCAATCCCCATTAAAATCCCAGCACAGTTCTTCACAGACCTTGAAAGAACAATAATCAATTTTGTATGGAAAAACAAAAGACCCAGGATAGCAAATACAACCCTGTTCAACAAGGCAACGTCCGGAGGCATCACCATCCCTGACCTCAAGCTCTATTATAGAGCTATAGTCCTGAAAACAGCTTGGTATTGGCACAAAAATAGACAGGTAGACCAATGGAATCGAATTGAAAACCCGGGTATTAACCCACACACGTACGAACATCTGATCTTTGACAAAGAAGCTAAAAATATACAATGGAATAAAGAAAGCATCTTCAACAAATGGTGCTGGCATAATTGGAGACTGGCATGTAGAAGAATGCAGATCGATCCATGTCTATCGCCATGCACAAAACTTAAGTCCAAATGGATCAAAGACCTCAACATAAATCCAGCCACACTGAACCTCTTAGAAGAGAAAGTGGGTGGTACCCTTGAACGAATTGGTACAGGAGACAGCTTCCTGAACATAACACCAGTAGCACAGGCAGTAAGATCAACAATTAATAAATGGGACCTACTGAAACTGAGAAGCTTCTGTAAGGCAAAGGACACAGGCAGCAAGACAAAAAGGCAGCCCACAGAATGGGAAAAAATATTCACTAATCCCACATTTGACAGAGGGTTGATCTCCAAAATTTACAAAGAATTCAAGAAGCAAGTCTCCAAAACACCAAAGGACCCTATTAAAAAGTGGGCTGCAGAACTAAATAGAGAGTTTTCAATAGAGGAGTCTAAAATGGCTGAGAGGCACTTGAGAAAGTGCTCAACATCCTTAGCCATCCGGGAAATGCAAATCAAAACAACTCTCAGATACCATCTCACCCCTGTCAGAATGGCTAAAATCAAAAACACCAATGACAATTTATGCTGGAGAGGATGTGGTGAAAGGGGGACACTCCTCCATTGCTGGTGGGAGTGCCAACTGGTTCGGCCACTTTGGAAATCAGTGTGGAGATTCCTCAGAAAAATGGGAATAAACCTACCACAAGACCCAGCAACTCCACTCTTAGGCATATATCCAAAAGATGCCCATTCATACAACAAAGAGGTCTGTTCCACTACGTTCATAGCAGCTTTATTTGTAATTGCCAGAACGTGGAATCAACCTAGATGTCCCTCACCTGAAGAGTGGATAGAGAAAATGTGGTACATCTACACAATGGAGTACTATTCAGCAGAAAAAAATAATGGAATCATGAGATTCGCAGGCAAATGGATGACACAAAAGAAACCATCCTGAGTGAGGTAACCCAGTCACAAAAAGAGAAACATGGCATGTACTCTCTCATATATGGATTTTAGACATAGATCTGGGGAGTGCCAGCCTACAATCCTATGGCCAGAGAGTCTGGGAAACAGAAACTTTATTTAGTGGATGATCGAAGAAGAGGCAGACTCCCTTGGTTAAGTACTGAGCTGAACTCAAGAAAGCCAGTAACAGAGAGGGAGGACTGATGATCAAAGGGATTAAGACTGGGCTGGTTTAACCCCCAGAAACAGCTGACCAGACAAAGGTTAACTCTTGAATCCCAGGCATTAGCCTGGGAAGCCAGCATGGGACTGATCAAGACCCCCTGAATCTGGGTGTCAGTGAAGAGGCCTAGGGAATCTATTGAGCCTTGGGCAGCAGATCAGTACCCATCCCAAGTATACACACGGACTTTGGACTCCAATAGAACAATGTGAGGTGCACTCTCACCCAGAACTCTTGGGAAAGGGTCTAGGCCCTGCCCTATATGAAATGACACACTATGGACACCCCCATGGAGGGCCTCACCCTCCCTGGAGAAATGAGAGGATAACGGGGGGGGGAGAGGAGGACACGGGAGGAAGGGAGGGAATGGGAGAGGGACCTGGAACTGACTTGTGAAGCAACCTTGATTCTTATCTAAATTTAAACTGGAAAATAAAATTAAAAAAAAAAGAGAAACATGGCATGTACTCTCTCATATATGGATTTTAGACACAGATCTGGGGAGTGCCAGCCTACAATCCTATGGCCAGAGAGTCTGGGAAACAGAAACTTCATTTAGTGGCTGATAGAAGAAGAGGCAGACTCCCTTGGTTAAGTACTGAGCTGAACTCAAGAAAGCCAGTAACAGAGAGGGAGGACTGGTGATCAAAGGGATTAAGACTGGGCTGGTTTAACTGCCAGAAACAGCTGACTAGACAAAGGTTAACTCTTGAAACCCAGGCATCAGCCTGGGGATCCAGCATGGGACTGATCAATACTCCCTGAATTTGGGTGTCAGTGAGGAGGCCTAGGGAATCTATTGAGCCTTGGGCAGCAGATCAGTACCCATCCCAAGTATACACATGGACTTTGGACTCCCATAGAACAATGTGAGGCACTCTCACCCTGAACTCTTGGGGAAGGGTCTAGGCCCTGCCCTATATGAAATGACAGACTATGGACACCCCCATGGAGGGCCTCACCCTCCCTGGGGGAATGAGGGGATAACGGGGGGGGGGGGGTTGGGGGAAGGGCACGGGAGGAGGGGAGGGAATGGGAGAGGGACCTGGAACTGACTTGTGAAGCAACCTCGTTTCTTATCTAAATTTAAACTGGAAAATAAAAAAATAAAAAAAGAGACATACTTAGATTAACAATTATGTGGTAATTACTTAAGTCAGAGCTAGCCAGTAAGAAACAAGCAAGGCCAGCAGCTTCATAATTAATATAGCCTCCTGTGTGTTTATTTGGGGACTACAAAGCGGCAGAGCCCAGGCGACTGGCGGGTGATAAACCAAAGTGGCTAGCAAAGAAAAAGCTTCTCTTAACAAGCGTCCCATATCCACTTTGGGATACAACTGCTTTGGGTATGGCACTGTGGGCAAACATTTGAAATTACTCTAAAATAGTTTTCCTCTATGTATTAAGAAATTGCTAAATAATACCAGAATAGGGTGGGGAGAAATAAAGTAGATCATACCTCAGAACAAAACAACAACAAAACTGCTGATACAGTGAGAGAAACTGTACTCAACCACTCATGCTTCTCAAAGTATAACAGAAGGAAGAGAAAATGACCAAAAGGTTTCTAGAGTCACTGGATCTCATGTATCAATTCTCATAAAATGTCTCAATTCTCATAAAGAAAAATGATAGGCATAGAGTAGGAGAATTCAACATTTTAGGACAAAACTGGAAGAGGATGAAACCTCCTTATAATCAAATGGATTTTTTCCTTATGTGTCTGAGGATTTTTTTCACAGCATTGACTTCTACAGAGGGAAAACAGATTCAAGAAAGGAAGAGAGTTTGATGGCAAAGAAGAAAGATTCATATGAGATTGTCTAGGGGCACATACTATAGTAGCAGGCATCCTCAGATGTGCCATAAGAGTAAATATTTATAGCTATTAGGGTTCTTCCTTCCTTTTTTCCCTTCCTTCCTTCCTTCCTTCCTTTGTCCCTCACTCCCTCCCTCCCTCTTCCATCCATCCTCCCTTCCTTCTTCCTTCCTTTCTTTCCCTTTCTTTCTTTCTTTCTTTCTTTCTTTCTCTCTCTCTCTCTATCTTTCTTTCTGTCTGTCTGTCTTTCTTTCTTTCTTTCTCTCTCTCTCTATCTTTCTTTCTGTCTGTCTTTCTTTCTTTCTTTCTTTCTTTCTTTCTTTCTTTCTTTCTTTCTTTCTTCCTTGGTTTTTCCAGACAAGGTTTTACTGCCTGTCCTGGAATTCACTCTGTAGACCAGGATGGCCTCACATTCACAGAGATCCAATTGCCTCTGCCTCCCCAGTGCTGGTGTTAAAGGCATGCGCCATCACACCTGGCTCAGGATTCTGTTTTTAAAAGTATGCTTTAAATACATTTATCTATGTCCGAGTGAGAATATAGTCCAAGCATGTATGCTTGCTCCCATATGCTATGGCTCGCTAAAGAGGTCAGGGGACAACTTCTAGGTGTTCGTTCTTCTGCCATCTCAGACTTGGGGATCAAACCCAGGCCTTTAGGCTAAGAGACAAGTTTCTCTACTGCTGACTCATTCAGAATTCTTAAACAGGGCGACAGCTTTTTTTTTCTTACACTGGTGATGCTCATACTTTCCAGTTACAGACTCATTTTCCTCCACCTATTTCTCTTCAAGCTATTAAATTACCTGGGTCCAGATCTCTAGAACTCTGGGAAGCAAGATTGTTGATTGGCCACATTCTGGGAATAATTTTGTGTGCCTCACGACAGTATGCCATATTCCACAGCTATCCAAATCTGTTCCATATTTTTGATGAGTAGAACAACAAAAAAAGACACATAAGAAAATCCTGGGTAGAGAGGTCATGAATGCACTCACTCTAATACCTGTGTGTGAGGCTCATGTACAGCAGTAGAATGACCTCCAACAGACATGATCTGTGCTAGGTATCTGTGAAACAGCTTTCTTCAGTTTCATTTTGAACCTCAAATCTTTGAGTGTACTCCCTTGAGTCTGAGCACCCACTGTGAGCACATTCCCAGGAAGCTGGCACCTAAATATTAACTTCAATATAACTTGAGGAGATAATTCTGAGGCTGGCAAAAGAACTACAAATGTCTCATTCTACAATAGGAAAGAATTTCATTCTTTAGGGTTGGAAGAATAAGCAAAATGATCACCAAATTGTTTCCTAATCTTACAGAAACACCCTTCCTAAAGCCTGAAAGGCAGTAGGAATTTGGCAAAGGCTTTGCACATCAAATTGTTTGCAGGATGAATATTGGGGTGAGGCTATATTTTGGAGGCTTTTTAGAGATTCAAAAAATAAACATCTTATCAATCTTGAACAGTTAAATACTGTTATAGAAAGAGTTCTGTTTTCAAGAATTAAAAAATCTGGAATTATGCCAAGTGGAAGTGGGTTTGCATTAATGAAATAACATAAGTTAGGACATTGTCTTAACTTAGAACACTTGCTCTTGACATGTGCAACCTCTAGACAGGAAGTAGTTGATAGCATTTACTGTGCCATCATCAGACAGTAAAACTGTACCATGTTAAACGGAGAGAAGAAATAAAATGGAGACAGACCTGCTTGTTACAGCTGTATGACAGTTAGATCTAGGAAACTTGGATAACACCTAGACTTCTCAACTCTATTTCATCTGGTTATTTAATTTTGTTCAACCATCAATCTACTATTAAATGATATATATCAAATAAGGAGAAAGATCAAGGAATTATAAAACTCCAATAAAGAAAAGTAAAGCATCATATCTGTACCACAGACTTAAAAGTTCTACTGAGAGATATAGTAAAATTTTCGTTCAGTTGAAAATAAATTATGTATTTTCTTTGTATCTAGCTGTGAAAGAACAATATGAGAATAGAAACGTGTGTGTGACGGGGGCTGAGGGTGAAGAGAAAGAGGTAGAGATATCCAGGAAATAGAGATAAATTCAAAGAACTCATAATGGAAAAATAAATTTAATGGCAATAATATTATTATTGAGCATAACTACAGATACAAATAATTATATTCCACTGATCAATGTATCTTTATGCTTGTCAGTACCATACTCTTTTGATCACTATAGCTCTATAGTATAATTTGAAATCAGAGATGGTGATACCAACACTGGTATTTTCAGTTACAGGCTTGTTTAGCTATCCTTGGTCTTTTATGCTTCCCTATGAATTTTATAACTTTTTTGTTCAAATTCTTGGAACAATTATGTTGGAATTTTATGATGATTTCACAATATTAATTCTTCCAGTTGTTGATGACACAGATATGAACTCAAATTCATACAAACACCCAATTGTTTTCTTACAAATATGCCAGTAATGTGCACTGAAGAAAAGACAGAATCTTCCTCAAATGATGCTAGGGAAACTGGATACTATATAAAGAATGAAACTAGATTCTCATGCTACCCCTCCCAAAACTCACATTTAAATGGGTCCAGGACTTCAGCATAAGATCTGGTATTTTGAAAGTGTTAGAGAAGAAAGTTGGGGAAACTCCTCAAATAATTAGGCACAGGAAAACACTTTATGCACAGAACTCAAACAGCACAGGGCTTAACAACTAATGAATGCGATCTCATGAAATTAAAAAGCATCTGTACAGCAAAGGACAGTGTCATTTGAGTGAAGAATTGGCCTACAGAATGGGAATTCTTTTTACCGAAGATTCTATGTGGGCTTATGATTCCACAGGGCGTATTCATAATTTCAGAGAAAGGCAGGTAAGCTGCAGCAAGATGTTGAGAGATCATAACTTCAATCACAAACCCAAAACAAAGCAAACAAGAAGGGAAGGAAGCTATAAGCTCTCAAAATGCACTCCCAGGGACAAAATTCTTCAAGCAGAGAAGAATTGGGAAAAAATTCCAGCTATATACTTGGCAGAGGATTTGAATCTAGAACATACAAAGGAGAAAAAAGCTGGATACCAAGAAAACAAACATCCCAGTTTTTTAAGGCATGTAACTAAACAGAGAGTTCTCAAGAAATTAAAAAAGCTGAAAAGTATTTTTAAATTGTTCAACATCCTTAGCCATCTGGGAGATACAAATTCAAAACTACTTTAAGATTCTATCATATCCTGATCTGAGTGACTAAGATCAATATTTTAAACATGACAAGAATTGCTGGCATAGAAATAAGGAAATAACACTTAGTTACAGATGTTGGGAAAGCACTGCTGTTGAAACCACTGTAAAAAGTAATGGGAGGAGTTCTTCAAAAAGTAGGATATGCTGTATGATCAAGCACTGTCACTCATGGGCATATACCCAAACAATTCTATGTCTTATTACAGAAATATTTGCTCATCAACATTATCACTGTTATATTCACAATAGAACAAAAAATGGAAACAGCCTAGACAGCAAAGACATTAAAACAACAGCTATGAAATTGAACCTCATGACTAAAATGGCTCTGCTCAGAAAAGGGCATCACATTCATGTGAAGAACAGCACAGAGCATGTGTAAAAGGTTTTCCCAACTGTACATCTGACAGAGGGTCAGTTTCTAGACTACACATAGAACTGAAAAAAAATCAAGAAAACGAACAACCCAGATAAAACTAAACAGAGTTCTCAAAAAAGGAAATTTAAATGGCTAAGAAATTTAAGTTTAAACTTACATGAGAACATTTTTAAATGTTCAATATTTCCTCTCATAAGAAAAATGAAAATTAAAACTATTTTGAGGTTTTGTCTTCCCATCAGTCAGAATGCCAAAGACCAAAGAAACAAATCACTGCAGATGTTGGTGTGGATGTGGGGAAGTGGAGCAGTTAGTCACTGCTGGTGGGCGTATAAACTGGTATAGCCACTATGCAAATCAGTGTGGATGTTCCTCACAAAACTGAAAATAGACTAACCATATGATCAGGCTATCTGCTCTTGGGCATAAACAAAGAATTTATATCCTACTACAGAGGTACTTGCTCACCCACATTCAATGCTACTCTGTTCACAATAGCCAAGAATTTCAGACTGCTAAGATATCTGTTAACTGATGAATAGATAATGATAATGTAGCAAATATAGAGAAAGAAATTTTATTTGGCTGTAAAAAAACAAAGTTATGAAATGTGAAGATAAATGGCTGACTTTGAAATAAACAGGGTTGTTGTACACACGGGCCCAGCATACCTGTGACTGCATACATGGAATGCATAAAACATCAAGCTAGAAAAAAATCTCAGCACATATAGAAGAGAGACCTCCCACCCTTATCTGGGGAGGTATTGGCAATTTATGGCTGCTCGGGCTGGGGTACTTACACTTCTTCAAGGATGCAGTTATTGATAGGTTACCTAAACTCCTATAGATGGTCTTACTCTCATGTACACACTCACTGCATTAAGCGGATATTAAAAACTTAATGTTTTTTTAAAGAGCACAAAAAGTTGGAAGAGAAAGTGGTATAAAAGTAAACTATCTGGAAGGAAGGGAATGGAGAAGAAATTGAGCAAAATTTTACATGTATGAATGAAACCTCAAACAAAAAACCAGAATAAATGAAGTTAAAGACAGTATTTCCTCAATGGAATTATTACATCGGAGTGAAAAGAATGTTGCATGCATGAAGGACCCTCACAAAGCAATTTCTGAAATCACACCTTCTCCTATTTTAAAAAGATAACAATAATTCATAAGATAAATATTTATGGTCAGCAAATATGGAAAACACAAAGAGATTCAAGAATGAACGTGAGGCGGAAGTGCTCAGGTTTGGCACTCATTCCTGCTAGGACCAGAGCCAAGCGCTGTCTTTCTGGGAAGCAATTTTCATCTCAGCTATTAAAAAAAATCTTTAGCAATATTACATACCATTTGATCTACTGTGATCCTTTCTATTATCCTATTGGAGACAACAAATATGTTGACAAAGATTAATGATGTGCTGTTACTTTTAATATTAAGATATTTAAAGCCACTTATGCCTTTAATGCTTGAAAAGTGGTGAAATGTATATTGATACATCCATTTGCTATTTGGGTGTATAGATTACCAATAGATGCAATAGCTGTGATTCTTTGTCTGTGTTTGTTTTTAGTCTATCTTCCTTCAAATACAAAATGAAGTTAAAAATAAACACATCAGGGCATTTTGTGACAAAGTCACTTTTACACTGCCTTGAACATATATGAAATTGAAATGATAGTTGAAGAAGTGTTACAAATAAAGTTTGTTTGGAACAAGTTGCATGACAGTGTCTATTCACTCACACAGAAAATTTAGTACATTACTCCATCTTTTTCTTCCTTTCCATCCAGTTCTGAGAGTTTGATCACATGCTATATATACCCCTGTATCTGATCTAGATGTGGAGCTAGCATTCTGTAAACTGGGATCTCTCAGGTGCTTACATGAGGGCTGTCATCACAAACAAGGCTGGTTTCTCTCAGTGAAGGGATTAGCATGCACACAAATGGTATTTCCAGGCTTTGCCCCAAGGGAGGCATGCAGATTGCAGAAGATTTTACAATCATCCTGATTCTGTGGGTTGAATAAATGGGACAAGTAGTAGGGTTTTGCCTTAATTTGTGGAGGCCAGATGTTATTGTATATTTTGAGGAAAAGTGTTTTGAAAGGAAGCAGTATGGCAGGCTGGCAGGCAGAAATACCGTATCAGTTGATACAGGTTCACTCTGTCCTCACATAAACAAAAATGCATCCCACAAACTGAGTGAGTGTAACTTAGATATGGTAAAAATAAAGGAATATAATGCAATTCTCTTTTAGATACTAAGAACCATTAATATTACTGAGTCTCTAGGATTATGCATTATTTGTTTAGCTTGCTTTAACACATTCAATAGTTACATCGTCCAAACATATTGGCTCATTGAGTAATACCAATTTATGAATGAGGGAAAAGAAACACATAAATGACAAATGACTTCTCCATGTGCCTAGTAGGTATGTCTACAAGGATTCAGACCTGCATAGCCCGAGTTCAGAATCTGCACTCTTGATGGTATACAAATATCATTAACAGATTCCTTGACTGTAAAATTAATAGCAGTAACTGGATGAATATGTACATTTTGCTGGCTAGGACACTTTAATGACTTTCTGATGTTGAAACCTGAATTTAGAAACCAATAGACAATATATACTTCAACTGGAAGTAAAGGAAAATCAATAACATGCCTCCTGAGATCATAGGCTGTTTGCTGAAAATATTTGACAATAGATAAGCATCCTTACCTACACACTGAGTTAGTGAAAAAATGTATACTCTGTTCCATAGAGTCCTGAACATCATTCCTTCAGAATCTAAATTTCTTTGTGTACTTTCCTAATTACAGAAGTTAATATTTAACTGCCATGTTAAATGTATGATTTTATAAGACATAAAACTTGTCTATATTACCTGTTTCATGAATGAGATTCCCCTTTGAATTAGAATTACTGTTCCTATGCTGGTGCTATAACTCAACTGATAGATTGATTGCCTAATATGTATGAGGATACGTTCAACTCCCAGAACCAGAACTACATAAACTGAGCAGGAGGATCAGGAGTTCAAGGTCATCCTTCTAAGTACAATGGGTTCTCGGCTAGACTGGACTACATAAAAGCCTGCTTTAAAAATAATTATCTGGGGCGTAGAGATAGCTCAGTGGTTAAGAGCGCTTGCTGTTCTTTTTTATTTGTATCTTTTTATTTATTTTATATATATTTTATTTATATTAGAAACAATCTTATTTTACATATCAATCCCAGTATCTTCCCACCCTCCCATAGCCCCCAAAGACCCCCCATCCACTCCCCAGGGAGGGTGAGGCCTTCCATGAGGGATCATTAAAATCTGTCAAGTCACTTGGGGCAGGGCCTAGGCCCTCCCCTGTGTATCTAGGCTAAGAGAGTATTCCTCCATGGGGAATGGGTTCCCGAATTCCATTTGTGCACTATGGACACATCCTGGTTCCACTACCAAGTTCCCATAGGCTGCCCAGTGCTCCTAACTGACACTTACATGCAGGGGGCCTGGTTTGGTCCTATATTGGTTCCCCAGCTGTCAGACATGGGTCCATGTGTTCCTATTTGCTCAGGTTAGGTGTTTCTGTGGGTTTTCTCAGTGTGGTCTTGACACTTTTGTTCGTCACTCCTCTCTCTCTGAAACTGGATTCCAGGAGTTTGGCTCAGTGCTTGGCTGTGGATCTCTGCTTCTGCCTCCATCTGCTATTGGATGAAGGCTCTAGGATGGCATTTAAGGTAGACATCAGTCTCATTACAGCAGACAGGCATCTAAGGAAGCATCTCCACTATTGCTTAGGGTCCTAGTTAGGGTCATCCTTTTTGATCTCTGTATATTCCCTAGTGCCATATTTCTCTTTAAACCTATAGCAGCTCCCTCTATTGATGTGTCTCTTTTGTTGCTCTCCTCTATTCCTCTCCCCACTTAGTCTTCCTGATCCCTCATGTTTTCCTCCCCACTCCTCTTCTCCCTACCTCTTTTTCCTACCTCCCCCCCCATACTTCCCATTTATTCAGGGGCTCTTGTCCCTTTCTGCTTCACTGGGGGGCTGTATATGTCTTTCTTATGGTCCTCCTTGTTTCCTAGCTCCTCTGGTGGTGTGGATTGTAGGCTGGTAATCCCTTTCACTAGAATCCATATATGAGTGAGTACATACTATGTTTGTCTTTCTGTGACTGAGTTATCTCACTTAGAATGGTTTCTTCTAATTCTATCCATTTGCCTGGGAATTTCAACATTGCATTGTTTTTTTTTCCACTGAGTAGTACTCCACTGTGTAAATGTACCACATTTTCTCTATCCATTCTTCAGGTGAGGAGCATCTAGGTTGCTTCCAGATTCTGGCTATTACAAATAATGCTGCTATGAACATAGTTGAACAGATGTCCTTGTTGTATGAATGTGCATCCTTTGGTTATATGTCTAAGATTGGAATTCCTGGATTTTGAGGTAGACTGATTCTCATTTTCCAGAGAAACCACCATACTGATTTCCAAAGTGGCTGTACAAGTTTGCTCTCCCACCAGCAATGGAGAAGCCTTCTCCTTTCTCCAAATCCTCTTCAGCATAGACTGTCTGATAGCTGTAAGATGGTATCTCAGAGTCATTTTGATTTGTATTTCCCTGATGGCTAATGCTGTTGAACACTTTCTTAAGTGTCTTTCAGCCATTTTGGATTCCTCTATTGAGAATTCTCTGTTTAGTTCTGTACCCCAGTTTTTAGTTGAAATATTTGGTGTTTTGGTGACTAGCTTCTTGAGTTCTTTTTATATTTTGGAAATCAGCCCTCCATCAGATGTGGAGGTAAAGATCTTTTCCCATTCTGTGGGCTGCCATTTAGTCTTGTTGACTTTGTCTTTTGCCTTACAGAAGCTTCTCAGTTTCAGGAGGTCCCATTTTTTTCATATATTTTTTATTTACCTTTGTATGCATTTCAGTTCCCTCTCCCTTCCCTCCCACCCCCTATACTCCCAACCCATCACCCCCACTCCACCCCCTCTCCACTCCCCAGGGAGGGCAAGGGCCTCCATGAGGGATTTTCAGGGTCTGTCACATCATCCCGGGAAGGGCCCAGGTTCTTCCTTATGTGTCCAGGCCAAGAGAGCATCCCTCCACGTGGCAGGGGTTCCTAGAGTCCTTCTGTATGCCAGGAATAAATACTGCTCCACTCTCCCAGGTCTCACAGATTGCCAAGGCCTCCTCTCTGTCACCTAGGTTTAGTGGGAGAGTGTCTGGATCAGTACCATGCTGGCCTCTCAGTCATCAGTCTGGGGAGAGGTGGCTCAGCCGTTCAAGGGTAGACTCACAACCAAAAATATAAAAGGAGGTCCCATTTATTAATAGTCAATCTCAGTGTCTGTGCTGCTGGTGTTATGTTCAGGAAGTGGTCTCCTGTGCCAATTTGTTCAAGGATACCGCCCACTTTCTCTTCTAAGAGGTTCAGTGGAGCTGGATTTATGTTGTGGTCTCTGATCCATTTGGAATTAAGTTTTGAAAATAAAGGGGCTGAGAAAGAAATCACTTGCTGTTTTTAAAAAATTCTTAGTTCAGATTCCAGAGTTCACAGGATGACTGACAACTACCTTTAATTCCTGTTCTAGGGGATCTAATACCTTATTTGACCTCTCTGAGTGGCAGGTGCATATGAGATACAAAAATATACATGCAGACAAAACATAATAAAACAAAATTCACATGAAACAAATGAAATAAATAAAAATAATTATTCTCCTAAGAATCAATTTACATACAAATGTACTGTTTCAAACAGTAGTTTCTTTAGCTCTTGCAACAATAGCCACAAATTTGTTGGCTTAAACTGCAGCGTTTTATTCTCTTATAATACTTGATGTCGAAGCATGAAATTAGTTGCACTTTACAATAACCATGGTGGTTGTCTTTTAGTTGCTAGGGAACTGTCTACTTCTACTTTTTTATTCTACAATCATCCATTAAAGAATTTTTGCTGCCGTTACATTGTTCACTTTCCAGTTCTCTACTTTCAAAGCCTGCAGGGCAGCTTCTTGCTTTAGAACCTGCATAGTCTTCTTCTGTCTTGGATTTCTATTCAAGACTCATCAGAATTATCTAGGATGGTCTCTTCAAAGCAAGACTCTTAATTTAATCATATTGGAAAGTCTACATTGCTACATAAATTCTAAGACACAGCGATTAGGCCTGGATTATCTTTGGAAACAATTGTTCCATCTACCACATTTCAAAATTTGATTACTTTCAGCAATAGCCTACCATGAAATTGTAACTTAGAGAGATAGAAGCCAAGGAGCTCACAGTATTTGTGGATGAAGTGGGAGGTTCATTGCTTGGTTTATTTCAAGGACTCATAATGAAAGAGGAGCTGAGATTACTAAAATACAAATGCAGGGAATATAAACCAATAGTCTAACTTCAAAATTATCCATTTACATTTAAAAATAATGTTCTCTCTGTGTTAGCTTTGTGTTGCTGTTACAAAACATCTGAGATGAGCAACTTAGAAGACAACTTTTTTTTTTGGCTCATGATTTCAAAAGTTTAAAACCACGGTCATCTAGCCCACTGACTGGAGGAGTATGACAAGACAGAATGCTACATTAGTTTGTATATAATGATTAAATGCTGTTCATTTTATTGCACCTGGGAAGGAAAGTCAGAAAAAAAATCCTCTAAACCAACTGAGCTAAATAATCCATCCATGGAATCAAAGCCTTCATCATTTATGAATTTCCCAAACATCTCATCATTAAAACTACTGCAGTGGGGAATAGGAACTTTGGCTGGGGAAGTGTTAAGGTTCCAATTCAAGACAACAGATGATGCTACTTTCAGAACAAAAGCTTTAGAAATTGGTCTTGCAGTTTATCAAATATGAAATGCCAAGGTATCTAGTGACTTAGTGATTTTATTCCTAGATATATGCCCAGAAGAAACAAGCCTTTGCACTCACAAAAACAAGTACACAGATGCCTATAGCAACATCTGATTGAGAGTAGGCAAAAGCTGAAATGACTTCCCAAGGTATAAGTAAATATTGTATGGTTTTTCCATACAACAGAATAATGTGGGCAAGGGAATGAAGTACTGTTAAATGTTTCACAAGGATGAGCCTTGAAAGTTTCATGCTAAATGAGACAATCCACTGCAAGGGTTCATATCATAGAATCCATTCCTAATAAATATCTAGAGTGGACAATCCACATGTAGCATTTTCTTGGCACTAGGACAGAGCAAGTTGGAAAGAGACATGGCAGAATGCTAATGGTTAGGTGGCTTCCTTCAAGGGCAACCATTAAGTGGACAGTCACACAACTTGGTGAATACAATAACATGATTCAACTATATACCCACGAATAACGTAAGTTATAATTTTAATACATTAATTTTGCTTCATAAAAGCTCCTTTACAAAAATGTTTACATCTGCAAACATTGGCATCAAAATTTACAAGTCCAGTTAAAGTGACCACTGTCTCTCCCTGGGTTGTATAAGATGATGTAATTCTTCTTTGGGAGCTAGGACTGTTTGTTTCCTTTCATGACACAATCATTTTTCAAGGCTAGCAGGCTCTTAGTTTCCTCAAATTGGTTTATGTGTACTTTAAAATAAAATCTCTTCTATTTCTTGATATTCAACAAAGCCCTTACTGCATCTACATTTTAGTTGTTTGGTTTAACTTATTACAACATATTTTATTCAGATCTTGGGTCAATCATGATCTCTTAAGGAGTATTTGTGGAGTATACAACAATGCAAATTTGTTTATTGTAGCATTTATTGATGTGCTATCAATTTTTTTCCCAAAAAGATAAATTCCACAGGGCACAAGATGGTTCAGTAATAATCTGCCCCAGTTTAGTCATGTACAACTTTCAGCCTTTTAGTTTTTATTTTTATATGTGCTGATTATAGCAGCTGTCAAAATGCTTCAGATAGCATGCTCCTTCCTCACAGCCTCTCTTCATCTTCAGAGTTTTGCTGCCACATCAGAATTGAGAATTGTTTAGAACCCACATGCTAGCCACTATTAAACATACGGTCATTAGTAGGCACAAAATAATTCCACAAACCATTCTGCACATCAAAATATTAGAACCCTGTCTCTTTAAGGTCTCCAACCATATTTTGCACAAAGAACAGACAAAATATGTTTTTTATACATAGTCATATTCCAGTAATTAGTTATCAACCTACTGGAGACCAAATATAAGATAAAAAGATACCAGATTCATTTGATTTTGGATTTCTTTGTGTAATGACAGAGATGATCTCCAGAACATTTCAGCCAGTAGATGCTTTTGAAAATCATTAAAATTTTCAATGAGAGTTCAAATATTCAAATATCATATTCTTCAAATGTCACTACTTTTCGTTAATATAAATCCATTTTCCAACTTCAAGAATGCCAACAATTCATCCACTGATCAAAACACCTACTTAGAGCAATCATTGTACATCAGCCTTCTGAATATAGAGACTAACATTCCATGTCACATTCTTTATTGGAACCACTAATTTTTCTTATCCATTTTGCCTTAAACTAATATCTGAAGAAATGTTTCATTCTTTCTAAGCTGTCATGCTTAAAGTAGCACAAACATCCTATCCCTACTGCTTAGTACAGCATTCGCAGTATCCATGACCATTTACAATGTAGATGTAATACAGGTACTTGTAGAATGGTTTACTAGTTCTAGTTGATATACTACATTGTCTATACATTTAAGGATTAATTGTGTTTCACAGTTTTCCTAATGTGACTATTTGATGTCTGTATTTCTGGAAATTGCCTATTTTTTCCTGATTTCCTTTATGTCAGCACTGGATGGTATACAGATCCAGGTTTGGGGGAGTCTGATGCTAGTGTTAAAGGCCAATGAAGTACAGGTTTAATCCCAAAACACAGTTGGTATATTTTTCAGAAAGATCAACGAAGTACCTCAAATGTGCATCTGTTGTTCCTATAAAGCCATCCCTGAGACTAGGGTAGACACAAATCCCACACCAGTAGTTACCAAGTTATGATGTGGCAGTGTGTGTTTTTTCTCAGCACCAGGGACCGTTCCAATGGATGGTTGAGTCTCTTTGCTGTGCATCACACTTGTGGCCAGAAGTGCTATCATGTTGTGTGACTCCCTGATCCCATACACTGAAGTATAATAATCCCTATACTACTGTGGACTATCTATTGCAGAGTAGACTAGTGGACTAAAACTTCCACAATTAAGTTTTATATCAGCTCAGCACCATGTTTTCAGTCAAAGTAAACTTTATCATCTTGTTTAATGCCCAGAAAACATAATATTATTGTATATTACCTTGCCTGAAGTTTGAAGTTTGCATGTATTTCCATTGACTACAACTATTTCCCCATTCTTAAGATCCTCACTCCTATAAAAGGTCAAAATGAGCTTTTTCCCTTGGTAGACTCTTCAATTTCCCACAAGACAAAGGTTGACCCTCACTATGCGTGCTAATAAACACAGTCCCATCTGTTGAGGTCACGCCCTGGTCTCTTTCTGCCTCCTGTCTTGTTACCATGTCTCAGAAACCTAACATGTTGCTAACCTGATTTCCTGAGCTCTAATAGAGATAGTCTCCTGGATGAGAAGCTACTGAAATTGTTTCGACTCCTCTTTTTGGATTCCTTTGGATGTGTTGACAAAATATTTTAAGAGGTGTCAAGCAATAGAATTTCAACTTAAAATAGACTTTACTTTCTGGAAAAGTTAAATAATTCATATAAAACTTTTACTCTATAGTTTGAGTTTATTATCTGCCTCATGTTTTTGCAAAGAAAATGTCTCATTGTCTGAATCATGGAGTACTCTGTATTATGTGTCTAGAATTAACAACTTCATTTGGTGCCCATGGTATACAAATACTGTGTAGCCTTTTTAAAATACAGTATATCAAAGTATAGTTAGTCAAAATGAAGGATTTAACTGTAATGGAAGCATTGTGTTCACACCTAAGAAATCTCATGTGAATATAAACTCTGGCAGCTGATTTTATTCATAAGTTTCTGCAAATCTCTTTTGTATTCTCTACTCTTAAGTCCAGGAGGCCGACTTCTGATTATTCATCTCTTTTGTATCTTCTTTAGATTTCAGGACTTGGGTGTTTGTCAGCTTCATGCTACTGTGATAAGGCAACAAAAAAAAAAGGTTATTGACCAAGTCCAAGATACTCAGATAGCTCAATTTTTTTGAGTAGTTATTGGGGTGGCATATCAAGACAGAAATTCTTCTAAGAGTAAGTTATACATTGAATGAGAAAGCAGAGGGAGAGACCATTTTTAATAAACTATAGACTGCCCACTTGGCTCACCTTCCTAAAAGTCCAGCATGCCGTCCCAACAATACCATTCAGAGTGCCAATTCTTTGTGTTTAGACTTTAGGAGAAAATTAATTATCAATATCGAACACTATACTGGGCTGCAGTTTGGCCTGGAGAATGTGAAATAATATGCAGGAAGCTTTATTTCTTAAGAGGTTGATCTTTTGAAGGATAAAGTTTTTTGTCTTCATTCTTCTTATTTCTGTATTCAGAAAGGTAGACAGTAAATGGAGGTTTATGTCAACAGCGAAGAAGATGGGAGAATAACAGCAGCCTAGAAGCTTCATGTGATGGTGACATCTTTAAGACAGTTTAGCAGCCCTGCCTTCAGATTTTTGGGTAAAAAAAAGAAACTATTATTTTTTTCTTGATAAAGGAAATACATGAAAAAGTGAAAAGAATAAAAATTGAAACAGTTGCAGTGGTAGAAAAAATCTAAGTCTTTATTTTCTTTCTATCAAGGGAAAAAAGGTAAACTAAAATTTTATTATCATTTTACTTTTAGAAACCCAAATAACCAGAGTTGTTCTATGGTGAAAACGAGGACTGTATAAGTTTGCTGTCACCTACATAATATGATCTCATCTTTAAGTTTGGACAAAAGAATCCCTTTGCCACAGGAACTCAAGTGTCTCACTGTCTTAACGGTGGTTGACATAGAACTTTTTACTTTTAAAATACAAAACAAAAGGTGTCAATACCATTATCTGTGTTTTCTTCTTTAAGAAAAGGTTGAAAATAAGGGGTATGAATAATAATAATAAAAAACTTCTGAAAGATACAAGTTTACATATTGTGGTTACTATTTTGCAAATTGCAAAACTAAATGTCATCACTTAGTTATCTCTACTTTCAAATTGTTATTTTCAAAGTCTAGCTAAGAGGCTTATTGTTCCTGGGGCCTGAAAAACCAGCTCAATGAAGAAAGACAAAAATTACCAGGCTGTTTTATTTCCAGTTTGTTTCAGTAAAAAAGCACACTGTCATGCACTGGCAACAAGTCTATTTCCTCTGACATGGCTGTCCTTTTACTCCTTTTATTCTTAACAGAAAACAGCATAGAGATAAACCAGTTTGTATCTGGTCAGGGGAGTTATGGGAGAAGTGGAGAGAGCCTTTTGTAAGTTTTGGCAGGGAAGGAAGATCTCACTTAGACTATAGATTTAAACTCACAGATGCTCTCCACAGTCACACATGTCTTAATACACCTATGGTAGTGGGTAGAAAACATACTTAGAACACGAAGCTAAAGTTCATGGTCCCTGAGGTCCTTGCATGGTGAACGGGACTCTGAGGACATCAAGGAGCAAATGAGGACATATCATCTGAAATTTTCTGCTCAGTAAAGGTGGCAAGTCAAACTGGTGAATCATTTACAGGGAGAGCCATGAAAAGCTCACTTACTGAAAATAAGCAGCTTAGAATTTTTACAAATCAATGATTTCACATTTAATGCTCAGTAGTGTTGGCACACACAACTGGAACTCATCAATTTTCATCAAGTCCTGTCATTCTTTCTGCCTGTCTGGTCTGTCTGCCTACCTATGATCTTTTGGTGAATGCATGTGAATTCTGTACACTCAATGTGATTAGATTTATAGTTTTATAGATTACTTCCAGCTCTATGGACTTCAGATCTTTATTTAAAAATATTTTTCTAATCACTATTTAGCAAACACTATTGTTTTCTGATGTAATAAAAATGTCCATTATATAATAGCTCCTCTCTCCCAAACTCCATCTCCTCAGTTGATAAACTGTCATCCAGAGTAGTGGGAGAAATCACATCTATAAAAGCATAGCTAGCAGTGACAGAACAAGACAGGAGAGTAAGACTGACCTTCAAAAATGTATTCCTTAATCCAAACCAAGTGTATCTCAAAACTAACCACTCCATTGGTGGAACTCACAATGCAAGCACACACTCATATTTTACCTAGGACATAATAAAAATATTGTTGGGTTAAAAATAGTCATTTTAACTGATTGCAATTTAGAATTTAAATAAAAAATTTAATAAAACAGATGTAAATTCAGACTGACCTGAGGAATCAAGGAAGGATAGTTGCTGTTTACTTCTTCTATGGAAATGAATGCTACTGAGGCATATAGCTTGTATCTTTGATTTTTGTTTCTTTATGATATTTATTAATTAAAATAAAATAAAAGTAGATAGTTCCATTATTTGTTAATTTTAGATATTTCCCTTGATTTGTCTTTCTAATAGTTCATCTTTCTGATATATAGGTAGTAAAGAAAACACAAGACAATTCATACAGAAAAGAAATCCATGAATTCTATAAATGAACAGGAATTGATCAATGCTTGTGTTAGTATCTATATATACACACTCATCTAATTGAGGTATACAGAAATACACCAGTATGACCAAAGTCACTCTGAATTCTCAAACAGATATTTCCCCTTTATAAGCCCGTGGACTATATAATATGCTTGAAACATTTAGACCTCAAAAAGTAGGAAGCTATAAAAATTCATGAGAATGAGGGAGATTAAGAAGAAACTAGATTGATCACTGTGCTATAGAGTATTGTGACCATTAATTTTAATAGCTGGACCATCAATGATTTGGGATCCATAGTTATGCTAGAATATTTACTTATATTTGCCATTAAGGTGGCATTATAATAATTGTGAATATTGTCAACATGGGCCAGGGAGATGGAACAATGGCAAAAGACATTGTTTTCAATGCTGCCAACCCACACCCCATGGGTTAAAGGAGCAAACTCATCTTCACAAGTTGCTGTCAGGTATGCATACAGAGGTACACATACATACAAACAAACAAACAAATATGCAATAAAAATTTTAAGTAAAAACTGTAGTTAAAAAAAAACCTGTCACTCTCCCATTGACTGTGTTTCCTCATCCCTTGAAATTCAGTTTAGGTTTTGTGAGATTTAAAGTATGTTTTAGCTTAAACTTCAATTAATCAATAAGTATTGATAATCTATTTTAATTGAAGGAAAGTAAGTCCTTTGCTTGTTGTGAATCACAAATAAAACAATAAAAATGATATGCTCAAACTCAAAGGGAACATCATGTTTACTAGAATTAGAATTTGGTTCTGATTTTATATTTGAGAATGTGTAACATATAAGCAGGAGGGATGATAGCATATTGAGCCTATGCAGCAAATACATACTAGTTATATGCATGATTTTTATCTGAGCAAGATCAAAACAGGGAAAATAGAGAGAAGAACTTATTTAAATTTCTTACCTATTTATCTAATAGAGTTTAAATTACCACACAGACCTCTGAAAACAAACTCAATTTTCACAGAATGAAGTTACCTTGTGTTAAATTGCAGACCTCATTTAAATCAAAATGTATTCCTTTTTTCTTAAGTTAACAATAAATTCTGAGAGTTTTAAGCTGCAGATGATTTTGCATAAATAGAAATGTTTCCCCATATGATTCCATTTTAAACTAGTACAGTAGAAACCATATAGATAAATCAGTTTGGAATTAGGCATATAGAAGAAAATACACCAAAGGTAGTGTATAACTCAGGAAACTTGAAGGAAATAGGTCTAACGGTTAAATTCAACCGAGGATTGCTTATTAAAGAAACTAATTGAAAAAATGAGAAGGTCACAATCTTCACGGGCAGAAATCCTTATGGGAAAAAAAAAACAAACGGGTGTGCTAAGCAGCTGTCTTCCTTCCCGCTTATTGGCAAGTAGGGGTTATTTTTAATCCCAGATCAAATAGATGTCAGAGAGTTGCTAAAATGGTCAGTACAGTCTTTCCCCAGAAGATAAAACATAGTAAACCCAAAGGGACACACAGCCACACAAAGTTTCACAACTTTTGCTTTTTCAACACATACTCCTGTGACCCAGGTAACAGGTGTATTGCCTTTCAAATACCCAGAAAGTCCCATAGCAGGTCAATTCTGTCTAAAAGATATCTATCACAGCAGCTGTTCTTATGCTGAAGTCACAAAGATTAGCTGTGTATAGTATGACTGCTAAGCCGCTATTTCTGTAATTCATTGGAAGCCCTAGGTTGAGAAAACAATTGCTTTATCCTGCAATATGCTTACTTCATCCATTTTTTACATCATCCTTACTTTCTTTCTGACTGCCTGTGACCAAACCCCTTCCTGTAGAATTAGAATGCCTGCTTTCCCAGAATCCCATTGATCCGAACTAGAAAGCTCTCAGTAAATTTAGTGCCTTCTTGCAACAGACTCCTCGTTTAGTTGCCTTTCTAGTGGGGGGACCATTAATCCCAGGAAAATTTCTTCCCATTGGTTTAGAGGAATGAGAGGTCCAGAATTGTGGGTGTGTTTAATTGAGAAAACATCTTGCTTTGGCCCACAGGACCCCTGTCTATTTCTATATCCAGGATATGTAGTTACTCTACAGTGATGAGCAAGAAGAAAAGGTCCTCAAAGAGAGAGTACCTTCACAGCTCCCTTTCAGTTCCCATGACTGAGTGTGCTAAGTAGGAGGAAAGTGGATAATCTTGTTTCCCATCAATCGAGATCCCATTAGTCTATTTCTGCTGCCAAAAACATCATGCAGCCTCAAAAAAGGCAATATCCCTCCAAGTGAGGGAAACTGGGTTTGGGGTATGTAAGTTTCAGCTTGTTAAGAAATGGAGAGACAAGGAGGTAGGGAAATAACACTTTAACTCACTAGGAATTTCTTAAACAAGTTGATAAACATCCTTTTCCTTTATCAGTCAGAATACAAGGATCATTCAACGCAGTTAAGACTATTTAAATGTTATGAGTGTGCAGAACACCACCCAGGTAATGTAGAACACTCAAGCTGTTTCTGAGGGCAGGTTCTAGCTATAGGCTAAAAATACCAGAAGGAGAAATAGTTATTGGAACTCAGAGGCAAGCACTCATGTGTTAAGGACTGAATTGAGAAACTGGAAACTCCAGTTTCAAGACTATGCAAATATCCAGTAGCAATTAAGACATTTTGGAGGAAAATATCCCAAAGAAAGCAAATCTCCCAACTCTCATTTTGTATTTTTTATGACCTGGGATAATTCCTGGTCCAACTAGAGGGAAGGCATTGACACAGCATACTCAGGCCAATTTCCTAAGGTAGAGAACCATATGCAAAATGGTTTTAGAATAAACAAAGAATAGTCACTCAACAAAGAGATGTCCACAGGCAGGGAGAATTTTATAAATCTGTATAACCATCATGATGGAGTTGAATGTCTCTATAGTGAATATAGAACAGAACCCAGAATCCAAAGATGGCAGTATAAAAAGACTGAACTCAACATGGCTAAAGAGGCATGGACCCATGAACTGAGAAATGTGACTTCCAGAAGTAATGGATTTATATATATATATATATATATATATATATATATATATATATATATAGAGAGAGAGAGAGAGAGAGAGAGAGAGAGAGAGGAGACAGAGACAGAGACAGATAGAGAGACAGACAGACACACACATTAAGAGACAGAGACACAGAGAGAGACAGAGAGAGATTTTTTTCTCCAGAAGGAATCCATTCCACTAACTAACACCTGGATTATAACACAGAGGTCTGTTTCTGACTTCTGAATCATAAACAGTATGAAAATAAGTTTTCTTTATGCAAATTTACTACATTTGGGATGTTTTGTTATAGCATCAATTATTAAGAAGCTAGTGTCATTTCTCTGTTCTGAGCATCCACAGTTAAGACCTGGTTTCCACTGCCTTCTGTTGATGCGAGCACTTTAAGGACTTCTTTAAGATGACAAATACCCAGAAAGCAGATTCTCTGCTTGTTTCTCTAAACCAATATGCAAGCTGTACACTTAGACGGCTGCTTTAGCATACTATAAAGCCAATGACTTCTGCTGTCTTGACACTCTTAGAGCCATCAACAGATCCCATAGCCATGTTTCCCCTGCAAGTCCTCTGCTTTCTTCTCTATTAAATGTATTAGATGGAAATTCATACTCATAGATTGGTATTTATGAATATTTGAATAATGGTGTTGGCTCTGCTAGAAGGAAATCCAATACTCACAACTATAAAATCTGTCAGCATTTGTGAAAGGATTGGAAAACCTGAAGTTGAATCATTTACTACTAAATGCCTGGCTGTTCTCAAGAAATAACCTGACACCTGGACCTCAGTGTGTTACAGTCCTAACATAGGGACACAAAGAGGCAGCAGCAAACAGATCAGCCAAGGTAAGAGCAACCCGTCATTTTGGTCACTTATTTTAAATATTATGCTCATTATTTTATTTCAGAGTTATCTAATAAAGAATGCTAAGGTAGCTAAGCCATTTTTCTCTAGACTCAGAATTCTGTAAATCATACTGTCATTGAATTTGAGCTCCAATTAGCATAGGACAAGATAAAAGCCATGACAATGTTTGGGGTATCAGGATAGCAATGCCTATTCAGATATTACTTGTGATACTTTTGCAAAAGGAAAGAAGAGAGATGTCTGTCTTTGGTTGGTGTTTGGGACCCTATTCTTCATACTGGGTTGCCTTGCCTTAATACAAAGTGAAATACTTATTCTTATTACAACTTTGCTGATATCCATGGGAAGTCTGCCCTTTTCTGAAGAGAAACAGGGGAGGAGTGAATAGGGGCAGAAAAAAGGTGGGGGAGGGCACTGGGAGGAGACAGGTAGGGAAAATTGTAGTCAGAATGTAAAATTAATTAGAAAAAATGAGAGGTGTCTAGCAAAGGGCAGGAAAGTTGACAGAGCATGTTATAGGTTTAAATGCAAATGAAGAAAGGATGAAAAGTCAATGAAGTCTAAGATAAATTCAGCAAGGTCATTTCTAAGCTTGAGCTAAAAATCATTCCATACAGTCTTATGTCTCCTAGGAGAATATCTCCCTTACTATTCCTACTGCACTGATCACGAGAAGTGTGGGGACCTCAATGCCTCAGTACAAAGGTGGGGATGGCTTTCATCTCCCTGAAGGCACCAGTTTTCTATCACAAGGATCTACAGCGGATGATGGAAGTAAAAACTAATTGAGAAATAGGATTATAAACAGAACCAAACTTGGGATGTCTTTGGAATCTCTCTCATTTCTCAATTTTTTGTTTGTTCAAAACATGTAAAGTAGAAATCCATGGATGGAACAAGCTTGAGATATCAAGGCAGGAGACAAAGTGATTAGAATGTACTCGAAACCATTGTAAGAACTCTCTCTCATTTATCTGCTCACTGTTAACTCTGTCCTCAATTTTATCCCACTCCATATTCAATAGAAAATGCCGTTATCTGAAAACAAGCTGTAGTTAGAGCTGAGACTTAACATTTTAAGTCCTGGTTGCCATCTGATTTATGGTTGAAAAGTAAGTTGCACTACACTCTTGACAACAAAATATTTGATGTCAGCACTCAAATAAGTTTGCAACCTGCCTAGTCAATCATCTATAAAAAAAGTTATGCTTATTCAAGTACTTTTCTCATTATCTCATCAGTTTTCACTAATTAGACTTCCACCAACACCAAAACTTCTATTTTTAAAATTATCACATAACTAGAGATTTTAATAACAAAATTTGGGCTTTAGGAATTTCAAAAAGCTCATAGAAACTTTTCCTCAACGTATCTCTAAAAGATATTAGCAAATGGGCTGTGAAAATGACTGAAAGGGGAAAGCTCTTGTCTTGCAACTGTGGGGACCTGAGTTCAAATCTCTGGAATGCACAGAGGTGCATGTCTTCTGAGTAATCCTAGTGCACCAACTGCAGATGGGATGTAGAGACAAGAGAATTAAAGCTCTTGGACCAGTTAATCCACCATACCTACCAGAAACCACCAGAGACCTTACTCAAATAAGATGAATGGCAAGACCTACAAGCTAGGTTGTTATCTGAACTCCACACATATATCCTGGTATTTACTCTGCTCTCCCACACACAAACACCCACACACATAATACCCACACATGTAATTTTTTTCTAAAAAGGAAATAACTAACAATGAAAAACCTAGAGTGGAGATATATTCAATGTGGCCAAATGGAAAGAGAAAGACATAAAATTTTAGTAACCAGTATGTCTATATTTGGTGTACTAGCATTAGGTTCAGAACTAGATAGTGAAATTATCAAACTCTTCCAAAGAGCTACACCCTTTTGTATTTCTGCCAACAATGTGCATACCTGGCAATTTTTGTACATTGGTTATCAACACCTGCTGCTATGAGAGTCTCGTTACGCCATTCCCATGTGCTATATGCCAAACCTCATGGTGATTTTGTTTTACTTTCCCAATGACTAATAAAATTGAGCAAGTTTTCAAGCTCTTATCATATTTTAGAGAAACATATATTGAAATACTTTACAGAGTTATGATTTTAAAATGGTCTGTCTTATATTGCTCAGCTTGGAAAAGATGTTAGATATGTTTTTAAAGTTATAATTCCATTCTTATTCTGTGAAAGATACCACAGGTCATATCAATAGAAACAATTTTTCTTATTAATTATGATACTTAGTTTTAGATTGAAATCATAAAATGTTAAATGAAACTTTGAAACTTGGAAGTGTTCCTTAAAATATGCATACTTAAAATGCAGATATTTGATTTATTAAGTATTTAAAATTGTATGTTTAATTGTAATTATTATAATTTTACTTATGCCTCACGACAAAGTGTAGTCAGTGTCTCACAACACTGATAAATTAGAAAATTCTGATATGCATTCTGAAGCATTCTTTTCTTTTGCCTAAGGGATATAGAAATGATAATTGTATTACTTCACATAGTTTGAACTGGATTTAATAATTTGAGTAATTAACTTGAAGTTTTGTAAAATAGTTATGTAAAAGAACTGCAAAGGAAAAAAGTCCTCTGTCTCATTCTTGGGGATCAAGTGGCATCACATACAGCAATAAAATCAGGCTTTGCCTGCAGTGTTGAATCAATATGACTAAAAATGCATTGCTATGCTCTCTGTGTTGTGCTGAAAACATTAGAAATAAAATCAGGATAGCTGCATTTGTGATTCTGGATATATTTCACAATAGTTCAAAGAATTTAAGAGAAACATTTAATAAGTACTGGATTTTGGTAAAAGTGAAATATTAATAGTTCTGACAATACAAGAAACATGATGAAGAAAAATTGACCCAAAACTTGCATGAAAAAGATATTTGATGATTTATAGAAATATTGGTAGATTGCAGAGACATGGACAGATGGATAGATGGAGGATTGATAATGGCAGATATTTGATTTGAACTTGGTAAGAAGAAAATGAGGGTATTTTTTCTTTTACATAATGAATTCTTAGAAGAGACCTACATTGCAATGAAATCAGAAAACCAGTCTAAACCACTGGTATCTCAGACATATATTGCCCAAGAATACTATTGGTGAGATAAGGCATCCATTAAGTACGCAATTTATATTAAGTTAAAGGACAGATGATAGGAATAAGTCAGTAGTAGATATGAAGCTATTGATTGTCTCTGGGAGAAGGCACTGATGATGATGACAGAGTAGAGCACCAGAGAACTTTCTGGAGTTTGACATCTCTGTTTTTGTAGTGGTTACATAGATACATTAGCATTGCAGATTTTCATGTGGTAAAACCACTCCAGTCACTTAAAATTATATCAATGCCAAACCATAGTAACTGGATACTGATAGGCATTAAATTGGTATAATTAATTATAAATACATCTCAATTTAAAAATTACTCACACACAATCAACATATACATATGAGGAATGCAGCAGATGTGATCAAATTGCCTTCAAAACAGGGAGAAAGAAGCCATTCTTGTCCCTATGATAAGCCCATATGAAGAGACACTAAAACCTCATTCTTACTGACTGTTTCATATATTCGACTGAGAATGTGTAAATCCAAAAAGCACCAAATCATGTCACAAGTGTATGTTAGTGCACAATGACTTTTAGGTTCTTCATGCACTGGGAGGTTTTGCTGACAAGACCATGAATCTTTTTAAATTAATAAACTGACATGATAAATTACTTTAGAAGCTTTCATTTTTTTAAAAAACTATGCTTCATTCTTAAGCAATTAATACATTTTATACAATAATGATGATGTTCCTAAATTGCTTCTTTCATTTTCCTTCAAAAAATGAAGTACATAGTTGTTAACCAGCATATAGTTTTCAAATGGGAAATAAAACACAAAATCATTTCTTTAGGGACCTGCATTTTCCTCACTGCTAGAATTCCCATATAGGGCCACATGATTGACATCACTTGAAAAATGCTTACGGTAGTTTATTTAGTTGCATGCTTAATGTTGTATTGTAAATTGGCCTCTAGTTAAGTCATGAGACTTAAGAATGAGATTAAGATAGTTATGAGTGAATGAAATTAAGATAGTATGTGTAATGACTGAAGTTACCATTTTCTGGGCAGCTGAACATATGAACTCACAGCAGGTGTGACAGCATGCACAACCAGTCCAAATCAACCTTGGAGAGGGGACATGGACACAAAGTTTCACCCTTAGCCAAGTAGTTATTGACTATTGTTAGCTGCTGGGGGAAAAAAGGTTTAATCTTCTCCATGGGTGTAGCCCCTGGTGATTATATCATGCTCTGGTAACACATACAGAAATATTTGGGTACAACAAATTGGTTTTGATGAGAAACAAACAAGCCAAAAAGATACAAAGCTGTGTTGGAAGAGAAGTAGGAATAGATATTGGAAGAGTAGAGGGAAAGAGGGTGAACATGATCAAAATACCAATAAAATTCTCAGGTAACTAATGCTAATATTTTAAAAATTAGGATTTATGAGTCAAAAGAGAATTTAAAGAAAAAAAATTAATTATACAAAATTATACTTTTTTATGAATGTTATGAAAGAAACTCTCCTAATATCATGCCAGTTATCAAGAGAAATGTGTTGAACTTTTAAATTATATATAAAATATGTATTCTAATATAGCTATAGAGCTCAGTGTATTATCTTCCTCTCTTTTTAACAGTGTTATTGAAATCTAATTACTATATAATGCACATATTTAATATAAACAACCAGGTGAATATATATTCGTTTAAAAATGATTTTTTTCTTTTCAAACATTAGAACTATTTAGTCTCAATGTGCATGGAGGGAAGAGAGGAGTAAGCAATAATGTAATTTATAACATGGAAATTACTTCAAATGTGATAAATTACATTTGAATATCAGAAGCAACATGATTTAATTTAGCAAAAATAATCAGTTGAAATATAATTAATCTTCAGTTTTGTGACCCAAAGTAAAAATCTGTGGATCTAAAATATCATTCAAGATTAAGTATGACCATTTAAGAGTTACTTCCTTGCTATTTATCTTGTCTCTTTTTCCTTTCAAACATGTTTCCTCTTCAAGTTGAAATTTTAATATGGCATATTAATACAGTATTAATTCATAACATTTATCATACTCATGTAATTTGTATCTAAGATCTTGCCAAGATGTCTAAACTGAGCGAAGAGATGTGAGTAGGGGAATGTGAGATGTGGGAATGGGAATGGGCTGTTGCTTACCACTATTGGCGTCCATGTTCTTGGCTCTCCCTGTGGCCTCTGTCAACAAGAATCTCCTGAGTTTTTTTTTGGGGGGGTCAATGTCTTCCTTTTCCTCTGATCTCTCCAATACCACCCAGAGTTGATCTGCCTAAGCTTCTCTGATTTGCTAAGAAGTAAAGTCATTACACTGCCCAGTTCAGGGGGAGTGGTAGGGGAGGGTGGCAGTTAGGCACAGAGTTCTGTAATAAGTCCAGGGTAGACTGAACTCTAAACTTCATTCCCGGGCAGGTGAGTTGGCCCAGTGGATAAAGGCATCTGCTGCTGGGTCAAACAGTGTTAGCTTGATCCAAATTGTTGAAAGAGAAACCAACTCAACAAATTTTCCTCCGGCCTTTACATGTGTGCCATGGCATGTGCATGCCCACCAATTCACAACACACACACACACACACACACACACACACACACACACACACTTAAAAATTAAACTACACTACACTCCAGTTCCCTGTTTTTCTACCTGGTATATTCACCAAAAATGGTATTTTCTAATGATATTATGATCACCCATTGTACTTAAAGGTTCTCAATAACTTTGCTTTGGTCATAAGATTAAGGCCAAAGTCTTAACTACTGCACTGATCATTTGACCAAATCTAACAAACCTGTACAGTTTTAGAGGAATAAAGAACCAAACTGTCTAGAATGAAATATTATATACCTTACTTACATATTCTGAGCAATGCTAAGTAAAGAATTTTACGGTGAGATCTAGCATGGCCTATTCTTTCCATCTTATCTTTCACATTTTAGTGCAATCTTTCTGTGCTAGCCTTCTGGCATGATAGTGCAATTCACACCATATGGTTATTATGACTATGCAAACAATGAATTTTATATACAAAAACATATTTTAAACATCTTTTACAATATGTTTAAAGGAATTGACAACTCTGTAAAATATACTATATATACTTTCAACTAAGAGTTTGTTTGACATAGAAAGCTTTGTAAAGCTGAGTATCTTTAGATCATGACTTGCTGCCACTCCAGCATACAGGGTGAGTTGCTATTTTCCCAAAAGTAAAAAAGCATTTTCTCCAAAAACTACATAAGTGAGTCTAAAGGTCAATTGTATGTGTTAAATGTAAAAAGAATCAATTCCCTGACCATCATTTTGCTAGTAGTCATCAAATGGATGGCACTAGAAGAAACCATCCTGAGTGAAGTAACCCAGTCACAAAAAGAGAAACATAGTATGTACTCACTCATATATGGACTTTAGACATGAAGCAGGGGAGTGCCAGCCTACAATCCCACCACCAGAGAGTCTGGGAAACAGGGAGGACCCTAAGAGAGATATGCATGGTACCCCCAGAGAAGGGGAGTGGGACAGGATCTCCTGAGTGGACTGGGAGCATGGGGACAGAGGGAAGAGGGAGCTGGGAAAAGGAGATCAGGAGAAGAGGAGGGGAGAGGAGAACACGGGGGAACAGGAAGTTTGAGTCAGGAGAAGAATAGAGGAGAACAGGATGAGAGATATCATAATAAAAGGAGTCATTATAGGTTTGGGGGGAAACCAACAGAAGCAGAAACAGCTGACCTGAACAAGGGGGAGCTCCCGGACCTCAGACTGATGCCTAAGAGGCCAGCATAGGACTGATCCAGACCCCCTGAACATGGTGTCAGTGAGGAGGCCTCAGTAATCTTTGGGGACTTGGGGACTTAGATTAGTATTTATCCCTGGCATCCAAATGGAATTTGGGAGCCCATTCCACACAGAGGGATGCTGTCTCAGCCTGGGCACATGGGGGAAGGGCCTAGACCTTGCCCTGGGTGATATGACAGACTTTGGAGCTCCCCCATGAAGGGCCTCACTCTCCCTGGAAAGTGTAGTGGAAATTGGGCAGTGGGTTGGGAGGGGTTTGTGGAGGACAGAGAAGGAGGGGAGGGAGAAAAAGCTGGAGTTAATATATGAAGCAAGCTTATTTCTAATTTAAATTTTTTAAAAAATGAACAAAAACCAGTAACACAAATGAAAGTTATTAAATTGTAAAAAAAATACACAAAGAGCTAAAAACAAATTTAAATCTCATCCCACTCATATTTGTTCATGTCAGTTATCAGAAACATCAATAATTTAATTTAAATTACTTCAAAATTTACTTACCTATGCACCATTTCTATCTCCCCTCCTCCCATTTATGGGTATAGCCTAAGATTTTTTCAACTGTCCTGCTGTGACTAACAATTTCAAATCCCTTATCAGTATTTGGTAGTTTGAAAGGATTTCCAAAATACATCTCAAAAATTAGTTTTTTTCAGCTTCAATAGGTGTTTGATTAAAACAAAACAACAGGTTTTTTTTTTCAATCAAATATACTTAGAAAATCCCAAGTAACACAAAATGAAAAATGTTTAAAGTTCTAGGTATTTTGTTATTGTTGTTTTGAGGTTTTGTTTGTTTGTTTGTTTGCTCGGGCTTTTTGTTTGGTTGATTGGTTGGTTGGTTTGTAGTTTTCAAGACAGTGTTTCTCTGTATAGCTTGGGCTGTCTAGAAACTTACTCTGAAGACCAGGCTGGTCTCAAACTCAGAAATCTCACTGTCTCTGCCTCCAGAGTGTTGGGAATAAAGGTGTGAGCACCACCATCTGGCTAAAGTTCTTTAATAATGTAATGATCATAAAGATTCTTGGCCAGGCGTTAGTGGCGCATGCCTTTAATCCCAGCACTGGGGAGGCAGAGGCAGGCAAATCTCTGTGAGTTCGAGACCAGCCAGGTCTACCAAGCAAGTTCCAGGACAGCCTCCAAAACAATACAGAGAACCCGAGTCTCAAAAAAACAAAAGAAAAAAATTCTTATCTTAAACATAAGAGAAGTTATGACTTAGCAAAATTCTTTAAGCAAGTGTCTATTATATACCTAGAAGGTTATATCACAGAACTCTAAAAGGATGGCAGAGGCACATTCATAGATAAATTACCCATACTGTTATAATTTCTATTATTAAACTCAGCACAGTTTGCTTTAACCTCTAAATACCTAATGTCTACATGAAATAGTTATAGGGCATTGCTTCTTTTCTTCTTGATGTAGCCAAAGAAATTTAAACTGTCTTTGTAAACTTAACTCTTATCATATCATAATATACATCCATCTTTCTCTCGACTCACACTTTACAGACAACATGTTATAAGTATGTTTCCTTCAGTCTTTTCTTTTAGAAGTATCTCTTTTGTTACTGTCTACCCAATCCACACAATGCCTCAGGCATAGTAGGAGTTTAGTTATTATTAGTGAAATAAATGAATATAATCATCAAGGAGTTCTGACTAAATGACTACAGGGCAATGGTGCTGCAATCCTCTAATCCCAGCACAGGGAGACAGATCTCTGTGAGTTCAAGACCAGCCTGGTCTACAAGAGCTAGTTCCAGGACAGTATCCAAAGCCACAGAGAAATCCTATCTCGAAAAACCAAAAAAAAAAAAAAAAAAAAAAAAAGATGTTTAAAGGAAAGACAAAATCTCAGAGTAAGATACATAACAAGAATCTAAGTCGGGGTTATAAACTTCTTATTTAAAAACAACATATTGTTTCCTCTTTAGTGCTATCATTTTCTTGTTAAAAAAGTGAATTTGCAAGATATTCATTTTAGTGTTTAAATTATTTTTCCTGTGAGTTTAGTTATTTCCCAGAATTTAATAAGGTCACTATCTTAAAATGGACATTACATTTTGTTTATGACTCTCCTTGACCTACATTCAACTTGAATTACCTTATAAGAAAGAACATAAATTTCATTTATATGATTATTTAAATTATGTTCTTTAATTTGTGGAACAAAGACAGACAATCTAATGGAGACTTTGTTTCCAAACATACAAAACAAAATGGAGTTTGTTAACATCGGCATGAGGCAGTTTTTTTATTGCCACTTTTAGTTCAAACTGGGTCAGTTTTAAAGAAAGAAATCTCTAACAGATTACTTCACACAATAAATACTGTAATGATTTACAGGCTGATTTATAAAAGAGACAAAATAAAATGAAATTGTTTTAAAATGGGGCACTGAAACTCTCGTTTCATTTGTGGATTGACCAAAGACAATATATACATTTTCAAACAAAACACTAAGGATTCATAACACCATTGTTCTAATAATCCAAAAGAAAATATCTAAAAACATAAAGTGGGTAAGTAAAACTTGACATGTACACACAATAGAATCCTGAAAAGCATTGAAAATATATTAACAGATGTAACTAGAGATAATACTGTGGTAAGAAACTACATACAAACAAAAGTGGTAAAATGATTCCACGCAATAGTCAGTTACAGGAACATGGAAAGCTTATTTGTTTCCTATAGTCCTTAGTTTTCTGTGTGGTTTCAACTAACAAAATTTATTAAGCCCTGATAATGTTATATATAATGTACTTTTATACATATTCTTAAATTAATATTTTAATTGTGTAATACTCACAACAAAGTAAGTATTCTGGGTAAATATTCATAAATGTTATGAATTTGATAAACATTTTTTCTTTTCTTTTTCCATTTCCATGTGTGTGTGTGACATGCATGTGCATGTGTGTATGCGAATGTATTGGTGTACACACATGTACGTAGCCGTAAGGCTGGTATCAGGTATTATTCACAATTGCTCCTCCACCTGATTCTCTGAGGCAGGGTTTCTCAATCAAAGCAAGAGCTAGCAGATGTGATCAATCTCCCTAGTCAGTTTCCTCTGGGGATCTGAGGTGGGAACTGTAGGTGAGTAGCCACATCTATTCTGGATTTAGGTGTGTCCTGGTGATCTGTCCAGCAAGCAATTTCCCCTCAGTCATCACTTCCCCAGCCCACCCTACACATTTAATTATAACATCCTGTGCCTGTTTTACTCTTTCATAAAGCTATTTAAAATTATCTACAAACCTATATAGATGTTGCTGACTGATAAATATGAAAAGTTCCACATGTTGATTTAAACTTCTAGAAATAGAATGTCCTTATTTAAGAATATCTCTCCAACCACATTCAAGTGGTATAATTAGAGACTAGTCCTACAAACAGAATAGATTCTCACTTACAGCTTTTTAAATTGAAGTAGATATGTAATTCAGCTCATATTTTCAAATGTAAATTTATTTTCCTTCATCATGAAATATTTTGCATTATAAAAAAACTTAGTAACCTACTGAAAATTTCACCAAATTTGGATATTTTTTTCTTTGTTAACTTTATTCTTCTATTATGCATTACATCCTGACCAGAGTTTCCCTTCCCTCCACTCCTCCCAGTCCCTCCCCACAGATCCTCCTAGGTTTCCCTTCAAAAAAAGAAGGAAACAAACAAACAAATAAACAAGAAGGAAAAGAGCCAATCTTCTAACTCATAATAATCATTAAAAATGAATTGCAGATTTTTCATAGAATATTAATCTGTCAAATGAGTCCCTTCAAATAATCTCCTAATACATCAGAATATGAATATAATTACCCTATTTTAAAACCTCATATTACTATTTGTGTTCCCATCATTTAATTTATTCACTTCTCTCATTGCTTTTGAATGAAGCCACTCATTTCTTGGCTTGCTATTATCCTTTCTAGAATTTGGGTACTGAGTATTTCAAAGCCCAAGATTGTTAGGAGAAAATAGATTTACAACTGACTTGAGATAAACATAACAAGATGCAGAACATTGAATAATGCACAAAAGGAACCAGTAGTATCTCAGGACATTGAAATCCATATACAAAGTAGTTCATCAAATGGTAAAAGACTTGAAAGTCATTTGATGATGGACAGTAAATAAAGGAATCACAAGCTTGGAGATAAAGCTAAGTGGTAGAGAGTCTGTCTGCCAGAGCTTGTCTGGATTAGATCTCTGGCACTTTTGGGGAATAAAAAGTGAAAGACAGAAGGAAATTGAAGACCAAAGGAATGGAAGAATGAATAGAAGAAAGAAAGTGAAAGAGGGAAGAGGAAAGATGGAGGAAGGGAGAAGAGAAGAAGAAAAAAATGACACTGCCATATTGAACATTATTTAATTAATTTTGTGATATTTTATAGAGATTCATTATAAATAAGTGTAATTCAATAGAATAACAATGTTGAATCAGATACACTTGGAAATATTATCTTCCACTTCCTTGTGGGTTATCATAGTGTACACATTAACAGAATGTGTGGCCCTGCAATCAAATCTAAACATATTGCTATTACAAAAGTTCCTAGTTTTCTGTGGCAATTTGCTTTACTGAAATTTGTGTATGCTGCCACCACAAATCATTTATTTTGCATTTAATAGTAGATTTTTTAAACCAACTTACTGTAACATTCACAGTAGTATGTATTTCACCCAGTAGAGTGTAGTCTTCTAAAAACTTGACTTGGATTCCAGAATGGATAAAACAATGGATTAATTTGAACCAACTTTCTGTTAAAATCATTAATCTGACTGCCACAAGTGTCCTTTACATCTTTCCAAAATTGTTCCACTAGCGAAACAATACACTAACAGAACTGTGAAATCGAAAGACTGAAAAGACGAGGGAATTAATTAAAAATCATGCATTGCAATCAATGAAAGACTATACTTTCAAGAGTAACCTATAACCCTGGATTCTCTAACAACATTAGGTAATTACTCATGTTCTAGGGAATAGTTTTTCTCAAGATAAAGACTCACATGTAAAGCATGGACCTCACTTCAGCAGATGTGAGATTCCTGTCTTCATGGGCCATTGATATTACTATAAGACCCCCACAACGCTGTTTAAATATAAAGAAATATCGTAGATAGCTTACAACATCATTAATTTTCTTGAGCAATGAGACATAAGAATTTAGCATGCTTCAAATAAACGCCTCTACTTTAGACTCATTGTTGTAATAACAAAATTTTATGTTAACAAGCATGTAATATTTCACCTTTTAATTGGTGTGTGTTTCCACTGACTCATAAAAGGCAAAACTACTATACAAAGAACAAGACATCTATAGTGGCTACAATACAGGTTCAGGCTTTTATAGCTTGCTAATATTGAAGCAACTCCCCAAAATCTTGATAACTGCTGTCTCGCAGCTTTATGTATCCAACAAGCCACAGGATAGGTCACATTACAACTGCCTGCCACATTAAGATCCTGCCTGCAGAGAATCCAAAAGCCTTGTAATATTTCTCTGCGTGGTACTTATGGGGAGGATGTGTTTGTATTTTATACTTGCACAGGGCAGGAGGAAAGACAGATTCTCACTAGATGTCTTTCAGCTTTACATATTTTTTTAAGGTATCATTCTTTCACTCCTCATGTTTAGTCCAAATATAACAGGAGAGTGTTACGGATGAAGTAAGGGAGAGTGGAAGTGGTCATTGGCTTTGAAGAAAAAAAATTTGAAGAAAAAACTCACTGTACTATTTATATTTTTATTAACTTGATATTATTCTACTTTCAGTAATATATCTGATACAAATTTAATAACCATTAAATCTTTAGTTTAATAAAATATGAATCAACTTAGTGAAATTATTTTAATGTTGACTTTTATGTTTTTTTAGCAGAAACATCCTATTTTGAGCACATGTCCACATGAGTCCATATGTGTGTATTCACTCATGTGCAGGTCAGAAGAAAACCTCAGGTATCATTCCTCATCTATTTTGTTTGTTGTGACAGGGTCTCTCATTGGCTTGGGAGCCACTGAGTAGGCTGGCAGGCAAGAATGTCCAAAGGGTCTGCTTGAGTCTGTCTCCCCAGAACTATAATTAAAAGCACACATGTGCCATCGTTTCTGACTTATGTGTGTACTGAGCATTACAAATGCACAAACACATGCCAAGACACAGCTATTTGTTTTATATTATTGATATTATACTGTAATTGCATCATTTCTCTCTTTCCCTTCCTTCCTCCAAATCTTCTCATATAAGTCTGCTTGCTCTTTTTCAAATTCATAAGCTCTGTTTTTAGTAACTGTAGTTACAGCTTGGGAGGCACAAGCAAGCAGAAAATCAAAAGGCAAAATAATTTCAATCGATATCACAATTATGATAATTTTGACCAAGACATATAGAAAACATGAGTCCCTGAGTTCAATTCCCAGAACCACAGTGGTATCCAGACAAAGAGACAGATATATACATACTTACATACATAGTCACTGTGATCTTCAATAAGTTTCTTAATAATTTTATACTGAGTTTAATTATTAGCTAAATGTACATAAAATCAATGCCTAACCAACAGGCTGTGTATCTAAATTTAATTTATTTTACATCCAAACAACAGTTTCCCTTGCCTCCTCTCCCTCCTCCCTTCACTGTCCTCCCCACCCCTCAATGTACTCCTATCTCTGTTCAGTAAGGGGCAGACTTCCAATGGGTATAAACAAAGCATAGCATATCAATTTGAGGTAGGACTAAGCTCCTCCCCTTTTATTTAGTCTGGGCAAGGCAATTCAGTATGAGGACTAGGTTCCCAAAAGCCAGCCAAAGCATTAGGGACAGCCCCTGCTCCCATTGTTAGGAGTTCCACAAGTAGACCAAGCTACCCAGTTGTCATCAGGAGAGCCTTCAACTAGTCACTGATGGAAACAGATGCAGAGACCCACAGATAAACATTAAACCAAGATTCAGAATTCTTTTTTTTTATTTTAATTTTAAATAGCTTGTTTTACATGTCAATCCCAGTTCCCTCTCCCTCCCCTCCTCCCACAACCCTCCCACCGTCCCTCCATGAAGGCTGACACATAACAAACAGGAAGGGGCCAGATCATGATAAAGCCTCCTACAACATACCCCAAATGACTTACTTCCTGCAGCAGGCCACACCTTTCACAGCTTTACCCCTTCTTACTAGTGCATTAACATTTTAAAAAGATCAATAAATTAGGCTGTTTGCTATGTGTGAGCCTTCATGGTATGCTCACCTCTGAAAAGTCCTTGCTGGCATTTCTCAACTCAGTCAAGCATACAATCACAATTAGGAACCCTACCATGTGCCAAAGTTATTCTGGTTTAACCTTTTAGCTGTTTCATGTAGCGCAAATAATAAAGACCCAGAGACAGATATTGGGGTTCAAGCTGAAGATCAGAGAAGCAAAGCAACCACACCACCAGAGAGCTCTCACTTCTACCAATGCTCAGACAAAAGGGTGATCACTGAACCTCAGATTGCATCTCCAGACTGCACTGCTTCTCACCAAATTTCATATTGCTCCTGAGACTTCACTGAGCTCCTCATATTCTCTTTAGTGCTGGGATTAAAGGAGTGAGCTCTGTCTCTTTTAGAATGATTCACTCTCATGTAACCCAGGGTGGCCTTGAATTTACATAGATCCATCAGCCTGTCTCTGGAGCCTTGAGATTAAAGTTGTGTGTTACCACTTCCCAGCTTCTATAACTGTGGCTAGCTTTTCATTCTGATCTCCAGACAAAGTATCACCACAGCTTCAGTCATCGCATGAAGTATGCCTGCTATGACAATACAGTCAGCCTGCTTAGAGATTGTGAACAATTTGTCAGAAATTCTTTTTTTCTCTATTAGTCATTTATTGACAGTATTGTGAATGTCTTCTTGATACTTATTGCTTAAACAATCAGTTATTTTGGTAAGATAACTGAAAGAAATGTCAATCAGCCCTAAAATAAGAGAATTTAAATAATTATTATCATGCCACAGATTCTAAAATGTATTTTTTCTAAATAAAAGACAAATCTGTCATTAACAAATGCCTGCTTCTTTTGTTTTTATTACAGTGTTTGTTTTCTGATAAAGATATGTTCCAAAATTGCACTCACCCTTAAAATGTACCTGTGTCACTCTATGATGGTCAGATACGGTGAAGGGAAAATAACTTATCAGAATTTTAGCAACTGTTTTCTAGCCTTATTTAACACTGAAGTCAGTCAATATTTAAAGCATCTTACTGTGAAAAAGTAGTAAAATCAAATTATTTTCAGGTTGCCTTTTTATTAGGGGTGAAGCTAATCTTTAATAATCCATTCAGTCAGCTACAGACTACCAACATTACTGGATACATTCTTTTCCAGAAGTTGCAATTAACAGGGTGGATAAGATGTGTTATTTCTTAGGGATTTCTTTGGCTGTCCTCCCAGTCACTCGCATTCTATTATGGAATTTCCGTGGTACTCAAATAACGCTCCCATTACAACCTGTCCACAAAATAGTTCTTTTCACTATTCTAAAATAGTTTGAAGAAAACTAAATGGCTAACAGTCATTATTTCTATTTTTTTCAATGGGACACATTGTAAGGCAAGTCCATGAAAATGACTGCAAATAGAGTAATCAAGTAGATTGACTTAGCCTTCATACATAATTCCAATTTTCTTCCCAACATGAAAAGGAACATGTATTCCCAACCAACCAAATGATGCCTGCACATTTTTTCTATACAGTGTAACCTTTATTTTAGTGAATTCATATTGCTAAAAATACCATATATATAAAATAATAAAGAAAAATTTTAATTTAGCTTTTGTCCTGGTTTGCTTTGTTTGTCGCTGTGACAAGACATTGACTGAGACCAACATGGAGAGTTAAGGGTTTACTTCCCTTTACACTTCCATCATTAGGAGAAACCAAGATGCGTATTTCAGTAAGGATCTATGGAGGAAGGCCCTAATTAGCTTTTTGCAGGGCTCACATTCAGGAACCACTTTACATAGCCCAGGCTCACTGGCCTAGGGATGATACTGCTCACTTCAGGCTAGGACTTCCTACATCAATCACCAGTCAAGAAAACAATGAAGTGCCCACAGGCCAAACTGATCAAGGTAATCAATGCCACAGTTGACAATCACTAGTGTAACTCTGAGATGTCAGGTTAACAGCTGTAGAAGTGTAGGCCAAATAAACCCTGTGTCAATTTCTTTGGTTTATGATGTTTCATTGTAGCATTAGTAGTCCTCAATAGGAAAAAATATAGATAATAAAAATAGACAGTGCATGTAATCAATTTAATACTTATCATTGTGATAAACTTCATTATAGAACCAATCTTTTACAAAGTTGAATCTACACCCTTTTCTTAAAGTAGGAAGGACTTTGCCTTGTGTGACAAATTACTAATGCAGTTTGCATTTAGGCATGGGAGATGCTTATGTAATCAACTATTGTTTATGTGAGAAACTCATTAGTGCATTTTTGCATTTGTTTGCATGTTGGATTCAATTCATTAACTAAGATGCATGGTAAGACAACAGAAAATTGGGTCTTGATCCAGATTGCCTAATGTATTATAAATATAGTTACAAACCTAGAAAATTACCTTCAGTGAAATATAAAACTGCGTCTCATACTCTGTACTATACTTATTTGTTATATCTTATAATAAGTGAAAACAGCAAATTTTACTTTAATTTGAGAATGACTATAGTAGAATTTTTTTTCAAAAAACACATATTTCCTCTTTTGTTGGTCTATTTACATTTTCTTCACATTTTATTGTATTTCCTTCTCACTAAGCTGTATTATTAATAAAATAGGCTTTTTGTTCTGCCATGTTGTCAATAATGTTTTAAAGCTAATTTTCATATATTAAATACAACTACTATTATGTGTTACTAGTTCTGTGCTAAGGGGTTCCCCACTTATTAAATTTTCAAAATGAAATAGAAATAAGTTTTTTTTTTTACCGGTTAACCCCTTTTATAGACAAAGCTCAGTCTGTAGAATAACCATATGCTCCATTGACCTTTATATCCCTTAATTAGAGGGCCAGTAGTAATAATTTATGTTTTGTTTCACCATGTATTCTGGCATCTCTATACGAAAGCCAGATATATATTTAAGTATATTGTATATATGTATACCAATGAATTAGATCACTGTGACAAATGCACACTTGACCTGGTTCTCAGAGGACTTTGGCTTGCCTCAGTTGGGAGAACATTGGTTCCCTCCCATTGAGTGTTTTTCAGTTAAATCAAAAATGAAAACATAATTATTCCAGTTTATGTTCCAGATTGCTAAAAGTGATGGCTTCATTTATTATTGAACAGCAGCTGGTAACACCACAAAACATGCAAATCAGCTGGGGCACCGTTATTATCTGTACTCTCTCTTTTCGACAGGACTGCAGACTTCCTATTGATTGGAAATGGGTTTTTGGTCCACTGCAGGCAGAATCAGCTTGCTTGGCATCATTATCAAGTGAACTGCACTTACGAGAAGATGGGATTTTTAGGTGTAAGTGTAAGACTTGGAGCTTATTTATTATAGAAACTTGAGTTTGGCCCATAACTTGACACAATGCTTTTTTAGCGTGATAGATAGTTTTAATATTATTTGGCCTGACATTTGTCATCTGAGTTCAGTATATTACTAAAAAGATAATATCTAACTTTATTACATATCTCCAGGAAAGACCAGCAAAGATTGTCTTTTTGGCAGTGGCTTCTGTTTGAACCTGAGGAATGGCCTTTTCTTTGAATTTTAAGTGAGAATTTATTTTTTAAAGTAGTGGTTAAAATAAGATGGGAATTCTCATATGAATTATATCTAATAAAATTCTTATCATACCGTTATTTGGTAACTTTAATCATTCTTGATTTTAAAAATTATTTATTTAGAAAAATACACCAGCAAATATTTATGAACAGAAATTTGTCTTTAATGAGAAAATCGATATGAAAGGAATTATTGATTTTATCATCAAAAACTGCCCTTGTGAATCTAAGCCTTAAAACTCGATGTTATTTGGCAAAATCCCTGATTAGGGTTAAGGATATGTGATGAAGGACACGGTGCATTTGTAGTATCCAGTACTAAAAATATACTCAACAGAGTTGGAGAGTAAACATGCCAACAACCACGCCTATAGGAGGAAAATTCAAGACTTAGAGGTACAACAGGCTCTGTGTCTAAGAGTATTAACACTATAAGAAGACGTGTACTAGCCTTTTCCAACATGAACCTCCAAGAGTCTGTCCTCCAATCAGTTTAGTCTAGTTATGCAGCAAAGTTTATTCAATGCTAAATAAAAATTAAATTGTCCTCTGGGAATTTATGATATTCTGAGATGAGAAGCATAATTTTAAACCCATAACTCATAGACTGACTATAAGACATAAAAATTTTTTGTTTTAAAGATTATCTTTGTGTGTGTGTGTGTGTGTGTGTGTGTGTGTGTGTGTGTGTGTGTGTGTGGATTCCCATGAAGCCAGAAGAGGGTGTTGGATTGTGTGGAGCTGAGTTGCAGGCAGTTGTGAATAATCTGGCAGGGGTACTGGGACCCGAACTCACGTCTTCTGGAAGGATACCATGTGTTCTAACACTGAACCATCTCTCCAGCCCCATAAAGATAATCGTTACTATACAGTATTACATCTAGAGAAAATACATAACACATTGTGATAAATGTGTGAAGACTAGCCTCATGTGAACAAATGTAGTAAAAATTTTATAAAATAGTTTTCTCTGATTCTTATTAAGCTTTTCCACAAATAATCTATGAATGTGTGAGTGCTTCCTCTGATATATTAAAGTCATGAAAAAGGTGTTTATTATGCAAATCTACAGATTATTCATGCTCATTGGTTCAGTGTTTAATTCCAAATTATATGATGCTGGAAATATCTGTATCATATGCTAAAGTTGTCTTTGGTACGGTATGATTTTAATATTAGTTATTTTATGCTTTAGGGCATGTATGGCATAATATTTAGCACATTGTTTTAAATATAGACTGGCTCAGATTGCACATGTGGTTTTAAAACATGGATACTCAAGGAAGCCATAACCATTTGCTAGTTGCCTTCCTCAAACTACTAAGTATATAAGGCAAATGTTTATTATTTGGTACATTAAAATATTCCTTGGAGAAAGCATGAATGCATATATTATCTTCTAGTATTTTTAGAAAATGTAGCAACAAAATAAAAAGTAAGCATTTTTTTGTAACTTCACCCATTGCTCTAGGATGGTAGTGAGCAACCTGTCAAAACAAAAGAGATGTATGAAATAAATTATATCTTTAATCATATTACATGAACACTGTACACAAAAAGAAAACGTTTATAAATATGTGCCATTATCATCACACAATGTTCCCTGAAGTTAGGGGTTATTTTATTTAATTATTTCTTTACAATAGATTTCTAATTTATTCATGATTGAATAAACCATACACATAGATATTCAGCACTTCGCCAGCTAGAAATGCAAAAGACATTGTTTTAAAATTTTTTTATTATTTATTTTTAAGTTTAAATTTAGATTAGAAACAAGGTTGCTTAACAAGTCAGTTGCAGGTCCCTCTCTGTTTCTGTCTCCTCCTCCCATGCCCTCCCTCCAACCCTCTCAATATCCTCTCATTTCCCCAGGGAGGGTGAGGCCCTCCATGGGGATGTCCATAGTCTGTCATTTCATCCAGGGAAGGGCCTAGAACCTCCCCCCAAGAGTTCAGGGTGAGAGTGCATCTCACATTGTTGGATGGGAGTCCAAAGTCATGTGTATACTTGGGATGGGTACTAATCTACTGCCCAAGGCTCAATAGATTACCTAGGCCTCCTCATTGACACCCACATTCAGGGGGTCTTGATCAGTCCCATGCTAGTTTCCCAGGCATCAGCCTGGGATTCAAGAGTTAACCCTTGTCAGGTCAGCTGTTTCTGGGGGTTAAACCAGCCCAGTCTTAATCCCTTTGGTCATTAGTCCTCCCTCTCTGTCACTGGCTTTCTTGAGTTCAGCTCAGTGCTTAGCCATGGGAGTCTGCCTCTGCTTCCAAAAGCCACTGAATGAAGGTTCTGTTTCCCAGACTCTCTGGCCATGGGACTGCAGGCTGGCACTCCCCAGATCTGTGTCTAAAATCCATATATGAGAGAGTACATGCCATGTTTCTCTTTTTGTGACTGCGTTACCTCACTCAGGATGGTTTCGTCTATTGTCATTCATTTGCCTGCAAATCTGAGGATTCCATTGTTTTTTTCTGCTGAATAGTACTCCATTGTGTAAACGTACCACATTTTCTCTATCCACTCTTCGGTTGAGGGGCATCTATGTTGCTTCCAAGTTCTGGCTATTACAAATAATGCTGCTATGAACATAGTGGAACAGAAATCCTTCGTGTATGAATGGGCATCTTATGGATATATGCCTAAGAGTAGAGTTACTGGGTCCCTTCTTTTTGAGGAATCTCCATACTGATTTCCAAAGTGGCTGCACGAGTTGGCACCCCCACCAGCAGTGGAGGAGTGTTCCCCTTTCTCCACATCCTCTCTAGCATAAATTGTCATTGGTGTTTTTGATTTTAGCCATTCTGACAGGAGTGAGATGGTATCTCAGAGTTGTTTTGATGTGCATTTCCCTGATAGCTAAGGATGTTGAGCACTTTCTCAAGTGCCTCTAAGGCATTTTAGACTCCTCTATTGAAAATTCTCTATTTAGTTCTGCAGCCCACTTTTTAATTGGATCCTTTGGTGTTTTGAAGACTTGCTTCTTGAGTTCTTTGTAAATTTTGGAGATCAACCCTCTGTCAGATGTGGGGTTAGTGAATATTTTTTCCCATTTTGTGGGCTGCCTTTTTGTCTTACTGACTGTGTCCTTTGCCTTACAGAAGCTTCTCAGTTTCAGGAGGTCCCATTTATTAATTGTTGATCTCACTGCCTGTGCTACTGGTGTTATGTTCAGGAAGCTGTCTCCTGTACCAATTCGTTCAAGGGTACGACCCACTTTCTCTTCTAAGAGGTTCAGTGTGGCTGGATTTATGTTGAGGTCTTTGATCCATTTGGACTTAAGTTTTGTGCATGGCGATAAACATGAATCGATCCGCATTCTTCCACATGCCAGCCTCTAGTTATGCCAGCACCATTTGTTGAAGATGCTTTCTTTATTCCATTGTATATGTTTAGCTTCTTTGTCAAAGATCAGATGTTCATACGTGTGTGGGTTAATATCAGGGTTTTCAATTATATTCCATTTGTCTACCTGTCTATTTTTGTGCCAATACCAAGCTGTTTTCAGGACTATAGCTCTATAATAGAGCTTGAAGTCAGGGATGGTGATGCCTCCAGACATTGCCTGGTTGAACAGGGTTGTTTTGGCTATCCTGGGACTTTTGTTTTTCCATACTAAATTGATTGTTGTTCTTTCAAGGTCTGTGAAGAATTGTGCTGGGATTTTAATGGGGATTGCATTGAATCTATAGGCTGCTTTTGGCAGGATTGCCTTATTTACTACATTGATCCTACCTATCAAAGAGCATGGGAAATCTTTCCATTTTCTGAGGGCTTCTTTATTTTTTTTTCTTTAAAGATTTAAAGTTCTTGCAATACAGGTCTTTCACTTGTTTGGTTAGTGTTACCCCAAGGTATTTTATGTTGTTTGTGGCAATTGTAAAGAGTGATGTTTCTCTGATTTCTTTTTCAGCCCTTTTATCATCTGTTTATAATAGGGCTACTGATTTTCTTGAGTTGATCTTGTAGCCTGCCACTTTGCTTAAGTTGTTAATCAGCTGTAAGAGTTCCCTGGTAGAGTTCTTTGGGTCATTTATGTAAACTATCATATCATCTGCAAATAGTGAAAGTTTGACCTCTTCCTTTCCAATTTGTATCCCCTTGATCCCCTTTTGTTGTCGTATGGCTCTGGCCAGAACTTCAAGTACAATGTTGAAAAGGTATGGAGAGAGTGGACAACTTTGTCTTGTTCCTGATTTTAGAGGAATTGCGTTGAGTTTCTGTCCATCCAGTTTGATGTTGGCTGTCGGTTTACTGTATATAGCTTTTATTATGTTTAAGTATGTTCCTGATATCCCAGATCTCGCCAAGACCTTTACCATGAAGGGGTGTTGGATTTTGTCAAAGGCTTCTTCAGCATCTAGTGAGATGATCTTGTGATTTTTGTTTTTCAGCTTGTTTCTATGGTGGATTACATTGATGGATTTTTGTATGTTGAACCATCCCTGCATCCCTGGGATGAAACCTACTTGGTTGTGGTGAGTGATTGTTTTGATGTGTTCTTGGATCCGATTTGCCAGTATTTTATTGAGTATTTTTCATCAATGTTCATAAGGGATATTGGTCTGAAGTTCTCTTTCTTAGTTGTGTCTCTGTGTGGCTTGGGGATCAAGGTTATTGAAGCCTCGTACAAAGAGTTTGGCAAAGACCCTTCTGCTTCTATTGTGTGGAATACTTTGAGAAGAATTGGTGTAAGCTGTTCTTTGAATTTCACATAGAATTCTGCACTGAGGCCATCTGGACCTGGGCTTTTTTTGGTTGGGAGACTTTTGATGACTGCTTCTATTTCTATAGGGGTTATAGGCCTATTTAAATTGCTTATCTGTTCTTGATTTAATTTTGGCAAGTGATAGCTATCCAGGAAGTCATCCATTTCCTTTAAATTTTTGAATTTTGTTGCATTGATTCTTTGTATTGTTTTCCTAGTTTCTACTTTATTGATTTCAGCCCTCAATTTGATTATTTCCTGGCGTCTACTCCTCCTGGGGGAGTTTGCTTCTTTGTGTTCTAGAGCTTTCAGCTGTGCTGTTAATTCTCTAGTATAACTATTCTCCAGTTTCTTCATGTGGGCACTTAGTGCTATGAACTTCCCCTGTATCACTGCTTTCAAAGTGTCCCATAGGTTTGTGTATGTTGTGTCTTCATTCTCATTGAATTCTCCAAAGTCTTTAATTTCTTTTTTTATTTCTTCTTTTACCCATGGTGCAGTTGTGCATTATTCAATTTCCATGATTGTAGGTTTTCTACAATTTGTCTTGTTGAATTCTAATTTTAAAGCATGGTGGTCTGATAAGATGCATGGAGTTATTCCAATTTTTTTTGAAGCCGCTGAGGTTTGATACGTTGCCAAGTATGTGGTCAATATTTGAGAAAGTTCCATGTTGTGGTGAGAAGAAGGTATATTCTTTTTTATGTGAATGAAATGTTCTATAGATGTCTGTTAATCCCAGTTGGGTCATTACTTCTATTAGACACTTTGCATTCCATTTCCTTACTGTACATGTATGTTAGAATGTGTGCACATGTGCCATACTATGTATTTGGAAGTTAGAGTTGTTTCTCCTCTGCCATGTGTGTAAGGGGAATCTATCTGATGTTAACAAGCTAAGTAATAAGTGCTGGCACATTAAGTTGAGGCAGGACCAAACCCCTCCCCCTGCATTAAGGTTGAGAGAGTTAATAAAATATATATTTGTAGCTTAAGATGTTTACTATATTTAAATTAATTATTCAGTCATTAGCCAAAATTAATTTTCTTTTCTGATTACATCTTCTAATACTGACTTCTATAAGACTATATATGGTATACAGTAGGCATTTAACCAAACTAATGCAAGGAGTTAATTCAGGTGATTTACATTTAAAAATGAGCATCCTGTTCCAAAAGAATGTACAAAATATTTTTGAGTAAATGCTTTCAATAAGAAGTTTGAGCTACCAAAATGGCTCAGTGTGTTTGACCTCTGGAACCCACATGGTAGAATGAGAACCAACCCCTAAAAGTTGCCTCAGCATATGCATCATGGTATGAGCACAAGCACATACATACACAAACATGCACATACACGCTACATAAGTACATAAGACATAATCAAATTGTGGTAAGAATTGTTCATATCACCATAAAAAGCGCTTAGAAAGTTCATAGACCCTAAAAATAGACATTATAAATGATGAGAATTGTATTTTTCTAAGTATTCTAAAAAATATAAAAAGAAAATTATATTAAGAGCACTTTGTGTTAATCACCTTTCCAGCACGTGGGTATGGCATGACATTTCTCAAACAACATAACCTTTCAGTGTCTGTAACCAATAAAACACTATGGGTAAGACAAAGAGTGTCCTTCATTGTTTCATCATTGAAATTATTTACATTACTGTGGCTCATGTAGCATGAGTGCATGAAGAAAGGGGTGTTTAATTTTCCTGCTTTAAAATTTTTTTATCCTTAAATGCTATGCTTCTACAAAATTTATGCATGACAACATAGGATTTGTTGACTTCGATTAAGCTTGAAAAGGGAAGGAAAAGTAAGAGACCCAAGATTTATCTGGTTCTATGCCAGAATCCCTAAAGTCATTTCCTCATTATAATGCATGCCACTTTCCCCATCTGGCACATAGAGAAGCTGGAGCCAAAGAACAGCCAGTATAATATAGTAGCCATTCAGTTTCCTCAAAACAGAAAGAGTGTCCTGGCATCACATTAAAAATATGTATAATTTTAATTTTTGGAATTTGTTTTTAGGCTCTGAACTTACCCTAGATGCTTTTCACTGATAATTTTTCTTAAAATTTAAACATATGCTTGACCACAACCTTCTGACTTCCCTTATTTTTTTCTTTCTTAATATTGTTTGACATTATTATTCATACATTTCTATAATGAATGTGCTTTTATTCACTGTCCAACTCTCCCAACCTCCTGTTGCTGCAGTTTTCCTGTCCTGCCAGAGCCCACCACCACTTTCAGCCCCAAATAAACACACAGAGACATATATTAATTATTAAACGATTAGCCACTAGCTGGGGCTTCTTATTTTGGCTAGCCATGTCTTAATTATTAACATATTTCTATTAATCTATGAATTTCCATGTGGTCTTGACTTACCAGAGAATGCCTGGACCTCTTACTCCTTTTGACAGCTACATGGTGCAGCTCTCTGAGCCTTCTGTTTCCCAGCCTTCTCGTCCTCTCATAGCCCCGCCTATGTAAATGAAGCTTTTAATTGGTCTAGAGAATAAAAAGTCAGAATCAGATACAGAGGAAAATGTTGAGAGATCAAAGAGAAGGAGCAAGCCACAGAACACCTTACCTCCTAAGCATCTTGGCAGAGAAGAGAGCCGTTTCCTGTTTCTCCCTGCTTATATCCTGTTTCTGCCCAGATACATCACTTCCTGCCTGTCTGTACAGAAGTCCAGATCTGTATGGATAGCTAGTCGCAAGTTCCATTCTCTAGCACCCAGACAGGCTTTATTTGAATAAGAATGATATCACCACAACCACTCCTATTATCACTGAAGCCCACTTACCAACAAGACCCCTGCTACTTTCATATCTTCTTTCTGTATGAACCCCACTGAGTTTAATTGGCATTTTCCCCAAACAAGGGCAGTCCCTGACAGTATTTTAGTAATTATATTTAAAATATTTTAAAATACTTATAAATTTGCTATTTTGTTTCCAGTGATACAGGTCTGCCCCAGACAATTCCCACAGGGATACCTAGCTCCCCAAGGTTCACAGATATTTTATTGTTTCTCTCACTGAGCTACACTTACATGTCAGTGTCTTACACACTTCCATAGAAATAAAGGAAAAAAAGACCATCTATTGTGATTAAATGATTTAAACCTAACAGATGATCTGATCATGGAAGAAACACTCTTTTGTAAAAGGAGGATTTCACATTTTTCTCCAGCTAATCCATCAAGCTGTGTAACAATGTTGCCATTTTATTCAATTTCCTCTTCATTTTCTGCAGTTTCTGTCACATGAAACAATTTCATAATTGTTAATATATTTCAAGTTAATATAAGTAACTAATAACCAGGCAATGGTGGTAATGATTTACCATCTTTTGGAGATGATTTTAATGTTATTTAGGATAAATAGTGACAGTTTGTTAGTTACCATAGCAACCTGAAATTCTATTTAAAAATGTGATGTTCCATTTTCTCAGAAGACATTTTAATTAAAACATACTCATGTTTACTTAAATGAATATCTAATCTCAACATTATAGAAGGAATGCATATGATGTAACTTTGTTTAATAACATAAGGGGTACATGCCCCTGGAAAAAAACTGAACTTAATCAGAAGCATATCTTTTTCATAAGTTTAAATGCTTTACTAATTGAGCTAACTTTAAGTTAGTCCTGCCATCATTATCAATAATTCAGCATTCTTTTACAGTTGTTCACTAAATCTACTGAACATATTACCATTAGAATATCACAGACTATTTCTTCTATCTCACCCCGAGTCTTCCAAATACACCTGACAAACATCTTTTTCACAAGCACAGCTCAACTCATGTTCTTTCAAAATGTTTGCCCATTTTTTTTATCCTAGAAAGTACTAGCTATTGCTCTCTGGGCCCTGGTAGTTTCTATATATGCTGCTAGTATGTTAAATTCTGTTTCCTCTTCACTGGGTTGACAATTCCAAATGACAGCCTGCATTTATTTCCATTATCTAGTGCTAGCACATACAATGCACTGTCCATAGTAAAATTAAGTGTTGATGTTTTAATATATGTAAAATGGATGAAAGAAAATCAATAGAATGTTTAAAATCCCATTTACCTATACCCCCAACATATCTCAGCTATTATCTTCAGAATTATTTGTATTATAGTTTTTCTAAAGCCATTATTAAAATGTTCTCTGTGTAGTCTAAAACATAATGTTGAGTAGAAAACTTAGTGAAGTAATGATGCACAGCATATGTACTACATGGAAAGTGTGTGTGTGTGTGTGTGTGTGTGTGTGTGTGTGTGTGTGAATTAGTCATCTTCAAATGGATTCCTTAAATTATACAGGGATATTAATTTTTGTCACACTATTTCATTTGTAAGTATTATTTGCTCTCTCAGATTCATTAAGTAATTTAAAATATAATTCATGGATGAAAGTATGCTATAGAATATGTATATTAAATTAAAATATATCAGTTGAATATGGATGCAAATACTAACATTTAATAATTTAAAATTATAGTATTTTCTTAGGCAAGTCTGAGGATTGTAAATTTTATTTTTCATGTAGTAAAAAATAATTACTCAAATTATTCAAGCATTACAATTTTCCAACATGAGAAAACTGTAATTTTAAAACATATACAATGCCTCTGAAATGTAAAAAAAGTTTAAAAAGTTTATGGCTGGAAACTTCCAGTAATTTCTGCCTTGACACATTTTACATTCAGTAGTTAATTGTTCAGGTTCAGTGAATTTTTATACTTCTTTTGCTTTTGTTATTGTTGACATCCAGCTCTATTCCATGATGCTCTTAAAAGATATAGGGTGTTATTGCAGTTTCTTTGTATTTATTGAGACTTGCCAGTCTTCTAGTTTGTGATCAGTTTTGGAGAAAATTCCATAAGTTTCTTAGACAAAAGTTTCATTTTTAGTGTTTAAGCCAAATATTTTCTAGATGTCTACTAGGTCCATTTTATTAATGATGTCATTTAATTCCAGAATTTTTCTGCTAAGTTTTTGTCGAGATTACTTATCTATTATGAGAGTGGGGTACTCTCTCAGTTACTTTCACTGTGTAGGGGTTTTAGCTCTAGTAGTGTTTCTTTTATGAACTTGGGTTCTCTTGTTTTGGTGAATAATCTTTAGAATTGAAATATCCTCTAAGTAGATTTTTACTTTGATGAGTATGTGGTGTTCTTCCCTTTCTCTTCTGATTAATTTTGACTTGAAGTCTATTTTGTTAGATACTAAAATAACCATACCTCAGACACATTTTGTTTCCATCCTTTGGCCCTTAAGTTATGTCCATCCTTGATTTTATGGAAAATTTCTTGGATGCAAAAGAAAGCTGGTTATTGTTGTTCAATCGAATGTTTTAGTATATTTTTTAAATGTGAAATGATACCATTGATATTGAGAGTGCTAACAAGCACTGTTATCAATCCCTGTTACTTGACTGATATTGTGTGGATTTCCTCAACTCTTCTGCATTTACAGTACAGTGATTATTTATTCCTTGTATTCTCTTAACCAAATCATACTGTAGTTTACAAACTATTTTAGAAGATATTCCTTAGTTTTCCTACCATTTTACAGGAAAATCCTCCTACACTACTTAAAGACAACAGCTACTGGCCCAGAATGCTGGAACATGAATACAGGCCTGAAGCTACTTAAAGTGGGGAGTAACTATATTCCCAGAGCAAGGAGATATTTAGAACGTAATTAAATATAAATCAGGAAAGCAAATGTCATAGGCTAGTTGACACAGAGGAATCTGATTGAAAGCAGCTCATGGAATATGGAAGCTCCTTTACCTTTTGTAGTCACAGGCATAAATGGGAGAAAACCAAACTTCACAGAGATTGCTTAGATATCAACAAAACGAACATTTGGCCTTTAACCTTTATTTGTTATCTTGTACATTGTACTGTTGAGAAAGTAACTTTTATAACTGCTAAAATATAATTACTTATTATTCAGTTTTTATATTATGTAACATGAAGTAAATTATGTGTGTATAGAATATGCGGAAAAAAATCTTAATTTTCTTCTTAGTTTTGTAGCCCAGCCAAAGGTTCTTTAGACATTTTTTTTCTTTTTGCAACCCCCAAATCTCTTTTTTAGTCAAGTTTTTTTTTGTAACCCTGGCCCAGCTCATTAAGAATCTTCTGGGAATGTGGGGGGGGTCATTATAGGGATTACATAATATTCAGTTGTGAACAGAACAATACTCTGGAACAGAATGTAGCAAGACAGGTTTCAGTACTGGTGTAGAATTCTTTTCTAAAGTCATCGATAACATCCTGTATACTTACCCTCCAAAAATACACAGGGAGTCGTTTAACAGCACAGAAATCAAAGCTCATCTTAAATTAACTGTTGAACACCCCACAGCTTTAGATTTGGTCATTTGTATTCTGTGGCTGTGCGCTGCTGCTTTTTGATGAAACAGAGGGAGCTGGCAGGTAATCATGGGATATTTTTAGAATCCCAGCTCTATGATTTATCTTCTTGTTTGCATCATACATTGAGCTGTGTTTGAACTGCCTCGTTGTACACAGAGGAGTCACCCAGCTGACACAAAACAAAGCAAATGTATTTCTGCTTATGCAGCAGCCTTAGGGATGCATTTGAATTTTTATAAAATGACAATAAATTAGTCATGAAGACCCAGTTCTTAACAAAGTTATTAAGAACTACTCTCCGATTATTGTTAATATGGTTGAAACTGGGAAAGAGTTTATTATACTGATGCACCATGGTAATTATTAAAATAGTATGTTACATACAAGATTCCACATGTAATTCTATATAAGATTTCAGCATTAACAATACATCTTCACTAAATATTAATAACAAGAACAAGGCAATGAAAACTTGCAGTAAGCTCAGAAAAAATGCTTATATTCCTGGCTTTCCTACAATATAGTTATTAACAGTGTTTTGTTTGCTTGGCATACTATTGGGTGCCTACTGTATCTTCCAGGATCCCAGCAAAAATACACTCACATCCAAATGGGAAACTAAGAATACTTTCACAGAGAAACATGGTTCTTTCTGATTCATGTGACATTTGTGGTAAGGCAGATCACTACTACCTGAGACGAAGGCATATAGGTACACCAGACCCTTGTAAAAATGAGTAGTGTCTTGACATCAGTTGCAATGCACATGTTCTGACGCTGAGTATGTTGTTTAGTGTATAATGGCAAGAAAAATATGTACATGTTCCTTCTGCAAGTAGCTCGATGTTTGACAAGAGAATGTGAATATGGAGGAGCATTTGTGTGAGATGTTTAAGAGTGGCTAGAAGAATTGAAAGAAGATATGAAGGCTAGCGATGCCAACAGTGGAGGTTTCCCCACCAAAGGGCCTGGAGAAGAAACAAAGAACACTTATCAGACCCTACCATACCCCCCAGCCTCAAGGAATGAACCAGTCTGAAGGAAAACCCAGCTATGGCTGTGGGTGTTCCAAGGAGTTTAACCAGTGTAATTTTCTTTTTTGTCTTATACTCTGAAAGCAGAAACTAATGTGTAAGGGAGTCCCTTAAGCAATCTGCGGAAACTGGCCACTGGGATATGAGACAGACAGGAAGGAATCCTGAAAGTAGTTCTATTACAGCCATGGAGAACAGCCAGTACTCTAAAATGTGCTCCTTTAAGCTATGCAGTATTAAATGTAAGTGGAATGACATCCTGCAGGAGGCAGTTTGCACCCTAACAGTGTAGTGAAGAAAACAGGCAAAATGAGTAAAATGTATGTCATGTACAAATTGTAAGCAAAAGCATAGTTGAGAATAGGAAGTAAGTTCAAGGGAGTAATGCTTACCAATAGAACAGGCAGGAAAGGTCTCACTGAGGAGTTGATATTTGAGCCAAGGTGTGAAGGAGGAGGGGGTGGGGCTCTGTGGCCATCTAGAGGGAAAAGATTAACAGAGGAACCAGCAAACATGACTCCCTGGATGGAAACACAACGGGTAGTATTTAGTGACTCAGTGGATGAGAAAGGGGTAAGCGAGAAAGCTACTGCAGAAAGAGGAACTGGAGCCATGAACAGGATAAACTGCCAAGGTAAAATGAGCCCACCCAATGCAGACCCTTCTATGTCTTATTTTTAAAAAAATCTGTTGTAGTTCAGAAGCACAAACAAGCCATCCAACAGTTTAAATAAGAAATAAGACAGTGATATATCACCAGATTGCATTTTCAAAACATCTTTCTTTCTGTACCAGTATTTCTACACGTTGAAAAATGCGGTGGGGAGAGATGTAAATGGTCTAGCCCCCAGGCTGTGGCAGTCATTTCTAGGTCAAGTGATGGCACTGAGCCGTGGGGAGAGACAGGACAAATGAATGTAAGAGAAATGGTTCAAAAGTTGTGCTATATGTTAATGCACCATATCACAGCAAAGCAGTAGATGTGGGTAGTGATGAGGGAAGGGCTCACAGTGTGGGTAGGTAGCCTCATTAATGTTTCATTCAGTATCAGGATATCAAAATGCTCTTTTGCCATAAAGAGATTGTAGGTTAAATTGCTGGTACTTGATTTAGAACACGGAGATCAAGCTGGATAAGATATGGATCTGTTAAATATCTATCCAGCTAACATCATGCAATAAATAAAGTACAGTATGAATGAAACCTCATGTAAAGAAGTGCTTTTGTTGATGTTGGCCCACTGATTAGAACTTCATTGCTGTGGAGAGGTTGTAATAGTGCATAACTACAGGCAAATTGTCTTGGAGCATCTTTGGCCCCTTTTATTGCCCTCTTCTACTAAAAAACCTAACACCCTTTGTGACTGTTGGGATACTGCTTTAGAAAGTGTGCTCCACTGACTTTTTTCAGTGCTCAACATCCTTAGCAATCAGAGAAATGCAAATAAAAACAACTCTGATACGTCATCTTTTTTATTTATTTTTTTAATTTTATTTTCCAGTTTAAATTTAGATAAGAAACAAGGTTGCTTCATAAGTCAGTTCCAGGTCCCTCTCCCATTCCATCCCTTCCTCCCGTGCCCTCCCCCCCCGTTATCCCCTCATTTCTCCAGGGAGGGTGAGGCCCTCCATGGGGGTGTGCATAGTGTGTCATTTCATATAGGGCAGGGCCTAGACCCTTCCCCAAGAGTTCAGGGTGAGAGTGCACCTCACATTGTTCTATGGGAGTCCAAAGTCTGTGTGTATACTTGGGATGGGTACTGATCTGCTGCCCAATGCTCAATAGATTCCCTAGGCCTCTTCACTGACACCCAGATTCAGGGGGTCTTGATCAGTCCCATGCTGGCTTCCCAGGCTAATGCCTGGGATTCAAGAGTTAACCTTTGTCTGGTCAGCTGTTTCTGGGGGTTAAACCAGCCCAGTCTTAATCCCTTTGATCATCAGTCCTCCCTCTCTGTTACTGGCTTTCTTGAGTTCAGCTCAGTACTTAACCAAGGGAGTCTGCCTCTTCTTCGATCAGCCACTAAATAAAGTTTCTGTTTCCCAGACTCTCTGGCCATAGGATTGTAGGCTGGCACTCCCCAGATCTATGTCTAAAATCCATATATGAGAGAGTACATGCCATGTTTCTCTTTTTGTGACTGGGTTACCTCACTCAGGATGGTTTCTTCTAGTGTCATCCATTTGCCTGCGAATCTCATGATTCCATTATTTTTTTCTGCTGAATAGTACTACATTGTGTAGATGTACCACATTTTCTCTATCCACTCTTCAGGTGAGGGACATCTAGGTTGCTTCCACGTTCTGGCAATTACAAATAAAGCTGCTATGAACATAGTGGAATGGGCATCTTTTGGATATATGCCTAAGAGTGGAGTTGCTGGTTCTTGTGGTAGGTTTATTCCCATTTTTCTGAGGAATCTCCACACTGATTTCCAAAGTGGCTGAACCAGTTGGCACTCCCACCAGCAATGGAAGAGTGTCCCCCTTTCACCACATCCTCTCCAGCATAAATTGTCATTGGTGTTTTTGATTTTAGCCATTCTGACAGGGGTGAGATGGTATCTGAGAGTTGTTTTGATTTGCATTTCCCGGATGGCTAAGGATGTGTCTGATACGTCATCTTACACCGGCCAGAGTGGCTAAAATAAAAAACACCAAAGACAGTCTGTACTGGAGAGGATGTGAAAAAAAGAGGATCACTTCTCCATTGCTGATAGGAGTGGAAAATTGTGTGGCCAGTTTGGAAATCAGTATGGCAGTTTCTCAGGAAAATGGGAATCAGTTTACCTCAAGATACAGCAATTCCACTGTTGGGCATATACCCAATAATGCACATTCATACAAGGACATATGTTCAACTATGTTCATAGCAACACTGTATGTAATAGCCAGAACCTGGAAGCAACCCAGCATTGTTTGTAATAGCCAGAACATGGAAGCAACCTAGATGCCCCTCAAGTGAAGAATGGATAGAGAAAATGTGGTACATTTACACAATGGAATATTACTCAGTGGAAAAAAATAACTCACTCATATGTGGATATTAGACATAGAGCAAAGGATTTCCAGCATAAAACCCACACCACCAGAGAAACTAGGAAACAAGGAGGACTCTCAGAGAGAAACACATGGTCACCAAAGAAGGGGAAATGGACAAGAACCCCTGAACAAATTGGTAACATGATGGGGGGTATGGAGGGAGAGAGGAGAGAGGGAGGAAAAAGAGAAAGGGAGAAGAGGAGGGGGAGGAGAACAAGAGGGATCAGGAAGACTGAGTTAGGAGAGGAATATAGGAGAGCAAGAAAAGAGATATCTTAATAGAGGGAGCCAGTATAAGTTTAAAGAGAAGCCTGGCACTAAGGAAATGTCCAGAGATCCACAAAAATGACCCCAACTAAGAATCTAGGCAGTAGTGGAGAGGCTGCCTTTGATGCCCTTCCACTATAATGAGATTGATGACTACCTTAATTGCCATCCTAGAGCCTTCATCCAGTAACTAATGGAAGCAGAAACTGGCACCCACAGCTAAGCACTGAACCATACTCCTGGAATCCAGTTGTAGAGAGAGAGGAGAGATGAGCAAAGAGCCAAGACAGTGCTGGAGAAACCCATAGAAACAGTTGACCTGACCTAGTGAGAGTACAGAGACCACAGTCATAAAACTGGTGAACCAGTATTGGACTGAACCAAGCCCTCTGAATGTGGGTGCCAGCTAGCAGGTCTGGGCAGTCTTTGGGACCTTTAGCAGTGAAGCCAGTATTTATCTCTAGAGCACAAATGGACTTTGGGAGCTCTAGTACCCCTTGGGAGGGATACTATTGCAGCCCAGATACATGATAGAGGGCCTAGGCCCTCCCCCAAATGATGTGACAGGCTTTGATGATCCCGCTTGGAGGGCCTCACTATCCTTGGGGAGTGGGTTAGGGTAATGGTGGTTGACATGGAAGGATGAAAGGGCTAGGGAATGGGGAATTGATAAAGTAAAATAAGATTGTTTCTAAAATAAAGAACGACAAATACATCATTTTGTAAAATACTTGATTCTGGGACAATAGTAAGAATATTAATGTAGTTTAAAGGTTATTGACATAATTGATACAGTTAAGCATCTTCACACTATCTTCAAGTTCACTCATATTTAGGCAGAAGTCTTTCCTTTGGAATCCTGAATGCCCCTTGTTAGAATATTTGTTTTAGAACATTCATATTTATAAATTCTTTCTCTGTTCTTTGAGATGTATAGCTTAAACAACACAGGGATGAATTTCCACAGTACCTGTCAGTCAGTCATCCTTTAATTCCTGTTTTACTTCAAGTAACTTTTAATACATGTTTTTACTCTAAGACTCTAAAAATATTACAAATCACACAACTTATATTCATTGAGCAATCTTGCATTGATACATGTCTATGGTAAGGTAAATTTATATAATTATAGTCTCAACAATAAAAAACAATTAAAAATGAAAAAAGATGAGAATATGAAAAAACACTAATATTTTCATATATCTGTATGGTCATTTAGGAAATTTCTGGCAAAGATTGAAGTATTATAAACAAGTAAATATTCCTTCCATGAATTATTTTAATCTACTACATGATGACTTTTGCAGACATCCTTTTAAAATGAAATCATGTTGAAAATTTGAACCTCTTTGTCTCCCCTAGGAGAAAATAGTCTAATTTCTGTAAATGTCAATAAAATACCATTACCATGCTCAAATAGTCTAAATCACATTGACCATCCTTGCTACCCACCTTCTTCTTTGGTATTTTTCTCCTCTTTCTATCTTTTCTTTCAGTGAAATCTACTTCGGTCTTCTTCTAATTTTACAATTATTTCTCTCCCTTATTGTAATGAGCTCAAATTAAGTCAATCTTCACAGTTCAGATCTTCTAATGCAATTTCATTTCAACATAGCAGAGACTATGTGAATATCTGATTCAGATGGGAAAAGATTCACTGTTGGTTACAGTGTCACTTTCATTCAATTAAGGAGTGCACATACAAAATTGAAAAAGACTGTGATGTTCTTAACCATATTCATTATTCTCTTATTATAGATTTAAAAGCAGAAGAAGGTCTGTGAAATCCTTCCAAATGTAATTGACACAAGAGCAGTTAAGGGACAAAACTCCTTAAGGGAAAGTTATTTCTTTCTGGTTAAGAGAATAAAATTCCTGACTTAGGTGGTGACTTAACATTCCTGTTTGGTAGGATTAAAAACTTGGCTAAGGGACCAACCCCCTTAGGAAGGCACAGACTACTGTCTATGAAAATGGTTTCACCTTAGTGTGTGCTGAAATTTATGAGGAATAATGAGCCCTTCATTGAGACACTGTGCCATCCTTCCCAGAACCCTGCTCCCTAATGCAGTTCCTACAAGCTACCATAATGTTCTATTGTGTCTTCACAGATTTCACAAAAAGATGAAATTTTTCCTTTTTATTCTTTTTCTGTCTCCTTGTTTCAAATGCTGGCCAGACCTTAAATGTGGCTTTTATGCAACTTTGGGCTTCCTTACTTTTGCTAGAGACCCCCTCCTCATCAAGTGGCTGTCTGCAGCCATGTGGTTAACCTTCCTGCTGACTTAACTCAAACTGTATCCAGATCACCACGCATTGTGTCTGCATTCTGTGCCTGCAGCTTGAAGTCTGTGGACTGCTGAATCTAACTGATCTTCACCTGGGCTTCAGCAAGGCATCCACAAAATAATGTATTTTCTATATGTGAATTGCCTAGTCAACCCCAGTTCCTCAATGTTGGTCTTTTCTCGGGACATTGTCTCTTCCAGTTTCACCATAGTGATGAACTTAGACAAAACATGTGAATCAGTTTCTTTGTATGAAAGATAACATGGTAGTCTGAGATATAGGATGGAGCAAAGATCTGACATTAGGTGAGGAATATTTGGACTTCTAGGTCTTTCTTCCTAAAATGCAGGCTGACTTCCCTCTATTCTTCTGATGCTGGACTGGACCTCATTCTGGTTACCAGTATAATACTTCTCCCAGATCTAGACAAGGAATCGTTTTAAAACATCTTGACCAGATCTCCAGCTTCACCTGTTGTATTTACTGTAAATCCGTATCTCCATTGCCACATTGGAGCCACACTGCAGCACTGTGTTTTGTCTGATTGTTATGATTGGCTCAAGGTTTGCCATCCAACCATACGAAATACAAATCCTCCACCAACCCCCACCCCCCTCCCCCAATTCCCACTCAGGGAGGGAGAGGGAGCTGGGATTGACATGTGAAGCAAACTTGTTTCTAATTTAAATTTAAAAATAAAATAATAAAATAAATATATGAACATAAAAAAGAAATAAAAGTCCTAGTTTTAAAATCAGAATGCCTGATACACAGACTTGGGCCTTTACAAGCATGACACTAATGAAATCCTATAGAATGGAGCATAAACTAATGTGATTAGCCCACAGGGAAACAGGAGTGAAAAGTAAAGAATAGGAATCCAAAACCGAACACCATGTGTTCAGCGGCACCTGATCTACTCCAGATTTTTCACTTATCTGGCTTGAGAGCTGCTTAACTTGGGTTTCTGCAACCTGAATATGAGAGTTATAACTATCAAGTAATACAGTAGCTATTCCTAGCCTTTTCCTTCTTTTCTCTGTCTAGCAACTGGTAAAACTATGAATTGACGGCAAAGGGAAGGTAACAAAAAATATCATTTAATCATCCAGCTAGTGGGCTTTCTGTTAATACACTCAGCTGTCGGACTGTAACAATCAGGACTTAGCCAAAAGTTAAAACACGGCCAGAAGGATGAATACACACATACACACATACACCTTGCCCAAATTTGTTTTCTCATATAAAGAATGCTAAGGTAAGCATTAAATCTATAGGGCAGGCTCTCATCAAGAGAAGGCCCCAGCACCTTGGGCACAAACTGAAGCTGCTCTGCTAGCTGGAATCTTTTCATCCTAAGTAAAAGCCTACTTATCAGTTTGGGTACAAGGTATTTTCAGTGTTCTGAGTTAGGATCAGCTTAATTATTGTCTATGGAAGTCAGCTTTACTTAAAGACAACTGGAATTGTGGTCATAGCAACCACTTACCAATTTACATGACTGAACACTGAAAGTCACCCAGCATGATAGGTATGAGCAATAATCACAGAGCTTTTAGGACATCCTATGAACAATCATCATAGAGACTTTAGAATGTGCACATTTGAAGACCTTCCCCTCATGGTCCCTTTGGTCCCTTTGATTAGCATCATAAATTTAGTGACTGATCAATGTAAGTATAATGCAGTACGATACTCTAGGTACAACAGAAACTTTCTGAAGAATCATATTAATTTTATAGTTTTTTTCCCTTTTGGTGTTAAAGCCTTGTAGGAGCTGCTGAATAAAATAGTGGAAAATATCTACTCAAAAGTAAAGTCAGATGTTTGTTTTAATTAACATCTAAACATATTGTATTTTACTGTTATTTTACAAAACATAAAGCAAAATATTCACTTTAAAATGAGAGATTATTGAATAAATTTTGATGACATTAAAAAAGTCCAATATGTTACATCAAGAATGCCCAAATTAGCTTGTTATTTTCAGTCAATTTAGATTCTGGTCTGCTAGAGTGGAAATGATTCTGGATATAATGACACCATTTCAGTTAATTCTCTTAGTGCCTTCATTATGAATATAATAGCTTTAATATTGTATTTTTATTATTCTACCTGAATGGAGAAGGAACAGAATTCATATAAAAATCAAGATAAGCCTAGGCTTACCACTTCATCCAAAAGAAGAGGAATATGGATATTACTGTGTAATAGTGCTGGCACATGTATTTACATTCTCCTTACGATATATTGGGGGAGCTGGCAAGATGGCTCAGTAAACACCCCATTGATCTGAGTTCAATTCCTGGCATCCATGCAAAGATGGAAGGAGAACTCCAACTCCCCGAAGTTCCCATGTGATTCCCCACACATGTGCTGTGCATGTGCATGCCCACGTACATATATGTCACACTCTCACAAGCAAACTAATAAATTAAAATATGTTGTGAAAATGAAAATTTTAATTCTGAATACATGACAATTGTCTGATATTTAAATTTACTTCTCATCCTGATCACTGTTAGATTTAGCAAAATAAACACAACAATTTGTCATAAAGTGTATTCAAAGCACAAAAATAGACAAATACATTTTCCAAGAACTCATTTGTCCATAAATATTGATGTGTATCTCAATACTACTTTATCATAAGAGCACAAGCCATATGTTTTCTTTCTCTTCTTTATCCAATTTTAGTCAAGTACTAAACATCTCAAAATTAGTATTGCAGGATGACTACGTTTATTTGTCTGTTCAAGGTAATAAAATTGTCTTTGAGCATTTGGGCATTATGAAGCAAAAATCAGTCCAAATGTTGAAACATTAGCCATGCAAAATCAGGGTACAGGAAAATGTTTCTGCTTAGGGTTTCTCAGTTTTTGCTAAAGAGTTTGTTACTTATGGGATGGATGTGCATAGTGTTCCATTATTTGGAAGTTTGGAGGCAGAAGAGTTGACCCAATTTGTCTTTATGTGTTCATTCTGAAGTACAAAGTGTTCAGTGTGTTGATGATAATGATACATGATATGCACATAATTCATAATGGAAATAGATCACATGGTCAGTTCAAGTTGGATTTAAACACATCACTTGCCACTGTGTTCAAAGAACTTCCACTGGTAACTCTTAATCCCAGGGAAAGCACAGATCTTTATGATGGTCAGGAAAGCCACCTAAGTACAGCTCCAAGGGACTACCTTTACTTTGCTTAGTCTACTGAATCTGCTCAGAAAATGTCCTTGGCACACAATATATGCTCATTTGTTTGGTGTTATTTCCCAAGGTTTGCAGTGGAAAGGTGTGAGTCCCTTACCATTTTTATCCTTGCTGGTAGAATGGTTTTGCAGATATCATCCCCCAAATCATCATGGCTGCATAATAGTGTCAAGAGTCTTGAAGAATATGTTGCTTATCTCACTGAAAAAAATTTCTGTGCCTTCCATGACAAAAGTGTTCTGGTGAAATCCAACTTTCACTTAGGCTTAGTCTTTTTCTTTTCTGTTAGTAGATTGGGAATTTATGTAACTATTTAACAGACTGTAACTATGTAGGTACCTGATGGGCATTCACAAATAACACCATACTGTTTGTTAGGTAGCTCAGATAGGGAGGCGTCACAAACCATCCCTCCTGTTTTTTATGACATTGCTAATATTCATATCATTTGCTCATAGTTATGATCTCCCAGGGTGTTGGTGATATTATTATTGTGAACAAATTGTATGTTACTAGATGAATAAATAAACTAAGTTATATTCATTTGTTTCTTCTCCAATTATCTTCCTTTGTGTATACATCATTTTCTCTTTTATGTCACTTTACTATGTCTTGAACTTGGGTGGTCAATTAATCAATATTTGCTACAGAATTGAAGGCTGGTGGTGGCTTTTTCTTGAAGCATTTGTTTTGTTCACTGTAAAGCAATTATTATCTGTATTCCTCTTAAGCAAATGTTTTCTGTCCCTTCTCTGTATAGATGGACATTTTTCTTCCCATATCAATTCCCAAATAACCAGTCAGAGGCTTTATGTTCCTTATAAATGCTTGGCTAATAGATCATGCCTATTATTAACTAACTCCTATATTTTAAATTAACCTTATTTACACTCTGCCACGTGTCAGTACCTTTATTAACAATGAACTTTCATCTTCTGCTTCCTCTGTATCTACGGGCAACTGCTATAATTCTGCCCTTTCCCATCCCATCATTCTCTAGGCTAGCTCACCTAACTGTATCCCATTCAGTTATTGACCAGTCAACTTATTTATTAAACAAATAACAGTGACATATATCATATATCATACAGTGTAAAGAATATATTCCACAGCACCTCTGTATACTTTTAAACACCTTGGTTGTCTTTGAGTTTTATGTAATTTGAATACATTGTTCCTAATATAGATTCTTAGCTGTCCATCTTTGAGTTCTTTTAATTTTTTAGACCAATTATGAATGTGGGAAGTCTCAGCCATTCTTATTTCAAATCTGTCTTCTCCTCTCTTCATATCTCTCTGGTTTCCCCATTGCCCATACATAACTCTTTCTGTAATTCCCCATAGTTGTGAGACTCTATTCCAGTTCTCTGTTTCTTTTTCTTTTCTGTTTAAGAAATCTCTAGTGACCTTTTTCCAAGATCACTGTGTTTTCCTAAAATCATGGGAGATCTGTTGATGAGCTCTTGAAAGACATACCTTATGTTTGATTTCCACATTTCAGCTCACATTTCCCCATAAGTTCTGGCATATTTCCCATAATAATGGTTTTTTAGAATTCCTGCTCTAAAAATTCAAAACTTTGTACCATATATGAGTCTTCTTATAATTCATCCTTCATGTTTTCAGATTGGGTTTATGATTCCTGACATTTCTACCATTTTTGTTATTACAAGTTGGAAAGGCACTGAGGTATTCAGTTCTGATTTACCTGGCTGAGAGTAAGGATCTATTTCCTTTGAGAGTTTGAAGCATTTGTCTCTTCCATTGCTTTGAATTACTATAGAGACTATTTCTGTAACCTAAGGCTTACAATTTTCCAGCTGTAATGTCCTTTATTATGCTGAACCCTGTTGATGAAATAGTAAAGTACAGAAGTGGGGGGAACCATTTGCTAATCCTGTGGTTGTCCCGGCTTTCACTGAACCTCTGTCTGCGGAGTATCACCTTTATTTGTGCTTCTCAGTTAGTCTCAACCCCTGAAAATGGGAGAAGACTAAACTGGACTGTATCTAGGCATGTCTATGCCCATACCCTGCATCACCCTTCAGGTGTGCTATGATATAATCCAATTTGATGAAGTTCTTATAAAATGAGTTCCCTTTGGAATGAGGTCTTTGGTAAAGAACACAGAGAGCTCTCAGTATATTCTTGATGATGCCTTTCTTTACTCCAACAGAAGCAGAAGGGGATGATTCCTTGAGAACATATTAGATTAAAATCTATGAAAGCATAGTTTCCCCTGAGGAATTTTTAATTCTGTAAGAAGTCAATCTCTGTATTCAGCATTCAGTTGCTCTTCAAGTCTGACCTTTTGTTCACAGCACACTGTGCTGTTCTCTGCTCAAGTTTCTCTACAGTCTTAGTGCAGAGGTTTGTTCTAGAAGCTATTTCCTCTGCAGTTCTTTTTTTTAAATAATTTTTATTTAAATCAGAAACAAGCCTGCCTCACATGTCAATCACAGATCCCTCTCCCTCACCTCCACCCCCTCCCCCAACCAACCCTCACCCCATTCCCCTGCTGCTCCCCAGGCAGGGTGAGGCACTCCATGGGGGATCACCAAAGTTTTTCATGTCATCCAGGGCAGGGCCTAGGCCCTCCCCCATGTGTCCCCACTTTGCTCATCACTCCTCCCTCTCTGCCACTGGGTTCCAGGAATTCAGTTCAGTGTTTAGCTGTGGGTATTTGCCTCTGCTTCCATCAGCCACTGGATGAAGTCTCTAGGATGGCATATAAGGTAGTCATCAGTGTCATTATGGGTGAAGGGCATTTAAGGTAGCCTCTCCACTATTGCTTATATCACCAGTTGTTGTCATCCCTGTAGATCTCTGGAAATCTCCCTATTGCCAGATCTCTCCTCAAATGTATAATGACTCCCTCTATTGTAGTATCTCTCTCTTTGCTCTCCTCTATTCTTCCCCTATCTCTTCCTCTTCCCTCCTTTCTCCCCCTCTCTTTCTCCCAGGTCCCTCTCCCCTCCCCCCATGCTCCTAATCTTCACAAGAGATTCTGTCCCCTGCCCCTTCTCCAGGGTACATGAATGTCTCTCTTAGGGCCCTCCCTGTATCCCAGCTCTTTGGTGGTGTGGATTTTAGGCTGGCTCCATGTCTAATGTCCATATATGAGTGAGTACATACCATGTTTTTTTGTGACTGGATTACCTCACCCAGGATGGTTTCTTCTAGTGCCATCTATTTGCTTGCAAATTTCAAGATTCCATTGTTCTTTTCCACTGAGCAGTACTCCATTGTGTAATGCACATATTTTCTCTATCTATTCTTCAGTGGAGGAGCATCTAGGTTGCTTCCTGGTTCTGGCTACTACATGTAATGCTGCTATGAACATAATTAAACAGATGTCCTTGTTGTATGAATGCACATCTTTTGGGTGTATGACTAAGAGTGGAACTGCTGGATCATGTTGTAGACTGATTCCCATTTTCCTGAGGAATCTCCATATTGATTTCCAAAATGGCTGTACAACTTGGCATTCCCACCAGCAGTGAAGGAGTGTTCCCCTTTCTCCACATCCTCTCCAGCATAAACTGTCATTGATGTTTTTGATTTTAGCCATTCTGACAGGAGTAAGATGGTATCTCAGAGTTGTTTTGACTTGCATTTCCCTGATGGCTAAGGATGTTGAGCACTTTCTTAAGTATATTTCAGCCATTTTAGACTCCTCTATTGAGAATTCTGTATTTAGTTCTGTACCCCATTTTTAATTGGATTATTTGGTGTTATGGAGACTAGTTTCTTTAGTTCTTTGTAAATTTTTGGAGATCAGCCCTCTGTCAGACATGGGGTTAGTGAATATCTTTTCCCATTCTGTGGGCTGTCGGTTTGTCTTGTTGACAGTGTCCTTTGCCTTATGGAAGCTTCTCAGTTTCAGGAGGTCCCACTTACTAATTGTCGATTTCAGTGTCTGTGCTACTGATGTTATGTTCAGGAAGCAGTCTCCTGTACCAATCCATTCAAGGGTACTTCCCACTTTCTGTTCTAATATGTTCAGTGTGTCTGGATTCTTGATGAGGTCTTTGATCCATTTCGACTTAAGTTTTGGGTATGGCGATAGACATGGATATATCTGAAGTCTTCTACATGCCAGCCTCCAGTTATGCCAGCACCAATTGTTGAAGATGCTTCCCCCCCCCATTGTATACTTTTAGCTTCTTTGTCAAAAATCAAGTGCTTGTGTGTCCTCCATATCAAGTTTTTCAATATGATTCCATTAGTCTAATTCCAGGCCAATACCAAGCTGTTTTCAGGACTATAGATCTATGACTGAGTTTGAAGTCAGGGATTCCTTTCTTGTACAGGGTTGTTTTGGCTATCCTGGGTCTTTTGTTTTTCCATATAAATTTGACTATTTTTCTTTCAAGTTCTGTGAAGAATTGTGCCGATATTTTGATGGGGATTTCATTGAATCTGTAGGTTGCTTTTGGCAAAATTTCCATTTTTTTCTATGTTGATCCTACCCATCCAAGAACATGGGAAATCTTTTCATTTTCTGGTATCTTCTTTAATTTCTTTCTTTAATGACTCAAAGTTCTTGTCGTACAGTTCTTTTACCTGTTTGGTTAGTATTACCACAAGATATTTTATGTTGTTTGAGGTTATTGGAAAGGGTGATGTTTCTCTGATTTCTTTCTCAGCTCCTTTATTGTCTATATATAGTGGGGCTACTGATCTTTTTTTAGTTAATCCTGCCAGTTTTCTGAAGGTGTTTATCAGCTTTAGAAGTTCCTTGGTAGAGTTTTTCTGGGTCACTTATGTAAACTATCATTTCATCTGCAAATAGTGAATGTTTGATTTCTTCCTTTCCATTTTGTATCCCCTTGATCTCCTTTTGTTGTTTGCGCTAGCCAAGAAGAATAACAGTTCCAACTTCAGTGTTTTCCTCCTTGGGGTGCTGTGAATGGTGCCTTCTAAGTTACCCAATGTCAAAGCAGAAACCTGCTCTCAGAGAAAAGGTAAACTAAAGGGAATCTATCTGATAGCCTTGATATCTTGTATGTATACTTTATTGCCATTAATTAATGGTTTTGTCAATTCTTATTCAAACAACAGACTGAAGAAAACATACTTTCATTATCCATGGCTCATTATCTCATTCATGGACCATGCTAAAAAATATGGTAATTGAGTTAATATTTATTGGAAGTTAGATCAAATTGTCAAGTTCATAATTTTACTATAAAAAGGAGAGAAGCTAATGAATCCATCCTAACAGCAAGCTAGAAATAGTGGACCAGTTAGGTTTATGAGGATGAGTATAGGGGATGAGTCATGGCTACCTCAATACATGAATCTCTTCTAGCTGTTAATGACTATGTGCTCATCACTCCTCCATCTCTGTCACTGGGTTCCAGGGGGTCAGTTCAGTGTTTAGCTGTGGGTATCTGCCTCTGCTTCCATCAGTCACTGGATGAAGGTTAGCATGGCATATAAGGTAGAAATTAACCTTATCATCGGGTAGGGCTATTAATGTAGTCTCCCCACTATTGCTAAGTTTTCCCGTTGGTGTTATCCTTGAAGATCTCTGGAAATCTCACTAGTATCAGCTCTCTCCTCAAAGCTATACTGACTCCAACTATTATGGTATCTCTCATCCTGTTCTCCTCTATATTTACCCCGACTCAACCATCCTGCTCCCCCTGTCTTCTTTTACCCTCCTCTTATCCTCCTCTTTTTACTTTTAATGCCTAACTCAAGTATAATGTAATCAAGAAAACCTAGCTTCTGAGTGTCATTTTAAAAAACTCTGTGTCTGTTCTTGATTTTTCTTTTTTATCTCCATATATATTTTATTTAACTTTTTAAGCATGTCACTTTCAGTTCCCTCTCCCTCCCCTCCTCCCCAAGTCCCCCAATCCTTCTGACCCATCACCCTCACTCCACCCCTCCTCTGCTCCCCAGGGAGGGCAAGGGCCTCCATGAGGGATTTTCATGGTTTGTCACATCATCCAGCTTCTTCCTCATGTGTCCAGGCTGAGAGAGCATCCCTCCACGTGGTATGGGTTACCAGAGTCCTTCTGTATACCAGGAATAAATACTGCTCCACTCTCCCAGGTCCCACAGATTCCCAAGGCCTCCTCTCTGTCACCCAGGTTCAGTGGGAGTGTGTCTGGATCAGTCCCATGCTGGCCCCTCAGTCATCAGTCTGGGGTCCATGTGTTCCTGATTTTTCTAAAAGTCACTATCATTATCCTCAAGTCTCATAACTGTAGGAGAGTTACTGTCCTTTGTGCTTATATATTAATATTTGCAGTGTATATTTTCATGTTTTTCACATTAAACACTAACAGACAGTAAATACTGTTACTCATTCAAAATTTTATCACATATGACATGAGACAGTTGGCTTACTAGGAAAACCTAATAATAAACAGATATATTTTAACTGCAAATTAGAAAACCAAATAATAATCTTACATAAAATATAATATGCTAAGGTACTTATGGAAAAATCCACTGAATATCTTAACAAATTTTATATAACCCTTGCCTGTGTGTAAAACAATGAATATGTCACAGAGTATTTTATTGAAAATTAATTTGGCTGCTGTAAAAACATTCTTCTGGCTTTGGAGGCTGTCCTGGAACTAGTTCTTGTAGACCATGCTGGTCTTGAACTCACAGAGATCCACCTGCCTCTGTCTCCTGAGTGCTTGGAGTAAAGGCATGAAAAACCCCTACCGCCTTCTGGCTCCCACAGTATTTTTATTAGAAACTTTGGTAGATAATATTAAGTTATTGTGAAGAAACAAACAGTTGCATATAAAATTCATAATGTGTGTCTCTCCTGATATAGAACATCTGTGACAATTTTCTCAATTTATTTATAGTTACTTTTAAAAGATCTCTCAGGGAGTATAGAAATGGTAGCAATGAATAATGAGTTTAAGTACTGTAAAAATAAAATATGATTCCCCAAATTGACCTTGATAATATTCAAATAAATGTTTAATGGACAAAACAGAAATTTCTAATTATTGGTTATTACTGTATCAGCTGATTTATTTGTATATAACAAGGCATATAATAAATTTGTATGAAAAATGCTAGTCTGAGCTACTCAGAAAGAAGTTCTTATGACTCAAATAAATGTAAATTTGTGAAAATGAAGAATACTGTATTTTTCAATAAAGCAACATAGTCAATCTAAACATCTACATATCCATTAGAAAAAGAAATGAGGCAATTGCTGAATTCTGTCTTTCTTCAATGCTGCACAATTAGCAACATAAAATTCCAGTCAGAGCTTGAATCACTGTTTATACATTGTTCAGAGATCCTCGTATTGTGTTTGGCATGATTTTACTGTGTGTGAGAGCGGGGGATGTTCCCTGAACCCCTGGCAACCACAGGATGTTTTTAAATTTTTCTTACAGTCTTCCACAGGTTGACAGTACTTTCTCTTATCAGCAAATAGTATTTCATTGGAAGGATAAACCTAAGTTTATTTAGCTATTCATTTATATCATCAAGTATGTTTTTGCTACTTTCCATCTCTGCAAGTCTTCGTAAAGCCACTGTAAACATGGATGGATGAATTTATGTGAATATAAAGCCAGTTTGAGAAATACAAGAGTAGGAGAATGGCTGAATCATATGGAATGACATTTAATTTCCTAAGTCTGTGGAAATGCATTCCAACATGGCTGTTCTAATATCAATGAATTCCTATTGCTTTACATTCTCATTCACATTTGGTGTTTGCTGTGTTTTTGTTTTTTAGTAATTTTCATAGATAAGTAGCAAATAAGTGACATAACTGATTTTTGATCACTCCAATGTTGAAAATATCTCTTAATGAAATCCCCCATTAAGATCTGAAAATGAATTGACACTGACAATGTTTTGTAGCCCTGAATTTCAGGTACATCTACTTCCACACATTCTTCTCTGAAAACCTACAAAAATCCTTTATCTCAAAACAACAGACAGGGTAACCATTGGCATTCTCCCAAATTCTTTCTCTATCGCTAAAAGCCAACTGGGTGTATAATCTATCTCGTATTTTACCTCAGAAGACAGAGTCACCCAATGTTTTGCTATAATGTAACATAGGTTATTATTTCATAATACAGACTGGTGTATGTCAAAATACCAGCTAAGTGAATATCATACACATATGATATTTTGCTCTCTATCTCTCTGTCTCTCTCTCTCTTTTTCTTGGTGTGTGTGCGTGCATGTGTGTACATGTGCGTGCATGCGTGAGTGTGTGTGTGTGTGTGTGTAATGGAAGTTTAACAATAGTTTCCTAATTTAGGAATTTATTAAAAACATGACATATTTTATGATGTCCAAAATTAGAGATATTTAAAGCAACAGTTTACATTTTGCTCTACCTCATGTATATCTTGGGTCAACTCTTGGAATTTTAGACTCTGAAAATTCTACCTCTTGATATGTGATTTTTCACAAGAGGAAAAAAAGAACAGGATGAATGAGGCATCAGTTGTGAAGGACTTTTACTTCTTAAGGGCTCCCACTTTTAAAAGTTGCTATTTCGAGTCACTGTATATTCATCACAAAGCTTTGTGTGCTTATCTTCCAAAATGCCAAAAGAAGCAGTCTTGCACTATGACCAGGAAAGGAGAAGCCAGCATTCATAAACAGTTTTGAGCACATCCACAAGGGTAATCTAGTTTTAAAGAAACAGGACATTATGCAAATTCTATTAAATGCTACATTTTAAAACAGCAAGTTCCTTTATTTTATCATTTTTCTCTAAGAAAGACTAAAGTATTCCTAAAAGGTGTTAGATGAAAACTATGTTAAGCAGAATGACTTTGCACAGGCACTAATCAAGGGTAATTAAGATGAAATACCTACCCTATGCTCTTAAAAACTAACTTCACCACATTCTAAAGCGTCCATGACATTTGTAATCTTTAGTGAAAGAAACAGCATTCATATTTTTATTTCACTCACTATAAAGGAGATAACAAATAGAAAAAATAAGCTACTGTACATCTTTTGAAACAATAGGAGACAAAAACAGGCAACATTACAATATTTAGAGTCAAAGAAATTCACAATATAAATGAGCAAGTGTATTGTGGAGGGCTGGCTCCCAGGTCTCCGGAGGTGGGAATAAGAATTATTCTTTGCCTACAGTAGGAAAGAAAGGAGCAAGAATTCAAAAAGTAAAAACAATATTTTTACGGCAAGTATCACATAATTTTTCCAAAAACTCCCAAAGGTTTTATCAATGCAAGCCACTTTTTTCTATCAATGAAGACAAAGAACTCTATTTGGAAGCCCAAGACACATTGCTTTAATAGCTATGCTTAGTTTAAAAGTTACAGCAGTTTGATCAATGATAACGTACTTTAATTATTCCAGCTACTTCAAAATAAGAAATTTTCATCAAAATGCATCAATTAGTTCATACATAAGTGAACCACTGAAGTAACCATTTAAACATGTTTCAAATCATCAGAGTTATTTATTCATAAGGAGATCATCTACGAGAAAGAGTATCAATAGTAACAAATGCACCCCTCTCTTGAGGGATGCTATTCCTGGTAGGGAAAATATAGCTGTGAGGTCGAGTAGATACAAAACTCTCCGTTCCTTCTCATCAATGTTTCCATGAACCTATAATGACAGCAAGAAACAAATTCCATCTGATGTTCTCTTTTCCTTGCAGTGTAAAGATGCCACAGCTCATATGAATTCATAGTGTCTTTCCCTACTTTGAATAGAGATTCCAATAGGAAAAAGGCTTCTTTCCCCCCAAACTTCTTTCTTCTCTAGATCTTCCTCCCACCCATCTGTGCAAACTATTCAGTTGCCAATGAAGCCTTCCATCCATTCTCCTAATTTCAAACGTTGAACTGAGGTTCTGTAATGTGTGGCCCCTTACAGTAGTCATTGTGGCTACTATAATCCCAGAGAACATGTTGAGTAAATAGAAAAGATTAACTCTGGCATGGGATTTAAATATGAAGATCAAGAGCAATTAAAGGAAAACACATTGCAAATGAAACCATCACCAACCCTTCACATTCTGTAGGGAAAGTTTAAAGAGATTTGCACGTTATTTCATTTATCGAAAATGAGTCAAAATACTGATTCCCAGTGTAACTTGGCAGAATGTGATCGCCCATTCCCACTATCATTCTCAAACTAGAGAATACAGCTTTTTTTTGATGCAGAAAGTAACAAAAAGTAATGAAGTCACAGAAATAAAAGCTGCCACCCTTAGCTATCTTACCAGTATTTTCCGGCTCTAATATTCCTGAGGCAAAATAGGAAAAGTAGAATGACACCTAGCTATCTGGAAGTCACTGTCAGTGTTATGTCTTGGAGTCATCACCACTCTAATGTCTAAACCAAATGGAGGATCCCTATCTGATAATGCCAAACTATCAGTTGCAAAGGTTGGATTTAGACCCTTCAGGCAGATTACAGAAAGCTGGGTAGCTGGGCAAGTTTAGACTTCCTTTTACTAATCATGTAATAAAGTAAACACACTATTTGGGAATCAAATTTGTAAGCACCCTTTTTTCATCTTGACAAAAAAAAAGAAGTTAGTGCAAATGCTGATGATTTGTATCTTTGGTGATAAGGAACTGAAGAATTTTTCTATCTAAAACGGTCCATTTTCTTCGCAAAAGGAAACAAGCTATGTGACAAGAACACATAGTTCTTCTATTGGAATGTAACTCAAACCTTTAAGATTAAGGAGATAAAACAAAAAGTAGAATTATCCCTATCCTCCTTGTGACTCCCCGAAGATACTGTCTCTCTCTCTCCTGCTATGGGGACCTTTCACATGCCGCTACTTGGTTCTATTCTTGTTTAATGTGTCTGTTCACTTTGAGTAAACCTTTGGGGTGTTATTTCAATCTCTTTCTGTTCTAAAACGCAGTTTCTTAGAATTGAGTGTCTGGTAGGACTAGCTTGGCTCAATTAGAACCACCTGAAAGAGTTGACTGTGGCCCAAATTCATTATCATACCATACAGATGGCCAGTTGTAAGGGAAAAGGTCATTGATGGAAAGGGAGAAATTGTTATGAATATGATGACTGAACAAAAGTTGAGACAAACAGCCTTTATCTTTCCTTTGTACTTTTGGCACCTTTCATTTCCAGGTGGCTCCTTCTTGTCTGTTGTTGGCTCCCTGTCCACATTTTATGCTGGCATTTATCCAGTCTTTACGAGGTCCTCTTCGTACCCCTAGACCATCCTCTAGGAATTTTCCTTCTACTCCAAGTGTACATTTCATGAGTATCTGAATCTATATCACTTTTGCATCTCTCACTCCCAAGTTGCAGTAATTTAAAGTGACAAAGTAAAGGGGGACAGAAGAAGAGAAAATTCTTGATGGTATCAAGGTCTCAAAGAGCTGGATTTTGGTGGCCTGAAACAGGTCTACTCTGGGAGGTTCTCTAACAAGAAGTTCTTGTGTTTCAGCCAGATTCACCCGGGATTTTGTGCCCTGCAGCTGCAGAAGGTTTAAGAAGATTACAGTAGGTTGTTTTATGAAGTAGGTTCTGCCTGCATGTTTTTGCTTGCCATTTGTTCACAGAACTTTTCTTTCCTTTTCTTCTGAGATCTGTCTAATATCATTCCACAAGCAATTTTCAGTCTTCCCAGAAATAGTCTCACAAAATGCACACTATCAACCTCCTTTCTCAAACCACACACACACACACACACACACACACACACACTGAAAATTGAATTCCAAGTGTTATCATTTGACAACTAACACTTAACTTGACTGCACAGAGATCAGAATTAACCCCAACAGTTCTGGGGAGAGACTCCAGATTTCAGCATGACATATCATGTAACACATCAAATAGCACGAGCTCAAGTCTTACCTATGTTAGCAACAAAATTAGTGGGAAACACATTCTTAAAAATTCAACTTTTGCATAACCTCCCTTAAAGTGTTAACCTAATTCTACTTTTTTGTATAACCTACTTTAATGTTAGTACTTGCTCCTCATACCATTACTTCTATATCTTTCTACTAAAAGCTTTTGGTGTGACATGTCCATCAAAGAAGACCACTCAGACATAGGTTCAAACCAATTGGAAGTTATTATGAACTGGTCAGCAAATACACTGGGTGTTTGGGACCCAAGTGTGTCTAAGGCCTTTCTCAAAGTGACTTTTCAAGCACAAGATAATTCACATCCTGTGTTGACAATGCTTCAGTTAGTAAGAGCAGCTAGCCAGAAATGGGCCTGCAGAGGCCAAAAGGTAAGGTTAGTACTTTCCCAGAACTATAAACTTTGATGGCTTAAGTATTTGTTCTCCTTTTGCAGGTATTGCTGCCTACATGCTGGGTCCCAAGGCCTGAATGGCATTTCCTATATGACACTAGTTGTGCAAAGGTCTGTTACCCTAAATAGGTTGGGTCCTCTTACACTTTGAGATGATCTGAAATTGAAAATCCTATCGCTGAAGATGTAGATTATTAGTACCAAGTGAAGCAATTTAAATATCATTAAATGAATAAAATCTTTTAGGGACTGCATATTGAAGTACTTATGAATGGCCCATGCTTATGTGGCAGAAATAATATGCCAGTCTTTGTTTCTATAGACCGGTGGTTTGTAATAATACATTGTAAGTTCTTTACAGGGAGACATGACATACCTAACAAAATAAAAGGCACAATTCATAGTCTAGCACCTTGATATATACACAAATGATGTAATTTAAAGAAAAAGTAACCTGGATAGGGTTCAATACTATTCAGACATATTTGTGTCTTGACTGCCTGAATATTGATCTAACTAGAAATGAGAAATTAAAGTGCTTATAAACAAGCCACTCTTGTATGTTGATTTATAATAAAGACTTGCACAACTTAATAATATGTTACCAACAGGCCCAGAAGACTGTTCTAGAATATGCCTTTGTAATTCCTTAGGTAAAATTCAGTTTTTAAGTACAAAATACATATGGATAACATTCTTCACATTTAACATAGGCCTTCCTTCCTCGCCTTGTATGCTAGTCTTTGGCAGGTTCTCCAAAGGATCTGCAGCATATATTCCAACATATCCTGAACAAAATTTTGTATATATTAAATAAAAAGGGATTTAAATCTTTATAAAATTAATTTAATTGAGCTAAAAAAGAACACTAAAACTTTTTGTATATACAGAAAATTACAGAACAATCAGTTAGAAATTGTTGCAGGTGACCCTGCTCAGACACCCCTTGAGGGAGGGCATGAGAAGATGCAGCACCAACAACACAGGCACTGGAAGCCAGTCAGTATCAGAGCATTCTACAGACTCATTTATTAAGGAAGTTAGACCTATGTTTATTCCCCCTTGCAAGGACATATTGGCTAAGGTGGCTGAGTGTGCTGGGTTTTCCTTTCCTCATTGCTGTCTCTGGTCAGGTGTCTCTTTGTCAGCAGTCTCTGGGCATAGAGGCAGACTTGGCTCAGGGAAGAAGTGCTTGCTGGGTATGCTCATGTGGGCTAGCCTGGTCACCTAGGCAGTGTGACTGCAGCTTGGGTAGGCTGGCCACAGTTTCTCTTATAAGAAATGAACAAATGATGAGGCTTGGGGAATGTTTCAGAAGTGAAGCTTGCTTACTTCTCTTGCAAGAGATTTATGTTCAGTTCTCAGCACCCATATAAGGCAGCTCTAGCTCTTTAACTCTAGCTCCAGAGGATCTGATGCCATCTTCTAGGTTCTGAAGACACCTGCACTAACATGCAAAACACACACACACACACACACACACACACACTAAAAAGCAATAATTATAAATATTTAAAAGTAACAAAAGCCATGCATAATGCAAAAAAGACAATTTTAACAATAAAGCTTTGCAAGTTAAATACAAAAAATATAAAGCAGAGAAAATGAAATATTCAGCCCTAAATTAATGGCTTTTTGTTTTTGTTTTTTAATTCCTTAAAAGCATATGGCCTTGACTGGGCCACACTTTTCCTCTGACCTCCCATTTGCTCATCTCACTACAGAGGGAATTAGCCTTTATCAATCAGACTCCCACTCATCTTAAAATGCATTTTTAGTGTGTCAATGACAATTTTGTTAAGCAAGGAGAGGAATGAACTGATTATCATCAAATCATATGCTCAACCTCAAGTAACTTCATAGAAAAAGTAAAGTTTTGGGGGTTTCTACAGAAAGCCCCTTAACCATTTAATGTTATCAAATATAATCCATGAAAAGCTAACATCTATTTATTTAAAAACATACTTTAATTATCCACAGATTTGGCATTTTCTGCTGTATTTTCTTAAGTAGATCATATATTTATGCCATTTTATACTAAAGAGTTAAGAATTTATACATTGAGATGTAGTTGGGAAATACATGAAGGCAGTAGGTGACCTAAAATTGTTTAGAATGCATTTGTGTTCCATTTTAAGAAAGATAGTAAGTCAGAGAACAGTAACTAATAGCTTGCCTGGGGGCACTTTAATTTATGCACCAAATGCACTTACAAGATTCGCTTGACATTTGGTATAGTTATTATTTTTCTATTTCTATCCTAAAGCAAATGTAGCAGGACCCACTTGAAACTTAGTCCTGTCAAATCAATGCTGTATTTCTCTTTCCTCCTCAAGCACATTATACTAACACAATATTATCATCATTATGGGAGAAGCTGAGGCTGATTCTGTGCTCAAAGATGCCAAAATAATTTTGTCATTGCCAAACAAATCATTTAGCATTTTATAAACATAGCCTTACTTGGATGAGCTTGCACTTTAGGACTGTTCAGGAATAACACATAAGCCACCTGCTCAATCAACAAAAGCAATCAGAGAGAGATGAAGTCAATATTCACTGCAAAGAAAGGTTTGGACACTGGTCATCTTGAGATTGAATAACACCACTCTCACTCTTGAGAATTATTTTGAGAACCAAGAAAAGCAATTTAGCCCTTTTAGAGGAAGAACAACCTAATAAGATTTTAATAATGAAATAAATGAATGTCTCTAGGCTTAAGGAAGTACTCCATCAAACTTCTGACAGTGAATGTTAAAACTACCATGCTTTCAATATTGCTATCCTAACTCAACTCACATAATATTTGAAAGCATCTACTTCATGGCAGGCACTCCTGAACATGGAAAGCAGAGCATGTTCTGTAGGTTAAAATTTGAGACAAATGTTACACAAGTATGCTAGGAAAACAAAGAGTGATCATTGACCAGTTCTAGAAACGTCAAGGACAAGTTTTAGAAGAAAAATTTAGTGATCAAAGTTTTAAGAAATCAAGTCATTCTTAAGAGAAAAGTGTCTTTAATTAAAGCAAGAAAATTCAAAAGGGTATTATAAAAAAAGACTACCAATGAGGTAAGAAAGGGAGATAACGTTACAGAGGCAAACATTAAATTTTTGAAAGCAATATAGATGAAGCTGATCTTTTCAGAAGCCCCTGGAGAAATATAAAACAGACAACAGAATTTCTATTTTCTATTTCTAAAACTTTTCCTGTTCAATTAATACACTCAACAAAAGATTACTGCAAAACTATTGTGAGCAATGTACTGCACTAAGAAATCACAATACAACTGTAAATAGTAAATTTTAGATCACTGTTTTCATGAAGATTAGAATTCCTCAAAGGGCAGTGAATTTCCACAAACATAGTTGGATATATACATTTCCTGACAAGATAATATTATCATATATCTCCTATAAATTTGTTTTGAGATTTTGAGATCAAGAGACTAAACTCAATGCTGGTGTTGGGTGTTGGAGTGGTGACACACTGCCAGCATGCTAAAGTAACTGCCACAGAAAGCTCAAGTTATAGTGACTCACGGAGAGACTCAAAGCTTGTGCTTTCTGAAGAAAAAGCAAATGAGGCTGAATAAGCACCGTAGGGCTCTAGAGAATGAACTAAAGCAATAGAGCACTAGAATGTTAGGATGAGGAGAGAGAAGATTTGGAGTGCTTAGGTATGTATGAAACCCACTATTTACAAGAACAGCTACCTGTGATTTCTTTGCTTCAAAAATGTGATGGGGATGTCCTTCCATAAACTGTGACTACACATTTCTTTTATTGGTTGACAAATAAAGCTGTTTTAGTCAATGGCTTGATGGAGTAAAGCCAGGCATAAAATCAAAACAGTGATAGAGAGAGGTAGTAGGCAGAGTCAAAAAGATATAGATCAGTATTTATCCCTGGCATACAAATGGACTTTGGGTGCCCATCCAACAATGAGAGATGCTCTCTGACCCTGGACTCTTGGGGAAGGGTCTAGGCCCTGCACTGGATGAAGCGACATATTATGGACACCTCCATAGAGGGCTTCACCCTCCCTGGGGAAATGAGGGAGCATTGGGGGGGGGTTGGTGGGATGGTGTGGAAGGAGGAGAGGGAAAGGGAGAGGGACCTGGGATTGACATGTGAAGCAACCTTGTTTCGAATTTAAAATTAATTTAAAAAACTTTACTACCAAAAAAAGAAATCAAACTTGGCAAAATCTGAAAAAACAAAAAGATAACATATGATCACTAGGGAGTCAAGATGCCAGGACATCAATGGAAGCTAAGGTCACATGGAGATATACAGATTAATAGAAATGGGTTAATATTTAAGAGACAGTTAACCAGTAAGAAGCCGAAGACATTGGCTAAACAATTGCAACTGATATTAGTCTCAGATAGGTCATTTCATTAAGTGTCTGTGGGGACACAGTGGGTGGAGAAAAATACTGGTACAGTGGGACCGAGATAGGTGGAGAAAGTCTCCTACATAAATATTTCACAGAGATATATATCTGTTGGCAAGTGTACAAGACTAATAAACTAGGTCCTTATTTTGGAACCAATTGAAAAGCATATTGGGAAGCATAACTGACATCAATGGTCACCTTTAGTTAGGGATTAACGCTGTATTGGACAAAGGCAAGCTGAAAATGACGCACTTTAAGTGTGCCAACTTTACCAGCACCATCACAAACAAGACAGAAAAATGAAGGTCTCACCTACAAAAGACCATCCTGCTAAGAAAATCACAGCATGGAAGCAAACGCATTATATACTTCTACTGTCAGACAAATTTCAAATGGGAGCAAAAAGAAATCAGTGCCCTGTCCTATCAGCGTATCCCTCCTAATCATCAAGCAACACATGCTTCCTGCTCTCTGAGGCTGAGTCTCATCCCAGATATCCTAAGTCACCTGTGTGCTGCACTGGCAAAGGCTATTTGGAAAACGGCCTACTGTATTTCAGTGTGCAAACAATAATAGGATTCCTCAGTGAAGGTGTTTCCTACAGAAAGAAGAGTCATAGTCACCACACACCCTTTGCATTAATTTTCTTTTCTTTTCTTTCATTTTTTTTTTTGTTTTTCGAGACAGGGTTTCTTTGTGACTTTGGAGCCTGTCCTGAAACTAGCTCTTACAGACCAGGCTGGTCTTGAACTCACAGAGATCTGCCTGACTCTGCCTCCCGAGTGCTGGGATTAAAGTTGTGTGCCACCACTGCCCAGCCACCCTTTGCATTCTTACCTGTTGATCTGAGATATGTGACCTAGAGGGATCCTAAGTCATCAATTACTCAGGTAAGAATATCAGAGCTTCTTCCAGGAAAATCAGGCTTCTACACTAAAGAGGTCATGAAGAAAATGTCATTCATCTTTTCTTCTGAACCATGGCATGACAGAAACTTATTTAGTTCTCTCTAGCTCCATGAGAACAACTTTTTTCCAATTTCTCACCAGTTTTAAATAGACTAAATTCTTGGAGCAGTTTTAATTTTATACAGCTGAGTATTATATAGTTCCCATGTGCTTCCTGAGGGTTCTCCTTCCCCAATAGCTCTCTCTGTTGTTAATAAATTGCATTAATACGGTTCATTTGATAAAATGTCAACACAACTATTAATTGGTATCTATAGTTTATGTTGGAGTTCACTCATTCTTTGTGCTGTATACTAGATGGATTTTGACAAACACATCCATCATTGTGGTGTCATGTGGAATGGTTTTATTGACCTGTGTTATCTCTATTCATCCATCTCCTCACATGAAGGCTTGGCCATCATTGGCTTTTCCTCTGTCTCATGATTTATTCAGCAGATTTCCCCAGTTAGATTTAGACAGTATTCAGCCTTTTAAAATTGGCTTCTTTGGGGTAGCACTATTCATCGCAGTCTTCTCTAAGTCATTTGTGGTTTAAAAACACATTTGTCTTTATTGCTAAGTAATATTTCTTTGTATGACTACATCAATCGGCTTATTTTTTCACCTGGTGACAGACATCTTGGTTCCAGATATTTTCATGTCTAACTGGACTCCAAAATATATGCCAATGACCATATTAAACACTCAGGAATATTTTAACGGAGGAATGAAACATTTATGCGAGTCACAGTGACATGGCATGTCTTCAGCAACAGTGTATATTTAAATACGCAGGTGTGAAATGCAGTTGGGAGAAAGTTCTCATTGAGAAGTTAATAGTTTTCAATGCACTTTTTTATTATTTTAGAAAAAAAACCAGCTTCTCATGCTGTTGTCTCAGACCAACAGCTGAGTGAGTGCTGCCTTCTTGGGAAGCTTAGAAATTTAAACTGCTAACAGTTCCAGTCACCATATGCCGTCTTACTCCCTCTACACGTAAATTCTAAATTAGATTTAATCTTTGCTAATTCCATTTATCTTTTGCCTCTGTGATTTCACACCTTCCTGTGTAGAAGAATTTGAGTGCTGTGTTCCTGATCAGTCATTTAGTAAGGATAACCTTTAAGATTTTTTTCAATATGTGACATAGGAATCTTTGTTTCCTAGCTATTTCATTTATTTCAATTGAAGAATCACCCTTGGTAAATTTCTAAAGCAAAATTACACTGTCTTTTTCTCTATAGTTTGTCACCCCACTGGTTTAAGTTTCTGCTATATATTTCTCAAATAGTTTGACTTGCTCTGATTTGGAAGTCTTAGGCCTTGTGTAACATTTCCTATTCTCTTGTCTTTTTTTTTTTACAACAGGATTCACTGAGATAGAATTTACCTACCTTAACACTAACCCATTTAAAGTGTACACTTGAAAAGACTTTGAATATACTCATGAATTTGTACATCTATCACCACTTCCAAATTTTAGAATGTTTTGACCCCTTAAAGAATTCATTCTTTTAACTGGTAGTTCTCTGCCCTTTTTTCTGTAGCACTGGGTATCCTCTGTACACATCCCCTTTTGATATATATTTTTTTGTTTTTTTCGAGGCAGAGTTTCTCTGTATTGTTTTGGAGCCTGTTCTGGAACTCGCTTGATAGACCAGGCTGGTCTCGAACTCACAGGGATTCACCTGCCTCTGCCTCCCGAGTACTGGGATTAAAGGCATGTGCCATCAATGCCCAGGGATATATTTTCTTATCTTTATCCCTTCATATAAATGGAAATACCCCATACGTTTGTGCTCACTTCTGTGGCTAACATGTATAGTTTAGACTGGTGCTTTCAAGGGTGATCAGTCTCTAAGTATAAGGCAGTGCTTCATTCATTTCAAATGCAGATACACTAAATATTATTAAGATACCCATCAGATGGGCCTGGATTTCCATTCCTAACCCTGTATGAATATTCTTCCACAAGTTTTTGTTTTGAATATGTTTACATTTAATTTGGATATATATTGGAGTGAAATTATGGGTTGTATGGTTAACACTATGTTTACATTTAGAGCAGTGTTTCTCAACCTGTGGGTCTTGACCACTTTGGGGTCAAATGACTCTTTCACAGGAGTTGTGTCAAACCATCAGAAATCACAGATATTTGCCTAGCAATTAATAACAGTACCAAGATTACAGTTATGAAGTAGCAACAAATATAATTTTATGGTTGGGGGGTCCCCACAACATGAGGAGCTGAAGTAAAGGGTCATAGCACTAGGAAGTTTGAGAACCATTGATCCAGAGGCACTACCAAACTGTTTCTCAAAACAATTGCAGCATTTTCTGTCCTGGTCAGCAATGCACATGCGTCAGTTTCTCCCTATCTTTGCCAAACTTGCTGTTACCTGCCTGGTAGTTATCCAAGTCAATGAATAGTGACACAGAACTAAGGTTTCTAGCTGAGTTTTACTTAAAATTAATTTTCTTTGGGTGTGCTTATTGACCACATGTGTATGCTGTCAGTGAAAATGTCTGTTAACTTTTTTATTTTAATGGCCTTATTAGCATATTATTATCAAATGGTAAAATTTTACATATCTAGACAGAAGTCAGATGTCAGAAATAACTTGCAAGTATGTTTTCTCAATCTGATACTTCACCTTCCTATGATTCTCAAAAAATTTTAAATAATGTAGTTCAGTTTTTTTTCTTTTGTTCTTTGTGTTTTAAGTGTGCTCCTAAGTCACTGTCATCTATCTACCTTAGAGCCATAAGGATTTTTTAAATGTTTTCTCCCATGATTGTACACTCAGTTCTTGTATTTATGTCTATGGCCCATTCTAACTTTTGGTGGGTTTGTCTTACTTTTTGTTTACATTTGTTTGAATTTTATTTTGTATATGATCTGAGGTGAGGTGCTAACTTTATTCATTTTCATACAGTCATTCAGTTTCCCCAGCATCATTTGTTGAAATGACTATTTTTCACCATTTAATTTTCTTGGCACCCTTTTCAAAAATAAATTGACCATATGTTTGTAATTACTCCAGTACAGCCCTATCTTGATTACTGTAGCATTGCAGCAAGAGTGGAAATCAAAGACTTGTAGGCAAGATTGTTTGGCTATTCTGGGTTGTTTGCAGTTCTGTTTCAGATTTAACTTCAGCTTTCCAATTTCTTCCAAAACTCCAGCAGAGATTTTTGACAGATCACTTTGTAGTGATCTAAGGCCATCTCAACACTGCATTGAGCATGCAATATCTTTCTAATTTTAAATTCCTTTTGCTTTCTTCTTCCATCAGTTTATCTTTCACAGTACAAGTCTAGCACTCCCCCATTTAAATTAGTACTTAAGCATTTTATTCTTAGGAATATAATAGAAGTAATGGATTTTTTGCTTGTGGTCTTAAGTATTGCAGACTTATCAGTGCTGCTTTTAGTTCTAAGTGTGAGTGTGTTTGTGGGCATGGGTTCTCTAGATACAAGGTCGTATAATCCACAAAAAGAGCTCAATTTATTTAGTTTGTCCTAATTTTCTTCCATTTTATTTTTTCCTGTCTAATTCTCTATGTAGGCTGGAGCCGCCACTAAAATGTTAAGACCAATATTGAGATTGGACATTCTTGGCTCCTTCTTGATCTTAGGTTAAAAATACTCATCCTTTGGTCACTAATCTTAACTATTCTTGATAGATGTTCACTATCAAATTGTGGAAGCCTGTTTTGGGGATAACTTGCATGTTAAGTATTCAGATCAAAATTAAACATACATGGTAATAACTATGTGAACAAATCAACAAATAGCAAACAATCAGATGAAGTATAATGCCAGTTGGCCTAGACAGACTTGCTTTCTTCAATTTCTTATCAGCAGATCTGTGAATTTTTGCAAACTCTGGATGAGATTAAAAATGTTCTCTAGTCTGAGATGAGGTTGTAGACCCAGCTGACACATTGAAGTTATTTGATACTCAGACAGAAGGTTTATCTAATCCTCACCAGAACCACTGACCAAGGCAAGGGTAATATTATATATTTGTATTAATTTAAGCTTCTAAGGTTGTAGAAATCTGTTATATGGCAGAAAACCAAAGCCTTATTGCTTTATATAACAGAATTCTACAGTGCTAAGGGTATTACTGTTCTTGTGCACTTTCTAGGGCTTCTTGTATAGTCTTATTCATTAAAAAAATAGTCATTGGCTTGCATAAAAGTCACTCACATAAAAGAAAATTGCTAGAAGTCTATGAGTAAAGTTTTCATAAAGTGTGACAACTTGGGTGGTTTATAAGAACATGCAGACAGCCCTTCTTAAAGGACATGTGCAATATTATCTCCCAAGGCTATACAAAGTTGACAGATCAAACTAAAACTTCAGTAAAGCAAAGAAAACGATTAATGGTTAGTACGTAACTGTGATCAAGACAGTGTAATACTGGTGAAAGGACAAATAGGCAAATCAATGGAACACCACAGAGCACCCAAAACGACACACATTAATTTCACCTAACCTCTAAATAAACACAAAATACACTGCAGCAGAGAAAAGTTGGTCATCTCAAAATTGTGCTGGAATGACTGTAAATTCACGTTTAACGGTAGCCTACAAGGAACTGAAGCTTTGACAAATTTTTAACATTGAACAACAGTAAAATAACTAAGTTAAATATTAACCAAAGGTTTTTGCACTTTTTGAAAAGTGTCTCTAATAAGTGTACAGATTATAATTGTCTTTGGGGAACCACAAATTAAAGCAACTATGAGAGAGCACAATATACCTATTCAAAAGGATAAAATACAGAACTAAAAATCATCATCAAAGGCTGGCAAAGTGGTGAAGTGATAGGAACACTCATTTACACTGAAAATGAAACATGAAATAGACAGTTTTTTGAAAGATGGTCTAGTGGTTTCTACGAATTTAGACATACTTTTAGCATATAATCTCTCCAGCAACTTCTGTAGTATTTATCAAAAGAATTTAAAACTTGTATTCATGCAAAAGCCAGAGAGAAATGTTTATAAGAAATTTTACTGATACATGACAAGCCTAAAAGAAATACACCTCAGTATGCAAGTAGAAAATAGATAATATAGTATCGAGACAATGGAATAATATTCACCATGCAATGAAAAGACATAAGGTAAATTTACATGTGTATTACTGTGTGGGAAAAGCCAATCCAAGAAGGCTACATTGTGTACTATTGAAGTTCAGCAACATTCAATGAAAGACAAAATTGGAAATAATAGCAAAACTCTTAGTGGTCACTGGTTATTACTGAGGGGAAGATGACTAGAATGAAAGACAAAATTGGAAATAATAGCAAAACTCTTAGTGGTCACTGGTTATTACTGAGGGGAAGATGACTAGAGAGAGGAGGAACATTAGCAAAGTAGTCAGGATGACAATAACTGCATGTTATTATAACTTGTCTCAGTCCTTACCGTGTCAAGCATCAAGGGTGAATGATAAAGGAAATAAATGGAGTGTGGATGATGAGGATATGATAATGTAAACAAATTAGTGTAGGGCTGGTAGCTCTCTGGGAGAAGGTGTTAATAGCAGGTGAATCTATTTAAATGTCAGACAAAGATGACACAGAAAACTCTTTGTTTTTTGCTCAATGTTTCTTTGAACCTAGAATAAGTCTAAAGATAAAGCCTAATTTAAAAATAAGTAGTAATTTCTACCCATAAGAATATGGTACATATCAAAATAATCATAATATAAAACCAAACCATTTATACCACATTCTTGGTCCCTGGACTGTTTATTATTCCAGTAAATTAAAAATAATCACTATTGATTATATTAAAGATAAAGCTCTTTGGTGTAAATTAAAATAATCACTATGGAGAGATGGAAAAGGAGGGTGAACTACAACATTTCATTAAGAAAAATTGAATAGAGTTGATAACATTTTTATTATCATGCTTGTGCTAAATCTTACATAAATGCCAACACAGTACATTTGATATTTTAAATATGTACAGTTTACTGAATAGTCATTATATCTGAAAGTATTAAATAAACAAACACAGAAAAGCAGATCAGTATTGTTATTGGGCTTTTAATATGACAGATGGAAGGGAAAGATAATATTTGGTTCCATGGAGAACAAACAGTAAGTTCATATCATGTATGGAACCAAATTGATACCATGCATACCTGTGTGTTTTGGAAGTAATTATACATGCTATCTATTATTTGTGTGTCGAGGGGTGGGAACTGAAAACTCCGCCATTCGTTATCTTTATAGTTAAGATGGTAGCAAGCATATGTTATGATTTCTGTGCTCTAAAACCTATATAGAAATTTTCAGAAATGACATACTTAGCTCATTCTTCATCTTAACTAAGTTGTGGATTGAAAAAGAAGCCATATTCTAGAGTTTAGAATCTAGATTATTAACATATTAGAAATAAAGGTGATTTGCAGTTAAATTAATATAGCCATGCCTAAAAATTTTCAGAATAAGTAAGACAGCATGGATATGAACACACAGAAATGTATTGACCTGGCTGAGACAAAGAATAACCTCCTTTGGCTGCATGCCCAGGTTTTCTCCAGTGTCTACATCATTTTCCTCTAACTGAACTCTGAACTAAGTGTGACTAGTGAGCAGCAGATCTAAGTAGCCCAGCATGGTGGTTCATGCCATTAATCCCAGCAGTTGGGAGGCAGAGGTAATTGGATCTCTCTGAGATCCAGGCTAGCCTGGACTGTACCCAGCCAGACAGTCAGAGCTATATAGAGAGACCCTTCTTTAGAAAACTAAATAATAATAATAAAGACATCAGAAGCCTTCAAAGCACATCCTGCTTAGAGTGCTGGTAGACATATATGTGATGAGAATAAAAAATAACAGGGAACCATGAATATTCATGTTCCTCTGGCTCTCCTCATTCTCTGAGATTAGGTGTGTTTTTCTACAATCATTCCAATGTGAACACTGAATAGGCAACAATCTATATTAGCAATAGAAAGAAATCAGCATTTGAGAAAAACATTGCAAATGACTACTATCATCAATTTGGGAATTAGTAGACATTAAATCAGTCTGATGAGGAATCCAAGGGAGACCTTTGGGAAGATTTGAACTATTTATAGCAAAGGCCTGAAGCTGTGATGTTCTGTCCTATTAAGTAGCAGCATTACTACAGAAGCACTTTGTAGGATCTATGGTACTCGGCAGGAAGAGGGAATTGATTCCAAGCCAAGGAGCTGACAGCACAGCAGAGCTGCTGCTGAACTGAAGGCAGAAGGAAAAAGACTGGGTAATAATAGATGCACCTGGGAATCAAGAAAGCATGTGATAAGTTGAGACTAATTGCAAGTCCAAAGCCTGTGCCAGGGACAAGTTCCAAAGGCAACCGAGAGAAGGGACTTACACATTTGCATAGAATGCACATAGGTAGGTAGGTGGGTGGGTAGATAGATAGATAGATAGATAGATAGATAGATAGATAGATAGATAGATAGATAGATAGATAGGTAAAATATAAGGACACCTATTCCTTATATAGAATCACACAGCACTCTCCATGGTCAACACTCAGTGAATTCATTCCTATCAACCACAGTCCAGGCTTTTGAATACATAGAAGCAAAACCAAGAAAATCTTCTTGGACCAAATGCATATCAAATAATACATGCACATTAGTCATGAGACTAGAACTCAGAGTGTTACTCATGTGTAATGGTTTCAGTAAGACTGGTCTTCCCAGCAGTTACAAAGAAGCATATTCTAGAGGACAAGGACTGACATATGAAGCCAAGAACAAAATATTATGCAAAACCACATAAGATAGAGGAATAAAAAATTAAATACAAAACTGCTTAACAGAACTCAAATAGTGTAAAATGATATATATATATATACACACATCATTTACAAAGACAGCAGATGTGGAGAGCTGCGCCATGTGGTGCCTTAAAGATGGTGCCGGCTTCTGCCTTCCACCATCCCAACGGTGAGTGCTCTCGGTAACAAACAACTCCTTATTTGGTGTGCTCCTATCCCGCTGGGGTCACACCATGATCATCAGATTGCTTACACATGCTGGTGAGCCTATGGCTTGTGCACACCTGGCTGCTCAGGGTTGGCTGGCCTCGGCTATTTAGGGAGCAGGAGGGGGTTCTCCTGGGGCTGCCTTTCCAGTGTTCATCAAGGTCCTGAATAAACTGTCTGCAAGAAGGGTTCCTGAGTCGTGTCTTCCTTGCTGGTCGAGGTGGTCGTGACAAGCAGAGACTATTATTTAAGATGATTTGTGTATTGAAACAACAGAAAATCAGTTTCATATACTTGATGAGAACAGAGGAAGTATTGCTGTGATGAAACACCATGACCAAAACCAACGTAGGGAAGAAAGGAATTATTTTACTCAAAGTTCCTTATCATCAAAAGCCGTGAGGACTAGAACCTGGGACTAGGAACTGATTCAGAGACCATGGAAGACTGCTGCTTACTGACTTGCTCATCATGTCTTGCTCAGCTTGTTTTCTTACAGAATCGAAGACCACCAGGCCAGGGATAGCACCACCCACAATGGGCTGGATAATCCCCAAACAATCACTAATTAATAAAATGGCCTATAGGCATACTGTCTTATCTAATGAAGGCATTTTCTTACCTGAGGGTCCCTCTTCTCAGATAACTTTAGCTTGTGTCAAGTTGACTTAAAATTATCCAGCACAAAAGGAACTCATGTAAAATTCCTAAAATGAATAGAATTGCCTTGATTATAAAATTTATTCATTATATTTGTTTATGAGAAATGTCTCATTAGTCATGAGACATTTTCTAAGCAGACCATAGGGAGCTCAATTGGAAAAGTACTTACAGATATGTCATGTATCTCTCCCTTGGAGGTAGGAGGACCTAATTAAAATAATTAAAGAATTCTTCCACCTACGTGTCCGAGAATCCTATCACTGGATATTGCATGTAGCAGAATAGAGCATAAAAAATATTCAGTATCGATATCTAAATGTTTTACTTTCCTTTTTAACTTTTTACTTGGAAATAATTTTAGAGTCAGAAAAAACAAGGGGATAATGTTACAGATGTTTTGCCTGCATCTTTTCTCTTCTGTGATGTTGAAAATTGTTGTTGCCATAGTGTAATACTCTAAGAGAACTATATAGTATTAATTAAAACATGTTGGAATTGTATTTTTTTTATTTCCCTAAATTCTTCTTCCACCCCCCAAAGACTGGGAGGGTCTACATTGAATTTTATCAATTTAATTGTTCTCTCTTTATCTCTTTCTATTTGGGGCAAGTCCATGGGCTTTGTCACTTAAAATTTGACACTAAAGATGGCTAAAACTGTCAATCATTTCATAGATGTTCCTATTTCAGTTCGTGTGATGGTTTTTCATTTAAGTCATGTACTTTTGACAAGAATAAACATCAGTTATGACTTTCCACAATAAGGTCATAAAAAGGATGATATATGAATATGATATATTTGGCTTTCCTGACAGTGACAATTAGGTTACAGTTTCCCTACCATTTTTGGCATTGAAAACTTAACATTTTCTTCTTTGTAATTAATAAATTATATGATAGGCATTTTGAGACTGCAATAGTGTCCATTTTTCTGCTCTGCCTTTCACCCAATAAGATTAGCATCTATTGGTGGGTGTTCCTCATAGCACTTATTCTGGGGTGTTCAGCTGACATTATAGTTTTGACATAAATTGCATTCTCAGGTAAACATTGCTTTAAAATAATGGTCATGGAAATTCTTGACTTAAATCAAAAGTCCAGTAATGCCAATACAAAGAATACATTTATCATCAGCTGCAACCTTTATAGCTGGCTATCATTTGTGTCTTTCTTTTTTTATTTGTTTGTTTTTCAATTTAAATTTAGATTAGAAACAAGGTTGCTTCACAAGTCAGTTCCAGGTCCCTCACCCTTTCCCTCCCCTCCTCCCGTGCCCTCCCCCCCAGCCCCCCCATTATCCCCTCATTTCCCCAGGGAGGGTGAGGCCCTCCATGGTGGTGTCCATAGTCTGTCATTTCATACAGGGCAGGGCCTAGACACTTCCCCAAGAGTTCAGGGTGAGAGTGCATCTCACATTGTTGGATGGGAGTCCAAAGTCCATTTGTATACTTGGGATAAATACTGATCTACCGCCCAAGGCTCAATAGATTACCTAGGCCTCCTCACTGACATCCCCATTCAGGGGGGTCTTGATCAGTCCCATGCTGGATTCCCAGGCTGATGCCTGGGATTCAAGAGTTAACCCTTGTCAGGTCAGCTGTTTCTGGGGATTAAACCAGCCCAATCTTAATTCCTTTGGTCATCAGTCCTCCCTCTCTGTTACTGGCTTTCTTGAGTTCAGCTCAGTTTTACTTGAGTCATATGATACTAAATTGATGACCTTATATAAATGAAGAAAGGTCATTGTCAAAAAGAAGTGTTGATTAGGTTCCCATTCCTGTATTCATTTATTGACATCGAATTGGGAGCAACAGAGAAGAGATTTCTGAAAGGAAGAATTTACCAGAAGAGAGAACAGACATAATGCAGGCCAAACACAGAGGCATTGCCACTTTAGGTACAACTCTCTGTTCCTGATGTGCCCTAAAACCTTCATATCTGACAAACAACGCCTAACTCCATCAATTCTTTACAATATAAGCATTTAATTTACTTATCACCATGCAAATAATAATAATAATAATAATATTTTACCATTTATTTCAATTTCTACTTAAAGCTTCTGTAATTTAAGACTTCTACCCTGTGCTGGAAAATCAATTCATAGTAATTTTATTTGCTATTAAAAACAATACAGGAAAAATGTACTATACATAGATAACATAATATTCCAGATATTATGATTATTACTATTATTAATATATTTAACTTGGACCATATTTATCAATTGTCTGTTATATAGAATTCTTTCCTAGATATAAGGAACTCAAAGATAAATAAAATATGTATCATAGTTTAAGGTCTACCCATAAGTTATCAATTTATCAAATACACACACACATACCCACACACACACACACACACACACACACACACACGCATACAGAGACACACACAACCCCAAACAGAATTATTAAGTGCTTATGGAATATGCATAGGCACTGTGTTTACTGCACTTATTTGTATAACTAAAGCATTAAGCCTTCATTTAATCTTCTCTCCTTAAGTCATTTTAATCAGCATTTTCTTAAAAGATTAGCTCCTGTGTGTACTCACAGATTTGAAGGTAAGTTGTGTATTGCCTTAAACAACCAAATAAGCAGATCAAGGAAAATTGACTTCATTGTCATTAATATCTTAAATAAGGGGACTTAAACATCACATCAAACTATGTGATTTCCAAGATGTTTAAACTATGGTGTATTTACACAAAACGTAAGACTGCTGCATTTTCAGTGAAAAATGAAAATCAGAGTATTTGATTTCTTTTCCGTGAGAAGCTTTCTTTTTTTTTTTTTGGAAAAAAAAATGTAGGTTAGAAATAGCTTTTGAATTAAATGACCAGATTGTTGCTAGGCAACACTGTAAAGCAATTTTTAAAAATGGAGACATCCCTACAGTACATTCAAGGTCCATGGCAATGTATTTGACTTTTTCAAAGACAAATCCATACCTTTAGAAAGCAATTATTTTTAATGCTTTTTGAGTGATTATGCAAATGTGGGAATGTGTGTATATTCAGATAGAGGATTGAGTATGAAATAATAATAGAATCACAATTATAATTGGATTACTACTAATTAAAATTTCAGTTATGCCTTATCTGTGTGGGTGTGCCAGTATATAAAACTTTAACTAGTGTATAAGTCTTGCAGGTTTCTAAACAAAATGTCATTCAGACATTTTGGGTCAATCAACTTGCTCTGGAAACAGAGCATTTTACAGATATTTCTGGAAAAATAAAAAAAATAGAAAGTATCACTTACACATTACCTTTTAGTGTTATTTTTGTCAGCAAATTGTTCCATAATAAATGTAGTTTTCACTAGAATATAAGTCAACAAAACTATTCTTGTCATTGAACTGAAAGGAGACCCAATTTTCATATTATTAATTGTAAACATAGTTTGAAGACAAAATATGAATTTACCTCGGGAGCCTGGTGGTGGTGGTGCACATCTTTAATCCCAGCACTCGGGAGGCAGAGGCAGGCAGATCTCTGTGAGTTCGAGGCCAGCCTGGTCTATAGAGAGAGTTCCAGGATAGCCTCCAAAACAATACAGAGAAACCCTGTCTCTAAAAACCAAAAAGAAACAAAAAAGAATTTCAGAAAACTCTTCCATAGGTAGTAAAATAGGAAAGTTAGCTTTGAAGTAGGTAAAGTCAAAAGAGGCAGGAAATACCCTGAAAATGTTTAGCTCTTTGCTGTAATGTAGAATAAGTTTGTTGTTTAAGATCATTTTGTCTGCAGAATTTAGTGAACTGTCATTTGGATTAATTAGGAAAGTAGTAATTGTCATATACTGCATACATGTAATGACCAGGCAATAAGGCTTAATGCTGAAATGGTTTGTGAGTTTTTTGTATCCTTGAGTTGTATATCACTGTCTATTCAAGTCAAACAAAATTCATTTTAACTTTCACTACATAACTATACAGTTCTCTATGTTAAATCACACACAAGCACATGTTGCTTTACAATTGTAATGTAAGTACCAGTTAGTAGGGGAAATTTACAAAATGTCAGTCAACAGTAGTATGTTTAGAGAATAAGATTAAAATAGTAATTTGGCAAGACATGTAGCAAAGCAGCAATAAACAATGCATTCAGTTACACTAATTTAAAAGGATAAAACACCACAGTTTTCAATAGCACATGCCCTGTTTATACCTTCTCTAAATTGAGTGTTCCTTTGTTTCTGACCAAATATTTTCTCAATCAGAATGTATCATGATATAAGCAAGACTATTTTAATTCATAAAACTTTGACATCAATATATTTAAAATAGAAGTTAAAGTATACAAATCAATAAAGATAATGAACATCTCATGGGGTTGCTGAATTAACTGTTATATGGTCATGAAGAGTACACCAAAAACTGTTAAGTGTCCCCATTGTGCACATGAGAATAGATGGAGTGATTTTAAATATTGTAGCATAAGTCTTCAGTAGATATTTTAAATGCCTTAAAAACAAGCTTTACAATATACCACAGTGTGTTTTTAATGTGGATATAGTGTTGGGCAACTTATTAAGTCATCTCACTTTGTTCCACTAACTACTCAAAGCAATTGCCTTATATAATTTCAAAAATCTTCTAAGAAGTCCATGTATGCTAATAAAGCAATTTTGTCTTTGTGCATTTACATATATGCCATCACTTACTCTATTCCTCTACATTCCACAGATTTTTTCATATGACAGTATGTTAATAAAATATTGGCACAGTATATTTTCAAAGAAGTTCAGTATATACCAACTTCAGAAGATAAATTTCTTTTTCTGTTTCATTCATTTCCACTGTGACTTCTGGAGAAATGTTTGAATGCAATGTGTTCACAGGCAGCTCCAACCAAAGAATTACATGAATTTAATATTGTAAGACATACAAAACCATCCATTGCTGTTGTCCTTGAGCTTGACAATAGAAAAGATCCTTATACTTGCATATGTTTTGGAATGTAGCTGAAAGGTTTGAAAATCATCTCTAATATGACTATATTAAGTCTATTAAAGAAAAGAAAAGGCATTTTTTCATGAGGATTCACTGATTTAATATAGAATAAACATTAGTGTCTGTGTGTGTGTGTAGTTTAAAAACTGATAGATAGCAAGAACATAATGATTATATTCAACACTCTACACATAGATACACAGAGAAAAAGAGGTATACATAAAGACTCAAAGAAATACTACTCAGTGGTTTCCCACAAAAAGATTTTTGTCACTGCCAAAATAATACTAATATTAATACATTGAAACATTAAAATACCAGATAAAACAGGTCCTGCATCCGGGCCTGCATTCCAGTGCCTGGGGATTGCCTGGGAACTGCACAGAGCTTCCAATCCTGGAGGGAGCCAAGCAGCCAGATTCAAGGTCTTCTCTTCCACATATGAGACCCAGAAACCAGCAGATCCAGGGAGACCAGGGGACCAGCTGGTCCTGCGGGACCAGGTACAACAGGCCCTGAATCTGGGCCTGAGTTCCAGTGCCTGGGGATTGCCTGGGAACTGTACAGAGCCTCCAATCCCAGTGGGAGCCAAGCACCCCAGATTCCAGGTCTTTTCTTCCACCAATGAGACCAGAAAACCAGCAGATCCAGAAAAGGGACCAGGAGACCATGTGGGAGGCCAAGCACCCCAGATTCCAGGTCTTCTTCTCCACCCACAGGACCACAAAGAGAACAAGGAATAGAAGAACTACGAGATTATTGGACTTGCTAGCACCCACCCAAAGGGAACTCTGGTCCCCTAACCACCAGACAAGTAAGGGACTCTTTCTGCACCCACTAGAAGAAGAGATGGGAAAGAGACAATAAAAAACACACTCAGCAACATAGAAACAAATAAGACACCGCCAGATTCTAGAGACTCCACACCAGGAAGACTCGAATATTCCAATACAAATGAAGCAGAAGAGAATGACCTTAAAACCACCTTCATGAAAATGATAGAGGCCCTAAAAGAGGATATAGGAAAATCCCTCAAAGAAATGGTAGAAAAAACAAACCAAAAAATGCAAGAAATGGAAGAAAAAACAAACCAAAAAAGGCAGGAAATGGAAGAAAAAACAAACCAAAAATGCAAGAAATGGAAGAAAAAACAAACCAAAAAATGCAAGAAATGGAAGAAAAAACAAACCAAAAAAATGCAAGTAATGGAAGAAAGAACAGACCAAAAAATTCATAAAATGCAACAAATGGATGAAAAGATAAACCGAAAATTGCAAGAAACAATGCAAACAGTGCAAGGGTTGAAAACTGAAATATAGACAATTAAAAAAAAACACAATCTGAAGAAAGGATGGAAATAGAAAGCTGGTCAAAAGGTCAGTTACTACCGATACAAGCATTACCAACAGAACACAAGAGATGGAAGAGAGAATTTCAGGTGTTGAAGAAACACTGGGAGAAATGGATTCATCAACCAAAGAAAATCTAAAGTCCAACAAATCCTTAACACAAAACATCCAGGAAATATGAGATACCATGAAAAGGCCAAACCTAAGAATAATAGGTATAGAAGACGGCGAAGAAGACCACCTCAAAGGAGCAGAAAACATATTCAACAAAATCATAGAAGAAAACTTTCCCAACTTTAAGAAAGACATGCCAATGAAGGTACAAGAAGCTTACAGAAAACCAAATAGAGTGAATCACAAAAAAAGTCCCCTCGCCACATAATAATCAAGATCCCAAATATACAGAATAAAGAAAGAATATTAAGAGCAGCTAAGGAAAAAGGCCAAGTAACATATAAAGGCAGACCTATCAGAATTACACCTGACTTCTCCATGGAAACTATGAAAGCCAGAAGGTTCTGGATAGATATATTCTACCAACATTGAGAGACAATGGATGCCAGCCCAGACTACTATACCTGGCTAAGCTCTCAATCACTATAGATGGAGAAAATAAGATATTCCATGACAAAACTAGATTCAAGCAATACATATCCACTAACCCAGCCCTACAGAAAGTTTTGGAAGGAAAATTCCAACCCAAGGAAGTTAACTACAACCAGAAAAAACATAGGCATTAGAGACTCCCACTCTACCAACAGCCAAAAGAACAAAGGGGTGAAATTCCACGCCTAATTCCACCACCACCAACCATTCCAAATAAAAGAAGAACGAGCAATCAATGGACATTAATATCCCTCAACATGAATGGCCTTAACTCACCCATAAAAAGACACAGGCTAGCAGAATGAATTTGAAGACAGAACCCATCGTTCTGCTGCATACAAGAAACACACCTCGCCCTCAAAGAAAGGCATTATGTGAGAATTAAAGGTTGGGAAAAAATTTCCAATCAAATGGACCCAAGAAACAAGCAGGGGTAGCAATCCTAATATCTAATAAATTAGACTTTAAAATAAAATCAATCAAAAGAGATGAAGGAGATCATTACATATTCATCACAGGCAAAATCCACCAAAATGAATTGTCTATCCTGAACATCTATGCCCCAAATACAAAGGCATCCACATTTGTAAAAGAAACATTGCTAAAACTTAAATCACAGACTTATAGTGGGAGATTTCATCACACAACTCTCACCACTAGACAGGATTACCAGACAGAAACTCAACAAAGAAGCACAGGGTCTAATAGAAGTAATGACCCAACTGGGATTAACAGACATCTATAGAACATTAAATCCACATAAAAAATAATATACCTTCTTCTCACCATCACATGGAACATTCTCAAAAATCGACCACATACTTGGCAACATATCAAACCTCAGCAGCTACAAAAAAATTGGCATAACTCCATGCATCTTATCAGACCACCATGCGTTAAAATTAGAATTCAACAACAACACAAATTACAGAAAACCTACAAACTCATGGAAGTTGAATAATGCACAACTGCACCATTCCTGGGTCAAAGAAGAAATAAAAAAAGAAATTAAAGACTTCCTAGAATTCAATGAGAATGAAGACACAACTTACCCAAACCGATGGGACACTTTGAAGGCAGTACTACGGGGGAAGTTCATAGCACTAAGTGCCCTCGTGAAGAAACTGGAGAATAGTTATACTAGAGAATTAACAGCACAGCTGAAAGCTCAAGAACACAAAGAAGCAAACATCCCCAGGAGAAGTAGATGACAGGAAATAATCAAATTGAGAGCTGAAATCAATAAAGTAGAAACTAGCAAAACAATACAAAGAATCAATTCAACGAAGAGTTGGTTCTTTGAGAAAATCAACAAGATATACAAACTTTTGTCCAAACAGCAGAGTGTGAACATGCAAATTAACAAAATCATAAATGAAAAGGGAGACATAACAGCGGGTCTTAGGAAATTCAGAGAATCATCAGGTCATACTTTGAAAACCTGTACTCCACAAAATTCAAAAATTTAAAGGAAATGGATGACTTCCTGGATAGCTATCACTTGCCAAAATTAAATCAAGAACAGATAGGCAATTTAAATAGATCCATAACCACTATGGAAATAGAAGCAGTCCTCAAAAGTCTTCTGACCAAAAAAAGCCCAGGTCCAGATGGCCTCAGTGCAGAATTCTACCAGAAATTCAAAGAACAGCTTATACCAATTCTTCTCAAAGTATTCCATGCAATAGAAGCAGAATGGTCTTTGCCAAACTCTTTCTACGAGGCTTCAATAACCTTGATCCTCAAGCCACACAAAGACACAACTAAGAAAGAGAACTTCAGACCAATATCCCTCATGAACATTGATGTTAAAATACTGGCAAATCAGATCCAAGAACACATCAAAACAATCATTCACCATGATCACGTACGTTTCATCCCAGGGATGCAGGGATGGTTCAACATACGAAAATCCATCAAGCTGAAAAACAAAAATCACATGATCATCTCACGAGATGCTGAAAAAGCCTTTGACAAAATCCAGCACCCCTTCATGATAAAGGTCTTGTAGAGATCTGGGATAACAAGAACATACCTAAACATAATAAAAGCTATATACAGCAAACCAACAGCCAACGTCAAACATAATGGACAGAAACTCAACACAATTCCTCTAAAATCAGGAACAAGGCAAGGCTGTCCACTCTCTCCATACCTTATCTATATTGTACTTGAAGTTCTAGCCAGAGCCATATGAAAACAAAAGGAGATCAAGGGGATACAAATTGGAAAGGAAAAGGTCAAACTTTCACTATTTGCAGATGACAGTATAGTTTACATAAATGGCCCAAAGAACTCTACCAGGGAACTCTTACAGCTGATTAACACCTTCAGCAAAGTGGCAGGCTACAAGATCAACTCAAGAAAATCAGTAGCCCTACTATATACAGATGATAAAATGGCTGAGAAAGAAATTAAAAAAAAACATCACCCTTTACAATTGCCAAAAACAACATAAAATACCATGGGGTAACGCAAACCAAACAAGTGAAAACCTGTGTCATAAGAACTTTGAATCTTTAAAGAAAGAAATTAAAGAACCTCTCAGAAAATGGAAAGATCCCCCATGCTCTTGGATAGGTAGGATCAATGTAGTAAAAATGGCAATCCTGCCATAAGCAATCTACAGATTCAATGCAATCCCCATTAAAATCCTAGCACAATTCTTCACAGACCTTGAAAGAACAATAATCAATTATGTATGGAAAAACAAAAGACCCAGGATAGCCAAAATAACCCTGTTCAACAAGGCAACGTCCAGAGGCATCACCATCCCTGACCTCAAGCTCTATTATAGAGCTATAGTCCTGAAAACAGCTTGGTATTAGGACAAAAATAGACAGGTAGACCAATGGAATCTAATTGAAAACCCTGATATTAACCCACACATGTATAAACATCTGATCTTTGAAAAATAAGCTAAAAATATTCAATGGAAAAAAGAAAGCATCTTCAACAAATGGTGCTGGCATAACTGGAGGCTGGCATATAGAAGAATGCAGATCGATTCATGTTTATCGCCATGCACAAAACTTAAGTCCAAATGGATCAAAGACCTCAACATAAATCCAGCCACACTGAACTTCTTAGAAGAGGAAGTGGGTGGTACCCTTGAACGAATTGGTACAGGAGACAGCTTCCTGAACATAACAGCAGTAGCACAGACAGTGAGAGCAACAATTAATAAATGGGGTCTCCTGAAACTGAAAAGCTTCTGTAAGGCAAAGGACCCAGTCAGCAAGACAAAAAGGCAGCCCACAAAATGGGAAAAAATATTCACTAATCCCACATCTGACAGAGGGCTGATCTCCAAAATTTACAAAGAACTCAAGAAGCAAGTCTCTAAAACACCCAAGGATCCAATTAAAAAGTGGGCTGCAGAACTAAATAGAGAATTTTCAATAGAGGAGTCTAAAATGGCTGAGAGGCACTTGAGAAAGTGCTCAACATCCTTAGCCATCCAGGAAATGCAAATCAAAACAACTCTGAGATACCATCTCACTCCTGTTGAAAGTGCTCAACATCCTTAGCCATCCGGGAAATGCAAATCAAAACAACTCTGAGATACCATCTCACTCCTGTTAGAATGGCTAAAATCAAAAACACCAATGACAATTTATGCTGGAGAGGATGTGGTAATAGGGGAACACTTCTCCATTGCTGGTGGGAGTGCCAACTTGTTCAGCCACTTTGGAAATCAGTATGGAAATTCCTCAGAAAAATGGCAATAAACCAACCACAAGACCCAGCAACTATACTCTTAGGTGTATATTCAAAAGATGCCCATTCATACAACAAGGATGTCTGTTCCACTAGGCTCATAGCAGCATTATTTGTAATAGCCAGAACTTGGAAGCAACCTAGATGCTCCTCAACCGAAGAGTGGATAGACAAAATGTGGTACATTTACACAATGGAGTACTATTCAGCAGGAAAAATACAATGGAATCCTGAGATTTGCAGGCAAATGGATAGCACTAGAAGATACCATCTTGAGCAAGTAACCCAGTCACAAAAAGAGAAACATGGCATGTACTCTCTCATATATGGATTTTAGACGTAGATCTGGGGAGTGCCAACCTACAATCCCATGGCCAGAGAGTCTGGGAAACAGAACCTTCATTCAGTGGCCGATGGAAGAAGAGGCAGACTCTCATGGCTAAACACTGAGGTAAACTCAAGAAAGCCAGTGACAGAGAGGGTGGACTGATGACCAAAGGGATTAAGACTGGGCTGGTTTAACCCCCAGAAACAGATGACCTGACAAGGGTTAGCTCTTCAATGCCAGGCTGATGCCTGAGAATCCAGTATGGGACTGATCAAGACCCCCTGAATGTGGGTGTCAGTGAGGAGGCCTAGGTAATCTATTGAGCCTTGGGCGGTAGATCAGTATTTATCCCAGGTATACACATGGACTTTGGACTCCCATCCAACAATGTGAGATGCACTCTCATCCTGAACTCTTGGGGGAGGGTCCAGGCCCTGCCCTGGATGAAATGACAGACTATGGACACCACCATGGAGGGCCTCACCCTCCCTGGGGAAATGAGGTGATATTGGGGGGGGGGGTGGGAGGGCATGGGAGGAGGTGCGGGAAATGGAGAGGGACCTAGAATTGACTTGTGGAGCAACCTTGTTTCTAATTTAAATTTAAATTTAAAAATAAATAAGAAAAAAAATATAATAAGATATTGAAGTTGGATATGGCAACCCAACAGGAGGAAAAGAGTCCCAAGAGCATGCATAAGGGACAGAGTTCCACTCATTATCTGCATGTATGTCTGTAAGGGATTTGGATTCCCTGAAATAGAAGTTACAGACAATTGTGAGCTGCCATGTGGGTGCTAGGGATTGAACCAAGGTCCCTGCCTTTTGAATAAATAGTGAGACAATACAACAGCCTAGGAAGTGTGTATTCACCTCACCCACTTCTTCACTTAGCATAACCAGAAGACACCTCTCTGATTGTCAAGCTGTTTTCAACTGCTCCCACTTTTTGTTAACTGGGCAACCATAAAATGGTACCACCCTTGGCAACTGAAGCAACAGCTAATTATTTACTTACCATTCGGAGGACTAGAATGTCAAAGGTCAAAGTGCTTGCAGAGGTTATTTCTAGTAAATCTTTTCTTACTCTTTTTTACTTGACACCTTTGTAACTATGTAAGTGATTGTCTTCATGTCTCTTCCTTTACTTACGGGAATGCCAGGCTGTCATATGGTACCTGATATTTATGACCTCCTTTTAATTTTGATTGTCTCTTCAAAGTCCTGTTGTGTAAATACAGATACAGGGATGGTTAAGAATTCAACATATAACATAGATCTCAGACTCCCCTGTTCTGCGCAGCTGCCGCCTCTGACCTCTGTCACAGCACTACCAAGTCTCTTGTAAATGTAATCCAATATCACCATCTACTTCTAGAAGACTCAAGAAAGCTGACATGATATGCCAGCACAATGCAAATAACTATGGAGAGAAGGCATTATGAGACACTAGAGAAAAAACAGCAGTCATGTGGCATGAGAAGTTTAAAGGGGTTTTTGTTGTTTTTATCAGTATATTTTTATAAAATTGTTTAGTGTGTTAATGGTTTTATAATTAAAACTTCAAATTAAAAATAAATAGGCTTACAGAAGGACTAAAAGGAAAGACCAAAGATGGTGTGGGTAGGATTTTAGTTGGGTAGAGGATCCTATTTCCCAGGGCAAGAGGCTGGCAGACTGATGCAAAGTGTGTGCAGAACAGTATCCACGGGGCTCTTCTGCTGCAAAATTGGCTCCCTTTTCCTTCTAGAAGTGACACAAGTTATCTTTTAGGCTACCTGAATTCAAATTCTCATCGCATACTTTCTGTTCTCTTTGTCTCTATCCCTTATTTGCGACCTGGAACTAATCTGACAACTTTCTGGAGGACTGCCCAATCAAACAGAAGTATGTTTTAGAACTGAATGAGAAAGGTAATGGGTGTGTAATAACAACTCTGTTCATGTTGTTTTCTTTCGTTAATTTCTTCGTGACTCATCCCTCATGACCTTGAATAAAACCTATAACAATTTTTGAATAAGTACATTGCAATGCCCTAGAACTTATGGGTTGCTGCAACTGAAATTAACTTTATAACAATGCAGGCAAACACGTTTATGTAATTTCTAATTAGACTCAAGTAAAGGGAGCATAGTGAGCACATCGGGAGCATGCAATGAATGAGTTTCGACATATTCAAGAGTAATAATTAAGAGATATACTAGTCATCACAGACTTGAGCCTTCCTTATAAAACAAATAGGTGTCCCCAGATTTTCCAAGGAAAATCCCACTGTCAGTGAATGAAGAAGCTGTTGATGTTGGTGACCTTGCTCATGGCAACCACTGCAGATTTTTCACAGGATATCCACTCACCAACTGGTCAAAATCCAAGTAGATTTATGACACACATTGCTTCAATAAGTCAGGAAAATTGGCCTTCACTTGGTTCACTAAGATAAAATGTGTTGACTATGAATATGCTGTGTACCAGATTTGTCACAGAAACACAAGATAAGGAACTCAACAAGATATATCTGCCCCCTGCTGAGGGGCTAATATCCAAAGGAACCTACAGAACACAAAAAAACTAAGAAGTAAACCAGCTAGCTTAACAGCTATATAAAATAAACAAAATAAGGGTGGGATGTCACTGGTAGGTGAGAACACAGGGTATCCGTGGAGAATATACTCTTATGATCTTTAATTCCAAAAAGGAGACTAAAGAGAAGGGAATATGAGGTTCAAAAAGAAATTTCCCAAGGAGCATAGGTGTGAGTATCAAAGAGTGAGTCAAGAAGACCTGCATTGCCACCCAGAAAATGCAATGGAGTTTCATAAGAGGTGAAGTAAGAGGAAGAAGGACACGGAGGAAGAAACCACACATGGAGCAGTGTGAGTTGAGCGGCATTTCATCACGATGCTAGTAAAGAGTTCCAGTTGATGGTAATGATATCCAATGTTTAATAACCCAACTTGTTTCATAAACAGGACTATAAATCGTAAACGACAAATAATGAAGATGCGTTTATAACACCTATAACATTTACACTAATCAACCTAAGCTTATGAAGAACAAATGGAGTAATTCAATAATTATATTACATCAGTGAAAGGGTTTAAGCCTCAGAAGTGATGTGAAACTTACTGTGTTTCTCACTCACGTTGGGGTGGAAGAGCAGCAAATTTTTTCTAGGTCTAAATGCCAAGGAAAATCAAATGTTTTTATGAAGTAACATTTCACAGGATTACTCTGACGCTGTAAGACACAGAGATTGTTTTCAGTTTTCTGGGAATAGACCCAACTAAATTTCACTACATGCATGTATTCTATACAAAATTTTGGATGAGTGTCACTATATACTCAGAAAACAATTCTGAACTTAATGCTAACTGTGATAATATCAAACTAAGCTAAAGGTTACTGAGAAATGTTACCTGACATATAATCACTCTTATGGTCTCTTGATGTGATTTGGAACTTCATAGTTGGATATATATATATATATATTATACAGTTAATATAAACATATACATGTATGCATATATATATATATGTTTGTCTGGGTAGGACTTAAGAAGATATAGTGAAGAAGATCATATATCATACAAAATGAATGAGGAATGAAATGAAGAAAGAATGAGTTTAAAACTCATTAACAATTATGGAAGGTTCACAAACTGGCTCAAACTTCCAAAGAATTCCATTGATTCAATTACATACTCCACGGTGTCCTAAGGTTAAAATAATCAGCTACTCAAGGAAGGAAATATTCTTCCTCATTCTGGGACCGGAGTAAAAGTTTCACCCTCAGTAACATTCTTACAGTTAATATAAACCAAACCTTAGCATGGTTTTATGTAAGGAAATGGATGAATAAATCTTTAATTACCAAATATGCTTCAGGAATAATATTTTTTGTTCTTATTTTAAACTGCTTTTGGCACTAAGAGTAAATAAATAAGTAATTTAGATTGTGGCTTCAAGGATTTGACAAAATATATCTAAAGAGGCCCCAGTCCCTCAAAGGTCATTACTAGCATTGACATTCAAGCAAAGAAAAGTGCAATGGAGTCATAATATATTCATTTAATAACACGCATATAAAAATATGTGTAGCAAAGAAGACATTCTTTTCAGTTTTCCTACTATTACTAAATAGTGAAATTATGAGTCTGAAATAGCACAGAAAAATGTTCAACCTTTTCACGGAGTCAGCTATGACCCTTGCTGAAAGATTACAAATCAGCATTAAAACAAGCGGAGGTGACAAGTTTCTGTTTTCTGGGTCAAAATTCTCTTTGCAATTAATTTGAGAACTGGGCCAATATCAATCCTACATACTAAACCTAAGGTTGTAGTAAAACCTGGATTTAAAAATAATTAAGACTACTCAGGGAGAGGGAAATAGTGGTTACAAGTGGTATGAAATGGAAAAGAGAATAATGGGGAGGGAGCTCCAACTGAGTAGAGGAGAGGAAGATCGATAGAGAAGGAAGAGGGACTGGGCACTATACATACTGAAGATGTTTAATAAAGGCACAAGGAATCATATTTTTACTTATGTAAAATATGCACTATATATAATGTATATATGAAATTAAACCACTTGGGCTAACAATGTTCTCTCCACCCAAGAACCACAAACTAAAAAAAAATTCCCAGTACTAGGCACAATAATCTTCTTGCAAATGGCTGCACATGGTAGTCTAGGTGACTTACTTATTTATTTACTCTTAGTGCCAATAAAGATTGACAATACAGTCCTTGGTTGCTTCTCAGGAGATGAGGGTCTGTTCCTATTGCTGGAAACAATGAATACTTAGGATGCAGGACTTGGATGCTTCTGGCTGGATCTAACCTGAAAGCCTTTTTGTTCTGTGGGCTAACCTTCATGGATCCAGATAATACTATGTAGCTCCCAAGGGAGAGAAGCATATAAACATTCCTCTTCATCAGCAGCATCTATAAACCACAATATCAGCCAGCATGGCACAATGTCCATAGAGTTGCTACTACTATCTAATTGAACTCAAGACTCACTGAACAGGATAGAAACCATTCCTGGTACCAATAGCCAGGGGCAAACAGGTCATGGGCCTTAGGAAAGAATCTACTACCACCACTTTGTAGTAAATTTTGCCTTTATGCATAAAGATGAATGTAGCTGCTACTCTTAATCAATCCAGAATCACTTCAAAACCAACAAAAACAATCAAAGAAAACCACAAATGAACATAATAACTAGGTCAATGGAATGTGGAGAATCCAGTTCTAATGGATACATCTACACCAAAACTCCTGCATGTATTATGTATGGTTCAAGAAACACAGTGGTGGAGGGGCAAGAAGGTTTTTAAGAGTCAGCTTATCAAAAAGTGTGCTGTGAAATGGTGTCTGCTAGAAATGGATGCATGCACAAGGGCAATGTCAATAAACATGGGAAGGGAAGAGTTTCATGAATGCCCACCCTTAAACAAAAGAGTACTGACTACTGCTAGGAGGAAGAGAATTAGCTTTTCCCAGGGATGAGTCTTATTTGCTGTCCAGAGAACAGTGGTTAGCCCTGAAGCCATACCAACACAAGCAAAAACAAACTCAGTGGTTTGTCTTAATGTATATTTGTTTGTGTGTGCATGCGCACATGCATACATGCTTGTATGCAGCAATAATAATCAAAAAAGGAAAAGCCTATAAAATTGGGAGTGGGATATGTGTGATGTTGAACAAATCATGAGATGTTGGACAGAGAGTATCTGGGAGGGACTTGAGAAAGGACATGGAAGAAGGAAAGTGATACAATACTATTTAAAATAAAAATTTTTAATTAAAAAAACTGATCGAAAGTGAAGTTTATGGCAAAGAGAAAACAAATTCAAGGAATTTGGTTTTCTTGGAGTTCACATCTACAAAATAAGAAAATTTGCAACTAAAAATATAATTCCCCATAAGAAGAGATAAAGGAATCATTATTGGTTTTAGTATGGAAATGCAGTATAGTGACAAATCCAGTAAGGACACTGGCACATTTGAAAGGTGTAGTGATTTAAATAAAATGGTCCCTCACTTGGTCAAGCATTTACACACACGCCATTATATAGAGAGGTTTAGGAGGTGCTGGTTTGTTGGAGGAGGAATGTTACTAGAGGTAGTAGGCTTACATAGTTTAAGACTCCAACCAATTTCTAGTTCATTCTCTCTGCTTCATGTTTATGGTTCAAGATATGAGCTCTCAGCTTTCTGCTTTAGCCACCATGTCTCTATTCAATCGCCATGGATTTTTATTCCTCTGGAATCATAAACCAAATAGATAATTTCTTCCTTAAGTTTCTTTGCTCATGGTGTTTTATCATAGCAACAGAAACAAAAACTAATACAGAAGTCATTCATAGACTTGACCATGATGAATGACAATGGCATAGCATAGGAGCACAGACAAATTTTCAGCCCCTTCCTCCCATATCCTAGTCTAATAAGACATTTTTATTCTCCTCATATGGTAGTCATAATGATACATTCCTGCTTTAGTACCTTTCCCATTCAAGGAATTGTTGTTGTACTCTAAATATACCACAGCATTTTCATTCCCACTAAGACCCTACACTAATTAACTACCCTTGACAATGACCAAGAATACAAGGATCCTGAAATAGGAATTCTTGAAGGACAAGCCTTTTATGACAGGAATCTTTGACTCCAGGCCAGCCCGATGATATTGCTGGTAATTCTTAGAGTATCATTATTTGGGAAATCAGATTTCAGAGTGATTGATAGTCAATGATAAGCAACTCCATCTTAGAATGTATTAGGGCCCGAGAACCTAGCACAGTTATTATTTTTCCTGTCCCTAGGAGAATACCTGGATTGGTTACCATTGACCTTGGAGGTACACAGCACTGGGGTAATGATAACCATTAGGAAAGAAACAATGGGAAATTTTGAAAATGTCCACCCTCCATTCATCCTCTTTCTGACAAAACAATACATGAAAATTAACATTTTATCCTCAGGGTTATGGCTGAAATTAGCACTACTCAACTAAAGATACAAGTTTCATGTACCATAGCATATCTCTGTTTAATTCACCAATAATAGCTCCAAGGAAAGGAGATAAATACACAAAATAGATGTATATTTCATAAAAAAATAGTGTTTATATCAGCTGCCATTCTAGACATGTATCATCATCACAGGACATCATAAAAGCCACATTATTAAAAGGTTTATGGACATTTATTGGATAAGTGCAATTTTCACCTTCTATTGTGATTTGTCTTCATTTTTAGCTTGACTACATTCAAAATTACCATGGAAACACACATTCTGCTCTGTATATGAGAATATTTCCAGAAAGGTTGAAATGGGACTGGAACAACTAGTCTGATTGTAGCATGTTGTCCCATGGACAAAGATCCTGAACTGAATACAAGGAAAATGTAAGATGAAAACCAGCACTCCAATTTTTTTAATCTATGGAGGTTTGCTATGTTCCCAATTATGTGGTCAATTTTAGAGAAGATTCCGTGTGTCACCGAGAAGAAGGTATATCCCTTTGTGTTTGGATGGAATGTTCTATAGATGTCAGGTAAACAAAATTGAGTCATAACTTCTATTAGTTCTTTTGTGTGTGTGTTTGTTAAGTTTCTGTCTGGAGGTCCTGTCTAATGGTGAAAGCAGGGTGTTGAAGTCTCCTACTACTAGTGTGTGAGATTTTGTGTGTGATTTGAGCTTTAGTAATGCTTCTTTCATGAAGGTGGTTCCTTTGTATACAAAACAATTGGAATAACCCCCTGTATCTTATCAGACCACCATGCATTAAAATTAGATCAACAATAGCACAAATCACAGAAACCCTACAAACTCATGTGATGGGGGAAGTCCTGTGTATATGTCAATAAAGCACTGTTGGTCAATAGGGAAGCAAGATAGGTGGGAATAGGAGTCCAGGAGGACTCTGGGTAGGAGAAACACAGGGAGTCAAGATGTAACCTCCATAGGGTTAAGAAGCCTGGAAACTTCTCCGATAAGAGAAATACTTAGATTAACAATTATGGGATAAATACTTAAGTCATAGCTAGCCAATAAGAAACAAGCAAGGCCAACAGCTTCATAATTAATACAGTGTCTTGTGTGTTATTTGGGGACTACAACACGGCAGAGCCCAGGGGGTTGGCGGGGGAGGGGGGGAATGGGGGAGGGAAACCAAAGCAGCTGACAAGGAAAAGGCTTCTCTCTACAAATGGTGATCAGGAGTGAGATCATGAATTTCCACGTAGAATGACAAAAGCTTTAAAGGAAGTTTGGTAACAAAAGAATGGAGAAAAGCATGGGTTCTTGATGGCAGCATTTTCTCAGGTGGGCTCTGTTTTGCTAGCGACAAGCAGAGATTCACACGGCTTGCTTAAGGGAGTCTTCCTGACTCAGCATAAGTTAAAAAAAAAAAAACCGAGCATGGTTCTTTTAAGAGGCTCTGCTAACAATTGAAAGGTGTGTTCGTACAGCTGCAAGTGGCAGTGACCACATCTCCAAGCCAGGAGATTTGTTGTATTTCAGCATTGACTGAGGCAATGAGGTGGAATCACGCTTGTCCCCGCCATCTTGGAAAAACTGCAGTTTAAACAGCCGTGGTTTTAACAGATAAGACACGTGGCCAGAAAAACATAAAGATTTAGAGTAAAGTCAGACTTGGATGAAGGAAAACTTCTACAGGTTTACAGTGTGTTTAAAAATATATGTAAGATTGAGAGAGAAAAAAAATGGCATAGTGGTAAATAGAGAAGCTGGCTGTGGTGGCACATGCCGGTAGGAATTGATCCAGAGGCAGAGGCAGGCAGATTTCCAGAGAAACCCTGTCTCAGAGAAATAAATAAAGAAATAAAAGTAAAATAAATAGAGTAATAATAATAGATAAAAAATAAGCCACGTAAAGACGGAAAATACACAGAGAGTCTGGATACTGTACGCTATTTTGTTTTTCAGTTTTTTGATTGCTAAAGAAGGAACAACTACTAAGGTACACTTGATTATAAATGCTGCTGAATAAATTCAACTTATATCTTTATTTTTTTTTGGTTTTACAAGACAGGGTTTCTCTGTATTGTTTTGGAGGCTGTTGGTCCAGCCTGGCCTCGAACTCACAGAGATCCACTTGCGTCTGCCTCCCGAGTGCTGGGATTAAAGGAGTGTGCCACCACCGCCTGGCTCAACTTATATCTTTTGAAAATGCCTTGACTTTAAAATTTAATTATAAGGATATGTTTCTTTGGAAAAGAGTTTTTGTTTATGTTTCTACAGAAAATGAAAAGCTGAGGATTCCTTCCAGGGTTCTGTGGTTTGATGAACCAAGACCCCCAGAAACAGTGGGCCAGATGTTCCAACAATTGAAACAGCTAAGATGATGCAGTCATATAGACCCTGAAAATAGGGACTTATACAGGTTTCTGAGTTTTGTCATGATCCCCATGGTATGAACAGCGCCCCCTTCCAGCACGAAGCAGTTTGGAATGAGCGACGTCCAAATCCCCATATTGTTTGTAAACCTTTGTTTTCATTTGAATGGGGTTGTTTATAATTGGTTAATGATGACAACCAATCTCTTTTTAAAGGAAAAATGGGATTATGGTATGGAAATGAATACTTTGTATTGGTATGGTTTTTCATTTATTGATACAAATTCAAGGTCAATTTTGTGATATGTATATTTCTCCTCTTGATTAAGTATTGTGTTTATAGTAATCTTTTAAAACGTAATACATAATTAAATACAGACTATAGATAGTTACTTATAATAGTCAAAATTTATAGTTAGGTAAGTTAGGTTTTCTAGATATACAGAGATATATTTGAGACAGATAGTCAGTCTTCAAACCTTTCAAAGACCTTCAGAAAATGGCATTTAAAATAGTTTAAGGTTTTTCTTGACAATGAGAAATGTTTGCTCCTGGCAAATCAATTATGTCTGAGAGGAAGATGGGCATCCAAGAAACTCATTATAGAGTTTGCTTTCAAAATGGCAAGATTAGCCATTTGGGCAAGAAACTGCTCTTGCCTAGACTTCTGGGCTGTTGCTGTATAAACTGGATATGCAGGACCCACAGGAAAGTGACTGCTGAACTCAAATATTCCTTCAGGGTTCCTTCTTCATGGAAGAGTCTACAAGACTTTCTGCAGGACACAGAAAAATGACTGACAGACTGCTGATGCAGATGGACAGTTTGAACTTTCCTGCTTTGCTGAGAAATCTTCTGTACATATTGTGGCTTATGGGCTGAAGATGGATGCCCCAACACTACAGAGGAACTTCGGGTGACTGTCCAGGAAGTAAGATGTCTCTGTCAGTTCTAGTGTTTATATATTATCCTTCTGTGGTCTTTGATGGAGTTGAAGACAGATAGTTATCATCATAATTTTCCTTAGTTATGATAAAAGATAAGCTGCATATAGAACTTTAAACTCACAAGCATGGAATGGATGATATTTTCTTTAAATCTTTCTAAATGTTGATGGACAAAATATTGTAACTGTGTTCTTGCTTGATAGCTGTTCTGTTATGTATAATTTGACTATGCTAAAGTTAAAACCTTTCTTTTTGTTTAGACAAAAAAGAGGAGATGATGGGAGAAGTCATGTGTATATGTCAATAAAGCACTGTTGGCCAATAGGGAAGCAAGATAGGTGGGAATAGGAGTCCAGGAGGACTCTGGGTAGGAGAAACACAGGGAGTCAAGATGTAACCTCCATAGGATTAAGAAGCCTGGAAACTTCTCCGGTAAGAGAAATACTTAGATTAACAATTATGGGATAAATACTTAAGTCAGAGCTAGCCAGTAAGAAACAAGCAAGGCCAACAGCTTCATAATTAATACAGTGTCTTGTGTGTTATTTGGGGACTACAACACGGCAGAGCCCAGGCGCCTGGCAGGGGGGGAAAACCAAGCAACTGGCTAGGAAAAGGCTTCTCTCTACACTCATGGAAACTGAACAATGAGCAATTGCACCTGTGTAAAGGATGAAATAAAAAAAAGAAATTAAGACTTCCTGGAATTCAATGATAATAAAGACACAACAAACCCAAACTTATGGGACACTCTGAAAGCAGTGCTGAGAGGAAAGTTCATAGCACTAAGTGCCCACATGAAGAAACTGGAGAACAGTCACACTAGAGAATTAATAGCACAACTGAATGCTCTAGAACAAAAAGAAGCAAACTCACACAGGAGGAGTAGACTCCAGGAAATAATCAAACTGAGGCATGAAATCAATCAAGTAGAAACCAGGGAAACATTGCAAAGAGTCAATGAAACAAAGAGTTGGTTCTTTAAGAAAATCAACAAGATAGATAAACCTTTGTCCAAACTAACCAAAAGGCAGAGAGAGAGAGAGAGCATGCTAATTAACAACATCAGAAATGAAAAGGGGACATAACAACAGACATTGAGGAAATCCAGAAAATTATCAGGTCATACTTTGAAAAACTGAACTCCACAAAATTTGAAAATTTAAAGGAAATGGACAATTTTCTTGATAGATATCACTTGCCAAAACTAAATCAAGAACAGATAAACAATCTAAAGAGACCTATAACCCTTAATGAAATAGAAGCAGTCATCAAAAGTCTCCCAAGCAATAAAAGCCCAGGCCCAGATGGCTTCAGTGCAGAATTCTACCATAAATTCAAAGAAGAGCTAATTCCAATACTCCTCAAAGTGTTCCACACAATGGAAGAAGGAGGTTTACTGCCAAATCTTTTTTATGAGGCTATAATTACCTTGGTATCCAAGCCACACAAAGACACAATTAAGAAATCTACAGTTCAATTTCCCTCATGAAGATCGATGCAAAAATACTCAATAAAATACTAGCAAATCAGATCCAAGAACACATCAGAAAAGTCATCACTCATGATCAAGTAGGCTTCATCCCATGGATGCAGGGATAGTTGAACATATGAAAATCTATCAATGTAATCCACCATATACACAAACTGCAAAGGAAAAACCACATGATCATCTCACTAGATGCTGAAAAAGTCTTTGACAATATCCAACACCCTTCATGATAAAGGTCCTAGAGAGATCAGGGATAACAGAAACACACCTGAACACAATAAAAGCAACATAAAGTAAACCAACAGCTAACATCAAATTAAATGGAGAGAAACTCAGTGCAATTCCTCTAAAATAAGAAATAAGACAAGGCTGTCCACTCTCTCCATATCTCTACAATATTGTACTTGAAGTTCTAGCTAGAGCAATAAGACAACAAAAGTGAAAACGCATAACTTAACAAAAATATGAGTACTGTTTTTAGATGATAGAAAAATACTAAAATATGATAAACAGAAAAAATTTTGTCCTACATTGACAATTGCCTGTATTCAAAACGGTAAATGGCTATATGATCTTCCACTAATTTTAAAAAGTGTAAGTCCATATGAATAGAGTATAATCACCAAAATAGAGTATAATCACCACAAAGACATACTTATATACTAAGTCCTATAAGGAAGCACCATAATGATAGATAGGTAATGACAGATGTCCAGAATACGATGAGTTGCATTTTCAAATTAGCAGATACAGTCCACTGAAATTCTTTCTGCACATTCCAGCCAAATAAAGTTTTGTCATGCTCCTTTAGTTTAGTCTCACCAAAGCTAACTGTGACTCGGGTAAGATACATAGTTTAAAAGTTTGGCATTCCAACACCAAGCAGCTATACAGTTTCAACAGCCCAAGAAGCATTCAGATTTCAAAGACAGTAGCTCTATTTTCTGAATGAAAATCAGACAAAAGATCTAGAGAGAGGTAGAAAATCATAGAACCATAGCAGTGAAGACACATGATGCCAGGGAGAAAAACAAGAGTGAGTGTATGGATGGAATACAGTGCATTCTTGGTTACCATAAAAACAAAATTTTCTTTCAAAATTTTCCAATGGATTTGTTGTCTTATCCATAACTCCCATTTGCCTGAAAGAATTTCACCACTTAAAAAGTAGGAATTATAATTTTCATTTTTCCTCATATTTATTAGTTTCTATTTCTACTAACATAACTCACAGACAAACATGCACATTCATTAACTGAAAAACTTTTTATAGATGAGTATTGTTAGATTTTTTAAGGAGAAAGGGCAAGTTTTCAAGGTCTTGAGCATCAAGTAATCGTAACACACAGAGACTGGATAATACAATGCAAATGGGGAATGGTATGCACATAGATAGAACCAGAGTTTTGAGTAATAAATGCTGGATTTAAAGAGAGGACTTATAGTCATGTGAGTTTTGGTTAATTAAGGATATTATATGTTAGATGGTAGTTTTGCAATATATTGAGGCAAGAATTGAAGTGAACCAGAGGCTAAAGGATAATAAGAGTAGAGTATTTGTGCAGAATAATGAAAGGAAGACAAAAAAATTCAAATTGGAAAATGATGCAATTTAGGATTTGGAAATAGAAGACTATACTACAGATTAGAAAGAGTTTGCTTTAAACCAAAATTATGAAGACTAGTTTAATCCAACATAAACCCTATGTTATGTTGTGAAACATGTGATATAAAATAATAGATATCTCCTTTTTTGTCTGTGTAAGTCAAATTTTCTAACAATAGAATGTTACTGATTCTTATTACGATGAACTGGTTTTGATACCAGTTTTTTAAGTAATATTCAAGTTATAAGCAATTGACTATAAGACCATTTTAAAGTATAAGTATTTTAATAGATACTGCTAATCATTGTCTTATTTATGGTGGATTATCAATACTACATTAATGTTTATCCATATAATATATGGGTTTTTATGTAGATGTCTCTTGATCCTACATAAACTATTTAGTATTAAAGATGTAATCCACAGTCTCAGCAAAACAATTATTAGAAAAAGTACAGAGAGTTACATCCCAATCAATGAGGCAATTTCATTTCAGGCAGTGAAACCCAAAAGGGGGAAATTAGTTGACTTGAAGAAAGCAACGGGAAGCCTGCTGCAAGCTTATTTTATGATTACTTTGCCCTTCACAGTGAGGTAGTTGAGAACTGTGGAGGTAATCATTAAACACACAAAATTCCACTCATCTTGCATGCCTATTTTAGAGATATTGATTTTGATTGGAAAATTTCATAGTGTTTTTTGAAACCAGAATATCCCTCAAATAGCTTATTCTACCAATTCAAGACAAAATGAAATGAAACAAATGCAGAAATCTTCTGTGTGATCTGCAACCTGACAAATCAATTACCCAGTTATATTCTGCTGTGAGATCTGCTAATGTCAAAAATAAAAGGACTTTGCCTTTTCTTTTAGCTTTTGTACTGATACTGTACAAAAAGAGGGTCTAAACTTTACTATGTTATTACTCTTAACAAATATTTACACAGTACTAATAAGGGAGAATTAAAACATTTTAGGATATTTGGGTTTTTTTTCACCAAGCATAAATGAAAATATTGTTTCAAATTAAGTTATATTACCAGTTATTTCTTCAGGTGGTAATGTCTCAGGGTGGATTGATTAGGGACTCATGAATTCCCTAACCTAGCAGAGGAACAATCAAAAACTGATAGATTTGGGGGGAGGTAGAGTCCGTTTTCTTCAAGGATGTGGCCCCTAGGAGGCAACCCATAAACAAGCAGATGGCCCTGCACCAATGCACATAAAATTAGCACTAAGTGGACACAGTGGGTTTTAAAGAAATAGCATATGAAGCTGAGAGGAAAAAGTTGTGGAGGAATATGGAAGAGAATGGGGGATGCTTTTATAAAAATACATTATGCATGTATAAAATTATGAAACAATAAGAATAGAAAATAAAACATTTAGTGTGGAAAAAAATGAAAATTACCAGTTGGGGAACAAAAAGTCCTAAAAGCTAGTGATGCAAGTCAACAGATTGTAATTATACAACTAAATGTTTTTTAAAAAGGTTTAATAACATTTTATCAGTATTTTAGTGAATAATTAATATATTGCTATTTTTACCATTTTATACATAAACCCTGTTAATTTAGTGGTTCCAAAATTGAACCAAATAACTGTTTAAATCTCCACTTCAACACCATACACCATGGTTGCATGATATAGGGAAGTCAAACCAAACCTGAGCTAGACATCAACCCTGTCAGTTTTCTTTCATAATGTTGAAAATTCTCATACAGACATCTGGGGAGAAAGATTCTCATCTGGTCTTACTCAACAGTAAATGCTATACATCAAAATTCTAACCAGACAGGCAAACTGTGACCACTTGAGCCATAGTGGCATGACTGTTACAGAAATACTGACCACTCTCTGGTAGCATCTGAGTCCCATCCCACAGGTGATAATCCACACTTGCCACTACAGTCCATCCAAAATCTCTTTGTGGGAGTGGCCACAGACTTTGGGGATGGCTTAGTTTTGTTGTTTAACAGAAGTTGTATAGAATCAAACCACTGTATGTTATGGGGTGTTTGTGTATATATACAATTACCAATCTCAGCCTTAATAAGAAAATTGTCTCTTTCTGGTGAATTTTGCTGAATGCATAGATTCATAGTTATACACAGTTCTGTGAATAGGAAAAAAACAATGTTGTGGAATAATGCTTCTGTACACTGAAAATGTGATGATACCATTGTTTAAAAAAACTGATTGGTTGATAGCTAGGCAAGATTTGGGGGACAGAGAGAAAGCTGGGAAGAAGGGCGCAGTCTGAGGAGTCTTGAGGAGATGGAGAGAGAAGCAAGATGAACTTGCCATACTGAAAAATGTACTGACATGTTGGCAGAATGTAAATAAGAAATATGGGTTAACTTAAAATGTAAGTGCTAGAATCAAAAGCTGGGGATTGGTGGCGCACGCCTTTAATCCCAGCATCGGAAGGCAGAGGCGGGCAGATCTCTGTGAGTTCGAGGCCAGCTTGATCAGCGAGTTCCAGGAGAGCCTCTAAAACAATACAGACAAACCCTGTCTTGAAAAACAAAACAAAACAAAATGTAAGCACTAGTTAATAACAAGCCTGGTCTAGCAGCTGAGCATTTACAATTAATAACAAGTCTCTGTGTTGTTATTTGGGAACTGGCTGGTGGGACAGAAAAGTCCACCTACAAAACAAAACAAAACAAAACAAACAGAAAAACAGTTGAGCGAAATTTCTTAATCAAGACATTTACGTCTCCCTTCCAAGGCTCAGTGAACATCATAAAAGAGTACACAGAAAAAATATAAGAACCAAAAGACAGGGAAAAGGGTTATGACATCTTCTGGGCAATGATGCATAGGCATTGCATTCATGACCACTGAATAGCTGTGGGTGAATACAGTAGGTCAATAAAAAAAATGAGTCCATCAGGAGTCCATCATGCATTGAATCTTTACAAGCACGGATCTGTAATAACTGGCTTTGTGTGCCAACTTTACACAAGCTAGAGTCATCAGAGAGAAAGGAGCCTCAGTTGAGGAAATTCCTCCATGAGATGCAGATACTAGGCATTTTCTCAGTCAGTGATCAATGTGGGATAGCCCAGCCTGTGCTGGGTGGTGCTATCCCTGGGCTGGTGGACCTGAGTCCTACAAGAAAGCAGGCAGGGCAAACCAGGGGAATCAAGTCCACCAGCAACATCCCTCTATAATGTTTGCATCACCTCCTGCCTCCAAGATGCTGCCCTGTTTGAGTTTCTGTCCTGAATTCCTTCAGTGGTGAAAAGCAATGTGGAAGTGTAAGCTGAATAAACCCTTTCCTACGCAACTTGCTGTATGGTGGTGGTATTCATCACAGCGATAGAAACCCTAACTAAGACAGGGTCTATCAAGCAAGGGTGGGTAGGGGACTCAGAGAGCTTTAACCTTTACTGCTTGGTTATTAACTAATAAAGTTAGTGACTGGTGGAATCATTGCCTTCAACTGTGCCCCTGCTGATGCTCCTAAAAGCACATAATGAATAGTTTGAATCTAGTGGTGATGCAGATGGTCTCAGTTTAACTAAATGTATCACAAAGCAAAATTAAAAATCATGATTATGGAAAAGGTAGATAGCACGGAGGGTACTTGTAGGAATGGAAGGAGGATAAGTAAGAAAAGATGAGGGAGAAAGAAACCAGACTACGTTACATAGATATTTGAAGTTAAAAATTAATATGACCCTCCACTTTACTTTGTGTTGATATGGCTCCAAATAACAGAAACTTTCATTTTCACACAAGAGATGTGAATTGCAATTGAAGAAACCAGAATTTCTATATCAATACTTAATAATTTACCAAAAAATCTTTCTTTATACACATACACATAAGGATATTCTATATAGCATTTAAGTTTTAAACCAATTTGTAATATAGTATCTCCAGTTTGCATTAAGGCAAAACCGAGGTTAAGAGTCCCTAAGGAAAACTAGTGAGCTTATATAATACTCAAAGATCAGGAAGGATAATTTATTGGAATTGGTGAACCAAGGTTTTGAAAATTCCAGGCAAGATCTACAACCACCTTAAAATAGCTCATTTTGTATGACTGAAATTTCAGATCATTGAGCAGTACCCTCCATTTTATTCTCCTCCCAGCTTATGAAAACCACCATTTTAACCTATTGGTTGATTATTGTAGACAACACCCACATGTGGAATTACGTAGAATTTGTCTTTATAGCTGACGTCTTTAACTTAGCACAAGTCCAGTTCATTCATGGTTTTCAAATAGTAAGAGTTCCTTCTGTGCCTATACACATTAGTGTGTGTGTGTGTGTGTGTGTGTGTGTTTGTGTACACATATTCTGTGTGTTCATGTGTGTGAAGATCAAATAAAAATGTCTCTAACTTCCTCAATTTCTCTCCATCTTTTTTTGTTAGACAAATCAAAATAACAACAACAAAAAAAACAGAAAGGGAGGGAGGGAGAGAGAGGGGAAGGGAAGAAAGAGAGAGGCAAAGAAAGAAAAAGGGAGGAAAGAAGGAAGGAAAGAAGGGAGGGAGGAAGGTAATGAAGGAAGGGACTGAATACTGGTCATTTTTTAAAAATCAAATGTAAAAATAAATGATATGCACAGGTTCCAATCAAAGAAGGACTAACTTGAGCCACAGGCTAATAATTTTCTGAGAAAAATAAAAAAAAAATTCTCCATTACCCTGCACCTATTTTTTGTTTGTTCTTAGGTGACTTAGTGCTATTTTTGCTGTGCATAGTTCAATACCTTCAAAGGTTGCAGCTCAGAACCTAAACAAGTGTATATAAATGTATGTAAGCATGATTTAAGAAAGAAGTTAGAAGTGCTCCCCACCCATAAGAATCAGAATAATTGTTTGTCCTTTGCAGCATCGTTCAGCTTCTTCTACAGAAGGACAGGCCATATATGGGAGTATTTTGGTCATATGTGGCAGCTTTCAGACAAGGTTAGCACCAAATTGTTGTTAAGCAAGATGATGTGGGTTGATGTTTTCATAGCATTTTTGAAAACTATTTTCAAAGCCACTGATTATTCCTTTCTGTTGTTTGTTGTTTAAGATTGTATTTTGATTACAACATTTCTCCTTTTCTCTTCTTCCCCCTAAACCTTCCCCGATACCCCTCCCTGATCTCATTCAAATTCATGACCTCTTTTATCACCAATTGTATATTATTATATGCATATATATTCCTAAATATTGCCTTTTGAGTTCATAACTAATGCTGTTTTATCTATGTTTTCAAGGCTGATGATTTGGCACCGGAAAGCTGATTGGCATGTCTTCCCTGGGGAAGACCACATCTCTTCATTACTTCTTTTAAAGGAGGTTTGATCCTGGAAGAGCTAACATACCATTAAAGAATTTTTGTTCTGCTGGGAGTGACAGGTAAGCTAGGAGAGAGGCCAGAAAGAGGGGCATAATCACTAACCAAGTGTCACATAGCTGAGGTTTGTAATAGCAAGAGAGGCAGGAAGTCAATTCCAGATGGATGTACACGAGGCAGGAAAATTTGGTACCATAACTCAAATATATAAGTCCTGCACTCTGTGAGGTTGACAAGACAGTCTTTGTAGAAACTCTGAGAGTTCTATTGGAAAGAGTCAGGCATGTCAGCAATATGAATGATGGAGACTATAACAGGGAAAAGGATCTTTCTATTGTTTTTCTTTTGTTGGGAAGAAAAACAAAATTAAAAATAAGGGTATATTGTCATAACACGAACTGTCTTTAAAATCTATGTACATGAAGATACTTTTTCAGATTAATAGAACAAGTGGACCCCTTATGCTACTGATACACAATATAGCAAAATTTAGGAATATGATCTCTGCAGTCATACTAACTGTCATAAACCCCATTCTCACTGTTTACACACTCTTCAACCTTTAACAAATAGCAGCTTTCTGAGAATCAGCATATTTACCTATAAAACAGGATGAGCTTATAGGCCAATAAACTATATACCAATATTCATAAATCATGTAGAAGAGTATATGAAATGCAATTAGCAAAAAATTACTCTATTATTGTCATATTTACAGGGGCAATACATTAATAACACCTGCCAGTGTACTAGAATGCCTTGCAGCTAATTTTAAGTTATTCTCTATTTGACTGTAGAGAAAAATCAGCTAATAACAATAAAATATTTGAAGTAAACCCACTTAAGTATGTCAACTAGTACCATCTAAGTGAATTACTATGTGTTTCATGGCATTCTTACAATATTTCTAGAGCTACAAAAATAGAATTAATTGAAATTATATATGTATATACCTACAGACACACAGAACATTTCAGAAGAGATACAAAATAATCCATCTATCATGTATACCTCTGAGGAAAGAGACATTTGTGTATATGTACTGAAAAAGAAATTAAATTTCTTAAAATGTGTTAGAATTTTTACTGACATTTAAGTAACACTTCAGTTAAATAATACACAAAATATTTATGTTTCCCTCTACATCTATGTTTATATTAACACATACTTTTTTGTTTTAATATTTTTTGTTATACTAGACAGGATCCTCAAAATCAAAGACGTGTACTGAATTACGTATGAACATTAGGAAGCTGTTTAGTTCTGGCACTGACAGTAGTGTGCTGAGGTAGATCAGGAAAACATCCTGTTGACTGACGACCTGCCCAAGATTGACAGTGTGTGCCTTGCCAAGAAGGGTATTCTCTGTTCCATATTATTTTAAAGTATATGGTTTTCCCATATAGAAAGCTATATTGGGATCTTAGGAACATTGTTATCTTTGACATCAATGAGTCAAAGTATGTTTGGTGCAAATGCAAGTGATATATCACAAGCTTACAATGGATGCTTTTCATTCAAGGGACCAGGAACCACAAAATGAAAAATGCAACATTATTTGGAAGGGAGACAACAGATAGCTGAGAGCTTATTTCTATTGCAATCACTAGGAAAGCTGTACAATGAATCCTTTTTAAAAGTGTTCACACTGTTGACTATGTATATTAAGGACACACACTTCTATGTTGTATTCTTAACATCTCTGTATCAATCATTATCAAATCTTGAACTTGTGATGTAAAGGCTCTTCAAACAGAGTTATTTTAAGCCAAAAAGTAAGAACTAACATTGGGGAATACTTGAGCTATTCTTTCCTCCAGAATCAGACCACCATTTCCACACATAGCCTACATTATTCTAAACAATTATATGTATGGCTTCATAAATAGCAGAATCTTAGACTCTTTCAGCTTTAGTTATTCCCACTTTTTCTCATATACTTTTCTCTATATATTTGGAGAGTGAACCAAGAAAAAGAGAGGGAGATAAGAGGAGGGGAGAAGAAGGTAAGGGAGAGCATGAAGGTTGAGTTGAGGCAAGAATAGAGGAGAGCAGGATTAGATATACAATAATAGATCGAGTCTTTATAGGCTTGAGGAGAGAGCTGACACTAGTGAGATCTCCAGAGATCTACAAGGATAACACCAACTGGCAAACTAAGCAAGAGTGGAGAGACTATATTAATAGCCCCTCCTTGATGATAGGGTTGATGACTATCTTATATACCATCCTAGAACCTTCATCCAGTGACTGATGGAAGCAAAAGCAGACTCCCATAGCTAGACACTGAACTGAACTCCTGTAATCCAGTTGCAAAGAGAGAGGACTGATGAGAAAAGGGGTCAAGACCGTGCTGGTGAAACCCACAACGACAGCTGACCGAATAAGGGGGGAGCTCTTGAATCCCAGACTGATGGCTGAGAGGCCAACAGGGGACTGATCTAGACTCCATGAATGTAATGTCAGTGAGGAAGCAACAGAAATCACTGGGACCTTGGGTAGTAGATCAGTGTTTACCATGGTGTATGAATGATCTTTGGGAGTCCATTCCAATTAGAGGGATGGACACAGGGGGAAGGACCTAGGTCCTGCCCTAGATGAAATGACAGACTTTGGAGATCCCCCCCAAGGAGGGCCTCACCCTCCCTGGGGAATGATGTGGGGATTGGGTGGGGGGCTGGGGGAGCTGGTGGAGGGACAAAGGAGGAGAGGTGGGAGAGGGAGCAGTGATTGACACGTGAAGCATGCATGTTTCTAATTTAAATAAAAACATATATTGAGAAAAAATGATACTTGAAACATGCATTAATTTTAACTGTTTACGGGAAACATCTTCATTGTATCTTTGAGGTTGTTAAGACTATCATCTTCCAGAATACTAGGTATTTGCTTTAAGAACTTTAAAGATATACTCATACTGTCATATGGCCTCCAATACTCCCTTAGAGAAATGATCCGAATTTCCGTTCTTTATTTCAACACACTCTTTATGACTCCTTAATATTTTTTATCATTTAATGCTTACCTTAGCTTCTTTTTATGCACTATGCTTCAAATCCCTTGTTTTGTTACCTTTCTTTAATCAGTTCAGGAACAGTTTTAGCAGTTTCCTTATTAAATGTTGTATCAGTTCTCACCCTCTTTCTTTTCATTGGCAATCCGACTTCAAAGATTTTATACTTAGCCATTGTATATCTTATTGTTCCTTTTATACTTCCCATTTTGTGTATAGGGTTATTTGTGTATAGGGTATTGTGAATTTTCCTTCATTAACTCATCTTCCTCTTTGTTTACAATTGTTTTTAAAACTATAGTTTCATATTCAATCGTTATATATTTATTTCTCCAAATGTATATACTTGTCTTCCTTAATATAATGAAATAGTCATGTATCTTAAACTACATGTTAGCTAACTTTGGCATCTAGTTACATATATTTTAAAATATTTTCCTATTTTTTTTTTGGTTTTTGGAGACAGGGTTTCTCTGTATTGTTTTGGAGCCTGTCCTGGAACTCACTCGGTAGACCAGGCTGGTCTCAAACTCACAGTGATCAGCCTGCCTCTGCCTCCCGAGTGCTGGGATTAAAGGCGTGCGCCACCAACACCCAGCTATTTTCCTATTTTTATTTGTGTTCAAAATATGTCTTATGTAAGTTACATTTGTCTAAATACTGATACTGTTTCTGAAAACAAATGTAGGACTAAGGTGAAATTCATGATAGTATTACATACTTTCAGCAAGTTTTTACCTATGATTTTATCCAGCTACTGACTGGGGTGTTTTCAGACCTGTTTCTTTGGACTAAAACAGCTAAAATATAAAATGGTATGCATGTTTTCAGCACATCAGACAAACTAAATAATGCAACACTAGCATTCTGATGTACCTCTACCTAAAATATTTTTCAATGCCAGGAAAACCTGTTCCAAAACAATCCAGAGAGTGTCTTAAAACTGCAAGAAAGCAACATATTTTTGGAGAGTTTTACAATCTGGTGCTGTTATACAATCTGAAATCGAGATGTAAAATTTAATTACCCATCAAAAGCCAATATTTTTTTATTTGTCTGCCATAAAAATGAAGTATTCTTTGTTTCAAATATACAAAAAAAACAAATGCAATACAGTTATTTAAAATGTTCATGGCAATAAAGTGAATGTAACCACTTAGAAATGTATTTTCATATCAGACTGCTTACAAATTTACTTCATACCTCAGGAAAAATTTTTTTATGTAAAATAGTAAAACTATAAGCTTGCAATATTTTCTTGTCCTTTGTTTTTATAACTTCCTATGTGCATATGTCTTCATCAAGTCCATCTGCCACTCACTCCCATCCCTTTCTCATTCACCTTCACTATTTTTCCCTTCTAAATTCCTGTGTTTGTCTGACCATACCCCCGATTCTGCTTGGTACTGCCTGTGTGTGCATGAGTGTGGGACTATTGACTCATAGGTAACTTTCGAGGGTCATATTATTAACTTAAACTTATGTAGCCCCTTTAATTGCCCATAGCCTCTCACATAAGAGTAGGATTTCAGGAGCCCCTCACCTATCTGTGTGGGGATTTTAACTGACTTGATTTTGTACAGGTCTTGTACATACAATCATAGCCATTGTGAGTTTGTGTGTGCAATGTTCCTGCCCTGTTCATCTGAATACTACTTCTGGCTCTAACAATATTTTTTGCTCCCTCTCCCATGATGATCCCTGAACCTAGGAGGGAGGATAGTGATATATATGTCCCATTTAGAGATCAGTATCTCACAGTTTCTCATTTTCTGCACATTGACAAGCTGTGATACTCTGGTTGAGTCACCATAAAAAAAGAAGCCTCTCTGACAGAGGTTGAGAGAAGCAGTAATCTTTGAGTAGTAGTCTATCACGTCTGAGGGGCCTGTAAGACACCACTGATCAAGAATATCAAAAGAGGTAACTCATATCTGGGCTCTTTACTTACTATTCTACGGTGACTTGGAGAGGTATTATCCCTGTGTTGTAGGGTAACTTTATTTAAACCATATATATGGTTCATATATATATAAAATGTTTAAGGAAACACCTACAGCAATAAATTTCCATGTGACACTTTCAAAGGTTTTAGTGTTAATTATCATTCCCTCTACTTACTCCTTTCTCTACCTTGTCCTCCCATCCCTCACCCCATTTAACTCTTTCTGTTCCATTATCCTACTTTCCATCTCCATTTTACATGTAACCTAACCACTTCACTAACCCCCCCATTTATTAGTCCCAGTCTTCTCTATCAATTCCAGTTTAGACACATATATCCAAAGTTTCAAATATAGCAGGCACATATGAGAGATAATGTGTGGCATTTATATACCTGTGTCGGACTTACTTTGCTAAGAATAATATTTCCAGGTCCAAACATTTACTCTTACGGGTGAATAAAATTTTATTTTGCATATGTACCACATTTTCATTATTCATTCATCAGTTTATAGATATCCACTTACATTTATTGCTATTGTCAATAGAGCAGAATGGACATGGGTGAGCAAGTAACTGGTGGTAGGTAATGAAGTGCTAAAACCTGATGTACTAGGAATAGTAATCAACTCACAACCCAGATGTAGATAATACAAGCTGCATCCTTCAGATGCTTTTGTTAGTGGTAAGTAATTCCTGAGTAGTTTCTGTATTCTTCCTCAGTGGTTCTCTGTTGGTTTGAGATTCAACTGCTTCCAGTAGCAATGAGATCAGTAAACACTCTGAATTTTCTTTCTCTCTTCCCATATTTACCCCATTCTTTTTCTGTGGTTCCAGACAGCATTCCCATAAAATCTAGTTGTGCCCAAGTGTTTATATCAGTCTCTGTTCTATAACTAAACCAAGACAAGGTGGATCTCTTCACACCAGTCATTGATTAAGCTGATTTAAAATTAGACTTTAATCTTGGAATGTTAGTAAGTTTCCACTACATGCTTTCTGCTACATTGAAGCCCTTTAGAAGACTCTAGTCTGGATTCACTGGCTATCTTTATAGCTGGTAGTGGTACTCATCATCTCCCAATTCAAAACCCTCAGCTTTTGAATTGGCAAATGCCTCATTTATTAAATGCAACCAAGTAGATGCATTTATTCAAGCCTCTGTTTCTTCAACAGTGAATTGAATTATTTTGTCTATTATTGTCCCACCTTTCTAATTTGACTAAGAAAGTTGGTATCAAATTATTTTCTTTAAAATATCATTCAAATCTATTATCAGTGACATACTGATTAGTACAGATAGATCTCATTAGAAAAGGGAAAAAACGGAAGATTAGGGAATGATGGAGCTGGGGTTGGAATGAGAAAATCAAGTAGGGAGAGGAAGAAACAAAGAAACAAGGGAGGAAATATGGAGAGAGATAACTAAAATTAAGGGACATTTGATGGCTGGTAAAAAAAACCCAATACAGAAGCTCCCTAAAATACATAGATATATGTGAACAATTTAAATGAAATAACCAAATAATGTGGGAGTCAGAGTCCCAACTGGTCATTTTTTTTTGTCACCGAATGAAGTTGCTAGCACCAGGAGTGGTTGACCAAAGGGTTCCTATGGGAATCCCAAATAACCAAGGCTACTGCCAAGACTATCAGTTACTCTCTACAAGCAGAAAGGCCCATTGCTGAAGACAACATCTACACAGTTCATAGAACATGGAAAAGTCAAGCTGGTACCTACATAGAGCCTTTAACCCCTGTGTTCTAGCATCATTTGTACAGAAAGGTACTCTGTGCACCACCAAAAAAGAAGCATGAACTTCAGGCCAGCCACAAAACTGATCTACAATGGTGTCCTGCCAACAAGATATGCCAGGGCAATGGTGGCACAAAGCTTGTGGAGGTAACCAACCAATATCTGATTTAAGTTAAGGCCCACTAACATGATAGAACCCAAACCTAGCACTGCTTGAGTGACTAAGGACCTGAAACAGCATAGGAACCTCAGATAAAAATCAAATACTACCATTATAGAAAATAATGTAGCAACAAAATGGCCCCAAATGACATTCTGCTAAGCTCATAGATCAGTGCCCAGCTCAGTCACCATCAGAGAAGCTTCCTCCTGGAGTATGTAAGAACAAATACAATGACCCACAGCCAGACATTATTCAGAGAGTGAGACCTGGCATTCTCAGCCCATTAATTTCCCCCACAGATTACTTTTTTTTATAAATCACAAATACTCTCAAAATTACCATATGTTGAAACTTAGGGGCTAAGGATATAATTTAGACTGCTTACCTACCATGAGTGAAGTCTAAGATTCCATCCTCCCACAAACCACATAAAAATGAGGATAATGAAGTACTCAGTGGTAGATATGGTAGGATGAGAACTTCAAGGCTATTCTCAGTTACATAGAAAGTTTGAGGCCATCCTATGCTACATGATATACTATCCCAAGAAGAAAAAAAGAAATTCAGCAGTGTTTTGTAAATTATATGTTATTTTATGCAGTGTAAGATATAAGGATTAATGATAAAGTATCTGGACAATCGCTTCTAGATGGAAGTCACTAGATACTCCTAAGTCACCTGGCATTAGACAGTGAAATTTCATACTTAGCTTTGGTAGGTATGAAATGTGAAATGTTACTTGCAGAAAATCGTCCTCATCTATTCAAAACAGATGCAACTAACCCTTTAATCATCAGTGTCTGAATATTACTGAGTACTGGTGAGCAAATAATTAAGTCAGAAGGGGAAATTTGCTCAGTGTTGTCCTAAGAAAGAGGCGGATACAATATGCCGTCATTTGAGATAACAAGCAAAGCAACTGCTGGTTTTGCATAGGCTGCAGAAACTTGCTGCATATCTGCAGATTATATTAACTTGAAGATTTTGCAGCAGCAAAAAAACACAGAAGGAATTATCTGTAAGACACACCAGTAACTTTTCACAATGTCTGAAAAGTGAAGGCCTGAATCCTAGCTTCTTTAAGTCTTGGCAGGATGTCCTGAGATAATCCTGCAAGAGAAGATGATGAGAGCCCCATAAGCAGCTATTATAAGGCCATCTACTCATCTCTGTCTCTTTCAGGAGGCAAGCTGGAGACAGTTTGTCATCTCTGGGTTTTGATGAGCCATGGAGCTGTCTGTCTCAACCTCCTGGAATTGTGTCTGAATATAAAGTACGTAGTCTGCTTTTTTTCTCCTGTGTTCTACAGATCTCATTGCAGTTTCTGAGTTCTAATGTTTAACGTCATCCTTTTCAATTCATGGGGCAAGAAACTGATGTGTATGACTCACTGCTTTTCACTGACTATCCAAGTTTTTAAATATATATATATAATAAGTCAGGCTTCCAATGGGATTTTCATTTCTTATGTGCTTACAGCACAGTGAACTATCTGTAAGTCAAACATGAACATGAGAAATCATGGAGAAGGCAGAAAGAGTATAGGAGAATTGAAATATTCAGGGTAGTTTTATGGAGTATCAATTAATATTTATGCACTCTATTTCATTTCATTTTATTATAAATGTTACTTAGGTAAATACTTACCAAATCCCAGTAGCATAGACAATAGTGTTGTAATCAGCTCATGGTGGTATGTTAATCTACCATTTGTAAATATGATTTACACTGAGCTGAGCTACAAGACTCTGTCTGTGTTGCTTTCCACTGGGTTCACTCACTGAACAGAGGGATGGTTGATTTGGAGGCAGCCTGGTCTGGTTGGTTCTACTTCACATATTATTATTTGCCTTCCTCCAGGACCAGATCACAACTGTGGACCAGCATGTCATCTCAAAACAATGTAGAAAAAAGGGAGGGGTGGCCCAATCACATGCAAATGCTTTTAAGAATTTTTTTATATTATACTTGTGGAGAGCCCAGGGTTGAGATGTATCATTTTCTCAATAGCGGAAGAGCAGGCCAAGAGCATGTGGCAAGGGCCATTGATGTAGAGTCCTATTATTATGGAGGCAGCAATGAGCAGTCACAATAATGCAGTCTGCCAAATTCTCCCTGGCTGAAGTGTCTGTGTAAAAGATGTGCTTCAATTGAGCACAATCTTTTTTTTCCTTAAATTTAACTATTTTTTTTTCATTTTATATACTAACCCCAGTTCCCCCTCCCTCCCTTTCTCCTGTTCCTAGCATTCCCACCCTCCATCCACTGCTCAAAGGCCTTCCTTGGGGAGTCAACATCTTATGTACTCAAAAGTCTATAACCAAGTCAAAATTCCTAACAATCAATGTGTCTGTCTGCGTGCACACCCATGCACAAATATATATGTTGCTTGGGAGTCTTGGAAGGAAACATGGAATAATTCGCTTGCCATCAGATAAGATCTTTAATCATGCACCCAACATTCAAATTTATTGTGCATTGTGGTCATTACCCCCATACATTAGTAGGTAAAACTGAACTTCAAAACACGGTGAAAAAGCTTTGTGGAAACTAGTTGAACTTAAAAGTACTAGGGAAAGCATATGTGTTACAAGAAAACTTAAAAAGTTATAAATTCTACTGGTAGCAATAACACATAAAGAGTCGTAAAATCAGACACCCAAAAGTGTAAGAAAACTGTTTAATTTTTGGGACCAAATGCTTAATTCTGGAAATCTTTACCATGGTGCCAAAGTACATTGTATTTTTTATGGTACCTAGAGAATATTTTGTGTAATGGATGATGATTCCAATCAGCAAAGAATGGCACCTATCATAATCTGAGTATACTGGAAATACCCAAATGTCAGTGGAAAAATAAAACTGGAGGAGAAAAAGGAGTTGATGAAGGCATTGGGTTTCAAAGGAAACATGAACTCGATGAACAGGCCTCTGTATATGCAAACCTTAGCTGGAATGTGATTAATGGTGTCTTTCATGAATAGGGAAACAAAATCAGTTTTTCTTCCTTCAGAACAACAGTAAACATATATAAAATAATACAGTAAGAAGCAAATTTGAAAGCTTGATACAAAGGCACCGTCATCTTAATTTTGACCACTGAACTAAAAAAGAATAAAAGATACTTGGATAACAAATCTTAAAATAGTGTTAAGGAGCCAAAAAATGTATTAGCTAAAGCAGAAAGCACAATAGTATTACTCTGTTAAATAAAGATATTTAGAAGCAAACCCCTTGTTTTCACCTTTTTCTTTTCTCAACTTTCATTGGAAAATATTTTGTTTATATATGGTAGATGGCTATTAACAGAGACATCCACAACCAGTTAACATGAGGAGAATACAAGACAGTGGTGAGTGGCAGCAGGCAAAACTCTAAATAGGACACCTACAGCACAGTCCCTCTCTCAGAGAGAGGAGAAAGAGGAGACACAAAGATTATAATAGTCAAAGGGAGTAGAAGTCCATAAGTAAAATAGGGGGAAGAGCGAATCATAGGTTAGATCTGGCACCAGTGAGATCTCTAGTGATCTAAAGGGATGACACCAACTGGCAAGCTAAGCAATAATGGAGAGACCTCAAATGCCCATTCCTGATAATGAACTTGATGTCTATAACCATCCTGGAGCCTTCATCTGGTGACTGATGGAAGCAGAGGTAAACACCCACAGTTAAACACTGAACTGAACCCAAGGAACCCAGTGACAGAGAGAGAGGAGCGATGAGCAAATTGGCAAAGAATGGGCTGGCAAAACCAGCAGAGACAGCTGATCTGAACAGGGGAGAGCTCTTGGACCCCAGACCGACAGCTGGGAGGCCAGCATGGGACTGATCCATACCCCCTAAATGTCAGAGTCAGTGAGGAGGCCTGGGCAACCTATGGGGCCCTGGGCAGTGGGTCAGTGTTTATCCCTGGCATACAAACAGGGATAACACAAAGAGGGATGCTCTCTCAGCCTGCACTCTTAGGGGAGTGCCTAGACCCTGCCCTGAGTGAAATGACAAACTCTAGATATCCCCTATGTGGTGATAGGGTGGGAGGCTGGGTGAGATGGTAGGGATGTGGGAGGAGGAGAGAGAGAGGGAACTGGGATTGACATGTGAAACAAGCTATTTAAAATTAAATAATAAAAAAATGTAAAAAATAAACTAAAATATATTCACATGGAAAAAAAAGAAGTTTGGAATTGTATCTCCTTATGTTCAATAAAGAATAAGTATTCACCACAAAAGAAGAAGTCCATAAGTTCATAGCAAAATGCAACTGTCATTGTCAGAGATGGCAGTTCAGTTGAATACGTAAACTTGTAGTGGCTGTGACTGCATGTACAAGACAGGTACAAGATCAAGCCAGTCAAAATCCCAGCATGGAGGGGGGATAGGCCGATAAATTCCCACCCTTAAAGCTGAAAAGTTGTTGACAATGATGTCTACTGAAGGAAGCAGGATCAGTTTTTGTCAGGGATTCTGGTTTTGAGAGACCACCCATAAAGGTACTAAGTAGACTAAATGGCTACTAAAACAAGAAGGAAAAGAAAGCACATAAAATTGGAAGGAAAAAGCAGTGTGGGTGAAGGTGGGGGCCGGGGAGAAACTGCAGGGGATGAATGGAGAATGAATTTAATCCAAACACATCATATGCATGTGAGAATATTAACTAAAAGTATTTTAATATGAATTATAAATACATTCTAATTTTCAAAATCTTCACTAAATTAACACAGAAGCCTCCAAAAGCAATTTATTTTAATTTTTCCCAGGGTATTGTAGTGCAGAAAGCTCAAGAAGATCCAGGGTTCACAGGCAGTCTCTATAATGCAACTGGGAAAAGACTAAAAGGCAGTTGAATTCAGGTACAGATGAGCCATGGGCATTGACGTTTTCACTTGCTTTTAGGCATGGTCATCTTGCTCATGACTCAATAGCAATGATGACTATCATATCAACCTTATCCTTCTACCACCAAATACTACCTGATGCCAGGTGATTAATAGCTATAACTTATAAACCTTAAAAAGTCTTACTCAGTTAAATGACTTTGTCTATACTATGGGTTTCAAAATGTTAGTTCATTACCTCTTTGTTTCATATATTACATAAAATGAAAGGTGTCATTAAATTTGTACCTTTGAATTTTCCCAAAATACATTTAGAAACTATATTAAATGAACCTAAATGTAAAATTTAAAATATGGAGACAAATGAAATGAAAACAGCGTGTTACAACTTGCAACTTACAGAGAGAAGCTTACCTGAAAGAAGACTCATCTGTAATGGTCAAATTAACTTTATGTCTCAAGGAACTAGAAAAAAAAAAACCTCAATATTGGTTTAAAAAAGGGAAGCAAACTCATGAATAGAATTAAAATTGGAAAAAAAGCAGAAAAGATAATGAAACCAGTTGTTTTTAGAAATGGCAAGAAAAATTGACAAATTTGGGGGAAATGGAGACTAAAACATAAAAAGCTAAGAAGGTAAGACAGAGGTCTAATGACACATATATACTAAGGGTCCTAAGAGAGTAGTAGAAGCATTCATGTGTGAATGCCTACCATAATATGTAAATGTGTAAATCCAATCACGAAGAAAGAGAAAATATGAACTAAAGAACATAAAATAAAGAAACTTAATCTCTAATTGAAAATCTTCAGCTGAGAAAACCTATCACAAATTACTTCTATTACGTCAATTTTATCAAACATTTAAGCAGCAATTACTGTCAATTCTTTTAAAAAATATTTTCACATTCTATATGTCAGAGACTTAGGGTTCCAACTGACCTCAAATGAAGGACCCAAAACACACAGCTCTAAAATAACTATTTCTTCCAGACTACATTTGGAGAACAAAAATTATTATTTCTAGTTCAAGAATATTTTCACACCAAGCTATTTAGAAACCAGACTATTTAGATGTGTTTATCTGCTTCTCTTTGGTTGCAAAATGTTACTTAACTTTCTTCTCTTAAGTTGCTTAACAGATATTTTGGCTTCATTTGAAGAATTAAAACTGTTTTAATGGCTTTTAATTTTGATGACTATGGTAATGAAAACTGTTATGCTGTTTGTTCAGCAGAATAAAACCGTTAAAACCAGGCAAGTGGCCAGACTGCTCTAGAGCATTGACACTTTAGATGCATTGAACTCTTCCTTCTCCAGGGATTTGGAGCAGCAACAAGAGAGGCAAGAGCTCAGTTTGGTGTATATATAGACTAGTGACCAGCAAGAATTCATCTGCATAAACCCTAGAGGTATCTTGTGAAACAATTTGAACCTGCATTAAATTCATACTCGCCCCATCAGATGACACCTTTCGCATTCAGAAACTTAATTAAAACAGGAACTTCTTGGCTAAAAGATATAGTAATTCACGAAAAAGTGCACAAGATAGCATCTTTCCTTATATATTGAAGTTATCAAGTTGTCTAATCAAGACAACAAGATCTTGTTCACCTCAACACCTTCACAGTGGTGCACATCACAAATAATCTTAGTGGAATGAAACTTTTACACTGTGAGGAATTTCATCACATTATACACAAGTGTGTGTGTGTGTGTGTGTGTGTGTGTGTGTGTGTGTATGCATTATGCATGGCTATAATAATGATGCAGCATAAAGGGTATTTTCCTCCCAGCCTGGTCCTGCCATGCTTCCCAGCTCCAAATAAGCACAAGGAGGCTTATATAAATTATTAAACCAGGGCTTCTTATTGGCTAGCTCTGTCTTAATTATTAACCCATAACTACTCATCTATGTATTTCTACATGACCTTATCTTAGCAGAGAATGCCTGGTGCATCCTATACTTCTGGTCCCTCTATGGCCTCTCCTCCAAGTTCCTCTCTGCCTACCTTTCCCAGAATTCTCCTCATCTCCTATTCCTGCCTGTCTTCCCGCCTCTACTGACTATTGGCCAAACAATATTTTATTCATCAACCAATAAGAGAAACATATACACAGAAGGACATCTCCCATCAACCAACTAACATCCCTGTATTTCAATTTTCCCTCAAAGACAGTAACCTCTTAAGATATCATAAAGTTTTTAAAACAATGCAAAGAACAAAGAATATGGCTGAAAGTCATATTCTTAACCTTCTTGTTCACACTCTGAATATGAGTACTCAGTAAACTATAGTATGCAGATACTCTTGAAAATACGTGGAATATAAAAAGATAAAAAGCTTCTTAGCAGGGGTCATCCTTGTATATTACTGAGAATTTCAGTTCTCTCCCAGAAAGGCTCCCTCTATCAAGGTATTTCTTTAATTGCTCTCCCCCTCCATCCCTCCCCTAACTCAGTCTTCTTGATCCCTCACTTTCCCATCAGCTCTTAACCATTTTCCCTTCCTGGGGCATTCATAAGACTCCTAACAATAGTGGAGAGGCTGTCAGGATGGACCTTCCCCTTTAATCAGATTAGTGACTACCCTAATTGTCTTCATAGAACCTACATCCAATAACTGATAGAAGCAGATGCAATGACCCAAACCAAGCACTGGAGTTCAGTTGAAGAAGGAGAGGAGAGATCATATGAACAAGGTAGGAGGGAGGGGGTCAAAACTACATAGACAGCAGACACAGTCTAGAGGGAGCTCACAGACTAAGGGCTGACAACTGGGGAGCCTGCATGGGACCCAACTAGACTCTCTGAATATGGGTGAGAGTTATGATACTTGATCTGTTGGGGGGAGCACCCTGGCAGTGGGATGAGGACCTATCCCAGGAGCATGAAATGGCTTTTTGGAACCCACTCCCTATGGTAGGATACCTTGTTCAGCCTTGATACAGCAGGAAGGGACTTCGTCCTGCCTCAACTTGGTATGCCAGTCTTTGTTGACTCCTCAAGGAAGGCCTTACCCCCTTCGAGGACTGAATTAGGGGTAGGAAATGTGGGAGATGTGGGGACAGGAGAATAAGAGCGAGGGAGAATTGAGGTTGGTTGTAAAATGAAAAATAAATAAAAAGAACCCATCACTATGATAGGTTTTAAACAATGTTACAGTATCATTAAAATTTACCTTTGGTTTTATCCTGGCATAAAAATTACTCGAAACAGCAATAACATTAAATTACTGAGTGCAATTCAGTTAAACAATGTGGAAATAGTGTGATATTAATAATTTATGTTCTCTTTGCAGCTAAGTCATTTATGTCCAATTTGCCATATTGGCAGTTTTTCTGTGTAACTAGCTTTAATTCTTGGGACATTGGTGTATAATAAGACAAAAGATTTCCATTCATCACTGACTATGTACAGGATTATAATGAAATAGAGTTCTGATTTTGCTGAGTTTAATTTTAGTGTTGATTTTGTATATTTTACTTTAAAGGTGGCTGCAGAATATGCAGCAAAAAATAAAGTGTTATTGCAACAGTTTGAATAAGACCCAAGACCTGGAAGAAATGAAATAATAAATAATAAACTAGAAAATGGGATTATGAAGAGTTTATTTCAGAAAAAAAGAACAGTGCATAATGGGACTGAAATCCATTAAAATTTGGCATCACAACTTATCTTTTAGGTAAATCTTAATATAAATAGTTCATTACTATCACTAGTCAGTGTGTAAGAAATGAAGGGTTGATGTTTGCCTGAGAAGCTTCTATAGATTAAATATTGTTCATGTTGAAGTCAGGTAAGGAGAAATCTGTAGCTTGTCAGTAATCCTAACAGTCTTCTTTTATGTTGATTATATCTGGGGGCTACCTTAATGATTGATGAATTTTCTAAATAGTATTCTTTAGTACTGTTTATAAAACATTTCATTTCCACCATGTAACTTATGAGGAATAACACCTATAATTTTAATCATCTTTGCATTTATTAGGCTTCAATATTTTCTTCCAAAAATTATAGCTTCGGATGACATGTGGCTGGTCCCCTGGTTTTGTCTGCTGCGATCCTGATCCTCTACATGTATTTAATCACAAGGTTTTCCCAGTTCCTCCTCCACAGTTTGTCTCCATCCACAAAACTGAGCTCTGTGCTTCTAATTTTACCACTAGTCTCAACCCAGTGCATCCTCCAACGCACTGCTAAAGTGAAATGAAATATCCCACTGCCTCTAGCATTCGCTGGCAACTGCATATAGACTTTTAGACAGAATTCAGGAATCCTTTTTGCTAAAGCTGCATAACTGTTCCTTTTTCCTCACTCCATTTTCCTATCATATCCTTCCCCGACTCCCACACAGACCAACATTTGCCTTTTATGCTTCCATCATGTTCTTCTAAACCCAAGTTTCTCTACACATTTACTTCGCAGCTGGCAAAATATTCTATTTTATGCCACTGATTCCTCATCCATGGGATCTCAGCTTGGTGTCCCATTCCAGGAATACAGAGAACTGGACTGAGTTTCTGCTTGTGTGCTGTCATCTCACCTCTCCTTAGTCTTTCTTACATTAGCTCTACCCTAGCAGAGAAACAGCATATTAGTCAGTTAACAAATATATATTGGTTTCAGTATTCAGAGGCACAGGTAGGAGGATCTCTGTGAGTTTGAGGCCAGTCAGGTCGATAAAGGAAGGGCCATGACAGCTAAGGTAACAGAAAACAAATATTCATGTGAAGAATACAATAGGAAGAATTATATATTTTAAAACAAGATGGGAGGGCAAATGCTTGTAATTCTTGCACTTTGGAGATTGAGGCAGAGGAACTGCTATGATTTTGAGGCCAACTCTGGCTACATTGTAAATTTCAGGGAAACAGGAGATATGTAGTATGCCAAAACCACAAATATATTAGAAAATGTATGAATCATTCACTAAACTTATTATTATATGGGATCACCTAGTGACAAAATGAAAAATTCTTAGGGTGAAAAGGAATCTTTTAAAAATGCTCATGCTTGTATCCCACAGAGGCAAGTCTTGAACTAGAGTCACTCCTGCCTCAGCTTCCCCAGACAAGGAGAACTTTAGATATGTAACATGTCACTCAACTTGAAACTTTCATTTTTGTAATAAATAACTAAATTCATTAAATATATGAAGAATTTTCCAAGATTAATGGTGTGTGTGTGTGTGTGTGTGTGTGTGTGTGTGTGTTTCACAATGAGACAGAAACAAACTCTTCTCACCCCAGATAGGATACCAATGACAGGACAAACAAGTGCCACAAATGTCTAACTTGAACACGCGAATGGTTCACTGAGATCCTGAGATCCCTAACAAAGCACGGATGAAGGGTTACTCATAGGAGCAAGAGTAACGCAAATGGAATAAGCAAAAGTCCTTTCCAATATGAGTGGCAACTCTGTAAAATTGCATCCATGCAAGACTTTCAGATACATTTGCTAGTGGAAGTCCCCTCTGTAGCCACTGTTACTACTTACATACCTTGGGGAGGTACCTTATGAATTTTAATTCTCAAGTTTGCAAGCCTTGTAAATTTAGCTTGTGTCAGATTCTTATGAGCCTTCTTCCTCCCTCCAGGAGAGGATGTTCTAATTCAGAGGATACTTTTATACAACAAAGATGTCGTATCAATTGAATACTAGTGTCAAATGAACATTGTGAAAATAAAATTTGTAGATGGTTCAATGGAAAAGTAACAACCATGCTATGAGAGTAAGTCTTATTCTGAGTGAAAAGGAAACACTTGAGGGGAAGTGAACATTAAAATGAAACAACTCTAGGATTAAATTAAATCTATCATTTAGTTACTTCTTTTTGACAGGAGAAAGTCTTGGAGATTCAATTTTATCATCAGCAAAATACGTGCTAGCAATGATCTTCCTGTGAAAATTTTGAGAAGTTAATGTCCCATTTTTAAACAAGTAATAAACTGTCTGGTACAAGGTATAAATATATTCCATGGTAGCTAATTGTTCAAGAGTTATTATAGACAATATCATTATGAACTATTATACTAGAGAGGATTTTTTCCTTTTTTATTTATTTTATAGAAAATTACATATCCAGCCCCCATTCCCTCGCCCTCCTATCCTCCCATGTTTTCCCCCAATCCCCTAACCCACCATCCACTCCCCAGGGATAATGAGGCCCTCCTCCAAAGGGGATCATCAAAATCCATCACATCATTTTAGGGGAGGGCCTAGGCCCTCCTTTCTGTATCTGGGCTGCAATAGTATCCCTCCATTTGGGAATGGGCTACCCAAGTCCATTTGTGGCCTGGGAATAAACAACCCTAGCTCCACTATTCAAGGTTCCATAGACTTTCTTAGCGTCCTAGCTGGTACCCACATTCAGAGAGGAACTTATTCAATAGTTCATCAGGCTTTGGATGTGGACAAACCTTGGAAAAATCATGTTACAATTCAGACTGGGTTTATCCTTTCTAATACATCTCTTCCATCAGATTACCTTGTCTCTTTTTAAGTAACAAGGTTCAACTATTTTCAGATTACTTAAAGACAAAAACCTACTCTGCCAATTACTTGGCAACTAGGATATAGTGGGTTCATAGTACTTTCTTGCTAACAGACTTAAGTGTCTGTGTAGGTGGCTTATAGAAAAGAGACTAATAATTAAGGGTAAAATTAATTTGGCTAAGGCTCAGCAATGCAGAGCTCTCAAAACCAGGCAAAGCATGCATACCTAATTTTACTAAATATTTTAAAGCAAAATCAAGCAACTGATGACTGTACTAGGAAATTACCAAATCTGTAGAAGTTATTTTAAATAGAACCCAACATGATTCCTTTGGGAATAGTATAATAATTTGAAAGATCTCACCAGAAAAGAATTAGACAGGGATGGACAATAATTTTTAAAAAGAAAACATACTGTAGAAATGCACATGAAACTAGATATTAAAATTTGATACAACCAAATACATATCACACAAATAGATAAATGGAATAAAATTCACACATAAATCAGAAAGTGGCTATGTTAGCCCAATTCTAGAGGACTATGAAGAATGATCACTAAAGGAAACAGTTTCAGGGAGCAGAATGTTTGCTATGTAGGTCATCAAGCACTTTGTGTGTAAGGATTCCCCAAGCTAAGGAATCTTTCTAATATTGATCATGGACTTGGAAGAAATAAAGTTTCATGCCAGACTGTTATGCATATAACATTTGTGAAGAAGTACTCATTGAAACACTTCCACAATGGAGTTTATTCTTAATAAACTGGTGTATATGATCAGCTGTTCTGTATGTCAGCTAGCCTCCTTTTCCACACCAAATACTTGTCCAGTAGACTTAGAATCAAAGTGTGTGGTCATAATGCCATGGACACAGACTGTACAAAGATGTTATGGAATTGACTTCATTAAGACTACCCCAAGTTCCTCAGCATGTTCTCATGCTTCCTTGATGAAATCCTGCTGGATAATGGCAGATTATTCTTTACACAGCAAAGAATCAGGCAATGAAAGTTCCACAGACACACACACACACTCCTTTTCATAATACCTTTTCCTTGCTTATTTTGCTTCTTTAAAAAACCCACAATCTGTGAACTAGTTACATTCATAATGCACCAACATATTTTTCCATGAAACAATATGTCTATCAAGCAAATGAGAAAAGACATAGGCAAAGGATTACTATCCATAAGATTTATAGGTGCTATGACCCATAAGACAATTGAAGGGCTGAGTGGATGCTCAATTATGTTCCCAACAAAAAGGTGATGTGTCAAGGGATTCCTATTCTTACCACTCTTAGTGGCTATTCACTCTATTCTTCAGTTACATTCTGGATAAGGACCCTATATCGAGATTAACTTAAGCTTATCTTAGAGACAAAACTGTATTTGTTAATATATTCTCAACCTTAATAATGATGGAAACAGAAGAAAGTAACATTTGTTGAGCCTATGATACTGTGCATAGCATGGAGTCAATTTTACACATGATGAAACAGGCTCTCAGATTTATGAAGGATAACAGCATTTGTACCTGCTTCCAAGAACATGTAGTACCCTATAGACTTGGAAAATTTTATTGTGGAATGGCGTTGAGAATGAATGTTTTCAAGTAAACATATTTCTAGCGTCCCTTTGTCTGCTTATTCACCACTTCGCCTCCTAATGTAAGCTTTGTGACAACAGTAGCATTATGTATCTTGTACACAGATAGCTAGAGTTTCTCAAGCAGTATATGACACTCAGAAAATGCTCCATAAATATCTATTGTATAAATGAATGGTTACATTAAACAAATATGATGTAGGCTGATACTGCACCACCCTGCCATGAATCCAAATTTCTATAACTGATAGTTTGAGGGGATTATCTAAAGGGCTTCATGGTGATGGATAGGTTGTTTTCATATACCTGGTGCTAGATGCTATTGAAGGACTTCCTGTTGAGCAATGCCTGTATCTATATATTTTGGGATCCAAATAAGACAACACTGCAATCCTAGTACTGACTTTGCCTAGTAAACTGTGAGGTCTTGATAAGAAACCCAAGGAGCTGTTTTGTATTTCTTCATTTGCAAAATGAGGTTTAGAAGTTAATCTCTCAGTTCAGTTCAGACCTCTATAACCAAAGCTACCTCTTATATTATTGACTCTTTCATTGTGGTTGTCGTTGTTAAGAGTAGAATATTTTCATTTAGCTTGTAATTTAACAAAAGAACCAATCAGACGGGATGCATTTACATTCATTTTAGTTTTTTCTTGTAATGTGTAAAAATAAAATGCATTACTTATAAATATAAAATGTAGAAGTAGAAAATACAGTAATTAAAAAAACGGAACAGAACAAGTTGATTTTAATAGAATAAAATAACTTGCACTTTTTCTGATCACATATTTTAGGAACAGACTGTATGTAGCTTCATTCCAAATTTTACACCATGACAAAACACTTGAAGTTATTCAACTCTCGAGATACATCGTGTGTGGTAAAACAACAGCGATCAATGTCTTTGAAAATACTTGGTAAATAATTAAATTGATAACTCCTAAATGTCCATGGCATTCAACTTTCTTAAACTAATTAAAAATACGTAGAAGATATTTGGTTTCACGGACTGTTTAAAACTCCCTGATTAGCATGCCAGATGCCACAACTCTTCAAGCTTGATGAAGGCTCCCTGGAGTTAATGTCCTTTAGGCAGTTGTTGCCAGACAACTGAAGCAGATTGTGTCAGGCTGCATAATCATATAATTTCACTCACACTGGAGAGTCAAGGCCTCAAGAAAAATTCACTATCTTGGTGAAAATAAATGTAAAATATTTAAGTATCCACAAAATATCACATCTTAGATGCAAGCGGATGCTATGATACCCCTTAACATTTGAGTTCTAATGCTTCTATTTCAGTTTTTCCTCATATATTTTACTGCTAGTGTGCAATAATGATGTTTTATAAACATCAAAATGAAAAATGTCATACTTCTGCCACACTAGAGACTGACAGAGATGCTTCGATAATGCTGGTTAGTTGTTGACATTACTAAGTAAAAGCACATGGTAAGGAAAGGTAAATGGATTGAGACATTTAATTTTTACATAAATTAAAAAAACATTCACTAAGCAAGATTATCTTAAAAATTGTGAACAAGAATCATATAATAAAACTGAATATTCACATATATAAGATATGTTAGGACAGATTTTTTCTTTTTTTATTATTTATTTTTAAATTTAAATTTAAATTAGAAACAAGGTTGCTTCACAAGCCAGTTCCAGGGCCCTCTCTGTTTCCCTCCCCTCCTCCCGTGCCCTCCCCCCATCCCCCCCAATATCTCCTCATTTCCCCAGGGAGGGTGAGGCCCTCCGTGGGGGTGTCCATAGTCTGTCATTTCATCCAGAGCAGGGCCTAGACCCTCCCCCAAGAGTTCAGGGTGAGAGTGCATCTCACATTGTTGGATGGGAGTCCAAAGTCCATTTGTATACTTAGGATAAATACTGATCTACTGCCCAAGGCTCAATAGATTACCTAGGCCTCCTCATTGGCACCCCCATTCAGGGGGTCTTGATCAGTCCCATGCTGGATTCCCAGGAATCAGCCTGGGATTCAAGAGTTAACACTTGTCAGGTCAGCTGTTTCTGGGGGTTAAACCAGCCCAGTCTTAATCCCTTTGGTCATCAGTTCTCCCTCTCTGTTACTGGATTTCTTGAGTTCAGCTCAGTGCTTAGCCATGGGAGACTGCCTCTTCTTCCATCAGCCACTGAATGAAGGTTCTGTTTCCCAGACTCTCTGGTCATGGGATTGTAGGCTGGCACTCCCCAGATCTATGTCTAAATTAGGACAGATTTTGAGCTGTGCCACTTCAGCTAATACGGCCAGGTATGAAAATACTGTTCATTCTATACAGTCTCCATTTTCCTCTCTGTTATTACAGGATCTTATTTTAATTAAGGGAAAATATGGCAACTATCTTAGTTATCTTCTGTGTTTATGTTACTTTAAATGGCTGACAAAATAAAGCTAAGGAAGGAAGGGGTATTTGGAGTCTCGGTTTAAAGGTACTTTGCAACATGGTGGGGAAACTCTGGCAGTAGGATTCTAAGGCGTCACATCAATAGTCAGAAAGCAGAGAGAGTTGAACAAGAATGCTCAGTTAGTTTTGTACTTTTATCCAATCCAGAACTAAAGTCAAGAGAAAAGAACTGTCCATCTTTGGGCTGTTCTTCCCAACCCAGTTAGCCTAACCAAGAAAATTCCATGCAAGCTTGTCCAAAGGCTAACCTAATCAAGATAATTCCTCGTGGTTGTGCCCAATAACTTGTCTTCTAGGTGAGTCTTGATCTTGTCAAGTTGACAATCAGTACCAACTACCATAATTATGATAATCAACTATTACCATAATTTCTTTTTATTTACCATCCTGCCTTAGTCAGTACTAGAAAAAGAACCTTCTCTGAAGAAAAAATAAGAAGAAAACTGTAGGAAGGTTTGTAGAAAAATGTGTGTTTTAATGACAGTCGTTCATTGACACCATTATTCTTGTTGTTCAATAGGAATTAAGACAAAGATGGTCCAAAGAACCATGAAGATACTTATCAAAGTAACTTCTTGAGACTTTGAACCAATTATTGTCATCACCTACTTCCAAGGTTCTTCTTATATAAAAATAAAGAGTAGATGTTGACTACTTAGATATATTCTTTGCTATTTGCAGTCAAATGCCTCCTAATTATTTCCCACCTACTTAGAATTCATCTCTATTTAACCATTTTTACTAGAAAAATGGCTGAATAGCGATCCAATCTTATCATCTATTGTTTAATCCACTTACCACCAAAAGATTTTATACAATTCTAAATTCATCAACTCAGTCTTAGGTGGTTAATATCAGCTTCACAAGGTCTAGAACATCCTAGCATATAAACCTCTGGATTGTCCAGAAAGTATTTTCCAGACTTAACTAATTGAGTTGGGAAGACACACCCTATATGTGACCAGCAACAGCTGGTGGGCTATCTCAGACTAAATACCAATGATAAAGCAAGTTGACCACCAGGTTTTAACTCACACTGCTTCTTGATTGGGAACATAATGTGAGCGCCTGTCCTACCCTCACTGACAGAACAAATTGTATCTCCTTGAACTATAAGTAAAGACAAACCCTACCTCCCTTCAGCTTTTTCTGTTTTCTTTTTGTTTTCTTTTGTTTTCAGGCTTTGGAGGTTGTCCTGGAATTCACTCTGTAGACCAGGATGGCCTCAAACTCACAGAGATCCACCTACCTCTGCATGGAGAGTGCTGGGATTAAAGCATGTGCCACCAACGCCAGGCTCCTCCAGCTGTTTTTATCAAACATTTTATTGCTGCAAGAAAAAAATGTAACCACACAGAAAATCAGTGCCAAGTAGTGATGCCATTGACAGAATGAACTTGAGCAAGTGGTTTGTAGGGTTTTGGAACTGATTTGTGGGAGGAAAGTGGAAGAAATTGAAACTGTGGGCTAGAGAAGCCAAAAATGCTGTAAGTAGAGCTTACTGGGCCTAAATGAGAAGATGTTGCTAATCCAGATTCCAAGAGAAATGCAAAAAGTGAAAACGCAACTCACAGGGTTTCAGAGGCAAATAAGGATCTGGCTGCTTTATGACAATGCCTTAAGAACCTGAGTGAGACAGAATTCTCTCTCAAGTTCTAGTTTGTTTGAAAAGGAAATTTGAAGACAAGATAGCAGCTAGTCTGTGTCATGAGTAGTGCTCATGTGTTTTATCTGGGTAAAGAATTATCGATATAGTGTGAGAATCACAAGCATCACCAAAAAATATAAGAACATGTCATGTGAGGGAGAAAGACTAGGGATTAAAGTTGAATAGTAACAAAACATTTATAGTTGTTAAATAAATCCACTGTAAAGCTGTAGACATAGAACAGAGTCAGACAAAGGTAAGGCTATACATGATGTAGGCAGAGATGGAGGGATGGGGTATCCATGCCCTTAGGTGTCCAGATGATGCCAACATGAGCCAAAGATGAAAGATACAGAGCTCCAGAACTTAGTATATGCCCTAATTGGATTCTGTCTTGCTTTGATCTCATTTTTTTTTTGCTATGCCCCATGCCTTCCTTATAATGGAAGGAACTTCTTTTTTTTTTTTTTTTTATAAATCTTCACAGTTACTATACTGCCTCTACTCTCAGATACTTTGGACATTTTTATTTAAATTAGAAACAAGGTTGCTTCACATGTCAGCCACAGCTCGCTCTCCCTCCCCTTTCCCCACCCCATCAACCTCCCCAACCCACCACCCAATCTCCACTCCACCCTCCAAGGAGGATGAGGCCCTTTATGGGGGATCTCAAAAGCCTGACATATCATCTGAGACAGGGCCTAGGCCCTCCGCCATGTGTCCAGGCTGACAGAATATCCCATGTGGAATAGGCATCCAAAGTCCACTTGGATGCCAGGGATAAATACTGATATAGTACCTGAGGCCCAAAAATTGCCAAGGACTCCTCACTGACACCCACATTCAGGTGTCTGAATCAGTCCCATTCTGGTCTCTCAGCCATCAGTCTGGGGTCCATGAGTTCCCTCTTGTTCAGGTCAGCTGTTTCTGTGGGTTTCACCTGCCCTGTCTTCATCTTTTTGCACATCACTCCTCCCTCTCTGCCACTGGGTTCCAGGAGTTCAGACCACTGTTCAGCTGTGGGTGTCTGCCTCTGCTTCCATCAGCCACTCGATGAAGGCTCTAGGATGGCATACAAGGTAGTCTTCAGCCTCATTATTGGGGGAAGGGGATTTAAGTTAGCCTCTCCAGTATTGCTTAGATTGCCAGTTGGTGTCATCCTTGTAGATCTCTGGAAATCTCACTAGTGTAAGCTCAATCCTCTATTATAGTATCTCTTATCCTGCTCTCCTCATTCCTCCCCAGATTCAAACTTTCTGCTCCCCCATGTCCTCCTCTCCTCTTCTCTTCTCACCCTCATTTTTCCGCAGCTCCCTATTCCCTCCCACCATGCTCCTAGTCCACTCAGGAGATCCTGTCCCATTTCCCTTCTCTGGGGTACTATGCATATCTATTTTAGGGTCATCCTTGTTTCCATGGCTCTCTGATGGTAGGATTGTAGGCTGGCACTCCACTACTTCATGCCTAAAATCTATATATGAGTGAGTACATACCATGTTTGTCTTTTTGTGACTGGGTTACCTCACTCAGGATGGTTTCTTCTAGAAGCATCCATTTGCCTGCAAATTTCAAGAATCTATTGCATTTTTCCACTAAGCAGTACTCCATTGTGCAAATGCACCACATTTTCTCTATCCACTCTTCAGTTGAGGGGCATCTAGTTTGCTTCCAGGTTCTGGATATTACAAATAATGCTTCTATGAACATAGTGGAACAGATGTCTTTGTTGTATGAATTTGCATCTTTTCGGTATATGCCTAAGAGTGGAATTGCTGGGTCTTGTGGTAGACTGACTCCCATTTTCCTGAGGAATCTCCATATTGATTTCCAAAGTGACTGCACAAGTTGGCACTCCCACCAGCAGTGAAGTAGTGTTCTCCTTTCTCTACATCCTCTCAAGCATAAACTGTGATTGGAGTTTTTGATTTTAGACATTATGATAGGAGTGAGATGGTATCTCAGAGTTGTTTTGATTTGCATTTCCCAGATGGCTAGGGATGTTGAGCACTTTCTCAAGTGTCTCTCAGCCATTGTAGACTCCTCTAATGAGAATTCTCTACTTAGTTCTGTAGCCCACTTTTTAATTGGATCCTTTGGTGTTTTGGAGACTTCCTTCTTGAGTTATTTGTAAATTTTGGAGATCAGTCTTTTGTCAGATGTGGGATTAGTGAATATATTTTCCCATACTGTGGGCTATCTTTTTGTCTTGTTGTCTGTGTCATTTGCCTTACAGAAGCTTCTCAACTTCAGGAGGTTCCATTTATTAATTGTGGATCTCAGTGTCTGTGCTACTAGAATTATGTTCAGGAAGCAGTCTTCTGCACTAATTCATTCAAGGTCTTTGCAATTTCTCTTCTAAGAGGTTCAGTGTTGCTGGATTTATGTTGAGGTCTTTGATCCATTTGGACTTAAGTTTTGTGCATGGCAATAGACATGGATCTATCTGTAGTTTTCTACATACCAATATCCAGTTATGCCAGCATCATTTGTTGAAGATGCTTCTTTTTTCCATTGTATATACTAGTCTTCTTTGTAAAAAATCAAGTGTTCATAGATGTGTGGGGTTAATATCAGGGTTTACAACTTGATACCATTGTTCTACCTGTCTATTTTTGTGCAAATACCAAACTGTTTTCAGGACAATGTCTCTATAACAGAGCTTGAAGTCAGGAATGTTGATGCCTCCAGAAATTCCTTTATTGTACAGGGTTGCTTTGTGTATTCTGGGTCTTTTGTTCTTTCCATATAAAGTTGATTATTGTTCTTTCAAGGTCTGTAAAGAATTGTTCTGGTATTTTGATGGGGATTGTGTTGAATCTGTACATTGCTTTTGGCAAAATTGCCATTTTTACTATGTTGATCCTACCTCTCCAAGAGCATGGGAGATCTTTCCATTTTTCTGATATTTTCTTTAACTTTTTTCTTTAATGACTCAAAGTTTTTGTCATGCAGATCTTTCACTTGTTTGATTAGCATTACCCCAAGATATTTTATATTGCTTGTGGCTATTTTAAGGGATGATGTTTCTCTTATTTCTTTCTCGGCCCTTTCATTGGCTATGTATACTCTGGCTACTGATTTTTTAAATTAATATTGTATCTTGACACATTGCTGAAGGTGTTTATCAGCTGAAGGAATTCCCTGGTATAATTTTTAGGGTCACTTATGTAATCTATCATGTCATCTGCAAATAGTGATGTCTTCCTTTCCAATTTGTATTGCCTTGATCTCCTTTTGTTGTTTTATTGCTCTAGCAAGACCTTCAATTACAACACTGAGGAGAATTGGAGAGTGGACAACCTTGTCCTTTTCCTGTTTTTAGAGGAATCACCTTGGTTTTTCTCTATTTAGTTTGATGTTGGCTGTTGGTATATTGTATATTGACTTTACTATGTTCAAGTATGTTCCTTTTATCCCTGATCTTTCCAGGACCTTTATCATGAAGGGATATCAGATTTTGTCAAAGGCATTTTCAGCATCAAGTGAGATGATCATGTGGTTTTCTTTTTATTTTTCCATTTTTCATTGTATTTAAATTAGAAACAAACTTGCTTGATATGTCAATCTTAGCTGTATCATCCTCCTCTCCCACTCCACAACAACCTCCCAACTCCCCACCCCATTCCCCCTTGCTTCAGGGAGGTACACTTTGAGGAGTATTGGAATTAACTCTTCTTTGAATTTCTGGTAGAATTCTTCCCTGAAGCCATCTGGGACTGGGCTTTTTTTGTTCAAAGACTTTTGATGACTGCTTCTATTTCATTAAGAGTTATAGGTCTGCTCAATTTGCTTATCTGCTCTTGATTTAATTTTGGTAAGTAATATCTATCCAGAAAATTGTCCATTTCCTTTAATTTTCAAATTTTGTGGAGTACAGGTTTTCAAATTATGACCTGAAGATACTCTGGATTTCCTCAGTGTCTGTTGTTATGTGCCCCTTTTCATTTGCATATTCTCTCTGTCTTTTGGTTAGTTTGGATAAAGGTTTGTCTATCTTGCTGATTTTCTTGAAGAACCAACTCTTCATTACATTAATTCTTTGTTTCTACTGTATTGATTTCCGCCCTCAATTTGATTATTTCCTAGTGTCTTCTCCTCCAAGGTGTGTTTGTTTCTTTTTGTCCTAGAACTTTCAATTGTGCTGTTAATTCTCTAGTGTGACTATTCTCCAGTTTCTTCATGTGAGCACTTAATGCTATGAACTTTTCTCTTAGTACTGCCTTCAACGTGTCCCATGAATTTGGGTATGTTGTGTCTTAATTTTCATTGAATTCAAGATGTCTTTAATAACTTTCTTTATTTCTTCCTTGACCCAGGAATGGTGCAATTGCTTGTTGTTCAATTTCTATGAGTTTGTAGGGTTTCTACAATTTGAGCTGTTGTTGAATTCTAAGCTTAAATCATGGTAGTCCAATAAGATACAGGGGGTTATTCCAAATTTCTTGTACCTGTTGAGGTTTGCTGTGTTGCCAAGTATGTGACCAATTTTATAGAAGGTCCCATGTGATGCTGAGAAAAATGTATATTCTTTTGTGTTTGGATGGAATGTTCTACAGATGTCTGGTAAACCCAAATGGGTCATAATTTCTGTTAAATCTGGTGGTCCTGTCTAGTGGTGAGAGTGGGGTATTAGAGTCTCCCACTATAACTGTGTAAGGTCTTATGTGTGATTTGAGTTTGATTAATGTTTCTTTTACAAACATGGGCACCTTTGTATTTGGGGCATAGATGTTCAGAACTGAGACTTCTTCCTGATGAATTTTTCCTGTGATGAATATGAAATGACCTTCTTCATCTCTTTTGATTGATTTTAGTTTGAAGTCTAAGTTGGTCAATACTAGGATAGCTACACCAACTTGTTTCTTGGGTCCATTTGATTGAAAAATCTTATCCCAACCCTTTACTCTGAGGTAATGTCTGTCTTTGAAGTTGAGGTGTGTTTCTTGTATGCAGCAGAAGGATGGATTCTGTCTTCATATCTACTCTGTTAGCCTGTGTCTTTTTATAGGCAAATTAAGACCATTAATACTGAGGGAGAATAAGGACCATTGAGTGTTAATTCTTGTTTGTTTTTGATTTGTTGTTGATGGTTTTGTTGTTTGTAGATTTATCCTGCTTTTTCTTATGGCTTTTGGTAAAGTTGGATTATCTATTGCCTATGTTTTTGTGAGCATAGTTACCTTCCTTAGGTTGAAATTTCTTTCCAGTACTTTCTATAGGGCTGGATTAATGGATATGTATTGTTTAAATCTGTTTTGTTATGGAATATCTTGTTTTCTCCAGCTATAGTGATTGAAAGCTTTGCTAGGTACAGTAGTCTGGGCTAGCATCCATGGTCTTTTAGTGTTGGTAGAATATCTATCCAGGACCTTCTGGCTTTCAGAGTTTCCATGGAGAAGTCAGGTGTAATTCTGATAAGTTTTCCTTTATGTGTTACTTGTCCTTTTTCCTTTGTTGTTCTTAATTCTGTATATTTGGGGTTTTGATTATTGTGTTGTGAGGGAACTTTTTTGTGGTCTTCTCTATTTGATATTCTGTAGTCTTCTTGTACTTTCATTGGCATGTCTTTCTTTAGGTTGGGAACATTTTCTTATATGATTTTGTTGAATGTGTTTTCTGTACCCTTGAGTTGGGGTTTTTCCCCTTCTTCTATCCCTATTATTCTTAGATTTGGACTTTTCATGGTGTCCCATATATTGAGTGAAGCCTTTTTCTTGTCAGTTGCTTTGGTTTTTTTCCCACCAGTCACCTGGGTCCCCAAATAACACACAAGATGCTGTATTAATTATGAAGCTATTGGCCTTGCTTGTTTCTCTTCTGCTTCATCTGTGTTATAATGTTCAGGTCACTAGACTCTGGTGGTGTCATATTGGTTTTTTTCTGTTGTTGAATGTGTTCTTATATTGTCATATTCCCATCCCTTCTTCCAATGGGTATATGTGGGGTCTCCTTCCTGGTGGGTAAGGATCCAAGGTTCTCTTCTGGTGGGTGCAAACAGGTCCAACAGTCTGATGGGTCTCACAGTGGGTGCAGATGGGTTTGGGGCACTCCCTCTCCTGGTGCATGGGAGCTGGATTAGCACAGTGCTACCAGAAGAAGCAAGGTTGCTTGGTGAGCCAGGTCAAGTGGGCCTTTCTGCATTCCTCAGGCCAGGAGATCCAGAGAGGGCAAGCTGAAGGAAGTGTACCCAAGGCAGGGCTGCAGCTCACCTCTGCCCTCTGCCTTCTGCCCTTTGCCCTCTGCCCTCTGCCCTCTGCCCTCTGCTCTGAGTGGTGCAAGAGTACACAGGCACTCTCAGCAGGCTCCTAGTTGCTTGGTCCTCTGGGAGTGAGTTGACCTGGCTGTAGTCCCCAGGCCAGCAGATCCCAGAGAGTGATGCTTTGGAATTTTAAATAATGCTGAAACTGTTAAAGATTATGGGATGAATTGAATGAATTTCAGGTTGTGAGTTGGCCATGAGGCTACCAGGACAGGAAGTAGAATATTGTGACTTAAAAGTGCTATATTTGAATGTTAAGATGACAAGGGGTGGACTTGTGATGCTTAATAATGATAGTGAAAACCAAAGAATCTAACGTTACCTAGGAGACAAACCTCCCAGCATGTTTGTGATGAGTTTTCCAGCTTGGTATAATTGAACTTGGAAGACCTCCCCCTAAATGTGGCAAGCCTCACCCCATGGACAAGGTCAATAGACCTCATAAAAAGGGGAAACACGGAGCACACCAGATTTCTCTCTCTCTCTGCTTCCTGATCTATACAACCCCATCTTTGTAAAATTTTTCAGTGACTCCCAAGTTCTGTTAGAATGAGGTTTAAATGGTTTACCACAATGTGAATAATAGGTACAGCTACTATATATCTAGTTTAATTGATTCATATGTTAATGTATTAATTTAAATATCACCAGTTAATCATTTGTTAAGGATCTATTTAGCATATGACCAACACAACCCTAAACTATATAGTCTCCATTTTATTATTGTTTGGAATTGTTGAGTAGCCAAAAGTGTAGGAACTCCAGCACTATACCAACTCCAGCTCCTGATGGCCAGTGGGGGCATGCACAATGATGCAGCTACATCATCACCACCGTCACTCATCATGGGATTCAGTGCCCAAGTGCAACTCCCCCTTTTTTAAGCCAAGCAGCCACCCCCTCGCTCTCTTACTTTCTCTCTCTTTCTTTCTCTCTCTCATATCTTATTTCTCTCTCTCTGCTGCACAAGGGTTGGTTCCCTCTCCCCTCCTTCCTTTGCTGTCTACCAATAAACTCCACATGGGACTGCTGACTCACAGTTCATGTCTCATTACTGGGTAAACTTAGACATTTTAACAACATTAGTTCCCTGACCGGGTTATAGGCTCTCTCTCTGCGACTTCTCGACACATGTGTGGCAGGTGAGCATGCAGGGAATCTATAACCAACCAATGGCCCACTTTCCATCAACCCAAATGCTGGACTTTCTATCCAACAGTGGCTACGAATCGGTAAGGACCCTCTCCAGGTCAGGGTAAATGTTTCCCTGAACTCTAAGGACTGACTGTTGAGCCTCTGGCACCCTTACAGTGTTCTTGGAAGCAGGGGGATGCCCCCAGCCATGACCTTCGAGGTTACAGTTCACCCCCATCGCCTGACAATCACTTTTGGTTTGTTATCCACGGGGAAGGCCTACCGGTAACTTTTTTGGCTCCTTCGGTGGCTTGCCACGTTTTCTGAGCCTTTCGGTGGCTTTTCATTGCCTTCGCATCCTGGGTCCTCTTTCAGGTGGTTTCTTCTGCCCTGGCTAGACTCTTGGGCTGAGGAGCTCTTAAGAGTTGATTCTGCCATTTTTCCCCCCTTTGGGCCTTGCTCATGGGTAACAAACCTGTAAAGGAAGTTAACCCGGCCTCTTAGAAAACTTAAAACCCTTTCACTTAATGCCTCTCATTAAGGCATCAGACTCAATTATCTCAGTACTAACAAATGGCTCTCTATATCCCAATATTTTATGGGACCTCTCTAGTCACTGCCAGCGATCTGGTCGATAGAATGAGTTACCCTACGTCCAAGCCTTTCTCTATCTCTCTCTACTAAGCATTCTCTTTCTTCCTCTAAATCTCATTCTTCTAGCTTTTGAAACTAGACTTGAGGAAGACTCCCACTGGCCCTACAGGCTTCCCGACACTTCCCATCTAGGCTAAAGCTGTCTCAGGGCAGGAACTCTCTTCCACCTGGGAGTGTCCTGTTTTGTCTCCCTCCTGTTCATTCAGCTTGGAATGGCAAATTCCTCTTTTTTATCCAGCTCTGCTTCTACTGTGTTTCTTCTCCATACACATGGCAGCAGCTTACAATGGCCTAGCTGGGATTAGTATCTGCTCAGGACACTCTGAGAGGTTTTCATTTTTTCCCCATGAATGAGGTTTGAGGTTTTCAGGTTTTGTACTGACTGGTACATTTGCTTTTCAGACCCACGACCGGTCTCTCAGATTTTATACCCTGGCGCTGCCGTTCATTCGTTTCTTAGACCTACTGTGGTCACACATCTTTCTGCCTCACTAGTGGGAAAAAAAACCCACTTCTGCTGACAGACAGGAATATGCTTATGGAGGCTGCCATCTTGGCTTTCTTGGCCATGTGGCCTAACCTGGTGGCCACCATGTTTACTGTGTGACCTAGCTGTAGACACACCCACTTAGTCTAGTCAGCTTCTGCCAGGCAAAGCCTGCTGACAAATACAATTCACTTACTTTTTGTCTCATTTGTGCTTTTATTTTTTTACCTCTCATTTCTTCTTTCACTGATTCAGTTTTACATAGTTTGTTTATGGAATATTGTGCGTTTCCAAGGCCCCCTGCTCTATCTACAGCAAATCTGCCTTCTTGTCACTGACTCTGTCTCTAAATCTGTTTGTTTGCTACAAGTGCAGATCAAAAATTACACTCTGGTTCTGCCATTTACTCTTACCAGTCCTGTTTGATATATCTACTTATCTCTTTCAACTTAAATTTAATTGGTATGTTAAATCAACTTAAATTTAATTGCTATGTTTAAAGTTATAAATGTCTATTTCAAATTAACAAAGTATTTATACCATCTAGTCCTTTCTATAAGCTGTTTACAAAGGTAAAGCTGTTACAAAAGGGGATTTTTCTCTAGTCACCTACGTACTTAAGGCAACTCACAAAAGATAAATTTTGTCTACTGAGATATGCTAAAGAGATAAATAGCCCTCAAATGCTCAGAGATCTAGAGAACATGGCATTTAAATGTCTTATTAAAAGGCTTTTTATAACAGAGACACAAGTCAGCTGCTTGTCCCATCCTGTTTCCTCCAAAAAGACTAGTGGACACTGAAGAATCTCCACCTACAAAGTGGCCATGCTGGCCACTGAGAAATCCTACCCTTCACTTCAACTGCTTCAAAGGACTCTTCACTGGACAAGAGGACACTGGAATCGACTTTTCTCCACATTGCTCAAGTCAACAGTAGGAAAGCCTTCCTAAAAAGTCCCCAATTCACTGGTCGTACACTATCAGCAGAAGACGGGTGTCCTTGGAGCCTCTGATTTTAACAACTGTGGAGGACCTTGGGGGTGGCTGTCCATGCAGTCAGCTATTAAGTCTCTCATTCTCCAATCTCAGGTAAAATATCATCCTTCCCAAGAACTCTGATGCTCTTAATGGCTGGTAGCTTTGCCAACTCAAAGTAACAGACAAGGCAAAGCTCTGTCATAAAACAGATATGCTACTGATGTTCATAGTCTTAATGTTAAAGTTCTGATGAGCTCTGTCAATTTTAAAAATGTTAATGTTTTCAGCCAAGTCACTTCTAACATAAATATGCTACTACTGTGTCTAATACTTGTGTTTTCACAAGCTCAAAGGATTCTTGTAAGTTCCAGAAGGCAAAATTGGCCTCATCCAAACAGGTTAGATCCACTCTAAATATTACTCAATCTTTCCCCTGGTCCTGGGATTCCCTTTCCTAATCTTGGGACCCCTCCAACCCTTTCCTCATCTTACAATCTTCCCCTCAAATACCAGGACCTAAGAAAAAATGTTTTAAACCTAACTTTGTCCTCTACTCTGCTAACATCTTGCCAGATCTACAGAGGTGCCAGAGAGTTCCACACAGCCTGGACTGCGATGAAGCAACCAGCTACCCTGGACTTGACAACACCCCAACATTCTCAAGTCCCCCAAAGATGTTCGACACCCCAGATTAGCAGGAAGCAGTCTTGAGAATCCCCAATGCCCTTATTCCCTGACTTGCAATGCCCAACAACCCACCTTTTTATTTATCATAAGAGGTGGGAATTGTAGGTACTCCAGCATTATACTAACCCTGCTCCCTGATGACAAGCAGGGGCATGCACAGTGACACAGCTACATCATCACCACATCACTCGTCACAGGACTCAGTGCTCATGTGCAACACCCCCTTTCTAAGCCAAGTGGCCACCCCCCTTGCTCTCATAATTTCTCCTCTCTCCCTCATATCCTCCCTCCCTCCCTCTCTCTCTCTCTCTCTCTCTCTCTCTCTCTCTCTCTCTCTCTCTCTCTCTCTCTCTCTCTCTCTGCTGCACACAGGTTGGTTCCCTCTCTCCCCCTTCTGGTCCTGTCTACCAATAAACTCCACGTGGGACCATTGACTCACGGTTCATGTCTCGTTACTGGGTAAACCTAGACCTTTTAACAACAAAAAGTATGGACTTGATCTTGAACACATTTTAGAAGACTTAGCCAGCCAGCAATTTTGTCTTTATTCTTATGTCATTCTATTCAGAAACAAATATGGAACAAATTTCTCACCCTCAAATCATATCATTCAAAATATTTTCAATGAGAATTATTCCTTTTTTAAGTACTTCTATTATATGAAAGGATGCTGGAATTTAAATGCTGACCCATTAGCATTGTATAAACAAGTATGAAGATCTGGTCTTCAATTTTTTACCCAGTTTTTCACTTATTTGTGAAAAATCAATATACTGCATGTGGAAATACTCAGCTGTTCATTCAATTAGCTACAGACTGTTTTAAGAACTACCACAGTAAATACAGTAGCATATAAACCTGACATTAATAAAATAGTAGGAGGGAGAGAGAGAGAGAGAGAGAGAGAGAGAGAGAGAGAGAGAGAGAGAGAGAGAGTATCACCAACACAGAATGAAGGAATAACTGCAAATGTATTTTAGTATTAAGTAAAACAAGTTTGTTATTAAATGATGCAGATAATACACAGAAATACACATTGGTAATGCCTCAATAAATATGAAGCAATCTCAAAATTATATGCATATTTGTAAAACAATTTGTCATAAGAGAGAAACAAATGTAACCCAAAGTGATACTAACACATGTTTTGAACAGTTTAAAATAACTATATTTCCATATCCTCACACTTCAACTAAAGCCACAGTGGTAACACTATGGCTTGAAGATTATTTTTTCTCACATGAAGTTTATATAGAAATGTTTTTTAAAATAGATTCTCAATGTAAGAAAGTAAGACTGTACCAGTGTTCAAGTAGCTAACAAATGCATTGTATAGCAGTTGAATTAAACAGCAATCCTATTTCCCATAGTTCTGGCACATTAGAAGTCAAGGTCATGGTGTTGGCAGGCACAGCGTGTAAGGAAGGCCCAGCTCCTCCTGTGAAGGTAGCTGCCTTTCCCTGTTTTTCTCATCACAGAAGATAGCAGATGGACAGTTGGCTCTGTTCCTCTTCTCAGGAGGACACCAACCTCACTATGGTCTCCTCATTTACCATCTCCTGATCTCCCAATGATCCTGTCTCCTCACACTGTCTCACTGGGGCTTAGTACTTTAACACATTGATTCTGGGAAATAGCCAGCAGATATGCCTAAAATTCAAAGTATCTTGTGGAAATGTACAAACTATTAAGAAGATGGGTACTAAAATTCATTTCGCATGAAGAAGGATAAACCCCACCTCTGTACAACAAATTGTTCCTTTAGAAAATATTTACTAATCATCCACCACATATCTATAAATATCATAATAAATCCTATACTTACATGGCACATGGTAATTTACAGTCATGAAACCTTTAGGCTTATTTTCTCCTTTTATTTTCAGGTGGATTCTAAACTGTAACAGACTCTAATGGCACCAAAACAAAATTTAGTCCCTATCTCATGAACTTAGATCTAATTCATTTATTTAGCATACTCTATGTCATGAAATTGAAGCCATGGGAACCCAACACACCATTGTTCAATTCTGGCTATAAAGCATTTTAGTTATGTAATCCAAGTTTCATTTCTTTATGTCTTCCTCTCTCAAAGACATGTTTATGGGCTTAAGAAAATGAAGTCTGAGAAAATTTTAGATAACTATTTTCCATCTCACAGAAAAATGACGAGACCAAATTTCCCTGAGCTCATCCAAGAATAAGCTACAGTTATTAAAAATATCATTGTGTTTTTAAAACCAAAAGAAAAATTTTAGTAATTTGTAGTTATCATGGCTACATTAAAAATATGCAAAACATAGTATGTTAAGTTGACAAGGTGTATTACCTCATAATTTTGTAAGGTCAGAAATTCAGGCAGGGTTAGAATTTCTGACTCTCAATTTCCCCAGAGGTTGAAGTTGAATTATAATAGTTGCAGGGATATAGAAGATGCTGAGAAACTCTCTTCCAAGTTTTCAGAAGGACCTTCTGACAGAGGTTTCTAGTCTTTAAGACACAGACTCCTCGAAGAGCTGCACAAGCAACATGGAGAATTTTCCTTATGATAACTGATTCAAGAGAGATCTCAACAAGAGCTGACTTTTTTGTATCGGGTAATCATTTGATGTACTCTGCCCTGGAGAAGACTGTTTCTTGTGAAGAGAAGCTTTTCCTTGAGAGGAGCCTTCTCGCCTGCCTGGTTCCAGATCCGCATCAGTCCCAAATAAACACACAAGAGGCTATATTAATTATGAAGCTGTTGGCCTTGCTTGTTTCTTACTAGCTAGCTCTGACTTAAGTAATTACCCCATAATTGTTAATCTAAGTATGTTTCTTACCGGAGAATAGTTCCAGGTTTCCTACCCCATGGCGGTTACATGTCGACTCTCTGTGTTTCTCCTTCCCAGAGTTCTCCTGGACTCCTAGTCCCTCCTATCTTGGTTCCCTATAGGCACAACAGTACTTTATTGACAAATGCACAGGACTTCCCCCAACAGTTTCTTCTGCATTCAGCATTCCTTCTTTGCCTGTAGTTCTTTGTGTAGGACTGAGACTTCATGGACTTTTCCTTGTGCACTTTGAAATGGTCATAGATGTCCTCTTTGTTCAGCTCACATTTGAGCAGTCATGTTGATTTGACTTTAAAGGCATAGCTTCTGACATTACTAGGAGACACAATCTCGTGGCAAAATCCCCAATCCTCTGGCCCTTACAATCCCTTACAATCTTTCTGCCCCTTCTTCTGAAAAGTTCCCACTTTGGGAGTGGGAGTGTGTGTGTGTGTGTGTGTGTGTGTGTGTGTGTGTGTATACATGTATGTACGTATGCACATATGTATATGGATTAGTCTCCACAAGTTTGCATTTTAATTGGTTGTAGTGTCCTGTAGTGGTATCTGTAATGTTTTTCAGGCTACTTTTGTATATAATATCCCATCAGTTCTGCCCCTTTCTATTAATCACAAAACAACCCAGTACACTGTAGACCACACAAATGTGCAGATATAACTAAACAAAACTATCTGGACTTTGACAAAAATGAGACATGTTGTATTCACTTTGTTACTCAGAAACTTTGAGAAACAGGAGCTAAACTAATGTTTTGTGGTATTTTAGTTTCAATTTCATGATAATTAAGCTTTTGGATCTCTATTGTTATTTCTGTATTGAAATCTGAGGTGAGTATGAAATCCTTATCTCTGTAACTTCCTGTTTGCTCAGCACATTGGACCACTGAAATATGCAGAACTCATTTTCATAGGGATTATCATGCCAGATCCACTTTGATATCCAAACTCAAAATCAGCAGATAATACTCAAATATTTACACAAACATCTTACACAGAATCAAGTTGGCTTAAATTTTGGTACTCTTGGTGCATCTGATTTTAGTCATATTTATATGCTAGACCTGTCCTTTTTGTCCACAGCACTTTCAGCCACTCCCTGAGCTGCAAAATCCATGTCAGCATCAGAAACAGAGAAATATTTTCAATGCAACTCATGGGATTTCCTTCATGATTTGCACTGAGTTAGCCACAGTTCCTCAGAGTAAAATAACTGAAAAGGGCTTTATTAGGTTTGCTTACACAACTGGAAGCCGCAATGCAGCAAAAGCCATGTACACAGGGAAGATCCAGGCAACCCAGTAGCTCCTTACTTAGAGAAAAAAGGAACAATGGTTTAAACAGTCACAGTCAAAGACTGAAAGCCTGGAGAATCACTGGTGTGAGTCCACATGATGAGTGGAGAACAAGGAATCAGACATTGTAGAGCTCTCATTCAGGAAGTGTAGAACTTCGAGAGGCTGACTAAATTCCACTCTTTCCATTTGTATTCAGCCAGGTACCTAACTTATTAGCTAGCACAGCCTACATTCTGGGCAAGTCTTTACCCCTCTGTTTTCCCCACATGCCCATTGTCTTAGGGTTTCTATTGCTATGACAAAAAACCATGACCAAAGAGAAAGTTGGAGAGAAAAGGGTTTATTTGACTTATATTTCCAGATCATTTTCCATCATTGGAGGAAGTCAGAACAGAAACCCAAGCAGAGCTGGAACCTGGAGACAGGAGCTGATGCAGAGGCTATGGATGAGAGCTTACCCTGTCTTGCCCAGCCTGCCCTCTCTCGCCCAGCCTGCTTTCTAATAGAACCCAGAACAACCAGCCCAGTGATGGCACCACCCATCATGGGCTAGGCCCTCACTAATTGAGAAAATGTCTTACAACTGGTTCTCATGAAGGCATTTCCTCAACTGAGTTTCCTTCTTTTCTGATAACTCTAACTTGTGTCAAGTTTACACAAAACTAGCCAGTAAACCCATTCTTTCTGGATACATCCTTAGATACACACATAGACATGCCTTACTAATAACCTGGACATCTCTCAACCCAATCAAGTTCAAAATCAAGATTGTCAATCATGAACAGGTACTAATAATATAAATATAATACTTCTTACCAAAAAAAGGCCAAGATAAAATACTATGATACACTAGATATTTGTTTTAACATTGAAAAGGCCATAGGATCTTAAAGAAAACAAAAATATATAAACCTGTACATAATTTTTAAAGGAGCATATTCAAGAGAAGCAAAGTGTTTTGCCAAAGTAGAAATTTGGATTTCTAAATCATTGTAATTTAAAAAAGAAAGATGTGGGATTTGACCTGAAATAACAACGGTATAACCTCTTGCTTATATGTAGAATATGCTTATCTATACTCTACAAGGGATCTCAGGCTCAGTGCTGGGGACTGATATATTTAAACCCACTTCAAACTTGTCATGGACTGCTATTTTCCCAGTGTTGTCTCAGTGGCTCTTCTATACTAAGATTTGTAAGTAATGATTCTGGAATGAAAAGGTGAAAGTAATTTGGAGAAATCATTTTAAAAGCAACTTTTAGCTAAAAAAATTATTTAAAAATATGATTGAAGGATTGAAGTGTTCATGATTTTCTCTATATATTATTTAATAGCTTTCACTTTAATAACAATCTCAACCATTCCAATATGGTAAATAAAATTCTACAAGACAACATTACCTGAAAGGAATTTTGAAACTAATACTTGTAGCCAATTGTCATGATATATACCTTCGATCCCAGATCTAGTGAGGCAGTGACAGATGGATGTTATATGATTCTATAATAAATGTGTAAAGTTTGACAGAACATTTAATATTAATTAATATAATATTAATTAGCAGAGGACCCATCCTCCCTAGGCAGAATTTTTTTCCCATAGATGCTAAATCCTAATGTGTTTTCCTTTCTGGCAAAGGTTAGGAGGAAGGTGAGACTATCAGGAGTGCATGATCAACCATCTGTATTTTCTCTAATAAGTAAAACAAATTTATATTAAATCACACATGTCAATGTTTGAAAGTAAAATACAATACAAATTAAATACACCCAGTTTTAGTAAATAAACAAGTATGTACCCAAATGGAATACACCAAGGTCAAGTTGTAAGACAAGCAAAGGGAAAGGAGAACAAGATAAAAAACGAATTATATTGAAAAGAATAAATATGATTCCTACACGTACGTTCTAGATGTGCATACAGAAAGGAACGACTTCTGCAGAGGGCTGTGCCCACATGACACAGCACTGAAAGACAGCCGGGCACTAAGATCCGCAGCTGCAGCATGCAACTGATTCAGCAGCAGATGTGAGACAACACGCCCTGCTTCCAAATTTGCTAGAAGGATAAAACCTTGTTTAAAAGGAAGCTGAATCTGGGTTATTCAGTAATGAGGTAAACAAAAGACAGAGCAAAACTGCACTGCAGAATAAAATGTGATTTCACTGTAGAAGAGAGTAGAGGAAAAGGGGGGGTGGTCAAGGAACTGGAAGTAGAATAGAACTTAGAGTCCTAGCCACAGAAAGGAATTATCTCCATGAATAGACAAAGTTGAAAAGGTGAGTGTCAACATCCACTAGTACCTTGTGTATGTGCGTGTGTGTGCATGTGTGCATGCATGTGTGTATATTTAAATCCTGTTCTAATATTCTGTATGAGGTCTTGAGCCAGTATATAACAAAGCCACCGGCTGATTCCCTTGCCAGTTTACAAAGGCATGTCAGACTGATTTGGTTGCTGCATAATGCCTCAAGTTCTAATCTCAACAATATTTCTGATGCCAAAATGGCCTATTTTCTGAGCAATTCTATTTTTCTACTGTCCAGCATTTTTACTGTGGCCGTGTTTCTATTGTAGTTGAAGGGTTTTAGGTGCTGCTGTCAAACCCAGGGGCTTCAACAAGCAAGGCACACACTCTACAGTTTTGTTTTTCTGTTAAGGATTTCTAGTAGTCATTTATTCAAATGAAACAAAATTTCACATGAAATAAACCGATCCACTAATGAAATTTGCTTTTTAAAATTATGTAGTTTATTTCTCTCAAAGAGCCAAAAATGATTTGTTGAAAAGCTGATTTTGGCATTCATTGTCTTTGCTCTCACCCTTTGCACTAATAGGATTCTTGTCCTTTCCCAAATTTGAGTCTTGTTAGAGCACAGTAAAATATCATTCCTAACTGCCATAACAGGTTTCCATGTGAAGACTGAACTGTGAAATTACATCAGAAATGCACTAATCTACGTATTCTAATGGTAACTGCTAGATTCTACTTTTATTCTCTTATTTATTTTCAGTAGGAAAATAAACAAATCAGAATAAAATAAACTGAAAATGTATTAAGTGAAATAACTGAAGCCCAGAAAGACAAGAACCTCAAGTTGTGTCTGATATGTAACTTCTGGCTTTGAGGTTTTAGATTTGTGTGTTTAATTAGAATGAGGGAAGGGTGAGGATACTGGTGGTCAGAGGCTGAAAAGGAACAGGAGTAGGAGGATTAGGAAATGAAGACAGTGAGGGTGGGTGAACCAAACCTAAGGAGGTGTGTGTGTGTGTGTGTCTGTGTCCGTGTCTGTGTCTGTGTAAAACATCCTTGTGGGAACCCATAAATGTATAAGCTAATTTAAAATGATAATTTAAGTTTTAAAAAGAAAAGGAGTACTAAGAAAGCTACAACGCATGAGTGGATAAGGCTTCCTTATCCTTATCCTAACCCAGAAAGACATGAGTTATTAAATTAACTTCTCAGCACCAGGTGTGGGATACCAAAGCATAAGTTTCTCAGGTGTCCTCAGAACATCAGACACTATTACCTTTGTTCTTGGTTGCCCACCAGATTAGGCAGTAGAATCCTCTTGCTGATAATACAACATAATTTGGTTGAAGCACCTGGAGAAATCTAGTTAGAACTGAACCGGAAACTTCCTCCCTATCAGCTAGCTTTCATGGTGCAAAGTGTTATTTGAACCACTGGGGGAAAGAACCAGTCAATGAACTTACCCAGACTGGACCCTGCTAGCAACCCACCAGGCCAGATGTGGCATGGCTTTATGGGAGTAATCAATTATTTTCTGAGTGGGTTTGTGGCCTGATCCACAGGAGAAAATTCATGCCTGCTACTGTAAAACTAGTCAAAAATCCCATAAGGCTCAGAGCATGGGTTTATCTACCATGCTTGTTTTGTTAAAGAAAATTCATGGTGTTAAACTGCCTTACTGCCTTGTAATTATTAATAGTTGTAGCCATAGAACTGGACTGATCTCAGCCTTGATTGGAGAAACTTCTTCCTGAAATGGGTATTAGCCAATGTAGAGATATAACTTGTTGAAACAGCTACAAGTAAGTTACTTACTATTGAAGGGTCAGTCCTAAATGAGACCTTTATATAAAACTCCGCAACTGCAGGAAACATTGCTAGAGGACATGTTGAAAGAAGGTAAGTTTCAGAAAATGGGGAAGAGTGCTACAGAATGCTTTCTTCCAAACATGATGTGGCTGTGGGACTCTTGAACTAACAACAGCTCTGGATACCTTCACAAGACAGCATCATTCCAGTCACTGATTCCTTCATTGATAAGTGAGGGATTATGAGGCCCCATGTATGTGAAGAGCTATTAGGAAAGCAGAGGACTTACTCCAGGGGTGTGGCCATTGGCTGGTTGCCACGGCTCCTACAGGCATCATTGCCTAGGATATGTAGGTAATTGAGAAGATAAAAGAGGACATGAAAATAGAAAGAGCACATACTGGTGGATATCTGAGGGGACAGGAGTTGAGAGTGGGTGTGTTCAAGATACATTTACATCGTATATATGTATAATATTATCAAGGAATAAAATTAAAAGGTTTCTAGAGATATTTCAAACACAACACATTCTTCCTGTCTATAAAAACATCTGAACATCCAAATAATGAAAGTTACTTTTAAGGAAATGATAAGAAATATAGCAAGTACTCATATATGTCATTGCAAATAAGGAAATTAAAAATTAAAAGGAATCAAGAAAGAATGTTGACCATAGTATCTTTTAAACCTGGAATAATAATAACACATGACATTAAATAAAATAATGTTTGTACAGTACTTGACACATGTAATTGTTTTTGGCAAATCATTTTACTCAACAATCCCCAACATGTCTAATATACTAGTATATACAAGAAAATGAAGTAAACCCCAGAGATATAGTTAATGGTGGAGTTGATATGCTGACCATCAATGAGTCCAGAGAAAGTAGATTTAACTCTAATATTTAAGACCTTTTGAATTTATTAGAAACACAAACACAACCTATGTATATGAGAGCAAGGACTTAATTTATTCACATATTTTATTGGATCAGTCAATAAAATACAGCACAATCTGCTAAAACATGTTTTATTGAGAAACTAATTATATCACTCTAATGAAACAGGGTGATCTAAGACTCTTAGTACCAGATGGCAAATCTTAAAAGTTCATGCCTTGTTTCAGGTATGAGATATAGACACTTAGAAAACAAAACCAGGAAACAAATTAAGCATAGTCAGTGGAGCAGGGCAAACCTATTACAAGCAGCAGTTAGAAGCACAGTTGGGTGGGAATAGAATTCAAATAGTAACAACTATGTGGTAATTCAGGTAGGTGATACCAACATTGAAGGGAATAACAGATGTCCTCAATGGCAAGTGCAGAAACAAACAGAGGAGGCCTGGTGGCAAGAAAGATTAAACAGTGATGAGATAAATTATGTAGAACACAGTGTAATGTTACTAAAATGATATGAATGCATTTAGAAAAGAATATTGTCTTGGGAGTGTGATCCAGGTAAGGGTGGGATGTTTGCTAATTGTCAATCATATTCCATACAAACTTGCATTACTGTAGGACATATTATTCTAGTGCTTCACTGTACTGATCACATACACTGCAAAACACTCTTTTACTTCTAATATCAGCATCAACAGCTCTGTGGGTAATTATTTTATTCCCAGATGTACAAGTACAGAGATGGTTTTAATTTTTGGAGATCAAATGAGCTATGAAGTGAAGAGCCAGAATAAAAACAAATGCTAGTTCTGGAGTTCAGTTTTATAACCAATAGAAAAAAAAACATGTTGTTGGAATTTTTATTGTCACTCTAATTCATGCTGAAATTCCTACTGCGCATGTTAGCAGGTAGGAACTTTGAGGAATGAAGTCTGGAGGGTTTTATCCTGCTGAATGAGATAGGAGATCTTAATAAAAAAAGCTACATAAAACTACCAAGGCTCCTGTTTTACAATTCCATGAAATAAAAGCACAACACTGCTTCTTGTTCTGTGGGCATACAAGGTTCCATCACCACAACAGACTGTACTATCAGCAAACACTAAACCTGCTGACATCCTAGTCTTGCCTCCCAATCTAACCAACTGTTAAATAAAATTCTGTTTGGTGTATATTGCCATCTCAAATCTTTCACTCTAGGAACAGGAATGGCTGAACATCAATCTTGCATTGGAAAACAAGTAGCTAGCAACAGAGAATATGGTAGTAAATATAACAAAGTAAGTCACAAGGTGGAGAATTTGATAAGTGCAGACAAAGTTCTGGTCTTTGGCACAATAGGTATAAACTACTGAGCACATTGTGTGATAATAAATACCATCTAGGAAAATAACAAGTATTGTAGGCTGAAACACAACCCCCATAAATTCATGTGAAGTCTCAAATCAGTATTTAAGAATGTGATTATATTCAGGATAGGATATTTATGAAAGATATAAGCTGGAAGGAAGCTGTAGATAGCTACTTTGCCAAGTACCTTAGTCTTTGACTTCCATTCTCTACTATTGCACTAGCTGGTCAATGATGCTTGCTTATGGAAGTCCTAGAAAACTAACACAAAGATCAAGATGTAGGAAATAGCAAGATGAGAACATACTTGGGGATAAATTTGATCCAATAGAGATAATGTCCAAAAATTAGGTCTGGGCCAACAAAACAGAGAGATTAGTGTGTCTGAAACAAAGAGTAAACAATTATTAATATCAAAATTAGTTGAATTCTCAACTATTGCTCTACAGCTTCTTGCAATGACAGGACTATAATTTAAGGAGAATCCAGAGACATCACAGATGCCTGTTCAGTAGAGAAACCATTTGAGCAGGTGTGACAATAGCAAGATTTTAGTCAATGCTCATGGCACATGCCAGTATCAAGTGCACATAAGCAATCTTACTGTTTACATCCCTCTAAATGAAACTGAAGTAGATGTTAGGCCCAAACTAGGTCGCCACAGCTGCATTTGTCTTGCTTCTTTCCCTGATGAATGCCTCAAAAATAATGGTGAAAATGTCCTAAAAATAATGTAGTCCAGAAATCTGTTACTCATAGAGGACACTGAGTCTTACTTAGCCTTCATTTCCAATAACAAACCTCCTTTAAATAAATATCACTTTTTTTGCTCTTCACCCGTGATTTTATTTTCAAACATTTGTGTGTCTTTAGCAGAATCTATGTCCAATGGTGAAAAAGATGTGCTCCTTTGAATTCATAGAATTAATCTAGGAGAATAAAACCTACAGTCTTGGTTTTCCTTAGTGTTGTGATCACCCACACACACACCTCTTGAATTTAAGACAAAGAAGTGCAATAGTTATCTCGGAGGGTGAAATCCTTGCTTCACTTCCTGTCTTTGTAATGTACATAGGCATACCTCCTTTAACCAACACCCACAGCTATAAATAATTTAGTTTTAAAAGGCAAGTCAAAAGCCTAGATAGGCATAGACCTATGCCTTCTGCACCATAGATAGCCAAGCTGTGACTACAAAAGAAATTAATTTGGGGCTTTCTTGGTGAATACATAAATAGTAAGAAAATGATATACCACTGTCAGTGATTTGGAAAAAGTTGGTGCTCCAGCCATAATTTTCTTAAACCACAACCTAACACAAATCAAGTCTTAATTCTTTTTAGGTCTATGAAGGTAAGAGAAGTAAAGAAATAGCAAGATAAAAGTTTAATGCCAGTAAAAGTTGTTTCAAGAGGTTTGAAAATCAAAGCCATTTGAGTACCATAAAAGTGCAAGGTATTGAGGCAGAAACCACAGCAAGTTATCTACCTAAGACAACTGATGGAAATGGATACATTTTTGAAAAATGTTACCCTCAAATGCAACAACCTCCTAGTTAAAAAAATGGTATCTCAGATTTATTTTGCTAGAAAATTCAAAAGACCTGGCATTGGAGATTAGAGAATAGTATGACTGCTTTTAGAGATTAATGGAGCTGACTTTATGTTGAAGCTAATACTTATTTCCCATTCTGAAAACTCTAGAGCCCTTACAATTGCCCTACAGCTATATATTATATGAATACAAAAGGAAACATGAAGTCTGAGTGACAGAACATCTGTTTCAAACATGGTTTTGTCTACTGACTACCGAAGCACATTGTTGAGATCTATTGCACAGGGAGAATAAAAAAGGATCCTGTTCAAAATATTACTGCATTGTCAATGCCACTCACAGAAAAGTTCAGATGGAGATAAATTGGTTCCCATTACTGTAATTCCCATTCCATTGCTCATGGATCAATAATTTTTACTTTCAAGTCTTATTATTTAAGAAATACATTTTATATGGCTATCGCTGACATAATGATTGTTTTAGCGGGTATAGGGAAAGTATCTTGAAAATGGTCCTGGGAAAAGTCATCATTCTAGAAGCCATGAAGAGCATTTATGAGTCATGACAGGAGGACGACATCACAGATGAAGAGGAGTATGGGAGAAGCTGACTTGAATCCTTACAGATGATATGTCTACACTCCAGGGATGAGTTAGCTACAGATGTGTCTGAAGTTGTGAAATATCTATAATTACATTTGGAATGTAAATATGGTATTGAAAGCCTGCCATCCCATAATAAACATACACAAGTGAGGTGATAAAAGTTAGTTTCTTGAGATGGACACTATCCCCATGGAAGATACTTTGAAAACAGCAGAAGTGATATCAGAAAAGAGATTATCATAGATACTTAGTAAACAATTTGAAGGAAATTCTAGAATAGGTAAAATGCTATAAAGCTGAAATGCATGCTACAGAGAATTACATGGTGCAGAGAATGCTCAAATTATGGAATAGAATTGTCAATAGAATTATGATCCAGAAATCTTGAGGCAAGACCTTCTTCCAACAAAAAAATGTGGTTCAAATGTAAGTTCGTTAATAAAGTATAAGTAGTTAAGATATATACATGGTTTTACACATAATTATGTTGCACATTTATTACACCATGGTATAATGTAAACTGCCACCATTACACTAATACATCTTGCAGATAGGACAGCATTGTAGATCAAAGTATTTGTGTCTGAGGTCATGTTATGTTTCTCCTTTGGTAGCATGCAGAGTACCTTCAGATACCAAGCAAATTAGAGCATAAGGATGAAGGTTTTATGTAGGCATCAGCTCAACTTCTCCATGTTCAATGAGTTGTATGGGTGTTGTCTTCAGTAATGGGGACTTGCTATCAGCTTATGGAGAGCAATCAATAGTCATGGCAACAGCTAAGGTTGTTTGGAGTTTCCCCCATGGGACCTCTTTTGTCAACAACCCAATTGCATGTAACCCAATCTCAGTACCGAAAGTTTCATTTAGTGACAAAAGATGGCAAGTTGGGACTCTGTCTCCCCCATTATATGATGATTTCATTTAGATCGCCTTTACATGTGTATATATGTTAGGAATCGTCTACTGTATTGTTTGCATACTGCCTCTCAAATGGCCCTTAATTTTATTCCTCCCTCTTCCTTCCCTTTCCCCAATTGATTCTCCCATTCCAGTCTCCCTCCCAATCCATATATAACTATTCCATTTCCTAGAAAGATCTATCTTCCCTGCCTGTAGTCCTTTACTCTATTCCTAAAGCCTCTGCTGTTCTACAGATTGGGACTTGCTTATTATTAATTTAGCAGTTAATATCCACGTATAAATGAATACATACCATATTTATCTTTCTGGGTATGAGATACCTAACTCAAGATGAATTTTTTCTCGTTTCATCCACTTGCCTGCAAATTTTATGATTTCGTTGTTTTTAACAGCTGAGTAATATCCCTGTATCACATTTCTTTATCCATTCTTCTGCTGAGGGACATCTTGATTATTTGCAATTTCTGCCTGTTATGAATAGAGCAACAATGAACATAGTTGAGCAAGCATCTCTGTGCTAGGATGAAGCATCTTTGGGTATATGCCCAAGAATAACAGAGCTGGATCTTGAGGTAGATCAATTCTCATTGTCTTGAAGGACTGCCATGCTGATTTTGATAGTGGCTGTACAAGTTTGCACTTGACCAGCAATGGGTGTATACTCCCTTACTCCACATCCTTGACAGCATGAGCTGTCATTTGTTTTGTTCATCTCAGCCATTCTCGTGGGTATAAAAGAAAATATCAAAGTAGCTTTGATTTGCACTCCCTTATGACTGAGGATGGTGAACATTCTTTAATGTTTCCTAATTATTTGAGTTTCTTCTGTTTAGCTCTGTGTCCCATTTTAATAGGGTTATTGGATTTCTTGATACCTAGTTTTTTTTATTCCTTTGTATATTTTGGACATTGGCCCTCTAATAGATGTATAGTTGGTAGAAAATCTTTTCCCATCTGGTAGACTGTAGTTTTGTTGGAATGTTGTTGTCTTTTGCCATATAGAAGCTTTTCAGTTTCATGAAGTCCCATTTACTAATTGTTGATAATTGTTTAATAATCAGTGTTGTGATAATGGTTTTCTGTTCAGAACATGGCACAAAGTTCCTGTAAGCAACAGACCAGCATCAGGCCTGACTTTGGGCCCACTCCTTTATATGGAACCTAGTCTTGACACTACTTGGATGACCTAGAACCTGAGCCTAGAGATCTCAGGGACCTAGTATTAAACTAAAAACTACTGTTCTTAATAAATAAATAAACAAACAAACAAACAAACACTGGATCGCCTCATTCAGCCTTAATAGAAGAAAAGGTGCTTAGTCTCACTGCAATTTGATATACCATGGCCTGTTACCCATGGGAGCCTCCTCTGTCTCCTTTGAAGAGAAACAGAGGAGTGGATGAGGGAGGGGAAAATGAGAGGAGAAGGGGGGGGGAACTTTTGGTCAGGGATGTAAAAACAAACAAACCAATAGTAGCAGTAAAATCACTCCTAACAATACTCTGTTACACTCAGAAATCAGTGCCTTGCTCAGCCATCATCAGAAAAGCTTCCTCCTGCAGCAGACGAGAACACATAGAGACCCACAGTCAGACATCATGCAGAGAGAGAGAGAGACCTTGGAATACTCAGCCCTAAACAGAATGTCTCCATCAAGTCTCTTCCTTCAGGACTCAGGGAAGCCTGTGGAAGAGTAAGTAGAGAGAATGTAAGAGCCAGATGGGATGGAGAACATGAAGAACACCAAGCCTTTACATTAAACAGGGTTGAGGCACAGGTAAACTCACAGAGACTAAGGCAGCAGGAACAGGGTCCCTACATAAGTCTGCACCAGATGGGACCCTAGAACTAAAAGAAGTAGACACATGACCTCATCTCTATCCCACTTGCAAATGAACTTTTACTTTTCTTCAAGGGAGTCTCATGGGGAAACAAACTACTCTTCAAGGTAGACTTCAGGCCCAACAGTAGATGGCCAATAAAAATGAACTCAATGGCATGTTTGGAGCTTCCTTTGGAGGTCTCATAATGTAGTGTCAGACTTTTGGGGTTTTCTTGTTTTTGTTGTTGTTACTGTTATTTTAATGTCTTTTATTTTTACTATTTTTATTTTGTTGCATTTGTTTATTTTTTCTTCTATATTTTTTAAATTGTTTTTCCATTTTACATTCCAACCCCAGCTCCACCTCCCTCCCCTTTTCCCACTCCGCCCACCTCCCCCTATTCCCACTCCCCATCCATTCCTCAGAGAGAGTAAGATCTCCATTTGGGGAGTCAAAAAAAGTCAGGCATACCAAGTTGAGGCAGGACCAAGCCCCTCTGCCTGTATCAAGGCTGAACAAGGTATCCCACCATAAGGAATGGGCTCCAAAAAGCCATTTCATGAACCCAGGATCAGATTAGTGACTACCCTAATTGCCATCATAGAACCTTCATCCAGTAACTGATGGAAGCAGATGCAGTGACCCACAGCCAAGCACTGGGCTGAGCTCCTGGAGTTCAGTTGAAGAGAGGGAGGAGGGATCATGTGAGCAAGGGGTGGGGGGGTGTCATGATCATGATGGAAAAAACGACAGCTGACCTGAGCTAAGCTCAAGGACTATGGGCTGACAGCTGGAGAGCCTGCAGGGGGATGGAAGTAGACCCTATGAATATGGGCGATAGTTATGTGACTTGATCTGTTGGGCAGGGGAGGGGGAACCCCCTGCTGACAGTGGGACCAGAATTTCTTCTCTATTTTTAACATACATACATACATACAGAGAGGCTTCCAATTCAGCATTTTTATGGAACTCCTGAGTGTGTGAACAAGTTAGTCTCTGGCTCTATATCTGTTTCTTGTGCCTTTTCTCAGACTCTCTATTTGTTTTACCCTATTCTGATTTGTTGATTTTGTTTTATCTTATTATATGATATTGTATTATATCATATTTTATAAAATATCATATTATATTTTAATTATCTCTTAGAAGGAAACTTGTTTGTTTTCTAATTAGAGAAAGGGGGTATATCCAGATGAGAAGGTGGATATATTATATAAGAAAATATATTTCAGTATATATTATATAGGAGAAATTCTATTTTCAATAAAAGGAAAAGTAACAAACAAAAGAAAAAAACAATAAAATATAAACACAGCTTTCATGCATATTATAGAACTTAAATATCTTGACCAGAGGTAGAACTGTATAGTACAAAATTATTTAAAAAATCCTAAATTGTATCAATACATTTCAGAAAAGTTAGGCATCCTATATAAAGGGAACCAAGCAGAAAGGAGTTTTGCCACATTGAAGTATACACTTGTCTTTGTCTAAGCTCTGCCACTACAACAGAATGCATGGATAATGTGTAAGCTACTGGCTGTTTTGGCTCATCTTACTCGATTTTATTAAATTCAAGAGCGTACCACCACCATCTGGCAAGATCTTCATGCTATATCATCCGTGGTAGTAGGGTGGAAGAATGTATATCAAACTGAAAGAAATTAACACACTTTTACCTGAAGTCCTAGATAACTGACCCACAATAGCATTAACTTATTCAGAAGGCAGAAATGGCATGATATAAAGCCTCCTCAAAGCTCTTACCACCAAGTGTTCTTGTATTGTGCATTAATTCCTAACACCTGAGCTTTAAGATATATATTAAAGTCATAGTGGTGCCATCTCACTGGGAAGCTGGGCCAATAGTGAGGAACTGACTTTTAAAAGGTCAGAATGTTATGCCCACAGCTTTCACCCTTCCACAAGTTCGTGGAAGGTAAAGAGCAGGCTTAGGCTTCTTAGATGCCCGTCATGCACATCTATATTAAAATGGTGTTATTAAACCCAAAGAGTAAAATTAATGAATAAATACAAAGTGTACATTTTGATCATTTTAAGGCTCACATTCAAATCAGATTCTGAAGACTTCCTTTGGTCTTTTCCTGCATATGCCAAACCTCTACAGAGATACTGCTGGCTTTTAGGTTCCACAGAATTGTACATTTTCCTCAAATAGTGGTTGTTATTTTAAGATAAGACAAGCTGTAGACAGAGGATTACATATATGCATAAAAGAATATTCTTATCCTCAAAGATTTTCAAAGGAAACTACAATATGACTAACAGCTTCAGCATACTTTTATTAATATGAGTTAGAATCCTACAAATACAATAAATATTCATCATTTTTCCTTGTTATACAGTATATATAATTTGAGAATAAAAAGAGACTATCTCTGCATGTTTTGAAATATTTAAGTTACACTTACTTTAATCTTTGAGTCCTACAAAGTAGTCTTTTATACGTAGATAAAAGAAATGGAAATGACAAATAAATTGGACCTTCTATCCACTGTTAGGTATTTCTGTTCAGAATTCAAGCCTTTTATACAGAGGGCAGAGTGAAATCCCAGGAACTCCTGCCCAGTATATCGTTGATATAACTATTTACTTTGACTATTTCAGTAAAATTAACCAGTTTACACCCATTTTTAAAATTTATTCTTTACATTCCAATCCCAGTTCCCCCTCTCTCCTTTCCTCCTACTCCCTCTACTCTCCACTCCTTCCATCTGCTCCACAGAGAAGGTAAGACCTGCCCTAGGAATTCTACTAAGTCTTTCCCATCATCTAGTTGAGGCAGGATCAAGGCACCTCTCCACTCCCTAACCCCTGTGTCTAGGCTGGGCGTGGTATCTCTCCACAGAATGGGCTCTACTAAGTCAATTTGTGCATTAGTGTTAGGTCTTAGACCCACTGTAAGTGATCTCATATATTGTACTAGTCACACCATTGTCACCTATATTAAGGAAGTGTAATTTGGTCTTATGCAGATTTCCCATTTGTCAGACCTGAGTCAGTGATTTCTCACTAGCTCGGGTCAGCTGATTCTGTTGGTTTCCCACATCATGGTCTTGACACCTTTGTTCATATTTTTGCTCCTCCCTCGCTTTGATTGTAATCCAGGAGCTTGGTTCATTGGCTCGCTGTGGATTCTGCATCAGCTTCCATCTGTTTCTGGAAGAGGGTTCAAGCATCTCTGGGGTTATGGATTGTAGGCTGGGTATCTTTTTTGCTTTATGTCTGTATCCACTTATGAGTAAGTACATACTATATTTATCTTTCTGGTTTTGGATTACCTCACTTAGGATGGTTTTTTCTAGTTCTTCCCGTTTGCCTGCAGACTTTAGCTTGTCATTGTTTCTTACCACTGAGAAGTACTCCATTGTGTAAATATAACACATTTTCTTTATCCATTCTTCAATTGAGGGGCATCTAAGATGTTTCTGAGATCTGGTTACTACAAATAATGTTGCTATAAACATAGTTAAGCAAATGTCCTTGTGGTGTGAATGTACCTCCTTTGGGTATATGCCCAACAGTGGTATTAAAGGGTCTTGAAGTAGGTTGATCCCTAATTTTCTGAGAAATCACCATACTGATTTCCACAGCAACTGTACATGTTTGCTCTCCCACCAGCAATGGAGGAGTGTTACCCTTTCTCCATATCCTCTGCAGCATAGGCTGTCATTGGAGTTTACATCCATTTTTTAATCCTGACTGTGTGTAGCCAGGAGATAGATACTGGTACCCTGGAACCGGGAAGCTCTTTCTGGTTCTTCAAGACCTGAAATCAACTCATATAAGCAGTAATGCCCAGGCCTTGTGTCATGGACAAGGACCCACATACCTTCTCTCTGTGCACCTCCTTTTCAGGCTCTTCTCAAATTCACGTCCTTTGAATGATGTCTCCTGATAGTCCCAGACCTCCTGGACTCTTCTCAGGCATCCCAAGGATGTGGTTTGGGCCCTACTTTCTAGTAAAAGAATACAAGTAAAAGAAATGCTCTCCTCAAGACACCACATCATTGCTTTTGCAGAACAACTTATGTTTTCAAAAAAACTTAGTAGAAGCCAAGTGTGACATACTCAGTCTCATTGTTTACATAGTGGCTTCAGGACTCTAAGCTGCCATCAGCACACTGATGATATTCTACATTGTGCTCATCTGTCAAATAGTAAATGAAAAATATGTAAAATATCAACTTACCATGTTTTAACCATATTTCAGCTGCTGATCTGCAGCATCCAATGGTAAGACTAATATTGCCTACCCAGTAATAGCACCCTGAGGATAAGTAAGGCCTAATACCCTCAATGCCACCTTATAAAGGATGATCTAGGATGGGTGTACCCACCTCAGATAAAAGACTGAGACTGTTCTTCCTGTATGTCTGCATGTCCCTCCTTCTTTTGCCATCCATAGACATGGAGATGGAAGATGTCATCATCTCAGATTGGAACTAACCATGTTCTCCTAGAGCAGCAGTTTTAGACTAAATAGAAGTACTTTTCTAGTTTCATCCATGGCCCTTCCCTTTTTGCAGCAAATAAGGACACTCTGGGGACTAAAGAGATTACTTGGTTATTAAGAACAATGGTTCTTTTCCAGATGACTTGGGTTCAATTCCTAGCATCCACAAGGTAGTCAACAACCCCGTGTAACTCCGTTCCATAGGATCTGTTGCCTCCCTCTGGCTTCTGTGGGTGCTGCACCCATGTGCTGGAAAAAAACCCTAAAGCACATAAAAGTAAATAAATACTATTTTTAAAAAGACAAATATCCCTAGCAAACTGTAGAAGAGAGAAAGATTCAGTTCAAGAGAATAAAATCATCTCTAACAGTATTTGCTGGGCATTAAGCATTGTTAGTTTGCTGAATAAGAATATGAATTCCACATTAGATGTTTGTGGCAAGAATACCTTGATACATTATTTTTCTTTAATTGAGTGCCTTACCAGGAGTGGCATGTTCATCCAATTAATTGACAGCTGTCAAACTATCCCTGTTTCATTTCCACTCAGATCAGTGGGAACTTGCCAGGAACTGGGCAACTAAAAAGGTAAGGCAGGGATGGAGAACAGATCAAAAACTTTTGGTTTTGTCTCCATGATCCTCAAATTATGTGGGACTCTAAAGAGCATTACTATCACACCTGATCTTCTACCAGAAGCAGGAGTAACTCAGGCTATAACCCTACTGCTTTCACAAATACAGGGGGGCAGCAATCAGTCAGCTACATCTCCCCAGAACTGAAAAGCAAACACAGCTGCTGTAAGTGACTCAGGGCTACTTAAGGAGACTTTGTTCCTGTCATAGAACCTACAACATCTGTCATGGCTGCCACTGAAGCCAAGGTTTCTGCTTTGGTAAACTGCTTCACTTGTGGCCATTGAAGATAGCTCATAATGGCTTTGGGAGGCTACCTTTTGTTTAACAACTTCTGATGACCCCACTACAGCCATTCCAGATGTTCCTACCTATATTGCACACATTGTTAATGAGGTCATAGAGAAGGAAACCTTTTATTGCAGTGCAGGAACAGGTTGTCCCCAGAACCCCAAGCACTGTTGTGACCAAGCAAAATGTTGTAAGACAAAAGGTGAGCTGGCAGGAAGCTTGGGCACATATATCTGGCTCTATAAGCAGCAATCCTCACATTTTCCTTGGGTCAGTTTGAGAGAGTTCCATCCTGCCCTCTGCATGACTGCACCTTAGGCACCAACCTTCTTCTGAAGGTTTTTATTGCTCAATTGAGGTTTTTTTTAAATCAAATTTAGAGTAGACTGACCTGGTAACACTAAGAACAGGCATTCTCTAGTACCATTAGCTCTGTCCCACCCAATGACTACAAAGTGAATAAAGAATTCAAGGAAATACCCGGGAGCAGAGATTTTAATAAAACTGAGCATGCAAGGAAGGACCTGTACAAGTATTGAAAGGTAAGAGATTAAAATGCTGACAACAGGCTACAGAGGCTGCGTGACTGCAGAATGTGAAGAGCTACATGTCAGGAGAACAGAAGATTCATAGAGATACAGGCCCAGCCACTGAAGGAGCTCCAGCATGTCACCACTGTCTAGCAGCTGTCAACTGCTGCTGACAGAGATGTTGACACTAGCTGCCAGGGGACTAGTCAACCAACATTCAAGGCCCAGGGTCATAATCCTGAGATGTGAGGGTCACTGCCACTGACTCTAAACGGTCTGCCTTCTACTATTTGTGATTCCTATCTGAACAGAGAAAAGAAACCTCTGCCACTTTGAAACACAAGATGCCCAGAAACAAGACCCGGAGAAGACAGTTCTAACACTAGCTCATTGTGTGAATTGAGGCTGTAACATTTACTGGTGCCTCTAGTAGTATTACCCTGCATGTTTGTAAACATTTGTTCCCATCTGTTCCCCCTCTTTCTGTCTTGCTTTATACCATTTTCTTACTTAAGCTTATGTCATTCACCAGCTCCTATTCTCTGTTTCACACATGCTCTTCATTAATTGCAACTAACATACTGTGTATTTAACTTGTTTATTTGATCCCCTTTATATTGCTATAGCAGCAACACCATGGGAAGGAATTTATCTGCTTTATTAACTAACTACCACATCCTCAGTACCTAAAATAGTGGTGGATGCAAAAGAAATGCTAAGTACATGTTTGTTGAATGAACTAATGGCATCCACTCTGCAGTACCTGAAAATATATTTTCATTTCAGTCCATTCACAATGAACGATAAAATCTCTATAAAATCATACTCCTCTGGAAAATGGTTCCCTAAAGAATCAATAGTGGTGTGCAACAAAAACAACTTCCTCCATTTAATTGCATTTATATTTCAAGAAGCAGCTTAAATGTTAATGTGGTCTCAATATCTCTTGGAACTACACAAGGAAACATGTTTTTCCTGTTTCTACATCACTTTAAACTGCTTCTAAAATAACATCTCAAATAGTTGATAGAAATGACAGGTTGACATGTGTATTTCCTCACTGATTGTGTAATTTTTAAGTGTAAGATCTGCCTTACATAGAGATAATTCAGTGTAATTTTATTAATCTTCAAATCATAAATACTAGAGTTTTAAGTATTGTGAGGTCTTTGGCCAGTATAAAATGTTAAGTAATAGACTCATAACTTTCACCTGGAAACTTGACAACCTTACAGTATTCATATTATTATAAACACAATTGTTTTTTTCTGAGATATAGTTTCATATACACAATCTAGACTCAAACATAATATGTAACTAAGGCTGACCTTGTGTTTCTGATCACTCTGTAGTACATGGTGGTACATGTAGGCATGTACCACCATGTCCAGGTGTATAATACCATACTTTAACCTACTATTGCAAACTATACATTTATCCATCTTCCTGAAAACCCCCTTTTCCCTATCCTTGTTGTTAGTGTCATCCATTTCAAATCTTTCCAAGTATGCATCTCACTTTAGTTCCTTCCTCCCTTTGACGGCTGTGCTCTGAATATCAACCTTCATTACTGCTGGGAGCCTTCTAACACTTCCCTTCAGAGGTGGTTTTCTGGGTGTAATCTGTTTTTTAATCTGAAAAGGTAACATTTTAAAAGCACAAATGTCACCATATATCATGGATAAAACATTTCCAGGAACTCCCAATGCTCTTAGGGTACAATTCCCAGCGTTTCCTAGTGGCACAAGTCTGTCTGTACCCTGTCCCTACTCAGCAGTCCAGACCTCTTACTTTTAACTTCTTACCTTCCATGTGAACTACTGTTCCACACTCTTAGGTCTAAATACTTCGCACACATGGTTCTCCTGTCTCCTATTTCCCGAATAAGATCTTACTCAGCTGTTACCTCTCAGTCAAATAGCATTCAGGGACAACAAACCAGAAGATAAAGTTAATGTTTCTGTTAATGTCTCCTTTATCACACATGATAGCTCATAATTCTACTTTGAGGGGTTGCTTGTCTCTACTCACAACATTATGGGTATTGTGGTATTCTAGAAAATGTTTTAGTTTGTAAGTTTGCCTATATGAGTAATTTGATTTTTAAAATGTGTTATGGAACTCTTGGACCAATTTGAGTTATAGGAATTTATCTGTAAGGAAATAGAATATGCATAGGAAAAGAGTATATAGGCACTGTTCTTTGTAATAGCAGTGTGCATGGGCATTCTTTCCATTGACTGCATACCACTTCTTTTCCAATCTAAAGTTTTTCAGTGAAAAATAAGGCAACAAGTTTGTCATTTCAGTGCAATGGCTTTTCATAACTTAAAGCAATGTAGGTTTCTTTACCTCCAAAATTTCATGATATTTAATGTCAGTTTTACAAGTACATAACCTTATGTGTCAGAGATTATGTCCCTATAAGTACTTATTTATTTTTAGCCTTTCAGGTCTTCTTACTGTGTTTTCTTAATGATGTCCACAAGCTGAAGTGTTACCAGGGTGTGCAGGCAAACATAAATGTTGATTAGTTTTCTGATGATATTGAAATAGGAATCACAATATAAACATAATGTAACACACCTATATCTTATTTTAAACTCTTTGGACTGTAATGACTACACTCCTGGAATGGATTGTTTTCAATGTTAATTAAATAAATACCTGCCTTTAAATGGTATTTTTCAAGTATGACTAATGCTTTGTCCAAAATCTAAAGAATCTGTCGTGGACTCATGTTTGAGAGTGGAAGGTGAAACTGGCCTTATTTTCTAAGAGTATGCATCAAACCCCCAGAATCATCAAACCTTTAAAATATCACAGCTGTGGTAAGTTCCTGTATTCAATGAGATATTTCAAGAGAAATGATCCAGACACACATAGATAAACACCACAGGTTCTCACATTTGTGGAAACAAAACTGCTGATCTCATTGCACAAAGTGGAATAGTGCTCAATAAGAGCTTCAAAATATGTAAAACTAAGAGATGGGAAGAAGTTCAATAAAGGGCTATAGTTAGAGAGGACAAATTACTTCTAGTTTCCTGTAGCACAGACTGATAAAACAATATATGACTTAAAGTGATGAGAAGAGTATAAAATCCCTAATACACAAGAATAATTAATATTGGGGCTAGAGGTATGGTCTAATATTCAGCATAGCGTATTGTTGCAGCGAACCCAGATTCATTTTCCAGGACCCACGAGAGGTGATTCATAACTGCCTCTACCTCTTGCTCCAATATGATCTGATGCCTCTTGCCTCCACAGACACTTGCACTCACATGCACATAACCTCACACAGATATACACACATACACACAATTACAAATAATAAAAATAAATCTTTAAGATGATTAACATTTTGAGAAACAAATGTTTACCAGCCTTATTTGATGATAATATAATATATACAGATAGCATTACTACAAATGCCTCAGTGAAAATTAAGACTTTATCTCAACCCCTGAAAGACATAGATCTTACAGGATATCGAGTTACATTCAATTGACTTGCTGTCATCAATAATAGGTCAGTGTATTTATAATATAATGTAGACAGTTTTAATAGGCAAGGATGATAATGCAACCACAAATATCAAAGACATATAGGGACTGCCTTGAAAATGGATAACAAATAGAAATGTAGTTTTGAGAAACTTGTTAGGAAAAGCCGAGCTTACAACAGATGGGACTTTAATGGTAATCGTGGTGCAAGCTCAAAAAGAAATGTCAGGCTGTACAGAAAGATTCAGTTTCCTCCGAGAACACCTAAATGACAACAGAATGCAGGTAGAAGTGTGAATGGTAAAAGGTCATTTGAAAAGAGCCCAGTTAAGCACAATGAATATGTTATTGGACAATAGAGAAAAAGCAATCCTGATTATAAAGTGGTATACACTTGACTAGATTGTATTGTGTGCTAGTGTTTCATGGAAACTAGCATTGGTACAATAAAATTGGATATTTAGCTAAGGAAATGTTTAACAAAAACTTGAATAAACTTCTTAGCTCCTCTTGACTGTATTATAAAATGCAAAGAGAGAAAATTATGAAAAATTCTAAAGAGATATGAAGAGACTGAATGGAGATCTGATTCCTTTCTACTTTAGAATTGTCTTCAAATTGTTGACTCTTTTTGTATAGTTTAACATTTTCTGAATAGTTTTCCCAGAGAAGCCTACCTCTAGCTCTGTGGTAGTTTGAATCTAATTTGGCTTCCAAATCTCATGGAAGTGGCACTATTAGGAGGTGTGCTTTGTTGGTGTGGGCATGGCCTTGATGGAAGAAGTGTGTCACGGGGGAGGGGGGAGTGGTGTTGAGGTTTCCTATGTTCAAGATTCCACCCAGTGTTTCAGTCAGATTCCAGTTGCCTGCAAGATGTAGAACTCTCAGTCGCTACTCCAGCACCACATCTGCCTGCATTCCACCGTGTTCCCTGTCACGATGACAATGGACTGCAGCTCTGAAACTGTAAGCGAGCCACCCCAATTGAATGTTTTCTTTATATGAGTTACCATGGTCAAACAAGACCATTATTTTCTCTCTTTTATATTAAATATATCCTACTTGAAATAGCTATTGTTCTTTTTAAATTTTATCTTGATCCACTGTTCTTTGTTATGTAAATATTTTGTGTATTACTTTGCAAAATATATACGTATAATATCATATATGTGTAATTACCCATTTGATCAAGAACATTTCAACATGGTGAAGTACTCACTAGTTATACCTTAGGTTTTTTCATCTGGGATAACTAAGGTTAAAAAAATGATTTAAAATTTTCCTGACTCAAACAACTATTAAGCAATAGATACAGGATTGGCAACAGGCAGTTTGATTTCAGTGTCTGGGCTCTTAATTACATTACCAATCTAGGAATGTGTTGTGAATTTAGTTGGAACAGGGCATAAAAGGACAAAAGAAATCAAAGCAGTATTTAAAAGTGGATTCAGAAGAGGCTAGGCTGGCATAAATTTATGTCTCAGAAGAGATGCTTGAAATCAAATGCAAGTGGACCTCTCTTATAAGTAAAAAAAAAAATGGTTTCCTAAAATTCACTGGTTTTGTCCAAGGAAGATACTCATATTTATTATTTCATCTAAAGTTGTTTTGCAAATCTTTTAGAATTAACTGAAAAGTAAAAGAACCTGTCTTCTCCAAGCAGAGTGAGCTCTGGTAACCTGTGCTGCCTCCTGAGACAACCTGGGGTAATAAAACAGCTGCTTGTGATAAATGCATAGATGTTAGAGTCAGATCTGCACTTGGATACAGAGTAATTTTTAATAATAACATGACATTAGACCAATCTATAACTCAAGGTAGCATTTCAAATATAAAAGTGTTAATGTCACACTCACATAATGTTAAGTTGGACTGGGTGATACCATTGAATGATTAGTTTGTTGTTGAAGAAATCTGAAAGGATCTTCCAAAATGCCTAGAGTCAAATGGCAGTGGGAACGCAAAAACAATCTGTCTGTCAGACACAGCCAAGTTTTGTATCTGTGAGTGATTGTATTTAAAACAGAAGTTGAAGATACCACCTGAGTATGTTTGTGTTAAACGGTGGACAAGGTCTCAATAGCAGGTGCAAAAAAACCCCTTTGCCACCCAGAGCTCACTATTCAGTAAGAGTTTTGGAACACATAAAAAGTAATGTAATGAGACTCCTAAAAACTCAAAATGATAATGGTGTTGACAACAACTAAGGTTGTTTAAAAAATTAGCTGACATCTGAAAGTATTAAAAAACAGAGGTATTGGTAAATAACTGATTTATTCAGCTCAAATGAAGCAAGAAAGAACTGCATTCAAAACCAATAGAAGAAAAATAATAAGAGTCAGAGTTAAAGTTAATAAAACAGATTCTAAAGGAATAATACAAAGGATATATCAATCAAAAGGAATTTTTAAAAAGTAAGCAAAAGCAAACACATGAGAGGTTGGAGACATGGCTCAGTCATCAAATGTGCACACTATTCTTGCAGAGGACCAGAGTTCAGTTCCCAGTACCCATGGTAGGTAGCTCAGCAAAACCTATAACTTCAGTTCCCCCACTACACACACACACACACACACACACACACACACACAATTGACTAGTCCTTAACCAAACTGAATAGAAGAAAAACAATTAATGAAATGGAAAATATAACAAGATACCACTAAAATGTGCAGCATACTTATGGATTATAGATGAAACAACATCAAATTTTCTTTATCCATTTTTCTGTTGAGGGACATCTAGGTTGTTTCCATTTTCTGGCTATTATGAATAAAGCTGCAATGAACATGGTTATGCAAGTGTCCTTGTAGTAGGATGTGCATTCTTTGGTTATATGCCCAAGAGTAGTATATCTGAGTCTTGAGGTATATGGATTCCTACCTTTCTGAGAAAAAAATCATATAGATGTGTGGATCTCCCTGGAAGGGGAAATAGAATAGTTATTACTGACGAAAAGAGATGACTGAGGATGGTAGCAAGGGGATTGGTAGGAGAGGAGATCGGGTGGTGGGAGGGAGTGCAGGGAGAGACAGCTGGAATTTGGTGTGATTGGGGAATGGAGTGGAAAGACAGTGCGCGGGAAGCTTCCTGGAATCTTGAAGGTGATCCTAATGAGGATTCCTAGCAATGGGGGATTTGGAGTCTCAACTGGATGTCTCTTGTAGCCCAGCAAAGCTTCCAGTGGTGAGACTGGGTTGCATTCAATTAATTGTTGGCCAACTGGGTCCCATGGAAATCCCTAAGCAATCCAGACTTTTCCTGAGACAAGGGATTGCCTTTTTCACACTGACATGAGAGATCCATTGCTAAGGACAACACCCTCACAACTCACTGAATTTGGAGAAATTGAGCTGGAGCCTCTATGGGCCTCCACCCTTACATTCTAGTCTCTTTGATGTAGGAAGATACTCTGCAGACTACTGAAAGAGAAAAGTGGACACCAATCCAGCCACTTAAACTTTGGCCTCTGTTCTTTCCTGGCAACTAAGTATGGTAATTGCAATGATGACCCAGAACTTGTGGGTGCAGCCAACCAACGTCTGATTTGACTTAAGGCCCACTCCACAAGAATCCATACCCGACATTGCTTGGGTAACCAAGAACTAGAAACTAGGTATCCTAGAGCCCAACAGTAAAACCAAATACTACTTGTCTTATAAAATGATCCCTAATGATATTTTGCTCTACTCTTAGGTCAATTTCTTATACAGTCATCATCAGGTTTCCTCTGGGAGCAGATAGAAACAGATACAGAGATCCACAACCAGACATTACTCAGAGAAAGCAGGGGGGGTCTAAGTGGGAGATCATGATTAGATTCCTCCCCTTATAGCTCAGTAAATCCTGTGGAATAGGAGGCAAATTGATTGTAAGAGCAAGAGGAGATGAAGGATACCAGGAGAACAAGGTTCTCTGAATCAACTAAGGAAGGCACGTATGATCCCTTTATGTCTGATTCAGCAAACACTGGACCTACATGAATTTGAACCAGATCTTCAGCATATATATTACAGCTATTATCTTAGTATTTCTATGGGACTCCTGACCATGACAATAAGTAGGACTCTGATTCTTGTGCCTGTTCTTGGGACTTTCTTCCTCCTGTTGGGTTGCCATGTTCAACTTGGATAATAGTTTTTGCTTTACCTTATTATGTTTTATTTGATCATGTTTGCTTGTTACCTCATAGAAGCCTTTTCTTTCCTAATGAGGGACAGAAATGGGGTGGATCCAGAGGAGAGGGAAGAGGAGGGGAGAAGCACTTCTGACTAGTAGAGGGAGGGGAAGCTGTAATCACAATATATTGTATGAGAAAAGAAATTATTTTCAATAAGAGGTGGGATCTAGGAGTCTTAAGATCCAATGATCTCTCAATAGCGCCAACATCTGGACACACAAGCCTCTGATGGGAATACTGTATATCCAAACTACAGTATACACAAAAAAATTCCAGGAACTGTCCACCTTTCTTTTCCTTTTAAGACCATCTTATAGTGATAATTAGTATCAATATCAATAACATGTTGATGAGTTCTCATAGCAGGAATTAATAATCACTCAAATTTGGGAAAATATACTTTTTATTTATTCTCTCCTCATTAGTAGCAAGACAGTTTTAAGAAATCTGTTCGGGCATCTTTGCCAAAGTTACTGTCAAAACCTCTGACTAGAATAGATTAAAACCAATGCCTTGTATTTCCTGAAGGTCTAATATTTGGCATGATTTCTCAGAGACCATACTTGACTCCTTTCTGTTCACATTGTCTCCCAGCCCTGATGTGTAATCAGGGAAAGAAGGCCTACCCATTTCAGCAACAAAAACAATTACTTATAACATTTTCTGGAAGGGTTGTTTTTCCAGTCTGAATACTCATTAGCTATTATTAGATACATTTGTCAATTTTCTCTTCTCAGCTGTCAGTTTAAAACTTTCATTTTCTTATGACAAGTATGGGTGTAATGGTACTTTCAGATTCACTTGACAGTTTTTGAGAAAAAAATTACTGATGTTTGTGGTGATATATTATTTATAATTTATTAAAGCTTGCCTGGGGATTCAGAAAGCAAAGTCAGCCTCAAGATATAGAGACCAGGCAGTTGTGGCAGACATCTTTAATCTCAGGATTCAGAATTTAGAGGTAGATGGGATCTCAGTTTAAGGCCACCATAGCCTACACAAGAGTGAAGCATAAAAGAGCTCATGCCTTTGATGACAGCACCTGGGATCATACACCTTTAATCCCAGCATTAGGGAGGTACATAAGACAGGAGTAAGGTCTCACAGCTGGCATTCAGTCTCAGTATTCTCTAGCCATGTTGAGGAAAGCATAGCAGTATGGGATTGAAATCTGAGGTTTGGGGGAGACAGGATCAATTTTCAGTCTGAGGTAGAGTAAGAGCAGTGGTCAGATGCTTTGCTTTTCTGATCTTGAAACTTGAACCCCATTATCTGTCTTTGGGTCTTTTATTTTTTGTCTTACAAATGCCAGGTGCTAACATTCCTATTGCTTCTTAAATTCTGTTTAAGATGCAAACACTTTCATTTAAACTTTATTTTTTCCTTTTTTAATTTAAATTAGAAACAAGCTTGTTTTACAAGTTCCTTCTACCTCCCCTCCTACCCTACCCTCCACTGGTCCTCTATTCAGTCCCCTTTCTGCTCTCCAGGGAGTGTGAGGCCTTCCATGGGGGATCTTCAAAGTCTGTCATATCATTTGGAGCAGGACCTAGGTCCTCCCATGTGTGTCTAGACTGAGAGAGTATCACTCTATGTGGAGTGGGCTCCCAAAGTCCATTAGTGTACTAGGGATAAATATTGATCTACTACCAGAGGTCTCATAGATTGTCGAGGCCTCCTCACAGATACCCACGTTCAGGGGATCTGGATTAGTCACATGCTGGCCTCCCAGCTGTCGGTCTGGGGTCCAAGAGCTCCCCCTTGTTCAGGCCAGTTGTTTCTATGGGTTTCTCCAGCCTGGTCTTGACCCCTTTGCTCATCATTCCTCCCTGTCTGCAACTGGTTTCCAGGAGTTCCGTTCAGTGTTTAGCTGTGGGTGTCTGCCTCTGCTTCCATCAGCTACTGGATGTCACTCCATCATCTAAACTTTAAACAAGCTAAATTTTCTTCATCCTCTTATGAATTTCTTGTGTTCTCTCTCTCTCTCTCTCTCTCTCTCTCTCTCTCTCTCTCTCTCTCTCTCTCTTTCGTGCGCGCGTGTGTGTGCAAGTGTGTGTGTGTGTGTGTGTGTATGTAGATATTCACATGTGCAGGTAGGTATGTGTGCAGGCCAGAGTTTGTCCTCAGATGTCATCCCCATCCCCAATCTCTCTCCACATTACTTTTTGAGACTGGATCTCCCAATGAACCTGAAACTCAGCAGCAAGAGTGGCTGGTCCATGAGCTCTAGGAGTCAATCCGTCTGTCTCTGCCTCACTGCCCCCAGCACTGGAGTTCCCGACACAGCTTTTTTTATCAATCCTATCAACTCCTACCCTCTTGCTTCAACAGCAAGCTGAGGTATCACTTTAGGCCCTCTTGGACCTCTTGTAAAGTTTACATCTTATGAAGAAATGCATCATGGGCTGTGGATGGAGATGACTCAGTCAGAAAAGTTCTCGCAATGCAAGGATGAAAGCCTGAGTTCAGATCCTGAGCACCCACATAGAGAGTCTATGTCAGCTGCATTCCAGTAATCCTGGTGTTAGGGAGGCAGAGATTTGCGGTCACCGGTAAGATAGTCTTGTCTTACAGGTCTTACTGTATCAATGAGTTCTAGGTTCAGCGAAAGACCTTATCCAAAAACAAGGTATAGAGAGAGGAGGAAACCTATCATTGATCTCTAACCCCGACTCATATGGGCACAAACACAAACATGTACCACTATGTGTAAACATAGGGCAAACACACCCACTCACACATATGCACACATATCCTACAGAGAGAGAGAGATTGAGAGAGAGAGAAAGAGAGAGACAGAGAATCACTACTCTGGTATGCATAATGCTTCCCCAAAGTGTTCCATGCCAGTCTTTGCCCTTTGACCCCTTTGACATGTAAAGGAGTATATAAACAATGCCATTGATAACCAACAAGGAAATGTGAATCTTCGTCTCCCAACCTCAGGGAGATGAACAAAGGTCCCTAGCTTTGGCTTTCTGGAGCCTTCATCAGAGAACCCAGGTTAGTCATATTATATCCGGATTTTTGATCCCTAAGTCAATGAGCTAATAAATGTATGTTTACAAGCCACTAGGTAGTAGGCTGTTGGTGCATCAATAGAAACATACTATCTCCTCTTGTGAGTGCTGTATCATGGAACTAGCCTGTATTTCCCCTTACGTGGCAGATTTCACAGTAGTTAGAAGCACAAGCATTGCTTTCTTTTGTGACTGATCGGACCTGTAAAATACCTTTGCTTCCTTCCCTGTGGCTGCCCATGTCTTGTATTATGCCAGTTCTTTGGGAGAGATAGTCAATCAGAATAGCAGTTTCTGTTTTCATTCTCTGCCTTTAGGGAGGTGAAGTCATCAGCAAGGCAAATCCACAATGTGCCGGGTACTCTGATTTTAGCCAACTGACTCCCAGCAGATGTCCAAAAAGTCCCTCACTTTGCCTGTATGCCAGTTCCCTGATTGGTGTCAGGAATGCATCATGCATGGCTCCATCTGTTAGTCTGTCACCTTCAAATGTAAGATTCGTAAAGAAGATATATCTAAGTATTGGGTTTCAGTGGTAATAATGTGACTCCTTTCATGTTCTCAAAAATGCTGCCCGAATTGAAGTTGTTTTTAAAAATATGCATATTTGTGACACGAAGCACCATGTTTTGATATGTGTGTGCATTTTGAAATGACTAAATCAAGTTAATTAGCATATGCTTGGCCTCACATGTTTATCTTTTTCAGTGGTAAGAATGCTTATATCTATCCTCTTAGCAAATCTCAAGCACAGAAGACATGGCCTTCCTCCTAATTAAACCTTGATGCCCTTGGACCTGCATCTCTCTAATGACTCTCCTTCCAATCACCACAGGCTTTCTGCTAATCACCATTTGACCTTCTGTTTCTATAAGTTCAACATGCTTAAATTCTACACAACATATCATCATATAATAATATTTTCTGCCTGACTTATTTCCTCAATGCTCAACTATGTTGTCACCAATGGTAGGATTTTTTTTATTTTTTAAATGATAATAATATTCAACTGTGAATTTACAGTTTTTTCTAGCCAGTCATTCACTGCTGAACACCTATGGTGATTCCACTCCTTGTTTATTGTGAATAATGCTCTTTTGAGCTAACAAAAATTGAAGATTTATTTTTTATTTTTTATTTTTTGGTTTTTATGAGACACGGTTTCTCTGTATTGTTTCAGAGGCTGTTGGTCCAGCCCGGCCTCGAACTCACAGAGATCCGCCTGCCTCTGCCTCCCGAGTGCTGGGATTAAAGGCATGCGCCACCACCGCCCGGCTGAAGATTTATCTTTAAGACACTTGATTCATTTCCTTGGCTACATATTCAGAAATGTGTTGTCTAGAACAGATACCAGTTTTATTTTTAAGTTTTCAGTCTCCATAATATTTTCCATAATGACTGTGCTAATTTATATCACAACTCAAAGTGTACAAGGTCTCTTCTTCTCCATGTTCATTCCAGTATTGTTATCTTTCACTTAAAAAAATGGTGATAGCCATTTTAACAGGTGCTAGCTCACTTGGTATAAGTTTTCATTTCCCTAGTGATTGCTGAGTTGGAATTTATTTTCATATATCTTTTGTCCATTTATTTGCCTTTTCCTGATACATTTTGGGCCCTCTGCTCATTTCAAAACAGGTTTTGTTTTTTTCACTGCTGAGTTCCTTACGTATTTCAGTAGTTGACTCTATCTTAATCAATTTTTCGCTGCTATAATAGACTATAACAGAATGCCTGAGGTTAGGTAATTTTTTTAATCCCAGACATTTATTGATTTACTTCACACACTTCCTAAGACCTGAAAGTGCAAAGTCAAATAAAGTAAAGTCCTCCTTAAAGCCATTCTTATGCATCATAGCATGGCAGGTCTAAGGTACACTCAAAACTCCTGCTCTTCTGAAAGAGTCTCATATCATACACTGAAGCTCCAACCCTCATCCTCATCAAAAACTAGTTAAGTCATAAAGACCCTATCTTAAATATCATCAACATGTGAATTTGGGAATTAAATATCTGACACATTAAATTTGAGATACATAATTCAAAACACACAAAAAAATCCTATTCGGATGTATGGTTTTAAAATATCCTTTTCATCCTACAAATTATCCCATCACTCTTGATTGTTTTCTTTGCAGAAACATTTCAGTTTGATATAACTCCAAGAATCTATATTTGCTATATTTACTTTCTTTAGGCACCAACTTGCCATACAAAATAATCTCCACAACCAATGTCTGTGAAGATTTCCCCTATTTTCTTTATACTCCTTTCATTTTTTTCAGCTATTTAAAGTATTTAGACGATTTTAAATTTGTGTATCTGTGTCTCAGGATGAGGCTGTTCATGCATGTGTGATGATCAGGGAGGCCCCTTTGGGGGAGTCAGTTCTCTCCATTTATGGGAGCCCTGAGATTGAATTCAAGTCGTTAGATTTGGTGGTAAGTACGTGTACCAACTAAGCCAACTTACTGGCCCCATAAGTAATACTCTTATTAGGACACTGAATTTATTTTTGTATATGATGTGAAATCATGTTCTAATCTCATTCCTCTGCAGGTGGTGATCCAGGCCAAATAACCCAATAGTCACTTGACACAAACCAATAGACAGTGAATGTTTACATATATTTGTGAGTTCTCTGTCCTATTTCATTGATAAATGTGTTGTTGTTATAACTACATCACACTGTTTTTATTATTTTGCTTTTGTAGCGTAGATTTTGAAACCAAGTATGGCAACAGCTAGTTTTATTCTTTTGATCATGATCTCTTTATCAAGTTAGGGTCTTTTGCAGTGCCATATAAATTAATACTACTTTCATATTTTACTTAAAAAGTCATTGAAATAGTGACTATGATTCCACTGTATCTCAGATCTCTGAGTTTTACAAAACTTTTAACAACTTGAATTATTCCAATTCATAAACACTGCTTGTCTTCACATTTATTGGGCTATTCTTATAATTATTTTATCAATGTATAGATCTTTTACCTCTTTTATTACACTTATTTCTAGACATATATAGTAAATATCTAGCATAAATGTGATCTGTTTATTTGATTTTAATATTCTCTAAGTACTATTAATATATAAGAACACTATTGATTTCTTATTCTACAACTTTTCTAAATTGATTCACACTAAAACTTTACAGGCATTTAATGGGGTTTCTCTATATATCATAGCCTCTGTAAACAAGAATAAATAAACATTTTACTTTCTAATTTGGGTGTCCTTTCTTTCCTTGGCATAAATACAGCTGCATCATTTCTATTATTTAAGCCATAATTATGATTTTTTTCTAGAGGAGCAATATATGTCTGGTTCTACTTATAAGAGAAAAATATAGGGAATTCATTTAGCTGAGATCTAACTTAGGAGGGATGATTTACGTTGTGTAGTCAAAACTAATTTTTAGAAAGAGAGTTGTGCCTGGGTTTATGATAACATCACCTTCATCTAGGAAGGAAGAAGAGAAAATGGAAAGTTGAGTTATTCTTGCCACCCCAGATTTTACAATTTGTTCACACTTTCCCAAAATGAGAATCTAGGTTCTATTTATTTAAAAAATGCTTGATTTGCTTGAGTAGACTAATAAAAATAGACTTTAAGATATTGACCCAAACCCACAGAAGACATTCTGCTACAGGGGGTAATTTAGTTACTGCCAGGAAGGCATTTTATAGAAATAATTAAGAACCCAAATCTTAAAAGAAACAGATTAAGGGTGACCTAATTGCATGAAACTTTTAAAGGCACAGAATTTCTTTCTGTTCACTAGAGATGGGAAAGTTGGGGTGGAAAAAACTTGACGGGGGGACTACAACATGAAGTAATTTCTGCTGAAAGTAACGTCCACTTGTCAACATTAAGGTCACAGTGCTTTGGGTAGTCAAAAGTATCATTGAATTCAGAATTAGAGAAGAAACAGGATGCCCAGTCCTTTAAACACAGAAAATTGAAACAATAAAAAAGGTGATAGGAGGCTTTGTTATTGTTGTTTTTGTTTCTTTGTTTATTTTTCTTGTTTGCTTGTTTTTACATAGACTCCAAATTGTGTTAATAGACATCTACGGAAGATTCCATCCAAAAGCAAAAGAATATACCTTCTCAGCACCACATGGAACCTTCTCTATAATCAACCACATACTCTTCAATAAAGCAAACCTCAACAGATACAAAAAATTAGAATAACCCCCTCCCGTTTCTTATCAGACCACCATGGCTTAAAATTAGAATTCAACAACACAAATTGCAAAACCCTAAAAACTCATGAAAATTGAACAATGCTCAACTCCATCACTCCTGGGTAAAAGAAGAAATAAAGAAAGAAATTAAAGACATGCTAGAATTCAATGAAAATTGAGGCACAATGTACGCAAACCTGTGGGCCACTCTGAAAGCAGTGATAAGAGGAAATTTCACACCACTAAGTGCCCACATGAAGAAACTGGAGAATAGCCACATTAGAGAATTAAAAGAACACCTGAAAGCTCTAGAACAAAAGAACACAAACTCACCAGGAGTAGTAGATGCCAGGAAATAGTCAAATTGAGAGCTGAAATCAATAAAATAGAAACAAAAGAAAACAATACAAAGAATCAATGAAACAAATACTTAGTTCTTTGAGAAAATCAACAAGACAGACAAACCATTATCTAACCTCACCAAAAGGCAGAGAGAGAGAACATGAAATCAGAGAAACATCACCCTTTTACAATAGCCACAAACAACATAAAATATCTCAGAGTAATGCTAACAGGTGAAAGACCTGTATAGCAAGAACTTTGAGTCCTTAAAGAAAGAAATTAAACAAGATACCAGAAAATGGGAAGATCTCCCATGCTCTTGGATACATAGGATCAACATAGTAAAAATGGCAATCTTACCAAAAGCAATGTACAGATTCAATGCAATTCCTATCAAAATCCCAGCACAATTCTTCACAGACCTTGAAAGGACAATTCTCAACTTTATACGGAAAAAAAGACACAGGATAGCCAAAAGAACCCTGTACAATAAAGGAACTTTGGGAGGCATCAGCATCCCTAACTTCAATCTCTACTATTGAGCTATAGTCCTGAAAACACCTTGGTACTGGCACAAAAATAGATGGGTAGACCAATGGAATCAAATTGGAGACCCTGATATTAACCTGCACACCTATGAACACCTAATCTTTGACAAAGAAGCTAAAATTATACAATGGAAAGAAGAAAACATCTTCAATAAATGGTACTGGCATAATTGTATGTTGGCATGTAGAAGACTGCAGATAGATCCATGTCTATTGCCATACACAAAACTTAAGCCCAAATGGATCAAAGACCTCAACATAAATCCAGCCACACTGAAACTCTTAGAAGAGAAAGTGGGAAGTACCCTTGAATGAATTGGTACAGGAGACTGCTTCCTTATCATAACTCTACTAGCAAGACACAGAGATCCACAATTAATAAATGGGACTTCCTGAAACTGAGAAGCTTCTGTAAGGCAAAAGATATAGTCAATAAGACAAAATGGCAGCCCTCAGAATGGGAAAAGTTATTCACTAACTCCACATCTTACATAGGGCTGATCTCCAAAATTTACAAAGAACTCAAGAAACATGTCCCCAAAACACCAAAGGATCCATTTAAAACTGGGGTACAGAATTAAATAGAGAATTCTCAATAGAGGAGTCTAAAATGGCTGAGAGGCACTTGAGAAAGTGCTTAACATCTCTAGCCATCAGGAAAATGCAAATCAAAACAATTGTGAGGTACCATCTTACTCAAGTCAGAATGGCTAAAATAAAAAATACCAATGACAGTTTATGCTGGAGAGGATGTGGAGAAAGGGAAATACTCGTCCATTGCTGGTGGGAGTGCCGACTTGTACAGCCACTTTGGAAATCAGTATGGAGATTTCTCAGGATAACGGGAATGAGTCTACCACAAGATCCAACAATTCAACTATTAGGCATATACCAAAAGATGCATATTCATACAACAAGGTTTCTCTTCCACTATATTCATAGCAGCATTATTTGCAATAGCCTGAACCTGGAAGCAACCTAGATGCCCCTCAACTGAAGAGTGGATAGAGAAAATGTGGTACATTTACACAATGGAGTACTATTCAGCAGAAAAAAAAACCAATAGGATCTTGAAATATGCAGGCAAATGGACAGCACTAGAAGAAACCATCCTGAGTGAGGTAACCCAGTCACAAAAAGACAATCTTGGTATGTACTTATTCATATGTGGATTTTAGACATGGATCAGGGGAGTGCTAGCCTACAATCCCACTGCCAGGGAGTCTGGGAAACAGGACCTTCATCCAGTGACTGATGGAAACAGAGGCAGACACCCACAACTAAACATAGAACTGAACTCCTGGAATCCAGTGACAGATAGAGAGGACTGATGAGCAAAGGGGTCAAGACTGTACTGGTCTAACACACAGAAACAGCTTACCTGAATAAGAGTGAGTTCTTGGACCTCAGACTGATGGCCAAGAAGCTAGCAAGGGACTGATCCAGACCCCCTGAATGTGGGTGTCAGTGACGGGGCCTAGACAATCTATGTGCTTTTGGGTTGTAGACAGTATTTACCCCTGGAATATAAATGGACATTGGGTGCCCATTCCACAAAGAGGGATGCTCTCTCTGCCTGGAATCTTGGGAGAGGGCCTAGCCCCTGCCCTGATGGGAATGACAGACTCTGGATATCCTCCATGGAGGGCCTCACCCTCCCTGGGGAAGGTAGTGGGGATTGAGTAGGGGCCTGATGGGCCTGGTTTGGGGGAACAGGAGAGGAGGGGAGGGAGAGGGAGTTGGGATTAACATATGAATCAACTTGTTTCTAACTTAAATTTAAAAAGAAATAAAATAACCACCTCATTGGTAGAAGTGCCTTGAATGTTATGGGTGTAACCAACAACTTTCAGGTTGGATTGAAGGCTTGTTCCCCAGGAGGGAATGCATTCCCAGATACTGTAAACCAGGCCCAAATCCCTTAACTGAGGAGGAAATATTGAAGCAGATACTGCTATCAATTTGTTAAATGGACATACTATCAAAATGCCTCCCACATATTTATCTTTATACACAGATAAGTGCAGCTGTCAACACTCATCACAAAAGCTTCTCTTACAGTGAACACCAAACTCACAGCTGTACAAAGTTCAGAGAAAAATTGAATGTGGATTGCCTTCCATGGGGGAATCTTCAAAGTCTGTCATATCATTTAGAGCAGGGCCTAGTCCCTCCCCTGTGTTTCTAGGCTGAGGGGGTATGCCTTTATGTAGAATGGGCTCCCAACATCCATTCATGTACTAGGGGAATACACATCTACTACCAGAGGCTCCAAAGATTGCCTAGGCCTCCTCCCTGACTCCCACATTCAGGAGGTCTGGATCAGTCCTATGCTAGTTTCCTAACTACAGTCTGGGGTCCATGTATTATTGCCAGGTTTTTCTCATCTTAGAGCTCTCTCCTGTGGAAATAAAACTTAAGGTTTTATAAATTAAAAATAAATATTTTATATCGATTGAGACTAGAGAAGGAGCATACTGTCTGCTGCCATCTGTACCACAGAAGTACATCTCCTGGTGTGCCATGTTAGGTACACACCTTTAGTAAGAAGACAATACTCCATGGAGCTGAGACAGTAATTCAAGATAAGGTGCTTAGCATCCAATCATGTGTCCTTAAGCTTGTATCAACAACACTAATGTAAAACCTAGTGTGCTATTTGATTTGTAACCACAGTGCTGGAGGAGGACGAATACAGGAGCCCAATGGTCAACCAGTCTAGCTAAAACAGTGAGTTCCAGAAGTAGCGGGGAACTCTTTCTCAAAAAACAACATGGAAAGTGATGGAGGAACGCACTCCCTGATGACCTCTGACGTTCACATGTACAAGCATGGGCCAGCATATCAACACACTTGTAAACACATGCATGCATACAACATACATACACAAACTCACACACAAAGACAAGCAAGCAGTGGATTTTAGGACACAAACTTGTTCCTTGGAAGGATCTGTGCTACCCATACTGGCTATATAGTAAAGCAGTTTATTCCTCTACTTCCATTCACTTCACGTTTCTAACCTTTTTATCTCAGCCCTTGTTACTTCCAAAGCTTTTTTTCATCCTTGTTTCATTGAGCATTTTTGTCTTCTCTATCACCATGCATGGAATAAGCCTCAAATGTATTAGAAAGCTACATTTCTCTGTTGTTCAGGCCTCTAACATCTATCTCAATACTTTCATTGCTTCATACACACACACACACACACACACACACACACGGTGCACACACTATTTCTGCTTTGCCAATGTTTGCTCAATTTATGGAGCAATCATGTTTGGAAGGAAAAACAGGTACCAAAGCACTCAAACCACATAGGCTTGTTGTTTTCTACGCAACCTTGCACAAATTCTAGTGATTTTAAACATATATTTTCCTCTATAAATGATAGTAGTGGTTTCTGTAATAGTAGAAATACAGCACTGTATTTTAATTTTCAAACTCACTGGACTTTATAATATCAAAACTCTACATTCTCCCATCCATCATTCTTGTATTCAAGTCAACATAGTGAATTCTGGGGAGTTTTCTATTTACTCTATTCCCATGAGGTATTTGAGACAGTGATACCCCTTGTGATAAATTTCTGCTTACCAAAACTGTAAGGACTTGCAAATAGCATTTTCTATGGAAATCATTATACCCAAAGAGTTTGAGAACTAAAGGAGATGTTTTCTCAAAATTGAAATAAAACATCAAAGATGAATATGTCACTATGTACCTAAGGCATTAGGCTGGAATGAGTTCTGCTATGCATGTGATGAACACCCAGAATCTGCGGGGAATTTAAATCTTTAGGAGTACATTTAAGTGAAAGAAGTCCCTGTGGCTAGTCAGTAATCATTGTGACTCTAATCAGCATTCACAAGTGACAAAGTCTGGAAGCTGCATCTGATGATGAAAATGGTTTATAGCAATAACAAGGAATGAGAGTCAGCTTGTCAGTAATGGGTATTGGATGCTGCAAGGACTAGCCCTTCTACAAACAGGCTGGAAGGAACAGTCTATGTCCCCCTTTTTTGCCTGTCTTCATTATAACGCAGCACTGTGGGACACTGGAAGCAGAGAAGGCAGATAGTCATCAGATACCAAACCCACTGGCACATTTACCATGGACTTTCAACTTCCAGAAATGGGAAAAATAATCTTCCTTTATATATAAAGGTCCCAATCTTCAGTGCTGTAACAGCACAATGGAACATGGCAAAGGATAGATGATACAACTGAAATTCACCTAAATTGTGCAAATGATTTTTTTCTAGAAAGAAGGATTGTGTGCAAAGCCTTACATTTTGATTGGTGTTATTTTATAATTTGAAGTGTTCAACAAGTGTATAATATTTTACCATGAAATAGAAACAGTAAATGCTGCCCTTCTGACACTTTCTCCTGTTCTCCCTCTAGTTGTCAAGGAACAATTGCTTGCCAAACACCAGGAAATTAACAGCAATTATCACCAGCTGGCTAGCTGCTTGCACTAGGCACCGGACTATAATCCACCCAGCATGAGATAGAAAACCTTGAAGGAATAAGGTTGATGCTTAATCAAAGTTGAAATATGAACATCAAGGGTTCAAATCTATGAAACTGGCCTGCTGCGCACAGAGTTCTCAATCCCGCAGTCAAAGCTGGTGATTTCATCAGGATCAGACCTCAGGGAGAGCCCACTCACAGTCCACCTTGGGGAGCAGGAATACATATCACTCCTTGAATCATTTCTGGAAATCTACCTAAGGTAAAATAGATTATTGGAGTAAGTGACAGCAATATTTTGCATTTGCTATTCTTAGAAGCGTGGACCCCAGCGCACAAAAGGCAGTGCCTGACAGCGTGAAAACAGACTTTCCTCAAACAGACAGAATCTCATGTATTCCTTATAGCCCACACCCACGTTCCAGCCTCTCCTTGTTGACTGACATGTGTGATGACCACATGAGAGCATAGTAACCCTAATTTTCAAGTTTTAATGCAATGGTATGAATAGCATCATACTTTCCTGCTCAAATTCTGATCTAATTTCAGCATACAAGAAGCAGAAGGCAGTCAGAAAACTTAAATGAAGAAAAGCACCTTTTTTGATGGCATCCTTATGACCTCTGATATGATCTTACTAATAATAGAGTCAGCCATAGTTCTGACCCAGCACGAACCAGAAGTTACACATTCAAACTCCTAGCTAGGACAAAAACAGGGCAGACTTGAGCTGTCTTTGGGGAAAAATGTAAAACAGCACCAGCTCTCAGGGTGTGGCTTCTGGACTGGCATTCTCAACATCACCTGAGAAATTGTGAAAAATAGAAATGTATGGGCCTACCCAATGAATCAAATCTCTGAAAAGGGAACCTAAATTCTATATTTTAAGTGTCTCTAGTTAGCTAACAGTAGTTAGTTCTGATATTCTGTATAAACAAATAAAGCTATCATCCACAGTAATTCTTTTTTGAAAAAGGCTTAAGGTTCCAACACACAGAAATGTCAAATGTTTACAGATATTGAAGTGCTAATTATCCTGATTTGCTGAAATACATTAAACACACCTCACACACATGTATACATACATATATACATATATAATTTTATGGTGTACACATATACATATAATTTTATGGTGTACACTATAAATATATACAAATATATCATGTATCAAAAGTTTTAAATATAGCATTTCTAGGTAACTTTGATCCATAATTCAGTTTTAAAATCACCTGGAAGCAAAAACTATACGTGTTCATTTTCCCTTTCTGAGTCTGCAATGATATCATCCACCACACAGCTGTGGGAAGGGGGTGTGGGAGTGTCAGAAACAGGCTGTGTCTGCACCATCTGGATATCTTCCAGTTACTTATTGGCATTCTTCATTCACTGAACTTTAACATCACACCCATGCTTAAATATGGCACCCTGAGGCTGGAGAAATGGCTCAGCAGTTAAGATCACTGCCTATTCTCTCAGAATACCTGGGTTCAATTCCCAGCACCCACATGGCAATTCAAAGATGTAACTCTGGTTCCAGGGTCCCTGACACCATCATATATACATGCATATTACACACACACACACACACACACACACACAGGTGAAACACCAACGCTGCACACACATTTAAAAAAACACACGACTTCCTTGTATACATTCTCTGAAGAATATTATGAAAGGAGCGAGTTGTGTGGTTTTCTCTCTAATGGTGCCAGCTCATCCCTTCCTGACCATCCATTGTAATCATTCTTATCTTCCTGAAATTACTAACGGACAGTAGAAATTTTATTTCTTGGTTTTCTAAAATGATTTAAAATAACAACTAATTAAATTGGTTGAAAGATTGTTTTGTAATTCTAACTGACCCTTCCAAAATGAAAAGTTAGAGACTAATACTCAATGCTATCAGTTATTCAGGGTTATATGCACACATACACACTTTTTAAGAACAGTGAAGAAAATCCCCACTGTTTGGCTGTATGGTTTTATGAAACTTAACTCAGTGGATTTATCTGAAAGTACTCCAGAAACATTCAGATCAAGTTCAAAGAACATACTTTCACAATGTTAGCTAATGGAATACTTAACAGGAAGTTACTCTTTTTTCTTTTTCTTAACCAGAGAAATTATCTATGGCACAAAATATATGGTATAACTATACATGTCACTAGTGATACTGTAAAACCTAGAATTGTTTACACAACTGTATAAAACAGTGTACCATCCAAACTAAAAGCACAGAGTGATTACAAACTTAACACAATGTCAACACACATAGCTATGCAGGGCTGGTCGTTTCCTAGTCCACTAGGAGTTGACTCCAAAGGCACGCTGTGCCCAAAGCCAACAGTGTGGTTTCACTTCTACTTCTCATGTTAAATTATGTTCGCTTATGTTGTCCAAAATAAACTATGATTCTACACATAAGACCAAATATAAAATTTCATAGTCATCAAAGATTCCCAAAGTCTGAAATAAATTTCTTTTCCTTTTTACATTTTAAGGAAGGAACGAAAATGCAAAGATTAAATCTTGTTGCAAATTAAAGACCTCGAAATCCAAATAAACTAAGCTTCAAATTAAACCTTCTTGTGCTATTTTTTAAAAGTAGAAAGTTATAGAAAGCAAGATTCTACCTGATTTATGCTAAGACCTTGAAAGGGTTCTTATTGATTCTATTTTAAAGAGTGGAGAATTCTGCATAGGCTCAAAATGAGAATCTGAAATACATGGTACAGTCAGTCACACTAAGACCTCAGCATGAATTGATCTCATACGACCCACTTTCAAATTTCACGATAAATAACAGGAGGAAATTACACAGTGCAGTTGATAGATATCTGTAAGACCCAACCAACAAGGAAACACTTCTAGATAAGATTTCTTTTAAGAGCTTATAAAAAGATTATCATTTATTGAAACTCAAAAAATATGAATCACCATTTCTCTGTCCAAAATAAGAAAAATAATAACCTATGATATGAACACTGAACATAATAAAGCTAATAACAAGGGTAGAGAAAATCTTCAGGTACTCAAGATATTAGCCTAAAACAGGTCTCCAAATTTGATATCTCTACTGGGGAACTGAAATAAAAAGTCCTGTTTTTAAGTTTAGGACATGTTTATTCTACTGGGCCTGTTCAACATTGTGACAGGGTATTATCATTTATGAAGTTCACACTTGAAGAACTACACAGTCAAGTCAAGAAAATTGCAAAAACAATTTACAACAAAGACACCCATATCTCATAATGTTTTTCAGTTTGAGGTTGAACTATATTCATGGATTCCTTGGGCTGCAAGTGGCCCAGGGTCCATGGGTTAGACATGAATCACTCTACAACCTCTGAGGACAGAGAACAAAATGCAATTCCCTTTTCTCTCAAAACAAATTACCTCAATATTTTGGAAACTGAGACCCTCAAATATCAATCCTATCTAAGACGGGCTCATAAACAAAGGAAATCAAGACTAGAAGAAATGATCAAGAATAACAAAAGCAAAACACAGATTGGTACCTACTAAGATATCATTTTTGTTAGTTTGTCAAACACAGATATATTTTAATTATCAATTGTCAGTCACAAAACAAACCACCCCTCAATTTTGTGGCTTAGACCCTTTTATTTTGCTAACAAGTTTTGTGGGTCAGGAACATGGGGAAGTCTCAGCTGCTTGTTTCACATAAAGTCCACTCGGGAGCACTGGGGTGGCAAGTTCTACTTCCAAACAATTTTCTTGTCACATGGCTGGAGTCTTGATGTTCTTTGTTTTCTTTCCTGCTCCACATGTTGTTTCATCCTCTCAGGTCTTGGCACTGCATGTGGCCTTCTGAATTCATGAAGTTTCAATGAAATTACACTACTTATACAATGCCAATGAGATTTCCAGCAAGATTCGGCCAACAAAAGTAAAGGACCCACATGTTCTGAATATCAAATAATCAAGGAGTTTTTATTATCAGTGTCCCAATTGCTAATCATTAGTAACACTGCTTCTAAAATGCAAAAGTTACACTTCCAAGCCCTTATACAATCTTATTTGAAATTGAAATGGTGTCACAGCCAAAAGTACCCGTCTAGATTTAAGATATGGGAAGACAGCAAGTGGCAAATACACACACATTTGCACTATTCAAAATGTTCAGGAAATGGAACCATCCTAGATACATAGCAACATATTACTGAATAAAGGAGAAAAGGTAAGTATAAAGGATTGAATTTTATGCATCTACAAGGTAAAATATAAGCAGTGCATTTCCAGAAAAAAGGTTGGAACTGGAAATCATTGTGTTAAATGAAATAGGTCAACTCATGAAGTCAAATCAGATATTACTGGGTTATTACCACAAGCTTTCTGCCACTGTTATACTAGCATATCTTGAAGGCAGTACCCATTTTCAATCAAAGTGTTTGTGGCTGAATTGGTGTTTACATTTCTCTTTTGGTAGCTTGTAGAGTGTCTTCCTATACCAGAGATACTAGAATATGGCAGCTTTGAGTATATGCCAGATTGACTCCAGGTCCAATGGGTTATGTAAATGTTGTCTTCAGCAATGTAGCCTTGCCATTTGTGGAGAGCAACCTATATAGCCTCGACAACAGGGGTTATCATGGTACCTCTTTGGCCAACAACTTAATTAGATGTAACTCGTTCTTGGTACTGGATGTTTCATTTGGTAAGAAGGGATAGCCAGTTGGGGCTCTGTTTCCCTAATTATTTGATGATTTCATTTAGGTCACCCTCATATATAAATACATTTTAGAAAGTTTCTACTGCATTAGGTGTCCATACTACTCCTCAAATGGCTCTTAACTTTAGCTATCTTTCCCCATATTCCCTCCCTTGTACCCCTTTACCCTTCCTTTCCCCTACTTTATCCTCCCGCTAGAGCACGCTTATGAATTGCTTGTGCACATGGGACCCCTTTGGCCAACAACACAATTAGATGTAAATCCATCCATTTGTAAGTATCCTATTTCTCTTGCTAAAACAAGGTCTATTTGCCCCTCTCCTAGTCCCTTAATCTGTACAATCCTCTGTTGTTTTTCTGATTATAGGTTAGTTATCATTGGTATAACAGCTAAAATCTTCATATAAGTGATTACATACCCTATCTAGATTTGTGGGTCTAGGATATCTGAAAGGGTATATGTCTTAGTCTCTGATGTATTGCTGTAAAGAGGCACTATGATGAACCTAACTGCTATGAAAGAAAGCATTTAAATGTGGGCTTGCTTATAGTTTCGCAGGTTTACTCCATTATCATCATGATAGGGAGCAGGGCAGCGTGCATTCATGCTCTAGAGAAGCAGCTGAACTATAGGAAGTGAAAGATTCTCAGTTTGGCATGGGCTTTTGAAAGCTCATAATCCATCCACAGTAATACACTTCCTCCAACAAGGCCACACATCTTAATCCTTCTAACCTTTGAAAATAGTACCACTCCTTAGTAGCTGAGATTTCAAATAGATAAGCCTATGGAGGCACATTCTTTTTCAAACAACCATAGTATATATTTATGTGTATATATCATAGAACTAGAAAGGTGCTTGTGAGATTGTGAGGAGTGGGAGGAGATCTTAAAGGAAGTGTGAATATCCGTCATGAACATTGATGCAAAAATACTCAATAAAATCCTGGCAAATCAAATCCAAAAGGACATCAGAAAAATCATCCACCATGATCAAGTAGGCTTCATCTCAGGGATGCAGGAATGGTTCAACATACAAAAATCCATCAATGTAATCCACCATATAAACAAACTGAAAAAGAAAAACCACATGATCATCTCACTAGATGCTAAGAAGCCTGTGACAAAATCCAATACCTCTTCATGATAAAGGTCCTGGAGAGATCAAGGATAACAGGAACATACTTGAACATAATAAAAGCAACGTACGGAAAACCAAAAGCCAACATCAAACTAAATGAAGGGAAACTCAACACAATTACTCTAAAATCAGGAACAAGACAAGGCTGTCCATTCTATCCATTCCTCTTCAATATTGTACTTGAAGTTCTAACTAGAGCAATAAGAAAACAAAAGGAGATCAAGGGGACACCAATTGGAAAGGAAGAAGTCAAATTTTCACTCTTTTCAGATGATATGATAGTTTACATAAGTGACCCGAAAAACTCTACCAGGGAACTCCTAGAGCTGATAAACACCTTCAGCAAAGTGGCAGGATACAAGATTAACTATAAGAACTCAGTAGTCCTACTATATACAGACAATAAATGGGCTGAGAAAGAAATGAGAGAAATATCACCCTTTACAATTGCCACAAACAACATAAAATATCTTGGAGTAACACCAAGCAAAGTGAAAGACCTGAATAGTAAGAACTTTGAGTCTTTAAAAAAAGAAATTAAAGAAGATGCCAGAAAATGAAAAGATCTCCCATGTTCTTGGATAGGTAGGATCAACATAGTAAAAATGGCAATCTTGCCAAAAGCAATCTACAGATTCAATGAACTCTCCATCAAAATATAGGCACAATTCTTCACAGACCTTGAAAGAACAATAATCAACTTTATATGGAAAACAAAAGACCCAGAATAGCCAAAACAACCCTGTACAATAAAGTAACTTCCAGGGGCATCACCATCCCTGATTTTAAGTTCTATTATAGAGCTATAGTCCTGAAAATAGCTAAGTATTGGCACAAAAATAGATGGGTAGACCAATGGAATCTAATTGAAACCCTGATATTAACCCACGTACCTATGAACATCTGATTTTTGACAAAGAAACTAAACTTACACAATGGAAAAAAGAAAGCATCTTCAGCAAATGATGCTGGCATAACTGGATGTTGGCATGTAGAAGACAGTAAATAGATGCATAAGTCCAAATGGATCAAAGACCTCAACATAAATCTAGCCACACTGAATCTCTTAGAAGAGAAAGTGGGACGTACCCTTGAACAAATTGGTATAGGAGACTGTGTCCTGAGCATAACCCGAGTAGCACAGACACTGAGATCCACAATTAATAAATGGGACCTCCTGAGACTCTTTGCTTCTGTAAGGCAAAGGACACAGTCAACAAGACAAAATGGCAGGCCACAGATTGGGAAAAGATATTCACCAACCCCACATCTGACAGAGGGCTGATCTCCAAAATTTACAAAGAACTCAAGAAGCTAGTCTCTAAAACGCCAAATAATCCAATTAAAAAGTGGGATTCTCAACAGAAGAGTCTAAAATGACTGAGAGACACATAAGAAAGTCCTCAAAATCCTTAGCCATTAGGGAAATGCAAATCAAAACAACTGTGAGGTACCATCTTACTCCTGTCAGAATGGCTAAAATCAAAACCACTAATGACAGTTTATGCTGGAGAGAATGTGGTGAAAGGGGAACACTCCTCCAGTGCTGCTGGGAGTGAAAACTTGTACAGCCACTTTGGAAATAAGTATGGAGATTCCTCAGGATAATGGGAATCAGTCTACCACAAGATCCAGCAATTCCACTCTTAGACATACACCCAAAGGATGCACATTCATACAACAAGGACATCTGTTCCATTATGTTCATAGCAGCATTATTTGTAATAGCCAGAACCTGGAACCAACCTAGATGACCCTCAACTGAAGAGTGGCTAGAGAAAATGTGGTTCATTTACACAAGGGAGTACTACTCAGCAGAAAAAACAATGGAGTCTTGCAATATTCAGGCAAATGGACAGCACTAGAAGAAACCATCCTCAGTGAGGTAACTCAGTCACAAAAAGGCAAACATGTTATGTACTCAATCATATATGGATTTTAGACATGGATCAGGGGAGTGCCAGCCTACAATCCCACTGCCAGAGAGTTTGGGAAACAGAACCTTCAACCAATGACTGATGGAAGCAGAGGCAAACACCCACACTTCTCTGCTGCTGGTAAGAGTGCAAACTTGCAACCGTCACTTTTGAAATCAGTACAAAGATTCCTCAGGAAATTGTGGATCATTTTACCACAAGACCCAGCAATTCCACTTTTAGGTATAGACCCAAAGGATACCCCCTGACCGTGGGTATCACTGAGGAGGCTTCAGCAATCAATGGGCCTCTGGTAGTAGATCAGTATTAATTCCCAGGATATGAATTGACTTTGGGAACCCTTTCCACACAGATGGATACTCTCTCAGTCTAGACATACAGGGGAGGGCCTAGGCCCAAAAGAAATGACAGACTTTAAAGATCCCTCATGGAAGGCCTCACACTCACTGGGGAGCAGAAAGGGAATGGGATAGGGAGTTATTAGGGGCAGGGGTGGAGGGGAGGGATAGGGAACTGGGATTGACATGTAAAAGAGCTTGTTTCTAATTTAAATAAAAAATAGGAAAAAAAGAATTTTCCTAAAGAAGTGTTTTCCAGATTCAGCTAGTCAAGATCTCATGAGTAGCTGCAGTTTTTATGAGAGAAGATAAATACACATCTTGAGTTGGCAGCAGAATTTGCCATTGTCTATGTGCTGCTGGATTTTTCAATGTAAAAATCCCAATGTTATGAGGCCATTGTAGATTGGGCAAGGCAAAGTGTAGCACAGTTAGATACCCTGCATGGAGCCTTAGAGTGAGTTGCATGAGGCTGTGAACGTGAAACAAATTGTAGTGGAGTCCTCTGGATGTTTTAAATGCCATTAATGTAGAAGATCTGAGGGATTGGGAGCTGTAGGTACTGAGTGACAACAATCAGCTCTAAAAGGGAAAGTTCCAGGCAGGGACATCAGGAATACCCAGGTTTGTTAATACCAGCAGGAGCTCCAGATGCTGACCGTGGTTTTGGTATTTGCCCTACCAGGTGTCAGTTTTGCTGGTCTAGCTTTAGCTTCGTTATCCCTCTATCTGTGAGTAGTAATGTTTACTATGTGCTTTTGTATGTTGAGAATGTGTAGTTTGTTTTAAATTTCATAGGAGATCACATTATCAGATTGTCTGAATCTCAGCAAAGACTTTGAATTTTTTAAACAGTATTAGAATTGCAAAACAATGGAATTTTTTGAAGTTTTACTGAATGTATCTTGCACTGCAATATGGCCATAAGTCTACAGGATCTAGGGATGGAATGCTATAACTTAACTATGGAATGTCTCTCACAGGCCATATGTTTAAAAGTGCTGTCCCCAGTTAGAGGCAATGTTTTGGAACCAGTAGTATTAAGTTACACAAGCTCTAGGGATATCTGATGCCACTGGCCTCCATAGACATCAATACTCAGGTATATATATATATCCTCACATAGACACAGACACACAACACACACCCACACACATTCACACATGCAGGCACACACACACATACAGAGAGAGAGAGAGAGAGAGAGAGAATGAAGAGACATACACACATGTACACATAATTAAAACAAAATAAATCCTTTTTTAAAAAGAAGACTTGTAGAACAGTGTCATAGGTGATCTTCAGTGACAAAAAGCTCTTTAAAACTTTTCAACCTCTGAGATGGGTAGTGTGATGTCAACAAACAGTATCTGACATATCCATCATATGTATCTAGGAATCATGAGCATATTTCCCTTAATTATTATTGCTATAGTATAATGCCAAATTTTATCTTATAATATGGATTCTTATTATGTTTATATTTCATACCACTGGCATATATGAGATGAAATTCTGATATCCTAATAAGATTAAAGCCTATGAGAAGATTTTTCTATTATATTCTCTTTAACTCCAATACCTGAGACTTATGTTGTAGAGGAGTGACAAGTTTCACACATTCGGTACATCTTTGAATAGATTCATGCTCACCTATATTCTGCAAGAAAGTGGTCACATTGGAATTCACACTCAGTATCTCAGCTTGTGATTTCCCCTATAACGTGAGTATACAATAAGTAGTATATCATCCTAAATAAAGAAATCCTACCTGTTCATATTCAAAAGAGAACAATATAATAAAATTTGGAGTTCAATTTCTTTGAAGTTTAATAACCAGGCATATGAGCATCTGATATTAGACAATAATTTCTTTGCATTTTTATGCTGTTGCTTCAACTTGTAAGAGGGTCTAATGTCTATGAATGCCAATTACTCTTAAATAATTGATTATACATAGGGAATATACTTTGAAATGTTGGGTCCCTCATTATTTACATATGTTTGTGTGCATATTTGATATTTTTTAAAAATCCTGACAGACAATGTTAAAACAACATGGCTAGAAACAATTTAGAAGAGAAATAGACATGCAAATGAATTTTGAGTGTGCCCAAGTGCAACTCAAATGTTTATCTAAAATTGGACCTTCTGCTGAGTTTCTCAGTCTTGTAGCAGCAAAATTATACTGACCACTTGTGGTTCCAATACTACCAAAAGGAACTGTGATTTACATAAGGGACATAGCCTCCTGAGGCAGACTAGGATTTGGTAAACTCTGTTCCCCCAAGGGGACCAACCATAACTAATGTGAATAATGAGCTCATTGTTTAAATTCAGGTGGCTGTGGGAACAACTACTCTAAAGGAAGCTGAGTTACCGCCACTCTCATGGTGCTTACGTATGACAGGAACTCTCCGGTTATCTTTTTTTTTCACTCTGTCCTCGCCAATGATCCACGAATTTCTATACAGTAACTCGATACACTTAGCCAGCCATCCCCTCTCTTTCATGGTGGGGATAATGTGTCTTACTCTGATGCTCTGTTTCATAAGTGGTGTATAGGAGGGAGGCTGCTTTTGCCAAAGGACAAAGTAAAATTGTGCTTTCATATTGCTATTGTGCATTTGAACATGTGGCTTTCTGTTGATGTTACTAAGTGAAGGAAACAGTGACAGTACTACAGCACCTAAATATTTCGGCAAAGTCGATTGCAAAAATTAGATGGTTCATCTTAACATACAGAAGTATAGGAGGCATAAAGAGCACAGAGAGACTTGCTGAGATGCTGGTAGTTCTGCCACCATGTATTTGTGATGCTTTAGAAATTTCTTTAGCCTGTGATACTAAACATGAGTCACATATTACCAACAGCAAGTTTTTCTGTAATGAGACAACATTATTTCTCTTGTCTTGATCATTTGCATTGTTTTCTAATTGCTTCACAATTTAGACATAATTTTTATTGCCAACCTAACTGATACCATCATGGAGTATTAAAAGATTAATGAATAGAGAACTCAATGACTAATACATGTGATACAGTATTTTAGTACAAGGATAGATTACTACAAGCCAAATAAGACTTATCCTAGTATCAGTAAGTAGCCACTAAAACTTAATCTAGAATTAGGAAGGTAAAAAAATAATTTTAAAACATATTTTATTCATATTTATTAGCCTCTTTTTCCTCCCATAAGTATAATTCACAAATTATATTTGTAAGCCTATTCTTTTTTATTAAATAGCAACTAGAGAGACAAGAAAATGTCAATAACTTAGTCCAGACATTGTCAGAGTAATGAAATGTAGGCCTTTAAATGTAAATTACTTGACTTCTGTATGGTACAAGGCATTAGTTTTCACAACTGCTTGGTAGAATTGTGTTTAGTAAGTATCAGGTCCATGCAAACTCATATATATTCCATTGGAAATTTCAATTACAGGAATCTTAAGTAAAATCAAACATGTTCGATTTTCTAGCAGCATTCAGAAATACTCCCACATTTTATGGGGTAGGGCCTTCTGTATGCTGTGAATATGTTTCTCTTACAGATTGATGAGTGAAGCTGTTTCAGCCATTGGACAGACAGGATGTAGCCCAGAAGTACAGGCGGGGCTACCACACTAGGAGAATGCTGAGAGGAGGAGCACAAAGGAGTTGCCAGGGGAATGCCATGTAGCAGCCAAAGAAATAACATAACAGGTAAGGTATAGCCTTTAACAATACATAGTTTAATAGAAATGGGTTAATAATTAAGAGAGAGTTGGCCAATATGAAGCCAGAGCCATCAGCTAAACAGTTTATAATTGATATAAGCCTCTGTGTATATATTTGGGACTAAAGGGCTGTGGTACTGGGCAGGACGGAAACTCTATCTTCACACATTAATGGTCCATTTTCCATGCTAATTAGCCTAATCCTGTGCCCAGAGGTTGACTTCCATGGTTATTTTAAATATCATCACATTGATAAACAAGATTGATAAACAAGATAGACCATTATGGGGCTGCAATTCTTCCTTTTAATATACTGCCTTTCCTGAAACTTAACAAATAAAAGCAAGTTTTTCAGTTACCCTGAATGTTTACCATGTCAGTGATCACAACAAAACACTTTTCATGAAACATCATAAATGAAGTTCTTCTCTGAACACTGTCACCTCCTTAGACTCACAAGTCTAAGCCAGGAGTATTCCAAATCTAGTGTTCATTTATCCTTACAAACATTAACCTGATGTTTACAGCAAAAAACAGCAATGCCTTGTCTGCAGACAGATTTCTTTCTAGACTAGAAACTATAAATTACTGATTCAGTGACATTAAACTTCAATGTGTGTGTCATACACAGTAAGTTTCTTTATTAAATGCTTGTATAATTATTCCATTTATAATACAGAACAAGAAACAAGGTAAATTTTATTGTATGAGGAGAGAAGTGTATGGTGTGTCCGAGTGTGTGTGCCTGCATGTGGGTGCATGTTAGCACGCAAACATGTATATGTTTAGTGTGTGGGCCTGCATGTGGGTGCGTGTTAGCACACAAACATGTATATGTTTAGGTGTGTGAGCTTGTGGGAGAAGTCACACACCTATGTGTGCACAAGGAAACCAGGAGATATCCACTGTCCTGCTTTATCATACACTAACTTCTTGCCCTGAAACAAGGACTCCTACAGAGCCTGGGCCTCACTTATCTTCAGATGGGATGGCGGCCATCAAGTCTCAGTGAGCCTCCTGTCCGGAATAATCCCCCACAGTGTTGGTTTACAGATGTATGATTCCATATCCAGCTTTCCACGAGGGTACTAGGTATCTGAGCTCATGAACGTGCAGTCGGTGTTTTTACCCATGGAACCATCTCCTCAATTCCCATAGCAGAGTTTTCACATAGGGGTTTGTCCTATACACATAACTTTCATTAAAGTTAAACATATAAGCAATATGTACTACAGTTTCACCGAAATTACTTAATACTAAATAGCTTAGAATTTGTCTCATATTTCGGTACTATTCCTGAATTAGGATGCATTCAAATGCTTATATAGCAAGACTATTTTTAAATATTGTCTTCATTAGCACTACCGTACATATCAGCCAAACGACAAAAGACAAAGATTCAAACATTTAAACAAAACAAAGCACAAAGATGAGTGAAAACACTGGGAAGAGAAACAAGAAAATATAATGAGACACTAGATTGTCCAGGAGATTTTTATTTCTGAAATAATAGTGTGTTACTGATCTCTAAGAAAACCAAACCAATAAGATACAAGAACACATGTATAAACACGCGTACATGTAAAACGGGAGCTGGCCAAGAAACCTGAAAATATTCATTGCCTCCAAGATGGAGAAGCAAGAAATACTATTTTAGTATAATTAGTCTGAAACCTGAATCCAGAGGGAGATGGGAGGAGGGCAAACAGATGCTTTTCTTGGCATCTAAGAATAAAAGTCCAAATCTGAAGACGCAAGAGCAAGAAGCGCAAATAGCCAAGAGCAGGAGAAAATGCCTGTCCCAGCTCAGACAGAATTGACCCTTACTGAGACATTGACTTCTATTTGGTTCCTCAACAGTATGGGTAATGCCTGCCCATATTGGAGGCAATCTGTTCTATTCCGTGTGTGAGTTTAAATGCTAGTCTACCTGTAAACGCACTTGCAGATGTACACCAAAATAATGTTTACAAGACGTTTATGCACCACCTGATCTATTCAAGTTCATGTGTGAAACTGAACATCACAGATGAATTCAGATCTCTCCCCGACTTCCCCTCACTCTCTCAAAATTATGTAACTGTATACAAATCACCCAAGACATCTCTCTCCCTCTTCATCTCCCCCACACACACCCCCATCATTTTTTAAAAATCTGTTGAGTCCTTTAATGCTTCCCATGTACTTATAAGTGTGGGGTCATGCACTGGGCAGTCAATGTACCAGAAGCAACCCCTCCAAATAAAAAGTGGTTTCTCCCTCCAGCAGTAACTATCAACTTTAATGTCTCCCAGGGGACCCCAGGGACCTTGGCCTCCCTATGCTGGAGCTGTTACTGGATTGATCTTGCTCAGTCCTTGTGCAGGTAATCATAGCTGCTGTGAGTTCATGTGGGTAGAAGCCATGTCATACAGAAAAGCCAGCACTTCAGGACACTCCCATAGCCTCTAGTTTTCCCTTTCTTCCAGCCCCTTCTTCCATTGGCAGCTTGCTTACAGTTTGAAGGGATGGGTAGATTAACAATTATGAGTTAGCCAGTAAGAAACAGCTTCATAATTAATATAGCCTCCTGTGTGTTATTTGGGGACTGCAACTGTGGCAGAGCCCAAGCATCTGGCAGGGAAAAAACATAGCAGCTGGCAGAGGAAAACTACACTCTACATAATGGTGTCAGCATGTGGGATTGAATTTCCACGTAGAATGACAAGAGCTTAAAAGGAATTTTAGAAACAAACAAAAAAAGAATGGAGAGAAGCACACCTTCTTGGCAGCAGCAACTTTCTCAGGTGGGCTCTGTTTTGCTAGCAGCAAGCAGAGACTCACATGGCTTGCTTAAGGGAGTCTTTCTGACTCAGGATTAAAAATAAAAATAAAAACCAGCAAGGTTCTTTTAAGAGGCTTTGCTAACAATTGAAAGGTGTGTATGTACAGCTGGAAGTGGCAGTGACCACATCTCTAAGCCGGCAGCTTTTGCTAGACGTCAGCATAGACTGAGGCAATGAGCTGGAATCTAACTTATGCCCACCATCTTGGGAAAACTGCAGTTTAAACAGCCATGGTTTTAACAGATAAGACACGTGGCCAGAAAAACATAAAGATTTACAGTAAAGTTAGACTTGGATGAAGAAAAACATCTAAAGGTTTACAGTGTGTTTAAAAATATACGTAAGGATTGAGAGAGAAAAAGAAACGGCATAGTGGTAAATAAATAGAGAAGCCAGTTGTGGTGGCACATGCTGGTAGGATTTGCTCCAGAGGCAGAGGCAGGCAGATTTCCAGAGAAACCCTGTCTCAGAGAAATAAATAAATAAATAAAAGTAAAAGAAATATAATAATAATAGATAAATAAATAAGCCACGTAAAGATGGAGAGTCTGGATACTATATGCTATTGTGTTTTTCAGTTTTTTGATTGCTCAGGAAGGAACGACTGCTAAAGTACACTTGATTATAAATGCTGCTAAATTAATTCAACTTATATCTTTTTAAAAATGCCTTAACTTCAAAATTTAAGTATAAGGATATGTTACTTTGGAAAAGATATTTTATTTGTGTTTCTACAGAAAATGGAAAGCTGTGGATTCCTTCCAGGCTTCTGTGGTTTGATGAACCAAGACCCCCGGAAGCAGTGGGCCAGGTGTTCCAACAATTAAGACAGCTTAGATGATGCAGCCTTACAGACCCCGAAAATAAGGACTTATACAGGTTTCTGAGTTTTGTCATGATCCCCATGGTATGAACAGTGCCCCCATCCAGGAGAAAGCAGTTTGAAATGAGCGACGGACGTCCAAATACCCATATTGTTTATAAATCTTTGTTTTCATTTAAATGGGGTTGCTTATAATTGGTTAATGATCACAACCAATCTCTTTTTAATGGTAAATGGGAAATTATGATATGGAAATGAATAGTTTGTATTGGTATGGTTTTTCATTTATTGATACAAATTCAAGGCCAATTTTGTGATATGTATATTTCTCTTCTTGTTTAAGTATTGCGTTTATACTGATCTTAAACTATAATTCATAATTAAATACAGATTATAGATAGTTACTTATAATAGTCAGAACTTATAGTTGGTTAAGTTAGGTTTTCTAGATATATAGAGATGTATTTGAGATAGATAGATAGATAGATAGATAGATAGATAGATAGACAGACAGACAGACAGACAGATAGTCTTCAAACCTTTCAAAGACCTTCAGAAAATGGCATTTAAAATGGTTTAGGGTTTTTCTTAACAATGAGAAATTTCTGCTCCTGGCAGCATCAATTACGTCTGAGAGGAAGATGGGCATCGAAGAAATTCGTTATGGAGTTTGCTTTCTACATGGCAAGATTAGCCATTTGAGCAAGAAACTGCTCTTGCCTGGACTGCTTGGCTGTTGCTGTATAAATGGGACATGCAGGACCCACAGGAAAGTGACTACTAAACTCAAACAGTCCTTCAGGATTCCTGCTTCATGGAAGAGTCTACGAGACTTTCTGCAGGACACAGAAAAATGAATGACAGATTGCCAATGCAGATGGACAGTTTGAAATTTCTTGCTTTGCTGAGAAGTCTTCCGGACACACTATGGCCTATGGGCTGAAGATGGATGCCCCAACGTTACAGAGGAACTACAGGTGGCAAGATGTCTCTGTCAATCCTGATGTTTATATATTATCCCTCTGTGGTCTTTGATGGAGTTGAAGACAGATAGTTATAATTATAGCTTTCCCTTAGTTATGATAAAAGATAAGCAACATATAGGACTTTGGACTCACAAGGATGGGATAGGTGATATTTTCTTTAAATCTTGCTGAATGTTGATGGACAAAAACTGTAACTATGTTCTTGCTTGATAGACCTGTTCTATTATACATAATTTGACTATGTTAAGGTTAAAACCTTTCTTTTTGTTTAGACAGAAAAGAGGAGATGATGGGAGAAGTCATTCTGAAATCTGTCTCTTATTGGTTGTTGAATAAAGCACTGTTGGCCAATAGGGAAGCAAGATAGGTGGGACTAGGAGTCGCGGAGGATTCTGGGAACGAGAAACACAGACAGTCACAATGTAGCCCAACAGAGAAGTAAGGTAGCCAAACCCTTTTCTCCGGTAAGAGAAATACTTAGATTAACAATTATGGGTTAGCCAGTAAGAAACAAGCAAACGGCCAACAGCTTCATAATTCATATAGCCTCTTGTGTGATATTTGGGGACTGCAACTGTGGCAGAGCCCAAGCGGCTGGCGGGGAAAAACCAAAGCAGCTGGAGGAGGAAAACTACACTCTACAGGCAGGTCCAAGATGATCATGCCAAGGAGCATGGCAGAAGACAGGCAGGTCTAGCAATGGAGCAGTATCTTACCTCTGATTCACAAGAACAAGGCAGAGAGTGGTAACTGTGAATGGTGTCTTTTAAAAATCTCAAACCCTATCCTCAGTGACACATCTCTTCCAGCAAGGCCTTACCTTCTAATTCTTTCTACACAGATTCACCAACTGAGAAGCAAGCATTCAGATATATGAGCCTATGACCATTCTCATTACCACTACAGCATCTAGTTATAATGGACATTCAAGGGCAATAGCAATAGTCTGTATTGTTTGGGAGCCTCTCTGGCTTCCCTGACCATTAATTCCTAGGGAGATAACCCAGGCCTAGCATTGAGTTTTATATTTAATAACCTATTATCTTCTTGGAGCAGCAATGGCCACCCATGTAAGACTCTCTGTTCACATTCGTTTTTGCTGTTATTTTAGCTGTATGTTTGATTAACTTATAAACTAATGAGGTTCAAAGAAAACCAGTATATTAATTTCCCATCCTCTGGTATTCATTTTTGTTACCAACAAGTCCAAAATGGTTTCTACCTCCTGATCACTTGATCCAATTAGCATAATATTATCAATACCAATGTGACATTTTGTGGGACAAAGGAACAAGTTTCCTTCAAACTGAATTATGGCATAGTGCTGGAGAGTTAATATATCCTTGAGATAAAACTGTAAGGATATACTGCTGGCATTACCAACTGAAAGCAAATTGCTTCTGATGGCCGTTATGGAAAAAGTACTGAAAAAAGTCATTTACCAAATCAGTAGCTCTGCTTGTACCAGGAGATGTGTCAAATGAGCCCAAATAAAGATACCGCATGTAGTTCAGCAGCTGCAATTGGAGTCACTATTTGATTGAGTGTTCAATAGTCAACTGTCATTCTCAATGATCTACACGTCCTCTACACTGTCCAGTTAAAGGGAGATGTTCTGGGAACCTCTACCACGGCATTTCTCAAGTCCTTGATGGTGGCACTAGTTTCTGCAATTCCTCCAGGGATGTGATGCTGTTTTTGAGTCACTATTTTCCCTGACAAAGACAGCCTTAAGACTTCCATTCAACCTTTCCAAGCCTAACAACTCCCACTTCACAGGTCAGGGGCCCAATGAGAGAATTCTGCTAACTCCTAAATCTATCTATTCCAATTATACATTCTGGAACAATGGAAATAAACACAGTATGAGTTCAGAAACCCACTGGACCTACTGTGAGGTAGACTTCCATTACTCACCTGACCTCCATAAGCCCCTAATTTAACTGGAGAACCACGATGTCTCCTGGAGAATCAGAATCAATTCATAACCAGTATCCAACAGACCACAGAAAGTCTGATTGTTTCCATTTCCCCAGTGTACAGTTGCCCTTGTATAAAGGCCTTGGGTCTCTCTGGGAAAAGACTGGAGTATTTTATCAAATATCTTATCAAGACTACATATCTTATCAAGATCCTCCCTAAGAGATAACTGATCAACCCTTCATCCAAAGGGTTCTGGACCTGCAAACTGACTCAAACCTAGAAATTCTTTCATCGGCCAAGATTCCCTTTTGCCATAATCTAACAAAGCCTTTCATTTGTTTGGTGTATTTGCCACATACATAGATCAAACAAAATGCAATAGGCCTCTTATCTACTTTATGCCTGGAAACAACATGATTGATTAGTCAAAAGCCCATACAAGTCATACCACCATAAAATAACTTTGCCTGTGCTGCCCATTATGGGAGAGGCCCCTTTTACTACGCAGCTCATCATGATAACTGTCACCTTGCCTTTGGTGATTCAGTGCAGCCACCTGGCCCCTGCTACATTGGGGCCCACTTAAAAATGTTGCATTTAGTTCATCCAACTGAGTAACATGTCTCTGACCCTGCTCTTTTCTCCATGGAAGCAAAGCCCTTCAAAAGAGCTGATGCTCCTTTCACAATTTTGCATCTTATCAGATTAGTGAAGGGCATATCTTCTGGGCCTTCCCACTGTGGAGAATTCAGTTTTACACAGCATATTCATGTTAGCATTGTAATTTCCCTGAGTCTTAAAATCTCTTCCTCAACCCTATGCCAAGGGATATTGATGGACCAACATGAGTCTATCTTAAGTTTGGGAGCCATCTTGTTACAAGATCGAAATCTGTTCATTTCTGTTTTCTGTAAAATTTAAGTGTGACCATGTTTTGACCCATTTTCTGGAATTTGACTTGCTCCATACCCTATATCTTGACATCCATCATGATAAGATAAAATCACTGCCAAATAATTTTGAGATGTTCTGGGGAGTTCCTAAGTAACCAGAAACCTTTGGAAACACACTGTCCTTGCAGTTTTGGGGCATATAAGCCCCACTTTTCAATGCCATTTTTCAAACCCCACTTTAGGGACATGTCCCTGTCTGCCAGAATAGAAAAACTTGGTTAATTCCACCAAAGAATTTGGGTAGTGGTCTTTACTGTCATATAGTGGACTTAACAATAGTAGGCATCTCAAACTACTTTTCAGAAGGCCATCTTTTGACAAATGCTTTGGCCAACCATTGAGACAAACTTTTGACATCATCCTTTCAACTTCATGAGCTTCCATATTAAATATAGAATCTCCACTCAGTGGGTCCATATCAATAAACTCAGCATGATCTGGTTTTATCTTCCGTCCATCATTAATTACTTAAAAATACACTTAAACATCTCTTGGTAGCTTACGCCTTTAATCCCAGCACTTTGGAGGCAGAGGCAGGCAGATCTTTGTGAGTTCGAGGCCATCCTGGTCTACAAAGCTGCATAGAGAAACCCTGTCTCAAAAAAAAACAAGGAAAGAAAGAAAGAAAGGAAAATAAAACATCTTCCTGCACATATTCCCCACACTTCTGCTTGAGTAATTAGCAGACTCACTAACTCTTTAGTAGTGTAACACTCCTCCCCATGGACAGCACTTTCTATGTCCCCTTTAGGAGCTTGTTTAGCCTTAAATCTGGTTATAAGTCTATAGGCAACTATTGGTGGGCCCTGTAGGACATCAGTATTATCTTGCCTGGCATTTCCTTCAGAGAACGTCACTACTGGTTTAGCAAATAATGAAAGGTTAAAAGGCAGGAAAAACAATTTATTTCAGGGGGTGGTTATATGAGTATATCTTCTGGAAATGATGGAGAGGCTACTTGAGCAGGTGAGATAAACCCTTGGGAATCTGAGGGTTCAGAAATCTCAGCTTCAATATGGCCTCTCCCACACATCTCTGCTATGGTTCTTCCTCTTCCCTGGTATCCTCTGCCACCAGTCCTCAAGAGGATAGGGAGCTGAAGTAGGGAACAGGCTCTCTAGGAGAGTTCAGTTAGAAATTCAACTTTATTCAGGCATATGGGGAATAAAAAGAATTGGGGATGATAGCAGGAGAATCATGTAATTTGCATTAAACTGTGTGCTCCTGTCATAAAGTTACATCTGTGACAATAGGGTCCTATGGAAAAGTTCCTAGTACAAGTCTTAGTTACTATTTGTGCAGTGGGTTGGGGGGGTGTCTTCTATCAGGGAGCTATGCCAAGGGCCAGTCTAAAGATAAATCCGGCACCCAGATTTAAAGACAATTTTCAGATAATGTCAGTTCTCTGGGCCTAGAGACATTCCCCAGATTAGGGCAGGTAGAGACATAGATGTCTTGCTGGGGAAGGAGGAAGTCGCTCATGTGGCTGAGCTTCGGAGAGAGCTGTCAGGCCATGACAGACTGCAACCTCTGAGGAGCAAAGCCTTCCAACATCCACCTCAAGTTCGAGGATCCCATCTTTACCAATTAATGCCCTTGCTTTAATCACCAATGCCCTCCAAGGCTGGGACTTGGCTTTTCTTTGTCATTCAGTCAACCTTGCAATGAAGACCTAAGTTTGATGTTTCCGCAGCTTGAGCTCTGTGTCTGCTGGAGAGAAGACTGTCTTCCAGGGCACAACTAGAAATGTTTAGACTGTTTCCAGGATCTGGAGCTGTTCAGTTTGATCACTGAGTTCATTGTTGTCTTTCACCGTGTTGTGAGATGCTAGAAGCTGGTTAATTTTATCACAGAGTCCATTCTTTTCCGTTGTCAATTTATCCATATACACACTAGGATCAACCAACCAGCATCATCATTTCCCATATTTTTCCACAAGTTTTAATTATATACAGTCACCAAATCCCTTGCCTCTCATAATCTGTGAATCAGGATAATCAAATGCATTTGTCTCTGTAATTTTGTAAAATACTTCACACCATGGGCTCTCAATGCTCTCCAAACTTCCAGGAGAAAGACTGCAGTAACAGTAGATGTTGGCAAATTGGAATGCCTAGTCCAGATATTTTAATTATTCATCCCCATACTTCTGTTGCTTTGGAACCACTTCTGATACTAAAATCTGTAAAACATAGGGGTCTCTAGAGGAACAGAATTGATAGTGTGTGTGTGTGTGTGTGTGTGTGTGTGTGTGTGTGTGTGTGTGTGTAGCAACAGACTTGCCAGCAAAAGCAAGACAAGCAGGCAAACAGCATGTCCTTTTATAAGCTGCCACCAGAAAGTGTGACCCAAATTAAAGGTGAATCTTCCCATCTCAAAGGATCTAAATTAAAGGTGAGTCTTCCCACTTGAAATTATTTAATTAAGAAAGGTTCCTCACAGGTCTGCCCAGGCACATTGGTTTTTATTAATTCCAGATGAAGTCACTCTGACAAGCAAGAACCGGCATTGGATTAGGAACACCTGTGTCCCCATATGTTTCAGTCACAGATGCTCAGCAAGATAGGATGGACTTCTCTTGATCCCAATGGAGGTAAGGCAGAAGGTGTTACATTTCTCTTAAATAATCCTAGATATGGCTGCTGTATTTGATCCTAAATGCACACCCTCAGTAACAATATGGTTTCTATGGGTTTTAGTTTTCACTTTTCAAAAGATTTTTTCCATACTATAAATTCTGATTGTTTCCCATCCCCCAACTCTTCTCATATCCTTTCCACTTCCCCACCAATGCAAATCCACTGTTTTATTGATCTATTATTAAAACTCAAAAAGTACCTAAAAATAAAAATAAAGATGAAATTTTTAAAAAACTAGAATAAGACAACACACTCAAAAACAGAAGAAAGAGAGCTTAAGAAAAAGCACAGGAAACATACAGATACTGAAACACACACAGTCACAAGCACAGAAAACCCATAAAAAGTGAAATTGGAAAACATAATACATAAGGGAAAGATCTGTAAAGTTAAAGAAAAAAAACTTCCGAAGAATACCATTGAGTTCATTTTTTGTTCAAAGACTACTGCTGGGTATGATGCCTGCCCTTAAGTGTGGTTTCTATTCCCAGTAAGACCATGTTGGAGAGCACTAATTTTCTTTTTGCAAGTGATTATCAGTTGGACATAACTTATAGGTTTTCATATTCTTTCACAGCTCTCTTTTCATTTTCTTCTTCCACAGCCCTTACCAAGCAGGGAATGAACATCTGTGTTTGAGACTATAATTGAAACTGGTCATTTCTGCATGTGTTTATTTATTATAAGAAAAAAATGACACTGGATATAATAGCAGTTCTTCACCAATGCACGGTCACTTGAAATAATCTATGTGATGAAAGCAAAGGATAAGGAAGAGATATAAGTAAGAATCCTCTACACTGTGTGGATATATCATCAGATCCAGCATAAACACTGCATTTCATGCAATTACTGTATGTAACATCAAATGTCCTTATAGATGAAAACACATAGGTTCCATTGTAGAAGCATATATTTCCACATGAAATATTTTACACATTACAGTATTCATCATATATGAACATCGACCTTGACATATATGTGTGTTCATATTTAGTTCTATAAGTAATAGTTGGAAAGTATGTATTTAACTAGATACCTGCATGTAGAAGAATGCAAAATATATTCATAGTTATCATGCTTCACAAAACTCAACTCAAAATGAGTCAAAGATCTTAATATAAAACTATTCACACTAAACCTGATAAAAGTGAAAATGGGAAATAACCTTAAGTACAGTGACACAGAAGACATTCTGAGCAGAAAATTGTTAATGCAGGTAATAAGATTAGCAATTAATAAGCGGGATCTCATGAAACTGAAAAGCTTCTGTATAAAAAAGGATGCTGTCATTCAGACAAATTCTACAGGAAGGGAAAGATTTTTATCAACTGCACCTTTAATAAAGGGCTAATATTCAAAATATGTAAATAACCCAATAAACTTGATATCAAAAATCCAAATAACCCAATTAAAAATGGTGTACAGATTTAAATAGAAAATTCTCAATAGAATAAATACCAATAGTTAAGAAACACTTAAAGAAGGCAGGCGGATCTCTGTGAGTTCCAGGCCGGACTGGACCGATAGCCTCCAAAACAATACAGAGAAACCCTGTCTCATAACCAAAAAAAAAAAAAGAAAGAAACACTTAAAGAAATATTCAACATCCTTAGTCATAAGGAAAAGTTCAACCAAAACTACTTTGAGATTCCTTTATTCCTTTTCACATTTGTCAAAATAGCTAAGGTCAATTATACAAGTGACAATTTATGCTAGAGAGGATGTGAAGCAAGAGGAATATTAATCCATTGTTGGTGGTAGTGAAAACTTATACAGCCATTACAGAAATCAGTGGTATAGTTCCTTAGGAAGATGAGAGTTGATCTACACCACTTCAGACCCAGCTATACCACTCTTGGGCACACACCAAAGGAAGCTTCTTCCTACTACAACGACACTTGTTCAACCATTTTCACTGCTGCTCTACTCTTAATACCCAGAAATTGGAAACATCACAGATGTCCCTAAACAGATGAATGGATAAAGAAAATGTGGTATATTTACACAATGGAGATTTACTCAGCTCTTTAAAAAATGACATCGTGAAAATGGATGGAACTAGGAAAACTCATCTTGAGTGATCCAGATCCAGAAAAAATTATATATATATATATATATGTATATATATATATATGTGTGTGTGTGTGTGTGTGTGTGTATAATACATAAATAAATGGTAACCAAGCTATAATCTGTAGACCCAAAGAGGTTAGGCATAGATGGGATGCATAGCTCTCACTGGGAGGGGTAAATAGTATAGATTTTATGGGAAGACTGGATATGGAGGTAGGGGAAAGGACAAGAACAGGAGGATTCAAGAGCTGATGCCTGGGAATCCAGCATGGGACTGATCAAGACCCCCTGAATGGGGGTGCCGTGAGGAGGCCTAGGTAATCTATTGAGCCTCGGGCAGTAGATCAGTATTTATCCCAGGTATACAAATGGACTTTGGAATTCCATCCAACAATGAGAGATGCACTCTCACCCTGAACTCTTGGGGGAGGGTCTAGGCCTGCCCTGGATGAAATGACAGACTCTGGACACCCCCATGGAGGGGCCTCTCCCTCCCTGGGGAAATGAGGGGATATTGGGAGGGCTGGTGGAAGGGCACAGGAGGAGGGGAGGGAAAGTGAGAGGGACCTGGAATTGACATGTGAAGCAACCTTGTTTCTAATTTAAATTTAAAAATTAGAACAGGAGGATTAGGTGGGAGCAGAGAAGGGATATGGGATTGAGGGAAGGAATTAGGGAACAAACATAATTATAGAGCATTTGAGTGGCAGAGCATTTGAGTGGCAGTATGGAAAGATAGTACAGTGGAAACTTCCCATAATGCATGAAGCAATCCTAATAAAGTCTCCAAATAATGAGAGAGGGGAACACCTACTGGCTATCTCTCATTAATAAAGGAAGCTTCCAGTGCTGGGACTAGGTTTCTTGCAGTTGAGTTATTGACCACAAGGGTTCCATAGAAATGCATAAGCAAAGCAGGCTGTTGCCAAGAAAATGGACCTCTCTCCACAAACTGACAAGGGTCGTTTGCTGAAGATAACATCCACAGAACTCATTGAATATGAAGAGATTGAGCTGATTCCTACTTAGAACTTTTACCACCATGTTCTCATATCTGTGTCTATGGAAAGGTACTCAGCAAGCTATCAAAAGAGGAACATACATACCAACTCAACAACAAAATCTTTGATTTACAATGTGTTCTGTCTGTAAAATATTCTAAAGCGATGGAGTCACAAACCTTGTAGAAGTAACCAACCAATGTCTGATTTAACTCAAGGCCCACTCCATAAGATAGAACCCATAGAAATCTAGGGTAAAATCAAATACTAATGATCTTTTTAAAATGTGTAATAATTCCTAATGATATCCTGCTATACATCATAGATCAATGCCTTATTCAGAGAGGATTCCTTCTACAGCAGATGGGAACAAAAAACAGAGACCCACAGTAAAACATTACACAGAGAGATCTTGCAACACACATCTCTCTGTAAGTGAGATGTCTCTGTCAAATCTCTCCCCTCAAAGCCTAGGAAACATCACAGAAGTGGAGGGATGAGGAGTTGGGGAGACATAGGGAGTGGAGGACAACAGGATAACAAGACCCTCTAAAACAATGAGCAAAGATCACGTGCACTCATAGATACCAAAGCAGCATTTATAAGGCCTACCCAGGTCTGCACCAGGTTCTCTGCATATATAGTACAGTTTTCAGGTTAGTGCTTTTATGGGACTCTTGGTTGTGTGAACGAGTAGGTATCTGACTCTTGTGCCTCCTCCTGGGACTATTATTTTTCTGTTGGCTCCTCTTGTCAAATTTTTATATGATGGTCTTGGTTTTATCTTAATGTATTTTATTTTGTTATGCTTTCTTGTTATCTCTGAGAAGCTTGTTCTTTTCTAATGAGGGACAGAAAGGGTAAGAATCTAGAGAGGAGAGGAAGGGGGCAGGGACTGGGAGGATTAGAGGGATCAAAACTGTATTCAGATTATATTATATGAGAACAGAATCTATTTAATAAAAAGAAGAAAAAAATTTTAAAAACTACATGTTGCTCTGCCCTCTGCTTGAGGTGAGTGTGGGCTCTGCTTGGGGCCCCAACTCCCTACATCCTCTACCTTGGATCTTTCTGGGCCTGCTGCTTGCACAGAGTGGACCTGCCCAGACAGGAAAAGCCACCCTGAGTCTACCCACTCTTCAATATTAGCCCCTACTCTACACTCTGCCCTCTGCTTGAGGTGAGTGTGGGCTCTGCTCAAGGCCCCAACTCCCTACATGCCCCTCCTTGGATCTTCCTGGGCCTGCCCCTCACCTAGAGTGTTTCTGACCCACCTTCACCCATCATGAGACCCACTGAAGTATTGGACCTGCTTGAACCCACGGGAAGAGAACCTTAGACCTGTACCCACTAGGAGAGGAACAGACCCCACAAGCACCCACTGGAAGAAGGGATGGGAAGACTAGAATATAAAAACACATTCAACAACAGAAAAAACAATATGACACCACCAGAGTCTAGGGTATCAACACCAGCAAAACCTGAACATCCCAACTCAGATGAAGCAGAAAGCAATGACCTTAAAAACAACTTCATGAAAATGATAGAGGCCCTCAAAGAGGATATGGGAAAAATCCCTTAAAGAAATGGAAGAAAAAATAAAACAAGAAATCAACAAATCTCTTAAAGAAAGCAAGGAAAACCAAGAAAAAACAAACAGATGAAGGAAAATATTCAAACAGTTCAAGACCTAAAAACTGAAATAGAGACAATAAAGAAACACAAACTGTGGGAATGCTGAAAATAGGAAATCTGGGTAAAATATCAGGAACTACAGATGCAAGCATAACCAATAGAATACAAGAGATGGAAGAGAGAATCTCAGGTGCTAAAGACTCACTAGAGGAAATACAGTCATTGATGGAAGAAAATCTCAAAACCAACAAATCCCTAACACAAAATATACAGGAAAATATGGGATACCATAAAAAGGCCAAACCTAAGAATAATAGGTATAGAAGAAGGCGAAGAAATACAACTCAAGGGTACAGAAAACATATTCAACAAAATCACAGAAGAAAACTTCCCCAACCTAAAGAAAGATATGTCTATGAAAGCACAAGGAGCTTACAGAACACCAAATCGACTAGACCACAAAAAGAAGTCCCCTCAGCCGGGCGGTGGTGGCGCACACCTTTAATCCCAGCACTCGGGAAGCAGAGGCAGGCGGATCTCTGTGAGTTCAAGGCCAGGCTGGACCAATAGCCTCCAAAACAATACAGAGAAACCCTGTCTCGTAAAAAAAAGAAGAAGTCCCCTCACCAGATAATAATGAAAACATCAAACTTATAGAATAAATAAAAATATTAAGAGCAGCAAAAGAAAAAGGCCAAGTAACATATAAAGGCTGACCTATCAGAATTACACCTGACTTCTCATTGGAAACTTTGAAAGCCAGAAGGTCCTGAATAGATGTTCTACAAGTCCTAAGGGAGCATGGATGCCAAGCAAGACTACTATACTCAGCAAAGCTTTCAATCACTACAGATGGAGAAAACAAGATATTTCATGACAAAACCATATGTAAACAATACATACCCACAAATTCAGTCCTACAGAAAGTACTGGAAGGAAAACTCCAACTGAAGGAAGTTAACCTCAACCAGAAAAACACAGGCAATAGATGATCCCACTTTACCAAATACCAAAAGAAAAAAGTGGGGGGACCATACACAATAACACCACTAACAAAAATTAAAAACAAATAAGAATCAACAATTGATGGGGTCACTAATATCCCTCAATGTCCATGGATTTAACTTGCCCATAAAAATACACAGGATAACAGAATAGATATGAAGACAGAATCCATCCTTCTGATGCATACAAGAAGCACATCTCAATGTAAAGGGTTGGGAAAAGATTTTCCAACCAAATGGACCCATGAAACAAGTTGGTATAGCAATCCTAATATCTAAAAATTTAGATTTCAAACTAAAATCAATCAAAAGAGATGAAGAAGGGCATTTCATATTCATCACAGGAAAAGTCCATGAAGATGAAGTCTTAATTCTGAACATCTATGCCCCAAATATGAAGGTAACCACGTTAGTAAAAGAAACATTACTAAAACTCAAATCACACATAAAACCTCACACACTTACAGTGGGAGACTTCAGCACACAGCTCTCCCCACTAGAGAGGATCACCAGACAGTAACTTAACAAAGAAACAAAAGAACTAACAGAAGTTATGACCCAATTGCAATTAACAGACATCTATATAAATATTCCATCTAAACAAAAAGAATGTACCTTCCTCTCAGTGCCACAGGGAGCCTTCTCTAAAATCAACCACATACATGGCAACAAAGCAAACCTCAACAGATACAAAAAAAAATGGAATAACCCTCTGTATCCAATCGGATCACCATGGTTTAAAGTTAGTTTCAGAGAGGAAGGAGTGATGAGCAAAGGGGTCAAGACCAGGGTGGTGAAACCCACAGAAACAGATGACCTGAACAAGGGGGAGCTCATGGACCCCAGACTGATAAATGGGAAACCAGCATAAGACTGATCCAAACCCCTGAAAGCAGATATCAGTGAGGAGGCCTAGGCAATCTATGGGGCCTCTGGTAGTAGATCAGTATTTATCCCTAGCATACGAATGGACTTTGGGAACCCATTCCACATAGAGGGATACTCTCTCAGCCTAGGCCATCCCCCGTGTGTCTCAACCTAAACACACAGGGGAGGGCCTAGACCTTGCTCCAAAAGATATGGCCTCATCCTCCCTGGGTAGCAATAAGGGGATGGGATAAGGGATCAGTGAGGGGTAGGGGAGGAGAGGAGGGAGAGAAAACAAGCTTGTTTCTAATTTAAATAAATAAATAACAGAAAAAATCCTACATATTTAGGCATGTTGCTTAAAATGAGTCTCTTCTATATCATTCTACAGATAATACTAGCAAAAGGAGTAAATGTTGATTTAATGTATTTAAATGTCCTGTGTTCAAGTTAAAATTAGTTATATTCACTTTTATTTAATTTTCACAACAACTTCATTACAGACTGCTGTATAGTTACCATATATTAAATAGTTACTTATATCTTTGTGGCTAATACATGATCAATCCTGGTACAAATGTTGTAGATAATTTCATGACTGTGATGATAAGAAAAACAAGTAGAAGAGACTGATGTAAATAACCTGTCTACCCAACAAACATATTTTTAAATTCTAAAAGAAATACAAAGCACAAGCTGAGGATGGGGAAAAGATATGGATGCTACTTTTAAATCTGTCATGGATGTCATCTTGCAAATGAAATGAAACTGTAAAATTGGTGCATAAATCTGTAAAAAGCTATAATTTGAGAGTTGACTTTTAAAGTCTGTTTTACTAATTCACTACCAGCCTTCTTCACTGCTTTACTGAGAGACATCTTAGAGCTGTTATAAGTAACTGTCTTCCTTCTCAACACAAATACAGTGATGAATATTAACTCAATGGAAAATATTATCTATCTAAATACCACAGTTTCCATTTTTAACATGGAAGAAGATTCCTTCTGAATGATGCTAAACTAAGAACAACTTTCTTGGCATTTGGTTTTTTATTTTTACTTAAAGAACATATGCTTAAGATGTCTGAGTTCTTTTTCATCCCATGTCTAAATAAATTATTTGAAACAGTCCTCTATAGTGACTTTCTTTACTTCAAATACACACACACACCTCATCCATACTTTTTTTAAATCATGAAGCAAATTTTTATTTTTTCTCATTCTTTTTTCTTTCATCATTTTAAAATTTATTTAAATACTAACCATAGTTTTCCCTCCCTCTTCTCCTCTCAACCCCTACCCCCCACCTCCCATCTATCCCTCCCCCAATCCACTCTTCCTCCTCCTCCACTGATATGGGGTAAGGCCTTCCATGGGAATCAGTAAAGCATGACACATCAAGATGAGACAGGACCAAGCTCCTCCCCACTGCATCAAGGCTGAACAAAGGATCCCACCATAGGGAATAAGTTCCAAAGAGTCAGCTCGTGCATCAGGAACAGGTCCTGGTCCCATTACTAGAGGCCCCACAAATTACCAAGCTAAACAATTGTCATCCAGATGCAGAAGGCCTAGGTCAGTCCCATGCCAGCTCCCTAGCTGTCCATCCTAGCTGTGAGCTCCCACAGCTAGGGAGCTGTCTCTGCAGCTGTTCAACACAATCTTGACCACCCCCCTGCCTATACAATCCTGTCTCCCTTTCTTCGATGGGATTCCCTGAGCTCAGCCGAGTGCTTGGCTGTGGATCTCTGAGTCTGCTTCCATTAGGTACTGAATGAAGGCTCTATGATAACAACTAGGGCAATCACCAATCTTACACATACACTATAGGATAATTTACAACGGTAAATGTATTTTACATAGAATTATAAAGAAAATCCAATATAATAAATATGTCAAACAGATCTCAAGTGCTTATAATAACAGGGGGTAACTGTTTAAGTGCTGTATACACTTTATGAATCTCAGTGACCTGAGGGTTTTTTTATTTTTATTGATTCTTTGTGGATTCCACATTATGTACCCCAATCCACTCATCTCTTTGCTTCTTCATATCTGCCCTCTTCCCTTGCAACTCTCCCACAAACTAAAGAAAGTAAATCTCATCGTTAAAGCTGTAATGTGTCACAGTTAGTCATACAATATATCCTTCAGTTGGTAAATCTTTACTTGAAAATGGGCATTGTTGTGAGTCATTGGTCTTGCTGGAGGACTCTGGCTAATGCTACATTATCAGTACTGGGCCCTCACTGAAACTCCTCTTTCATATCCTGTTGCTGCCCTTTGACATGCAGATCCTGCAGCTTGGATCTGCAGGACCAACCCCTTCACATGCTCCAGCAGTGCAGAGATGGGATAGGAGTTGGGGTGGGCCAACTGGATCTGGACCTGGATGGTATCTGAGCTGGTCAGCCCACCAGCTCTCTCAAATCTGTACCATCAGGATCAGTTCTACAGTACTGCTCCCAGGCTAGCTCACCCAATGCCACAAGCATCAAGGAGTGGAGCCAACTCTCTTGCTCTCATGCCCCAGTAATCATAACTTCAGATCATAGGTCCTAACTGCCGTGTTGTTTTGTTATTTTATTGTCACAAGTTTGTTTCTCTGATTTGGGTTGTATTACTGCAATTAACTAAAATTCCAAGCAGCTGGGAACACCTCAATTATTTGAGGTGGGAAGATTCACCTTAAATCCTGATCATTTAAGGTCAGAAACTCACCCTGGATATCGTCCATTCCTTCTTGTAGATAGAGGACATAGAAGGAAAAAAAACTTTTGTTTTTTGCCTACCTGACCTCATTCTCACTGGCAAGTTCATATATCCTGCTGCTGAGGCATGCCTTCCTTCCTCTTCAGGAAACAGGAAACAGCTATTGCTGGACCACAGTCTGTAAAGCACTCTAATAACACCCTACCCTTCATATATTTATACTCACTCTAGAGAAAAATCCTGACTAGTACAATAAGTCATTGAAATTATTTTCAGAAATAAAGACAACTCAAGTTAATGTTCGATTTCTGTCTGTTTCTTTGTCATTCTTTCTCCATAGAGCAGCTATGGAAAGTCTCTGGTGTATGCATGTAGGGATAGGAGTCTACATTTGCTATGGTGTCTCTGTAAAGTTATTAAAATGCCACTAAGCATCTCTACTTCCCAATGTGTGGTATATCCTCAATAAACACCTGTTAAATGAATGGGTATATGAGTGACTGAAAAATGGACACATTAGTACTATTAGTAATAATTATAATTTGTAAATATTTGGATTGACACACATATAAAATGAAAGCCTCTTTAACCAAGAAATACAAACACACAGTTAAGTAAGACACCTTCATTATGATAAAATGTAAATGATACTCACTGTCATACATATAAAATGTGTATATTAATAAATTAAAGTTATAAATAATCTTAACGATACAAATATGACAAAATTCAAAGTGGCATATTTATCTCGGAGTAGAAAATGATTGAGGAAGTCTTCAAAGTGTAACTGAGGGTTACTAATATTAGCACCTTCTATGTCATTGTCATTTAGCTTAGTAATGAAATGTAAGAACAACAGTGATTATCTGTGTTATCATATGCCAGGTTATAAGTAGGAATTCACCAAACTAGTAAAGCTATCATTCTACTATAATACACTGCTCTGAAATAAATAAGAATTTCCTATATGATGTATATTTATGATTTTTGTATATTTTCAACCGGATGAAATGTAAATATTGCTTAACCTTTATCAAGTCTCAGGTCTACAAAGCATTGAAGCTAATGCTTTGAAATGTTTTCACATTATTTTTTCTCATTATAATGGCTGGGAAATTAATTCAACTGTCACATTTGTCATTTAAATTGGGTATGGTTGACAGTTGCATGCAGTTACTGATGGAGTCCCACCACAGCATGTTTGACAGACTATTAGATGACTCTCTGGCTAACCTAAAATACATGTAAACATAATTGAATCACCTCATCTCCCTGGGTCTTGATTTTCTTAAATAAATGTAGACACTAGATTAGCAGCTCCCAAAAGGTCCAGATAAAGACCTGTTACTGACATGCTGTAAAAACATTCAACTTGAAATATGATTAAAGATTGGGACTCTAAGAAGAACCCCAGGTACAGAGTCAGAACATCAAAGTCTGTGGTCTAAGGGATGCTCTGGTTAATTAAGTTCCAAATGAAGTGTGAAATCCCTAGGATAGACAGGATATAGCCCTCTCTCGGAGGTCTAACTCAGGGAGATTCTGAATCTAACTAAGCCTTTGATGGAGAATATTAGGTCTAAATCAATTTTCACATTTTCTGCAAGACAAGAAACTTAGTCTTTTGCTGCATGTACCATATGTTGTGACTAAGTTCAATTATGTTAGAAAATATTGAGGTCACAAGAGCAATGGGTTTAAAAGAAGTTCTAAAAAAAGACTAAATCTGGTGTGTTCTCTCCCCCCCCCGTCTTTTCTCCATTCTCCCTCTTAAATACTGACAGTCATAATTAATACATAATTGGGTTGGTAATCATTGAAAAGTCCAAGTCTGTCCTCACCTCTCTCTTCTCTTTCCCTTCTCTCCTACCTCTCTTCCACCTTTTTCCCTCCCTTCATAAATGATTAGTTGTATAAACACAAGACTCTATTTATTTAATCAGATCTCACAATAAATATCACTAACTTGATATACTTAGCCTTCAGGAAAATTCCATGTAGAGTGAAAACACAATTTAATCTGAATATAAGGCCTATTGTCTCATAACTTATGAACATGCCAATGAAATGAAATCTGTCAGAAGATTCAGATCTTCTAAATTTCTGGTGGCTTCTAGTAGGCAGACTACTCTTTAAACTATCTTTGGACCATTCACCTCCATTGAATTGAAATAAAAAAGACTAGATGAAAAGACAGGTCCCAATGCTAGCTATTTCCACCTGCTTATTAGACATGGTCTAATGGTCAAGATGAATAATCTCTAAGAAGCCTCATCAGTAAGATGAGGACTGTAGCTGTACCCCATTCCTGAATTTCTGTGGTTGTTAAATACATTTTAAATATTCATAATAATGCCTCTCAAAGAAGAAGGGTTCCCAGTACTAGTTTTATAACCTATGTACTAATTTTAATGAAGATAAAATAAAGTTGTAGATGAAAATCCCTTTAAACTATGGAAATGGTGATTCATTTGGCTATATAACTTCTCTTACTCAGATGTTTTACTGTAGAAAGACTGTATAATTTCAAGCTATATCCTGATTTGTTCTATTAAATATGTGATAGTGTGGTAGTGTTAGTCATTCTTGGCTGCAATACACCAAAATATTCTTGTTATTTTGGAAAATTGTAATGTAGAAAAAGAAAAGCTATATAACTGAGATGGTGAGATGGTAAAAATGCTGAGTGGTGGCAAGTAGAGATGACTTATGACAGCATATAGTTCCTACTCCTGCCTGCTTCTGGCCTACATGGTTAGGAATGGCTTATAACCCTGGACCTATATTTCATCACCAGGCACCCAAACTTTGCCCACTTGTTGTATTTGTTAGGCTTACTATTGCTTTGATAAAACACCATGACAAAAATCAACTTGGGAAAGGCTCATTTCACTCACAGTTTTGTAGAACAGTTCATCATTAAAAGCAATGAGGGCAGGAACTCAAACAGGGTAGGAACCTGGAGGCAAGAGCAGATACAGAGGCCATGGAGGAGAGCTGCTTACCGGCCTTGCTGCTTACCATCTTTCTGATAGAACCCAGGAACCCCAGCACAGGCTGGCCACACCCACAATGCCTCATCATCAATCACTAGTTAAGAAAATGTCCTACAGGATTGCCTACAGCCTGATCTCAGTTGGGGCTCCCTCCTCTCTAACAGCTATAGCTTGTGTTAAGTTGACATAAAACTAGACAGCACTCTTTCTAACTATACTAATTTGAGAACTGCATTTAAGTGGTCTGAGGTTCAACCTGGACAGACAAGACCACAATGTACACATATATCAAAACATTATATTCTACTCTGTTAATATGTACCCTTTTTATTGATTAAATGTAAATGTAATTTTATACAACTATAGTCACAGCTACAAGCTTGCCATGTCTCTTTTCTAGCATCTGTATATTAAAATATTTGTAAATCATGGGAATGTTGACTCCATTCAAGGTTTCAATATCTTTCTCCTAATTCATTTGTTACACAAATGTTAAATATTTCTGAATAAGAATTTCTGAAGGAATTCTAAAAGGATAATTCCATACAAATATAGTGTTGGCTATATTTTATTTTAAAATGACCATATTTCAGACTATGGCTTTTTAACAATATTTCACTTACTCTTTGAAAGATTCATACATACGACTAGGGTTTGTTGATTCATTGGTATGTTGTGGGACTCTCTCTGATTTGCTAATCTGGGACTATTTATTCCTTGTGGTTCTTTGCTGTGTGTGGTTAACCTATTCAGGTTGAACTTTCCCTTCTAGTACGTTCTGTAGAGCTGGATTAGTAAATAGATATTACTTATATTTGGTTTTGTAATGGAATGTCTTTATTCATCAACTGTGATTGAAATTTTTGCTGGGCTGTTATCTGTGGTCTCTTAAAGTCTGTAGAACATTCATGAATCTCTTCTTGCTTTTAGAGTCTCCACTGAGAAGTCAGATGCTACTCAAATGGGTCTGTCTTTATATATTTATTTCATCTTTTTTCCCTTGCAGCATTTAATATTCTGTCTTTGTTCTGTATGTTTAGTATTTTGTTACATTTGCTGAAGGGAGTTTTTTTCTGTTCCAGTTTATTTGATGTTTTGTTGGCTTCTTCTACCTTTGTAAGCACATCCTTCTTTAGGTAGGGGAAATTTCCTCTATGATTTTTAAAAATATTTTCTGTGCCTTTGACCTTGGTTTTTTCTTCCTCTATTCTTGTCATTAATAGACTTTGTCTTTTCACAGTGCCATATATTTCTTGGATGCTTTGGGGGTTTTGTAATATTTAGTTTTGTTTTTTAGATGTAGCACTTTCTTTGACCAGAGTATCCATTTCTTCTACCACATCTTCAATGTCTGAGAGTCTCTCTTCCATATCTTGTATTCTGTTGGTAAGACTTGCCTCTGAGGTTTTTGTTTGGCTTCCTAAAATTTTCATTTCCAATTTTTACCTCAGGTTGAGTTTTCATTACTGATTCTATTTCCACTTTATGGTTTTGAACTATTCATGTCATTTGACAGTTTCTTTGAGTTTTCATAATGAATTTTTTTCATATTCACTTTAAACCCTCTGAACATACGCATAATAGACATTTTGTGCTTCAGTTATATTGTATTTCTCAGGGAATACTGCAGTATGGTTGCTGTGCTTTTGGTGGAAACATACTGTCTTTGTTGTTAATGGCTGGGTTTTTTGTTGTTGCTGTTTTGGATTTTGTTTGTTTGCACTGATGTCTATGCATCTCTAGGTTTGGGTGACTGTAGTTCTAGGTGTTGTCTTCATTGGATGGGTACTCCCTTTCTTTATGTTGCCATCTATGGATCTTTGGAAAGTATGGCAGCTATGGGTTGCCTGATAGGGTATGTTACTGAGTACCTGTCATGTGTGACCACTGGGTATCTGGTAGAATGTGTTGCTAGGTATTGGGAGCTGTCAGGAAGAAATATACATGGCCTAGAAGTGTCTAAGAGGATCCACAAGAGGGAGGAAGGCTTTGACTGGCATGAGGATCTGTGGAGTATTCAGGGAATACTTAATTCCTAGACTGATGTGGCCAGTGGTTTCCAAGGTAGAGAGTACCTCTTGGTATTGGAGGCTGAAACAAAGAAACAGAGTGAGGAAGGAAGGCGAGGCCCAGCAAGGATCTATAGAATTCTGACAAAATGGTGGCGGAGGCTCCTGCAAGTGGTCATTTTCTGGACTGAGAAACTGGGAATGGAGGATAGGAAGGAGAGTAAATACTGTCTATGTGATCGGGCCAGTGTTGACAGTGGGTTTCCAGGAAGAAAGTGAAAGGTGACTTTTAATTATCATTTTCAAAATAAAATGGTTCCTAATCCAGGAAGGCAAGACCTGAATATCAGCACCAATTTCTCTGCTCTAAGATGCAGTAAGTTAACTAAAATAACTTCATGCAGTGGTCCTTCAAGGAAAATTACCTTTCCTTCTTCAGCTATTTATATTTAATGCCAATACCAAGTAAGCTATTTGATTTGATATCATAGAGATATTAATGATAAAAATAAGACTATTTTTATTATATAAAGTGAAATTTTTAAATGTATACTCTGTAAAAGTCTATAAAATCCCAGTAAAATGAGCATGTGATGGAATTTTGAACAGAGAATAATGTGCTTGTATTTCAAGGAATAAACCATTAGCATAGATTGCCAGGAGGATAACACATGTAATAGGTCTAAATTTGATTAGCTGTAGGAATGACTTTATTATGGTCCAGATTCTTTCTATGCTTCTGGGGATTTAATCACTTTACATTCTAGAGTTCAATTTCCAAATCTCTAAAGCTAGAATGTTTGCTAAATTATTTCTTACATCCCTTTTAGTTTGCAGGTTGATTCTGGACAGAGAATGGATTGAAATCATGAGCTTCTCTGATGAGAGATTAATGAAATGTCAATATTTGCATGCTTATAACTATTCATAAAGCTAGTTGTGACTTGCTATACCCAAGCAGCTTATGTACATTTTTCACAAAATATTTATTCTGCCTCTTCTTCTGTGCTGTAATTCAGTCCTTTTATTAAAAAAAAACCTCTATATAATAGAATGACTAAAACTGTGTGTAACATACAGGGCGAACAAAAGGAACACTTTAAATTTGCTCTTGTTACATTATATCCAAGAAAAATAAAGCAAAGGATAAACATATGCCTTGTGTCTGCTGACAACACATAGTTATGCTTGAATTTTGCCATTATTTATATGACTTTAATTTCCTAATTAACTGAAAAAATCTATCAAACATAACACCAAGAACATACTATCACAGAATAGGTCATAATCTTCAACATAATTTATTTTTCCAAATAAATACAAAGGCATCACTAATTTTGTACAACATTTTCCTCTTCTTGGGCACACAGCTATGCTCCATCTTTCAAATTTCCATGTATTTAGATTCTAAAGTGTTTTTGTTCTTAAGAAAGTCCTAATGAGTAGAATGTGGGCAGAGGTGACAGCCCCCAAGCTAGAAGATTAATACTTGGTGCCCTAAGTTATTTCCCAAACCAAGAGACACAGGTAAATCTGCAGATGTAAAGAAACAGGATGATCAACTCTCAAAGCATATTTCTCTGAGTGATCATGAGGAATGTCACAGAAGCAGGCATGCAAACTACAGTGTGGCATTTAAATGGCAAATGCAGTTTTAGTGTGTAAGACACAGGTATCATGGTTTATTTGTTGTGGCAGTCAATTATTATAGTACATAATTAAATAAATCACCTACCTCTAACCATGGAGTCATTTGAGTTCTAGGGAAAGACAAATATGAGATCTATTATTTATTCATTCAAAGCTGACTTGATATGAACTTGAGAGACAGAATTCTTTTCCATTATAATTTCTCTTGACTTCACCCCTAAGTCTTCTTTCAGTCCCCACGTGTTTAACTATTTGCCGCAAGCACTAATTAGTTGATAATTCATAAAAAATTGCTCCCTTCTTCAAGAGGCATTTCTGACCATCTACTCTGCAGGCAAGTGGTATAAACAGCTGGTTTCTTTACCATTATTTTCTAAAAGCCGTGTGTTTCTTCCTCAAATTAAAAGAGTCTTTTGAAGTATTTCCCATGGTCCACACACTGAATGAACATTTTAACTTCAGGATACAGACAGCTGTTTTGATATGCTGAACTCACTATGCTGGCCTGGATGTACAATAATATGATCATCATCACCGTCCTTGGGAAGCTTATTATTTAGTGGGAATCACAGACACAGCTGCTTAAGCAATTATTTCTCCATTAGAGCTATGTAAAAAAATTCTTACAAAATTATAGATGAGCGAGCAATTAATTTCCCTGTTCAATGTATGTAAGAAAATGAATCCTGGTGAAGGAAGTATCGTGTATAGAGAAGAAAGTGCATGCAAATAACAAAAGAGCCACTCAAATCAAATGTGCTTAAGGACAATTCAAATAAATTGGCTCAAAAAGAAGAATGAAAGCAGGGAAACAAAGGAATCATTTTTCCAAACATAATGTGTAACACCCAGACTGTAAGTCAGAAAAGAAGTCAACTCTAACTTTTCTTCATCTGGTAATGGCTCGGCAATAAGCAACCTATTGTCTCAACCAATGGCAGCATCTCAGCTTCAGAAAACATTACTTCTCAAGCACATTATTTTAATCACCCTAATTTACAACCATCTTTCTCCTACCTGGCCCCCTTCTGCTTTTCAATGTTACCCATATTTGCAGAAGATTCTCTTTAATGAGCCAAAATGCATAATGCTTTGTTCCTTGAGATGTACAAATACCCTTACTGCATATTAAAGAGTATCTGGAAGTGAGCTGTAAGGCTCTATGCTTTCTGATTTGTTCACTTGCTAAGTGTCAACTCAGTTGTGGTGCAATTTCATCTCATCACCATAACTCTAAGTTATAATGAAGTTAATCATCATCTCATCTGCCCCACGTCCTTCTCTAAGCTGTTCCTTCAACTTTGCACAAGTCATTTCTACCCCATTGCCACTCCAGATTCTTTTTTTTTTTTTTTTTGATTTTTACGAGACAGGGTTTCTCTGTACTGTTTTGGAGGCTGTCAGTCCAGCCCGGCCTCGAACTCACAGAGATCTGCCTGCCTCTGCCTCCCGAGTGCTGGGATTAAAGGCGTGCGCCACCACCGCCCGGCGCCACTCCAGATTCTTTATTTAACCAGTTCTTATATGTCTTTTACTGGCGATGCACAAAATTAGAGTTAGTTGTTGTGGGAACAGTTTGTCAGCCAAGATTCAGGCATTAAAGCAAGTACTAGTTGTAACTATAGCCTTTTCCTGCAGCTAGATTGATTTACTTATAATTGGACTTGAGGGCAAAAACTATTTTTACAGAGGAAACAATATGTCCCCTTACTAGGGACAATGTGACAAATCTGTATTCAAATCTAAATACCCCAATAGTACAGCTTCAAAATATATAAAGCAATTTTAAATTGTTTAAAAGTTTGTCTGGTGTTTAATAAAGTACCTGAGAAGCATAAGCAATTTATCTCATAAGACTTAATAATACATACTAAGACTCATCAAATCATAGCATATCTAGTTTGTTCTTAGGTTTTCATAACCCTTCTATTTGCTCAACAAGGTTATCCAGCTCCTCTGCCATGCCCCTTTTAACACTAGAACTTTCTAAATAGTACAAATATCTACATCTACTGCCTACTTGGAGTAGTTGCTAGCCACACATGGCTCTTGAGGATTTGAAATGTGTCCAGAGCAACTGCTAAAATTTTAATGGTATTTCATTTTGATTAATTTAAGTATAAAGAACTAGCTGCAGTTAGAGGTCAAGAGCACTTCAAATTAACTCAAAGAGCATTGTTAAATGCTCCATTACTTCTCTTTATTCTTCTTTGAAAAGATTCATTAAACCTTCACTCAGTTTTCAAAGAATATATCTACTGTGTTCTGATCGCTTTCAGATGTGCCCATCAAGCCTAGATTCACAGGTTTTGTCATCTATATTAGCTTCTCTTTAAAAGACTAGTTCTGTAGCGGGGGAGAGGGTGCATGAATGAAAAATTTGCTGTACGAGTACAAGCACAAGGACTAGAATTTGGATCCCTAATATCAATATAAAAGCAGTGGCAGGCACGGTATCCCACCTGTAATCTTAAGGGCTTAGAAAGAGGGCATTAGGGATTCCCAGGGCAACTTGATTAGTTAAACTAGCTGAGTCAGTGAGCTCCAGGTTCAGGGAGAGATCTTACCTAAGCAAAGAAAGTGGAGAATGATCAAAAAGACACCTGACATCAATCTCTGCCATACACACCCAGGCATGCACATGCATGTGCATGTGAACACGCTCGTGCATGCACACACACACACACACACACACACACACACACACACACACACGTTTACATACATGTAAAAAAAAACAAAGAAACATAATACCCTCCCAGTGTTTTCTCTCTCTTATTCCCAGGATATTTTGTGATCTAACTTAAAACAATAAGTGACAGAAACTCCATAATTACTGATTATCTAATTTATTATTTGGTTACTTCCTTATACCATGGGATGGTAAGAGGAATGTTAGAAAAAAATAAATAAATAGCTCCAGCTCCATTATACTGTGAGAACATGTGAAGACCCTTCTTCCATGGGGGATTCCAGATGCTTGTAAGAAGAGGAACAGGAAATCAAATCTATTCTTTCAAAACCTGACTCTGGTAAGAGAGAAAGCCCAGTAAGCTGCAGACTCCTGCTGTTTTTCTTTAACTAAAACTAGATTAAAGACATGTTTGGTTTTAAGAGTTATTTTTTTATATTCTTACAGATGTAAATTTGTTGCTGGAAGTCACATGTTTTCTGAAGCACACAACTGGTTCCACCCTTACTCTCAGCTTTCCAGTGGTTTCTCTGGACTTTTAGTATCAAATCCACCAAAGCTCAGTGGATCAGTGGTCTGTAAGCTTCCTTGTGCTCAGTTCCCACCCACGCCTGAACCATTTCTTTTTCCACAACCTCTTGTTCAGTGTGTTGCAGGCAAACAGAACTCTGTTCATAGCTTTGCTGTAAGTCACCAAGAGTGCTGCTGCACCAGAATCTTGGCACCTCCGTTTTTTTTCTTTTTTGTTTGTTTAGTTTTTCAAGGCAGGGTTTCTCTGTGGCTTTGGAGGCTGTCCTGGAACTCGCTCTTGTAGATCATCAGGCTGGTCTCAAACTCACAGAGATCCACCTGCCTCTGCCTCCTGAGTGCTGGGTTTAAAGGCGTGAGCCACCACCTCGGGGCATGCCTCATCCTTCTCTCTGGTTCGTTATCTAGGGTATAGTTGTAACTACTCCTGTAAAGATCCGCTGCTAAACATACAACACAATTGTGACCTCCAGTTGAGGCCCAGGAGTTGATGATAAGCATCGTATTTCCACTGTCAACAGAGACTTGTGTCCTTTCTGTTGTGAAATCCTATCTTCCCTAGAAAGTCCATTTACTCATCTAACATGGTGCACTAATTCTCACTGTTACACCAGAACTGCTTCCATCAGCATTTCCTCAAGAGTGTAGGAAATGTTCAGAAGATGACACAAAGACTAGGCATTATTTCCATTCACAGCCCATGGGTCAGTCTTTTGACACATACTATTATTCTTAGCAACAATGACACAAATAAAAATACCTTTATCTATGGTGGCAAAGGAGTTCTAAAACTACTAATAACAAGTTCTACAATCCACTACCATGACAGTTAGGTGATAAAAGATTATAGGCACACAATTACTAATATCTTCCATAGTCTAGTGGCTAATCCCCAAACCCAAATATCCCCAGCTTTCAGAACATAAGGAGTGTTTCCCCATTACAAACAAGTCACTTGCTAAAATGTAAGACATTTAGTGTATCTATTAAATTCACCAAGCATTCAGCTGATGCACAATGGTAAAAGTGGGTGGGAATAATAATGTAAGCTATCATGTAGAAATGATTGAGTGGAAAACACTAGTAGCCATCGATCCATAACAATAACCAATTCCCACTCTTGAATCTATACCCAGTTATAAAGTCATTCCTTGGGAAAGTGAACTGTCATTCCTTAATTTTATTCTTAGAGAGTTATTTTCTTAGTTTGTCCTCCATGGTCCCAGATTTAAATCCAGGAAGCAATTTTTATTTTAATATCTTCAGTGGGTTCCAGAAATGAGTTTGGGAAGATATATAGGTTTTAATGAATTATTAAGAAGAAAAATTTAATTTGCTCAGGAGATCTTGTCTCTTTTCCCTTCTCCCGGTGTTGATGTATGTCTCCCTTAGGGTCCTCCTTGCTTCCTAGCTGCTCTGGGGTTGTGTATTGTAGGCTGGTTATCCTTTGCTCTATGTCTAATATCCACTTATGAATGTGTACATACCATGTTTTTCATTCTGGGTCTGGGTTACCTCACTCAGGATGGTCTCTTCTAGTTCCATTCATTTGCCTGTGAATTCAAGATTTCATGGGGAGAGGAGGAAAGAGATAGGAAGAAGGGAAGGGGGAAGAAGAACATGAGGCATCAGGAAGAATGAAGTGAGGGAAGAATAGAGATACCTTAATAGAGGGAGCCATTATAGGTTTAAGAGAAATCTGGTACTAGGGAAATGTCAAGGGATCCACAAGGATGGTCCCAACTAAGAATATAAGCAATAATGGAGAGGGTACTTTAAATGTCCTTCCCCAATAATGAGACTGATAACTACCTAAAATGCCATCATAGAGTCTTCATCCAGTAGTTGATGGAAGCAGAAGCAAAGATCCATAGCTAAGCACTGAGCTGAACTCCTGGAATCCAGTTGTAGAGAGGGAGGAGTGATGAGCAAAGGGTTCAAGACCATGCTAGGAAAACACACAGAAACAGTTGATCTGAGCAAGTGTAAGTTCACAGTCATCAGTCTGACAGCTGGAGAACCAGTGTAGGACTGAACCAGGCCCCCTGATCACAGATGTCAGTTGGGAGTCCAGGATAGTCTATGGGACCTCTGGCAGTGGAAGCAGTCAGTATTTATCCTTAGTGCACGGACTTTGGAAGCCCATTCCCTATGGAGGGATACTCTCTCAGGCTAGATACATGGGGGAGCATGTTGGGCCTAAAAAGGCTCAGACATGAGGCCCAGTGTAACCTCCTGAGTCTGGCTAGAATTTGGTGACCTGTCTTTGGACTGTAACCTCCACATGGGGTGACTCAATAAGACCTGATGTAAGACTGCCCTCTGCCTAGCTACCTAACAGCTTGGTGGAATATTATTGGCACTTACCCTCAAGTCACCTATCTTACCCCATCCTTAGATTCCCATCTTCTACCTCAACCCTATATAAGTTCCTGCCTACTGCAATAAAACAAGATCCTGCTTCGACAAGTCTCCCAACTCAGTGTGTTTCTCTCCAGTAACTAGAAGGGGGTCTGGGTCACTGACACTTACCATCCCTCCTTGCCCCAGGGAAGAGACCCGCTGGATTGCCTCAAATGATGTGACATACTTTGTTGACACCCCATGGGAGGCATCACCCCCCTGGGGAGAGGATAGCAGGTAGGACAGGGGGTTGATGGGGGGGGCATTGCAGGACAGGAGAGAGGGAACTGGGATGGGTATGTAAAATAAGATTGTTTTTAATTTTAAAAAAATTCAATATTCCTTTTGAAAAATTCGAAGGAATGTCAAAGAAAGTATGCTAAGATGACAAGAATAGATACTGATATTAAGAGCAAAGACACTTTTCCCATGCCCAGGCCAGAGGGCAAAGGTGAGGACTGTGTCCCCATCTTAGACCTGAATTCCTCCTGCTCGCCCTCTCTTGGATCCCCTGGCTTGGGGACTGCAGCCAGGTCGACTCACACCCCCACCCGACAGATGGCCAAGCTACCAGGAGCCTGTAAAGAGAGCTGGTCCACTTCTGCCCACACCCAGGGCAGGGGGCAGAGGTCGACTTCTCTGGAACAGTCAACCAAGCAATCAGAGCCAGCAGAGAGAGCTGGCCCACTTCCCTCCACACTCAGGGCAGAGGAAAGAGGGCAGAGGACAGAGACAACCAAGTGACCAGGAACCTGCAGAGAGAGCTGGTTCACTTCTGCCCACACCCAGGGCAGAGGGCAGAAGACAGAGAGCAGAGGCCAGAGAGTACTGGATTTGCTTGCCCCCACTGAAAGGGAACCCTGGTCACCTACCCACCAAGAGAGGAAGAGACTCTTTCTACACCCACTGGAAGAAGTGATGGGGAAGAGGCTATATAAAAATGCACTCAGCAACACAAAAACAACTATGACACCACCAGAGTCTAGAGATTCTACACCAATAAGTCCTGAACACCCCAATGAAGATGAAGCAGAAGGCAATGACCTTAAAAACATCTTCATGAAAATGATAGAGGCCTTCAAAGAGGATGTGAGAAAATCCCTTAAAGAAATGGAAGAAAAAACAAACCAAAAAATACAACAAATTTAAGAAAGGGAGGAAAACACGAAGCAAAAATAACAAGAAACAATTCAAACAGTGCAAGGGTAGAAAGCTGACATGGAGACAATAAAAAACACAATCTAAAGGAATGCTGGAAATAGAAAAACTGGGGAAATTGTCAGGTACTACAGATGCAGGCATGACCAACAGAACCCAAAAGATGGAAGAGAGAATCTCAGGTGTTGAAGATACACTAGAAGAAATAGATTCATCAGTCAAAGAAAATCTTAATTCCAACAAATACCTAACACAAAATATCCAGGAAATATGGGACACCGTGAAAAGACCAAACCTAAGATGAATAGGTATAGAAGAAGGTGGAGAAACCCAACTCAAAGGGACAGAAAGCATATTCAACAAAATCACAGAAGAAAACTTTCCCAACCTAAAGAAAAACATGCCAATGAAGGTACAAGAAGCCTACAGAACACCAAATAGAGTGGACCACAAAAAAAGTCCATTCGTCACATAATAATCAAGACCCCAAGCATACAGAATAAAGAAAGAATATTTAAAGCAGCTAAGGAAAAAGGTTAAATAACATATAAAGGCAATCCTATAAGTATTACACCTGACTTCTCCATGGAAACTCTGAAAGCCAGAAGGTCCTGGATAGATATTATCAACACTAAGAGACCATGGATGCCAGCCCAGACTATTGGAACTGCAAAGCTTTCAATCACTATAGATGGAGAAAACAAGATATTTCATGACAAAACCAGATTGAAATAATACATATCCACTAGCCCAGCCTTACAGAAAGTTCCGGAAGGAAAACTCCAGTCCAAGGAAGTTAACTACAACCAGAAAAACATAGGAAATAGATAATCCCACTTTACCAACACCGAAAAGAAAAAAGGGGTGGAAATCCACATACAGTTCCACCAAGAACAACTATTCCAAAACAAAAGAGAATGAGCAATCAAAGGCCATTAATGTCCCTCAATATTAATGGTCTTCATTCGCCCATAAAAAGGCACAGGCTAACAGAATGGATTCGAAGACAGAACCCATCCTTCTGCTGCATACAATAAACACACCTCAGCCTCAAAGACAGACATTACCTCAGAGTTAAGGGTTGGGAAAAGATTTCCCAATCAAATAGTCCCAAGAAACAAGCAGGGGTAGCAATCCTAGTATCTAACAAATTAGACTTTAAGCTGAAATCAATCAAAAGAGATGTAGAAGGACATTTCATATTCATCACAGGAAAAGTCCACCAAGATGAAGTCTCAATTCTGAACATCTATGCCCCAAATACAAAGGCATCCACATTCGTAAAAGAAACATTACTAAAACTCAAACACATGTAAAACCTCACACACTAATAGTAGGAGACTTCAACACTCCACTGTCACCACTAGACAGGACTACAAGACAGAAACTTAACAATGAAACACAGGAACTAATAGAGGTTATGACTCAATTGGGTTTGACAGACATCTATAGAACATTCCATCCAAACACAAAAGAGTATACCTTGTTCTCAGCACTACATGGAACCTTCTCAAAAATTGACCACACACTTGGCAACATAGCAAACCTCAACAGGTACAAAAAATTGGAATAACTCCATGTATCTTATCAGACCACCATGCTTTAAAGTTAGAGTTCAACAATAACAAAAATTGCAAAAACCATACAAACTCATGGAAATTGAATGATGCATAATTGCAACACTCCTGGGTCAAAGAAGAAATAAAAAAGAAATTAAAGACTTCCTAGAATTCAATGAGAATGAAGACACAACATATCCAAACTTATGGGACACTTTGAAAGCAGTGCTAAGAGGAAATTTCATAGCACTAAGAGGCCACATGAAGAAACTGGAGAAGAGTTACACTAGAGAATTAACAGCACAGCTGAAAGCTCTAGAACACAAAGAAGCAAACTCCCCCAGGAGGAGTAGATGCCAGGAAATAATAAAACTGAGGGCTGAAATCAATAAAGCAGACACTAGAAAAACAATACAAAGAATCAATGTAACAAAGAGATGGTTCTTTGAGAAAATCAACAGGATAGACAAACCTTTATCCAAATTCGCCAAAAGGCAGAGTGTGAACATGCAAATTAACAAAATCAGAAATGAAAAGGGGGACATAACAACGGACACTGAGGAAATCCAGAGAATCATCAGGTCATACTTTGAAAAGCTGTACTCCAAAAAATTCGAAAATTTAAAGGAAATGGACAATTTTCTGGATAGCTATCACTGTATTCATAGCAGCATTATGTGTAATAGCCAGAACCTGGAATCAACCTAGATGCCCCTCAACTGAAGAATGGATGGAGAAAATGTGGTACATTTACACAATGGAGTACTATTCAGCAGAAAAAAAAAACAATGGAATATTGAAATTTGCAGGTAAATGGAAGGCACTGGAAGAAATAATCCTCAGTGAAGTAACCCAGTCACAAAAAGACAAATACGGTATATACTCACACATAAATAGATTTTAGAGATGGATCAGGTGAGTACCAGCCTACAATCCCACTGCCAGAGATTCTGGGAAATAGATCCTTCAACCAATGACTGATGGAAACAGAGGCAGACACCCACAGTCAAACACTGAGCTGAACTCCTGGAGCTCAGTGACAGAGAGGACTGATGAGTAAAAGTTTCAAAACTGGGGTGCTTTAACCCTCAGAAACAGCTGACCTGGATAAGGGCCAGCTCTTGGACCCTATATTGAAGGCTGGGAGGCAAGCATGGGAATGTTGAGGCCCCCTGAATGTGGGTGTCAGTGAAGAGACCTAGGCAATCCTTGGGTAGTAGATCAGTATTTATCCCTGGCATACAAATGGACTTTGGGCACCCATCCCACAGTGAAGGGTCCTCTATTAGCCTGGACTCTTGGGGGAAGGGCCTAGGCCCTTCCCTGAATGAAATAACAGACTCTGGAGATCATCCATGGAGGCCTTACACTCCCTAGGGAATGAAGTGGGGATTGGGTGGGGGGGGCTGTTGGGACTGTGGGAGTAGGTAAGGAGGGGAGGAGTGGGAGCTAGGATTGACACGTGAAACAAGCTTGTTTCTAATTTAAATTAAAAAAATTAAAAATAATAAAAAAAGAAAAAAGTGGTACATTTACACAATGGAGCATTGCTCGGCTGTTAAAAACAACAACAACAAGAATTTGCAGTCCAATGGATGGAACTAGGGAAAAAATCATCCTGAATGAGGTATCCCAGATACATAAAGGGCAAACGTGGTATATACTCACTCATAAGTGGATATTAGCTTTGAAGCAAATATCTACAGACTTTCAAACTACAATCTTCAGACTTAGAGAAACTAAGTTACAAGGATTGCTCAAGGTGGGGACACATGAATATCCTTGGGAAGGGGAAATAGAATAGATTTGGGGGATGAAATGGATGCAGGTGGTGATGGGAATAGGGGGATCAAGCTGAGGTGGATGGATAGAAGGAAAGAGTCCTGGGAGAGACAACTGGAATTGGGGGGCATTTGGAGGGTGATGCAGAAACCTAGTGTAGTGTAAACTTCCTGGAATCTACATGAGAGACCCTAATGAAGTCTGCTAGTACTGCGGCATATGAAGCCCTACCTGGCCATCTTATATAACCCAGCCGCAAAACCCATGGCCTATAATCTATCCTGCCTGTAAGGGGTAATAGTGATGCAGGACTTGTGGGAGTGACCAACCAATGACTGGTCCAACTTAAGTCCCATGCCACAAGAGAAAACTCATGCCTGACACTACCTGTAGAGTCAGGAAGCAGAGACAGACCAGGCCAGAGCTCCAAGATTGCCCTGGTCAGCAGGGCACAATGAAGCCCACGGGAACCTGGAATAAAAGGGACAAGAGACACAAGGAATCGACAGAAAGACAGACTTTCTGATCAAGCTACAAAAGTTTATTTTCCTTAGACACGTTATATAGTGGTTAGGGCGGGAAACTATGCAGGGTGGAGTAATCAAAGGAGAGGGGTCATTGCTTAGTAATCAGGCCACAGAATGTTCTTAGTCACGGGTCACTTGAAGGTGGTCAGGATAGCAGGTAAAGATAAGCAGGGTGTTGGCAAGGTGAAAGGGTCACAGAAGGAGGGGTTGTTAAGTGATCTAATTGTGGAATGTTTCCTTTTTTGCCATGAGCTATTCCTGTGAGCCCAAGTTCTATTCATCAGGAAGCTGGGGAGGGGAAGAGGGTTGACTGGGATTGAAGGTAGCCATTCTTTTAACATAATGGGCTATTCTTAAAAAAGGCTGCCAATATTTACAAGAGGTCCTATATACCAATAATCACTCCCAGCACAAGATAGAACCAAACAGTAATCACCAGAGGGGCATTATGCAGCAACTAATGGGAGCAGATGCCAGACCCAGAGCCAAAAATAAGTAAAACCAAGGATACCCTGCAGAAGATGGGTAGGAAGGATTGTAGGAGCCAGAGGGATAGAGGACACCAGGAGAACATGGCCCACATATTCTAAGCAGGCCTCAGTGGGCTCAGAGAGACTGAAGTAACAACCATGGACCCTGTATGCGTCTGAGCTGAGTCCTCTGCATATACCTTATTGTTCTGTAGCTTGGTGTTGTTGTGGGACTCCCAACAGTAAGGGGGGGGGGGTTGTTTCTGACTCTTTTGCCTGTGCTTGGGACCTTTTTCCTCCTACTGACTTGCCTAGTCCGGCCTTGATATGAGGGTTTGTGCCTAGTCTTATTGCATCTTGTGATGCCACATACAGTTGATATCACTGGAAGGTCTGATCTTGTTTTTTGTTATTTTTTGAAGCAAAATGGAAGAGGAGTGGATCTGGGGTTGATGGGAGAGGGACTGGTGGGAATGGAGGAAGGGAAAGAGGGAAAACTGTAGTTGGGATGTAATGTATGAAAGAAAGACTTAAAAAACAAATTCCTACCCAGTTCCACAGTACTTCTTGCCTAATTTAAAAGCTTTGATTTTGTAGATTATATTCAAAATGAGGCATGGAAGCAAAACAGAAATAGATTTCTTCAATTTCCAAAGAAAGTCTTAAATTACATTTTACTCTACTTTTTCTTCTGACGTATAATGTGAGGGCACCTTTGCACATAGACTAAAGCAACCTATTCCCAACCCAAAGTTAGAAAGTTTCACATTATACAGGGAAAGAAATCTCATTAAATGAGAAAATTAGCATTGTAAGGATCATTTCTTTCCAGATAAAAATAGAACCACTATTAAATTCTCATAGAAAGCATACTCCTAATAAGAATTCTACCAACAGAGCCTTCAAAAAGAACTCAAGGAAGCTACTGCACATCGCTTCATTATAAATAACCATTAATGTCCGCCATTCAGCATTCTAATGAGTTGTCTTAAAATCCCTCTTCAAAAATTTATAGTACTTAACTTTCTGAAAAAAAGGCATTACTTGGAAACAAGCATATTTCCCCTCATATTACACTGTGCAAAATCTCTTTCAGAACATAGGGAAATAACACAAGTAGACAACTTAAGAGAAATGATTCACTACCCACGTACGCAAAGACATTGATAATAATCACAGTCTTTTCTCTTTAGTTTAAATTTCATTTATTACATTGAACATCACGGTTCCACCTAGTTTCCCTTAAAAAGCTGTGGAGGGCTTACATTAGCTTACAGTGGGGCAAAGTCATCTAAACATAAAGCCGATTTTATTTCACTTTGTTTTTTAGATAGACATTATATTTTATTTCATTTTTATTCCTTGTGTTTTTCACATCATGCATCCTGATCACACCCATCTCCCATCCCCTCAAGTCCACCCTTTGCCACAGCGGCAATCTCATCCCCCACCAAAAACTAAAGCAAAACAAAATATAAGATAAAAAAGGGGGCAGAGGGAAAAAAAAGAAGGAACCTTTCATCTTAAAAAAAGAAACCATAAATCTTCACATGCAGGCATTCATCACAAAGAGTTACTGGTCTGGTTCAAGGCCCTTGATCTCTGCTACACCATCGACACTGGACCCTCTCTGGGACACTTCCTGGATATCCTATTGCTGCCTTTTTTTTGTGGAGATCCTGCAGCCCTGGGTTCCCAGGACCAACCCCTTTCCCCTCTGTACTTCAGCAGATCACAGATGGGATGGATGCTGGTGTGCCTCAATACTTAACCCTGCATAGTAGCAAAGTTGGTCAGCCAGCCAGCTATCCCCTCCTAGTCTTTTCCAAATTAAAGTTAAGATGGCAAATCCAGTCTTCACAGGCCCGGTTCCCTACTGTGATTTCACTTAAGTAGTGCAGGTAAGCAGGTGGGGGCAAATGGAAATATGAAAGAGAAAGACAGTGTTGACAAAAGCCAAGGTAACAATATCAGAAAACCAAGCTGAGACTAAACTAGTGCTGGAGTTGAAAGAAAGCTGGCATGAAAACATTTTCCCTGTGGAGGAAAGCTGGGAGTCCCTAAAAAACACAAAGGGACCAGCAGAGATGGTTCTGTGCTCAAGAACACTTGCTGCTCTGTGGAAGGCAGAATTTGGTTCCTACCGCCAAATTTTCTATAAAGGTGTAAGTCAACCATGCTCAAGTAAATGGTCCCACACTGGGGAGTACATGGACAGCAAAAATTGTGTTAATTTAGGAGAGGAAAGAATGGGGTTGGATCTGGGAGGAGTTAAGAGAGTAATGGGGGGGCAGTGAATATGATCAGAAGGCATTGTATCAGAAGACCTTTATCATGAAGGGGTGTTGGATTTTGTCAAAGTCTTTTTCTGCACCTAGTGAGACGATCATGTGATTTTTTTTCTCAGCTTGTTTATATGGTGGATTATATTGATGGATTTTCGTATGTTGAACCATCCCTTCATCCCTGGGATGAAACCTACTTGATCATGGTGGATGATTTTTCTGATATGTTCTTAGATTTGATTTGCCAGTATTTTATTGAGTATTTTTGGATCAATATTCATGAGGGATATTGGTCTGAAGTTCCCTTTCTTAGTTGTGTCTTTGTGTGGCTTAGGTATCAAGGTTATTGAAGCCTCATAGAAAGAGTTTGGCAAAGACCCTTCTGCATCTGTTGCGTGGAATACCTTGAGCAGAATTTGTATAAGTTGTTCTTTGAATTTCTGGTAGAATTCTGCACTGAGGCCATCTGGACCTGGCCTTTTTTTTTTTTTTTTTTTGGTTTGGAGACTTTCAATGACTGCTTCTATTTCCGTAGGGTTTATAGGTCTATTTAAATTGCTTATCTGTTCTTGATTTAATTTTGGCAAGTGATAGCTATCCAGAAGTCATCCATTTCCCTTAAATTTTCGAATTTTGTGGAGTACAGGTTTTCAAAGTATGACCTGATGATTCTCTGAATTTTCTCAGAGTTATGTCCCCCTTTTCATTTCTGAGTTTGTTAATTTGCATGTTCACACTCTGCCTTTTGGTAAGTTTGGACAAAGGTTTGTCTATCTTGTTGATTTTCTCAAAGAACCAACTCTTTTTCACATTGATTCTTTGTATTGTTTTCCTAGTTTCTGCTTTACTGATTTCAGCCCTCAGTTTGATTATTTCCTGGTGTCTACTCCTCCTGGGGGAGTTTGCTTCTTTGTGTTCTAGACCGTTCAACTGTGCTGTTAATTCTCTAGTGTAACTATTCTCCAGTTTCTTCATGTGGGCATTTAGTGCTATGAACTTCCCTCATAGCACTGCTTTCAAAGTGTCCCATAGGTTTGGGTATGTTGTGTCTTCATTCTCATTGAATTCTGGGTCTTTAATTTCTTTTTTTATTTCTTCTTTGACCCAGGAATGGTGCAATTGTGCATTATTCAATTTCCATGAGTTTGTAAGGCTTCTGCAATTTGTGTTATTGTTGAATTCTAATTTTTATGCATGGTAGTCTGATAAGATGCATGGAGTTATTCCAATTTTTTGTACCTGTTGAGGTTTGATATGTTGCCAAGTATGTGGTCGATTTTTGAGAAGATTCCATGTGGTGCTGAGAAGAAGTTATATTCTTTTTTATTTGGATGTAATATTCTATAGATGTCTGTTAATCCCAATTGGGTCATAACTTCTATTAGCCCCTTTGCTTCTTTAAGTTTTTGTCTGGTAGTCCTGTCTAGTGGTGAGAGTGGGGTGTTGAAGTGTCACACTATAAGTGTATGGGAATTTATATGTGATTTGAGTTATATTAATGTTTCTTTTACGAACGTGGATGCCTTTGTATTTGGGGCATAGATGTTCAGAATTGAAACTTTATCTTGGCGGATTTCTCCTGTGTTAATAAATTCATCAAAAGGTATACTAAAGAGTAATTAAGATAAACCATCTGAAAAAAGTTAACACAATTTTAAAACAAGTAAAATGATAGGATATGTTTTATAGTATTACATAAGTACATTTGCTATATTATCTAATTATATACACATATTTAATGTAAAAACAGGCGTGTCTGAATTTGAGTTTCTATTGCTATGTTAGGACACCATGATTATAAACAGCTTGGGAAGAAAAGAATTCATTTCAGCCAACAATATTCACATCACAGTTCACCCCTAGAGAAAATCAGGGGAGGAACTCATTGAAGGAACCTGTAGATGGGACCATGGAGCATGACTGCTTACTAGATTGCCCCCATTGCTTGCTCAGTTTATTTTCTAATCCAGGGATACCCTGCCACTGGGTATCATGTCTCATAGTAGTATTGATCCCCTGATATACATAATTAATCAAGAATATGCTGTAGAGATGTGCCTATAGTCAGTTGAGGTTCCTGCTCCCAAATAACTCTAGCTTGAATCAAGCTGACAAAAATAAAAATTCAATTAAAAAACCAATCATGACAACACATAAAAAGAATTCATCATACCAAGCACCTGAAGACAAGTTGCATTTTAAGGTAAACAAACAGTTATATGAAAAGGCTTCTGAGATTCTGATAATATCTCATTACTTGATTTGGGAACTAAGAACAAGCAAAGTTTTATTTGTACATCTTTTTGTTCTGGGTCATAGTTTTGGAAAATGTTAACAATGATACTATAACTCAATAAAGCAATTTTTAAGAATTGAAGGATTATATATACAAGCAAAATTAATAAACCGTTAAATAGTAAAATAATGAATTCATGGACACATGAAAAATGTTTTAAAACTTGATCAAAGAATGTATATTGATTTTTATGCCCACACACACACACATTTATACACATAGTAGGAAAGAGTAAGAAATGTTAAGAACCTCCTATTATAATTCATTGGACATTACCAGAAGCATATTCAAGTAAAAATGTATACAGATGCACTTGTTATTAGGAAAAGAGTCTGAATCTAAGCAGTTCAATAACTAGTTTGAAAAACTGAAATAAAAATAGAAAGTCAAAGCCTTAGTTAATAAGCATAAAAGTAAAACTAAGAAAATAAAACACTCATTGATTTTTTCAAAACTGAACAAAATCAATTCAACAATCACATGGAATAGCAAATGCTAAAAATGGACAATGAGTAATTAACTAGAAAGAATAAAGGACTATTAAGCTGAGACATTTTTCAAGTGAGTATAAGGCCTTACCAAATGGTAAATATAATCAGGTTGGAATTTCAGAGGTTAAGGAGAAGGGTCTATGTGTTCAAGACCAGCCTGGGTTAAGTAGTGAGACCCTGCTGTAACTGTAAACTCAAAACTATAGAGTTGAGACTAGTGGTTCACAACAGCACTCTATAAACTGAGAAGATTGTAAGTTTAAGGCCAACCTAGGCTACAAAGTTATACCCTATCCAAAAATAAAACCACAATAACAATAATAATAATAATCATAATAACAACAACAATAATAATGATGGTGATGTTAATGTAACACCAGGTTCTATTAATGAAAAGACAGCATGAAACCACAAAAGGTCCTCAGTACCGTCATGCCTGAGATCGGTAAGGAAAATATTTATTCTCTGCTACAGCAGAGTGTGACTTTTATTCTCTTTAAACCTCAATCAGAGCATTTAAAGGGTAAAATATTTAAAAACTCGAATGGAATAAGAATTTAATAAATAAAAAAGAATAAAGTGTTGGAAGTGGAATCAGTCTACATTTAAATTCAGGTTTTTGAAAACCATCACCAAGATAGGAAAAGTTTTTTTTTTCCTTCAGCTTGGCACTGCAAAATTGAGAAGGCGAAAGGTGAGAAAGTGTTTGATTAAAGCAGAGTCTCAAGACCAGCATTGTGAGCCTGGAGGATGGGATATTGCTTTGTTATGAGATCCTACTGTATACTATAGAATTGTTAGTGGCATTCTTGGCCTCTATCACTTGACTCCATTTAATATTTATACCCTTTCCCTCATCAATAAAAAGATAGCTTCCAAACATTGCCAAATGTACATCACATCTTTTAATCCATTTAAGAATATTATTCTATTGCAAAAGAATCCATTAGCTTCTCTGATCATTTTTAGCTGCCTTGGGTCATCCCAGAGGAAGAGTACTGTATCACAAGAGAAGAAACAGAGAAAAAATACATGCAATTAAATCTTATTTTTGTATCTGAAAGAAAAAATAATTGTGTGCACCAGTGAGTTTGCTGCTTTTCCATATATTTTAAAGTTCGTGTTCTTAAAATTAAAAAAAAAGAAAAAAAGTTTTGACACTTAAAAAAAAAAGTTCGTGTTCTTAAGGCATAGCATGAGATACCTAGTTGATGGATTTTCTTTTCTTCTGGAAGTTCAATCAAACCAAATTCTTTTCTAGCTTTTTGATGCTCAATTAAAAATATGTAAATTAACTGGGATCACTTGTAAAATAAAAACCACATTCTTTATTCAGTTCCACTAACGAACCGACTTCTATATTTGGAAACATATTTTGTCCAATTTATAAGATGTCCACAATTTAACTAATTTTCCCGTGGTGGTGACAATGTACATAATAAAAGCAACTAAGGAAGGAGGGGTTTATTGGGGGCCACAATTTGAGGTTATGGTTTGTCATGGTAGGGAAGTCATGACAACTGGAGTTTGAGGCAGGGTCAATAAATTCCACAGTGTATGTAGGTCCTTTTCTCTTTTTTATTCAGTCTAGCCCTTGAGCCCACGGAATGAAACCACCCATATTTAGGTTGTGTTTTTCAGCCTCAGTTAGCATAATCGAGATAATACCTTACAGACTTGAGCTGAGGTTTGTTTACACGATAATTCTAAAATCTTTCAAGTTGATGTCAGGACTGGTCATCACAACAATGATCCTAAATTCAGTAATAGAGCCATTTTAAGAGCATGGGATAGTTAGTCAACAAACATTTGATAGTATTGAAAATATTTTTAGAAATTCATCATTCACCAAAAAAAGCCTTTCATCAACTGATGATTCTGCTCTGAACCAGAAACAAAGACTATCCAAGGAATTTAAAATGGTTTTTATTTAGTTGCTTATGTTTTGACAATACAGGTATACACTGTACTGTGACCATCTCTTCCCCCATGTCTTCCTCTTAATCTTCCCTCGTTCCTGCTAACCACCTTCTTTTCCTGATGAATGTCCCTTGTATTTTCATGTCTTCAAGTCTATGTGTGTGTAGCTTTTCATATATCGTTTATTGGTGATTACAATGTCCATGTCCAATACAGAAAAGAGCCTTTTAGTATAGTCCTCCCCATTCTCCAGCTCATACAATCTCTCTTTCATCTCTTCTATGATATTCCCCAGGCCTTGCTGTGGGTGACACAGTTGTCACTTTTAGGGATAAACACTCAGCAGTTCCTTTTCCTTAGCTCTTTGATGAGTCGAGTGTATCTTCTTTGACTGTTGCACACTATCAAAACAGGTTTCACTAAGACTAAGTTATACCACTATGTGAGTACAAATATAAGAATTTAGAAGATAGTTTAACTACATGTCCATTTAACAGAACATTGGTATTATTGCCCTCAAAGGCCTGTGACCTTTCTACCACAGACTTTAGATCATATTTACAGTACCAAATATTTTTGCCTTCCATGGAATGAAATTTATAGTCAATTGGGACCAGTTTATTACCCTTGGAACAGTAATGTCACTATTATATCTGTTGACATACTTTAGCTTCTAGGTCAACATTGTACCTCACAGGGTCCAAAGCTGGGTAAGATTGTTGATGATATTTATCCCCAAAAGCTTGCATAGCATCTCTGGTAGTATGAATACTAGACAGCAAGGAGGAAGGTTTCAGCTTGGTTTCAATGTGATTTCTCTGTATCCTCTATAGAAAGTGTGTGTTATCGTCAGCAAAGGGGTTTTTATTATCCAATTCTGTTAAGGAGTTGTGATGGCTTAAATAAGACTGGTTCCACAGGCTCATATGTGTGAATACTCAGTCCCCAGCTGTTGTAGCTGTTTGGAAAGATTAAGATCTGTGGCCTTGGAGAAGGTATGTCACTAGGGGAGAACTTTGTGGTTTCAAAGACTCATACCATTCCTAGCATCTGCCTCCTGTTTGTGGGTTGGGATGTGAGCTCTCAGCTGTTGCTCAACTGCCATGCCTGCCTGTCTGCCTGCAGCCATGTTCTCTACCATGACAGTAATGTCTTCCTATCCTTCTTGACTTTAATTCTCCGGTAAAACCCTCCTTCTGTAAATTGCTTGATCGTGTTGTTCCATCAGAGCAATAGAAAAGTACCTAATACAGCAACCAAGAGTAGTGGCAGAAGGCTTTATTGTTTTGGAAGCTTCTAAGCCAACAACTAATTGGGAGATATCTTACACCTGGCACTGGGGTTTAGATTTAAGCGGTTCTATATGGAGAACAGGGGTACTGAAATTATTGGTAAACCATGTATTTTATCAGATTAAATGATTATGTAAATTTGCTAATATTCCTCAATGAGTTGTGATTTTACCAGTTTTTAATTCTTTCAGTTTGATTATCTGATGCAGAATTCAAATTGTTCAGCCTTAAATAGTTTGTCTAGGAGCACATACTTTATAAGCATCACTACTGTGAGTTTAACTTAGTTCTAGGTGACTGTGATGTACAAGTGATTTTCAAAATAATACATCCCAGAAAGTTAGGTGTGGTTGTATACTTCTACACCCTAGCACTTGCAAAGTTCAAGCAGGAAGACCGAAAGTTTCAGAAAAGCCTGTGCTACACAATGAATTTGAGGCCAAACAGAGCTTCAAGAGATAAGGGCCAATTAGTTCACAAAGGCAACACAATCACATTAACAGAATCCACTGAAATGCTGAAGGCCCAAATACCTTTATTTGTATTTAAATATTGTGTTTCAGGAGTTAAAAGAAAACAAACAAAGCAACCACAAAACCCTCCAGACTAAATCACTAAACCCAGGAAAGTTTCCCTTCTGACTTTCAGACTCAAAGAAAAAATAAAAATGTCCCAGCAGAAACACAAAGTAAGATAATTCCTGACCACTGATCCAGAATTGCCTGTCACACTAAAGGTCTACAAGAGGCAGTTCCAGGCCAGCCTCCAAAGCCACAGAGAAACCCTGTCTGGAAAAAAAGACACAACAACAACAACAACAAAAAAACAAAGTAAACAAATCTAAACAAAACTAAAATTGAGTATTGTGGCTTTCATCTAACTTTGGTCATTATCATTACTAATTTCAATCTGCCACAAATCTGAGTGATGCAGTTTGGGGAAAAGAATTCAATTTTAAAGAATTTTGAAATCATATTTTCAGATTCTATTATTTGGGCTGTTTTTTTTTATTTATACACACCTATGAGTACAAAATTTGAAACTACTAATGATTGCAATTACTAAAAAGTGAGAAATGTTAATCAATTTGATTACTAGTACTTCAATAGCATTTTATGTATGTGAGTGGCAATGTATAAAGAAAAGGACAAATTCTGCACACGTTCTCTGACATACATATAGATGACATGAAATGAAAAGGAGACTGCTTGAGAAAAGGGGATCAGCAAATGGAGGGAAAATGGGCACAAGGAGATAGATGAGTTGGGATAAATGTGAGTAAAGGACACGATGCAGGAAGACATTAGAATAAAACCCATGATCTTCTTTTCTTGTCACAATTTGTGAGCCTTTCATTTTCCCCAATACAACTTATTCTTCAAATCATAGAAAAGAAACATTGCACAAAACAGAAACTGAGTGAACGGAGAGGTGGGCCCATGATTCCGTTGGCTGGATTTCACATATTTCTTACCTCATACTCAGACCTCTATTTACCAAACACACAGGATTACCTGGTTACTACCAGCCAGCATAGTGTTTTATGTCTGCTTTTTTAAGTTGACAGTTTCCATGCTGTTACTTTGCAGTTATAATGTCCTGTGAAATTCTCTCACACTGATGTGCAATAATTTACTAACCTATCTCCTTTCGTTGAACATTAGTGTTTTATTTTTAATCATAAACAACGTCATAGTAAACATCTTTGCACATAAAGCTTATTAATTTTTTACAATGTGCATGCAGTAATACAATCATAAAAAAAAAATAGAGAAAGCAAAGCCTTGAAGAAACCAGTAAAGGCCATCAGTACTCACTGGGGCTATAACATTAAAATAAAACCTTATGGAATTGTTGGGAAAGTGAACTTGACACTAGGGCAGGGTTCTGCTGTAGGGGACAGTAGGGCAGGGAAGCTGCAGGAGACACTGTCTTGGGGGGGGCTGTTGCAGGAAACAGTGGCGAAATCTCTGGTTCTCATTTAACAGCACGCTGCATGTAACAAAGCTCAAATATCCATTAGGAACTTAAAAAAATTCTGCTTGTTCACTATAAAATAAGCCTTTGCAAATTGAAAAGCTTATATTTTTGTGCTGAAGGATAATTTTTACCAGTCACTGATAAAATTCTCAAGAGAGCATTAATTGCTACCAAAATGTTCCAACTTTACCACATGTGAAGAGCCCAACTATTTACCCAACAATTCATTTTGATTAACCTTACACCTTTATCTATGAAGAGTTTTATGAAGAACAAAGAGAAGAACTCTTTGGCTATGTATACATACAAAAACAACAGTTCAACTTCTGTCTTTGCAGTAGATTTTTATATCAGCCATGCCCAATCAACCACCTGCTCCAAAGTTATGATCTATGTGGTTTCCTCCAACACTGACTTTAACTGACCCTATGGTCATCTCTAGAATATCAGATAATATGACAGAAACTTAGTAAATATTTTACATGGGTATTTCTTAGAATGACTAATCTACTGCATGAAAATAGGAACACTCCAATCAGACCTCAAAATACATGCTTAGATGCCTACACAAACAAGACCACAAGACACTAGAAGGAGAGGCATTCATTCAAACCACAGAATCACCAAAAATAATTAAACACAATATGAAGTCACCATCATCTGGAATTACTTGTCTGTGAAAATAGTATATCACCATTAGAAAATTTGTACCTGGGACAGGGGATAAAGCAGAATAAAAGGCACTGCTTTTGAGATTGGCAAGTTAGGCAAAGCCAGTAAAGGCTGCCAAGAAACAGCATGAAGAAAACAAAACTGGAGTGATAAAATGATGACTTTGAAGATGGATAACGAGCCATGCCAAATGTACTGGGAAAGGGAGTCGTATGATACTTTATTAAAGAGAGAGAAGTCACTTACATGAGAAGCCAAGAACTGAGGTCAGCGCTCTGTTGGTCTCTGACCTCTACCATAGCCCTGCTGGAGGCATGGGTTTGCATCCCACTTCTGACACCAGATAGCACAGAAACACTAAGCTACACAAAACAGGGATGTCCTATGATATTTTATTGAGGGAGAAATCACTTAGGTGAGAAGCCAAGCAAGCAGAGAACCAAAGGTCCACATGCTGCTCTCTGGGACACAATCAGAACCAGAGAGAGAGCATCTCCTTCTCTCCAGCTCTTTCATCCCCAACACATTCTATGTACCCATGACCACACCCAAAAAGGTATGGCCAGAGCTATGGGTACGTAAGATCTCTCCCCACATGAGTTATATTCTGAAGTATCTAACAATTCAAAATTTCTTAAAGTGATGCTAACTTTTAAGGCATCCCTAAGGATTTTGAGGTTTTATCCTGACTGAGTAGTCAGAACTGAATACACTATTATAATTAACCTTAGTGAGTGGATTCTGAAGGCTAACCAGAAAAAATACATTTTGGCCCTACATCCTCCTGAGGTCATATTCATGTTAGACATCCTTTAGGTATAGCTTTTTCCCCCAAAATTCATCAAAACAAATCTAGGTTAATCAACTGCTGTTCATGCTTTTGTACTATGTTCTTGTTTATTTTGCTTTGTTGCTGTTGTTTGTTTTGTTCCTAGTTCAGTCAATGAAAGACAGCATCATATTTTATTAATATGGATTATAAAGCATTATCCTTTGTAATTTACAGCTAATAAATGCCTGTGTTCTTTCTTATTCCAGGCCACAGAGAATGCATTGAAAGCTCCAGGATGAACTCACTCTATTTCAGTGAAACATTCCCTTCTGGAGTCACTTTAAATTCTTACATATTACATGACATTCTCCTTAGTTTCATGTTCATTCATCTACTAATTTACATTATCAAGAATTTCTTTTATAGTGGTCAAATTTTATACACTTTGATAGATGTACTTAAGTAAGAGAAGAGATACACATACAAGTTTGTAAATGGATGTATATAAAGAAACATACACATAATATAATACTTTATATAGTATCATATATATATCTTATATATATATATACATACATACATATATGCCTTTGTGTGCGTGTTGAGAAATCCAACAAGTAACGTGAGAACTGCAGCAAAATGAGAGGTAGTAATTAACACAGAAAGACAGAGACAATAGAAAGGGACATGTGGCAAGAGCTGTGGCCTTAGGATGAGAAACATAGGAAAATCACGCTGACCCCACATTTAGAGCTGTTTTATCCTGGCATTCCTGTGATAGATCTGTCTTTAGCCAGATCTTACTAGAAGGAGTAAGTCAGAGCACTAGGTTTAAATGAAGTGTGAAATGAGCAAAAGAGTACAGGAAAAGGCAAGGGAAACTGGCACTGATTAACATCTTATGGTTATAAGAGAAGTTAAAGATGAATTGGTGTCAAATATAGGGGAAAATCATTTATGACCTTAGCTTTGTTTATGAAAACTGTTTCTGGTTGTGATACAAAATGTATGTCATTTAAAAATGTGTGCACTTGGTTACATTAAAAATAAAGTGTATCTGTAAGGCAAAATCACTATTCTGATAGAGAAAAGGCAATGACAAGCTGACCAAGGTGGGCAGCATCTAAAATTACAAAGTGCTAAAACAACAGTAAAAACAATGGAAACACTTAAAAATTCAATTGTAAACACAGAAAACTTGACAAGCTATATGTATATATAGCTTAGTGAAAAAGACATATAATTCACTCTTAAACGTATGAAAATATAGTCAACCTTATTCAGAATGAGATACACGTGACCTTCTCACAAACATGACTTCTAGTTGCAGATTGACAAATATTTAAAAACTAGATACTGTGTCTTCTTGAATACCCCTGTTAGGAATATGGATGGATAGATAGATAGATAGATAGATAGATAGATAGATAGATAGATAGATAGATAGATAGAATTCATATAAAGAAAACTTAGAAATAGCTAAAATTTATCATTGCATATATACTTTCCCTTTAAGTTCTCCGTTTTTCTTTAATTCATTGAGCACAAAATTACCTTCCAGAGATTTCATAAGCCTCAAAGAGATGTCGTATGCTTTTCTCTCAGTCATTAAAGTAAAACACCAAAAACTGATTTATTTTATGTATGCTGTCACTGAGACATGACTTATAAGTCACAATAATGATATAATTATTAAGGAAGTTGGTTCAGAAATAGTTCCCAGTTATTTCTTCCCTTTGCACTTTAGTCTATATATGTCCTACTATCCACTACCAATGCTTAATGTTTTCACTTCAATTATCTTGGAATGCTTGAATAAAACTAGGAAATTACTTTTGCTTAGAATGTTTTTTTAAATGTCAAAACTTGCTCTCCTCCAAATCCAGTTACTCAGTTTTGTTTCCAGCCGCAACCCTGCCTCCTTTCGGCTACATCTCCAGGATCATATAGATCTTTATCCCAGCCCCCATGTGTACCCTCAGGTCAGCTAGCCAGGGAAGCAGGAAAACTAGCTTTCTGTTGTTTCTGTCTACCTTTAATCTATGTAGTTTGATGGAATTCAGGGAGTTATTTCCTGTATCTGTTGAGCCTTTCTTTGTGTCTGGGTATGTAGTCAATTTTGGAGAAAGTTCCATGAGACGCAGAGAAGAATGTATACTTTTGTGTGTTTGGGTGAAATGTTCTGTAAATATCTTTTAGGTTTGTTTGCTTTATAAGGTCTGTTAGCTCCAATATTTCACTGTTTAGCTTTTGATCAGAAGATCTGTCCATTGGTGAGAGTGACGTATTGGAGTCTCCCACTATTGTTGAGTGAGAGTCTGCACATGATTTAAGCTGTAAGGGTGTTTCTTTTGCAAACTGAGGTGCCCTTGTGTTTGTGCTATGGCTTTAGATTAAAAGGCATGAACATAAAAAAAGAGGAAATTTAAAACTCTGAACCTCTGAAGTTACATCTGAAACCTGTTAATCCCTGACTATGAAGCCAGTAAAGAGACACACCTGTCTGTACTTTTAATAGGAAACTGAACTAATGAACTAATGAACTATCAGTACCTTAGTCATCAGATAGATGAGAGGGATAATTCAATGAGCAGAGGTGAGACAGCTCTCCAGCTATGTAGGCAATCCCGAGTCTCTCCATGGTCTTTGGGGTACAAAAGTTCCAGACAGTATTTGAAAGTAGATGCTAAGCCTGGGGAAGCCTGACATATTTTCCTGTGGGGGTAGGGATGGGTCACCTGTCTTGGCAGGATGGGACAATTGATCCCCCTGTGTTTGGTTTTCCAGTCAGGCAGGGTCTAAGGCAGCTGAGGTGAAAGGTAGGGTTTGTTGTTGTTGTTGTTTTGGTTTGGTTTTGTTTTTGCTATGTGACTGGCTTTGTCACATTTGAGGTCAACCTCCAGGTATAAGAATTTCTGCAGCATCTATCTGAAAGGTTCAGGCATTATGCTGGCCTGCCCTGTTACCTGGAAAGATGCACTCAGGCAGCACTCTGGCCAGCCCAGAGTTCTGTGAGAACCACGCAGGTGCAAAGGACCCCTTTAAAGGACTGACCCCTGCCTGCTTATGCACTCTTACTCTCTTACTCTTTTACTCTCATCTCTCTCTGTCTCTCTCTCTCTCTCTCATATCTTATCTCTCTCTCAGCTATGCACAGGTTGGTTACCTCTCACCCCCCCTTTCCCTCCCTGTCTACCAATAAACTCCACGTGGGATCGTTGAGTCATGGTTTGTGTCTCGTTACTGGATAAACCTAAACATTTTAACAACACTATCTTCTTGGAGAAAATACAGGACACAACCAGAAGCTGGCATGCCTCTCTGTCTCAAGAAGCTTTTTTGTTAAATGCCATCCTCTCAGATCTGTAAAGGAGCTTGAGAATCAGAATACCACTACCTGTCAGCTCTATCTGAATCAGGAATGGAGACAGACTAGGGATCTGAAGGGGTTTCCTGGAGGGAGGAAAGCAGACTGTTCATCCAGGGGCTGCTTGTTTAGTCTCCTTGGAATCAGGGGAGGCAGTAGTGAAGGTCATCCCGGAGGGTCTGCTGTAGTCCTGGGAATGAGGTACGGGGGTTGCATATAGAGGACCAGAAGAAGAGGGAAAGATCTACTGACAGACTACCTGCTTCTGTTTCTGTGTCTGTGGTCTATGGCTTAGCAGAATGTCTGTGACAGCTGGGGGTTATTTCCCTGGCCTTCTCAACTGGTGTGTTCACAGGGAATGCCTGCTGCCTTTGGAGGCTGGGATGTTGTGGGAAGTAAAGACAGAGGAGGAGATCCTTGTGATCCTTCGGGAATGGGATCAGAGAGGAAAGAGGGGCAGCAGCAGGCATTTCGCTACAGAGTTGGGGATGAGATTTTGGTGGATTGGATCTGGAGGAGCAAGAGAGGTATGAGTCCACCTTCAGCTCAAGCAGAACAACCCTTTGGTTAGCAGGGTTGCCTGCTGGGGTTGGGGGCTGGGACAAAACAATGAGCCTGAGGCAGTCATATTAGATGGGGAAGCTCAGTGAGAGTCACAGGAGGCGGGAACAATGGGGCAGGTAAGGCTGTCACAGGTGTTCTGTAGCAGAGTGTATGACACTGGGGATCAGATCTGGTGAAACAGAGTCCCTGTTTGTTTGCTAATGAGAGTCAGAAAGAGGGGAGACCTGGATTGGGTGGGGGAAGGTGGGAAAGAACTTGGAGGAATAGAAGGAAGGGAAACCATAAGCAGACTATATTGAATGAAAAAAATCTATTTTCAATTAAAAATATAAATATCAGAATTATTTTTCTTTCTTTTTCTATTATATCAGAAACTATGAATCAAATACCATTTGAAAGACTCTGTGCCAAATTTTGGAGTTATAAGTGAATAACAAGTGATGACAATTTCAAGTAGCAGGGTGTTCCACCTATCTAAAGGTATGTAATATAGCCCCCCCAAATTTAAATGATTTAAAATATGGGCTTTACTCGACTCATGAATGTGCATCCTAGTTTGAATTTGGCAAAATCTGGCTCTGCTTGGCATTAGTTGGATCAGCTCTAGCACTAAAAGCTAAAAATCTGTGCAGATACCATCATCTACTTGGGGTGATTAGCACTGCAGGATGTCTCCTAGAATCCTGAAGTTTGCCACAGCAGAGGTCCAGAAACCAACAAACTCAGGAAAACAAGGGTACTGATTAGTTTACTTATTTATGAACTTGTTGTTAAACATTTAACCATACCACCGCAGAGCTGGCACCAAGAAATTAGAATTTGTGACTAAAAAATCCCACGAGCAAAACTATGAATGGCAAATGCATTTCTGAATGTTTCAGATGAGATCTGGAATTGAACAAAACCAACTGTGCTGGCTCTTCACGCTGCTTTTCTAAACCCTCTTGGATACATCTGGTACAGCGTGTGCACACTGTAATTGTATAGTAAATCTGTACATGAACTATTTAAGTCCACATGTTTATTTAAAATGCATTTTGTTCTCTTTTCCTTTCCACACAGTGTGTCGAGAAATGAAACAAAACTACGTAGTAAATATTGCCAAAGCCGTACTGCCAAATATTTTGCCATATTATCTCGATAAAATTTTAGAAAGCAACTTCCTTTTCCTTGGCATATATGGAAACTGTTGTCTTACTCAAATGTATTTTTCTTCATTGCCAAAACAGATAACTGAATTAAACTCTTGAAATAAGGAAAGTTTTTATTTCCTCTGGGATTTCAAGTTTCTGGTCCCTGGATATCTTACTTCATGTTTCATGGTTTGCCATAAGTTACAAGACTATGGAGGTAAGACCACGGTAAAACAAAGTCATTCATTTGGTGATGATAAGGAGCAGAAAGACAGCAAGGTTCCCGGATAGGCTAGGTCCTTTAAATACATTCCCAAACAAACCTACCTCCTCCAAACAGGCCCCACCTAACTCACTGATAAGTTCATAATGAATACTCAATGAGTAGTTAACTCAACGAGTTAACACAAAGATGAAGTTAGTTACGACCTCATTTCATAATCTTCAACAATCCACCAGCCAGAGATCAAAACCTTCAACACATGAGACTTTGAGGACAAACTTCATACACAAACTGTAAGTATTGTCTATTGGCTGTGGTTCTTATTTTCACGATGTTTCACTTTTTTATTTCCATCTTTTTATATTAAGGACTTCAGAGAATTTGCCCTGTAGCTCCTAATAAGATGCCGTTCCAAATGTCATATGAATTGAAGGATTTGCAGTTCTTTTAAATCTGAGGAATGTTTTTAATAAGGTAACCATATTGAACTTTTTAATTTGGCATTTGGAGTAAGCGACTCTGTGGGAACAGAATTATTTAGTGGCAGTGTATTCTACCATGAATGTTTCAAAGAAAAGTAAAGAATTCAGCTGTTGAATTCCTTGACCCACAGAAGGTGAGTGATTGAGTGACCCTCCTGTGCAGTATTACGGACTATTAACATAATGGACTATTAATCAGCAACCAAAATTCTAGCATTTATATATGGAAATATCATTTGCACCTGCAGGAGTCATCACTGACTTACTATGTCCCTTGATTCTACCTCTAGCCTTTCAACAGACAGCACCACTAGCAGGTGAAGATTTTTTCATGTTTTATATGTACTGAGTTTATAACAGAGGTGCCATTATTCCCCTTTAATAAACCAGAAAGTTAAAGCAAAGAAGTTAGGATAGATTTATTCAAGAACACAGAAAAACAAGATGGTACAATTAAAAATAAGTCATAGGTAGTGTCTCCCTCCTGCTACCTTCACCATCCTTCTGCTCCTCTAAGCAAACAAGATAGCTCAAACAGGGTGGAGCTTAACTAAACCTGTTTTGAATTTCCACTATGGCTGACACCTTCATTTTTAATGAACAAAGTTGCTAAAATTCTGTGAAGTCCATAATACATGTTAGTGATAGGGAAGCATAGACTGACATCCTAATCTCTTCTTGCTCTCATAGTTGAATTTGAGCTCAGTCAGGTCTGTGTTATTCAGGAATTCTTAGACTTCCTCACTTTAGTTTTCCTCCTCAAATATTCTATCGTGTACGAAGTCCAGCCATACATTTGACAAATGCAGAGTTCAATTATTCTAAAAGCAGGCATCAGCTGTCTGCTTCCCCCAGTTCATGAATTGTGAAATCCCCATTAAATACCTAGAAATTACAACCTAGTTCCTGAGATTTACAACAGTAAAACTGTTGAATCTGGCAGAGTGCCAAGGGGAAGAAACCTAGAATGCATGACTAGTAACTGTTAAATATAAAAGTTATTTCTGCAGTCACTTCCTCCACCTTTAAAGGTTAGGTATGGCTTCTTTTGGATAACCTATTCAGTAGTTATAATAAGCTAAACATATATTGATTTTTCTTTTTAAAATATATATTGTGGCATACTTTCCAGAGTTTGTAAATTTATAAATTCAACCTTAGAAGAGATTCTAGCATGACAGCACTTGTAAGACTGCATGCATCTACTTCTTCACTGGGAAGTCTAGTAGTGCTCTTTGCATGGTTACATCTTCCATTTTCTTTACTCAATAACCAGTCCCTGAAAGCACAGAGAAGAAGGCAGAGGCAGGCGGATCTCTGTGAGTTCGAGGCCGGGCTGGACCGACAGCCTCCAAAACAATACAGAGAAACCCTATCTCATAAGACCAAAAAGAAAAGGTTATCTGTACTGGTCTACTCGCATAGAAGAATAACAACAGATAGACATGTAGTGTGCATCACAGAAGTAGTGGGGGGGGGTCTGAAAACACAATGGACTCCGCCAAAGAGTATTTGCATAGCACACAAGGGCCCTTGGTTTGCTTCTCAGTACCATAGGGAGAGATTAGAAACAAGATGAAGAGGAAGCCAAGTAGAAGAGGAAAAGGAAAATGAGGAGAAATGAAGGGAGAGAAGGAGGGATGCTTCTCATATAATTTGACATCATCTAAGAGTTGACTCTTCTAAGTATTGACTCAAGAATATAAAAGCATGTTCTTCCCTTCATCATTAGTGCTGTTTATATGGCGAAAAGTATCTATTCCATAATTGCCTGATCCAAGTACTTAACATGTGACTACATAATTCCCCTGACTCCCTATCTCCTCTGACTCCAGATGATCCCATGTAAATCTTCCCTTCATTATGTTTCCTAAATCAACACAACTGTACATTAGATGGCACTCTATAGGGAAATTATGACCTTGAATGTCAGAGAAAGCTAGGCTAGTGGATGATGCCTATTACTATTTTTAGGTCATCAGTATTATCTTTGGAGTCTGTCATCCCTGCTTGTCAGGTCCTGCTTTTATCACCTGCTGTAAAAATTATCTTGAACTTGAAGCTTAAATTATACCATTTTATTTTTAGAAAGACCTAGAGGTCAAATACCAAAAATAAGTCTCTCTCTCTCTCTCTCTCTCTCTCTCTCTCTCTCTCTCTCTCTCTCTGTCTGTCTGTCTCTGTCTCTCTGTCTGTGTCTCTGTCTCTCTGTCTGTGTCTCTGTCTCTGTCTGTCTGTCTGTCTGTCTCTCTCTGTCTCTGAGACTATATAGAGAATCTTCAAACTTATGATAATTCCCTACATTCGTGGAATTGACATCACTTCATCTTGGTCTTCATGGTCACAATGATGTCTCCTTTTTCTAAACCCTTACTCTGCCTCCTTTCAAACAGGGACATGATATAACATGATATATTCCGCCTCCGCATGATGAATGACCAAAGACAAATAACCTCCACATCTCAAGATATATAACTTCAGTTAACATTCAATGTACTTAAAGTACCTTGTATATAAAAGAATAGTGACCTATTCTAGGAAGTAAGGCATGAACATTTTATGGGGAAATGTCATTCTTCAGTACATCATAAAAATTCCCCTCACAGTGAATTTCTACTGAATATTGATTATTATTTTTATTGGTTTACCATGAGTCACTTAATTTGCATAAGTATCCTTGTTAATAGCAGGATAGTGGCATAATAATATCTATCCCTCTATTCCAATAATAGTGTGAAATATTATAATAATTAGTTAATAAATGTATTTCCTTTGTATCTTCTTAAAAAGTTTTAGATTTTCATTTTATTGTTAGGTTGATTTTTATTTTGGTCCTGAGTGCACACGTTGGCTTCAAATCTGAGTACCTCATATCTTAGCCTCCTGGGCAGCAGAATTATATTATACACAGTTTTTAAGGCATCATTAAACTGTGCTGTTGATGGAATGGAACCCAAGAATGCTTACCAAGTCTAAATTTGTATAAATATATTTGAAAAATAAAACAAAATATGACATTGTCTGCAAATATCAACTGCTCCACTCTCAGGAACTCAGGAATGTACACATAGAGATATAATCTCTCTCTCTCCCTGATACACACATGCACGCACACACGCACACACACACACACACACAAATGTGGAAGGCTGTTTCAAAGCAATGCTGTTTAAAACTAGCTCAAACAACAGTCATATCCATGCATTTGTGCTTTCTGTTCCCTGTGGTAGATGCCATTTTCCCCTATGCTGTCGAATAGTAGTCTTTTTCTAAGTACTAGCTCCAGTTCCATCTTGCCTCTTTGAAATGAAACACATATTGTACATGAATCCTCTATACATAGCATAGTATTTAAATTATTTATAAATTTACAGCCTATATAGGAAGCCTTCGTTATTGCTTCACAGTGAGCTAAGGTAATCAATCCTCATTAGGACTTAAAGCCCTCTGTGGATTTTCCTATCATTACATGTAGGTGTTGTAATCTTGCCATTTATTTATGTTCTCTCCCTCTCTTCATGGTTTATGGGATATTTAGTGGACAGAGACCTTTAATTCACCCAATCAATACGTTTTCATTAAACTAAATTCCTTTTCTCATCTGCTATATTATGGGCTACTGAAGAAAGGAATTTGATTATCCATTATCAAATTTCTGGTATCTTTTCTAATATTTGATTTGATTTCTTTATAATCTCAATAGATATTGCTCTGTGATAAACTATAAATTATTTTCAGTCTTTCAGATATTTCTGCATCAGTCCTGTTGACTGTCTAATTTATAGCATCTTACTTTGTAGAGTTTCCTCTTTGAAAACTCAAGAAAGGGTGATGATAAATGCCATTATAAAACACAGCACTTTGCTTGAGGTGAGTGTGGGCTCTGCTCCAGGCCCAACTCCCACAATCCCCTCCTCCTTGGATATTCCTGGGCCTGCTCCATGCATAGAATGGACCCACCCCAGCAGTATGGACCACCATGAGTCTGGCCACACCTCACTCTTGGGCACCATACACCCTCTACCCTCACCCTCAGCCCTTCACTTGAGTCTTGGCCCCTTACAACATCTTCTTGACTGAAGAGAACACCAGGAGAGGCTGGGGCATCCAGAGTTGCAGACACTGAAGTCTTGGCCCACCTATGCCACCAGGAGACTAAAGGAAAGAGAAAGACTCCACCTGCACCAAATTGAAGAAGGGATGGGAAGGCGACAGTATAAGAACACACTCAACAACGAAAAGACCAATATGACACCACCAGAATCTAGGTACTCCGCACCAGCAAGACCTGAAAAGCCCAACTCAGATGAAGCAGAAGAGAAGGACCTTAAAAACTATTTTGTAAAGATCATAGAGACTCTTAAAGAAGAAACAAAAATATCCCTTAAAGAAATAGAAGAAAACAAACAAAAAATACATTAAGTGGAGAAAAAGACAAACCAAAAATTGAAAAAATAAGCAAATCTCTTAAAGAATCTAAAGAAAGTTAAGAAAAAACAACCGAACAAGTGAAGGAAACAATTCAAACAGTTCAAGGCTTGAAAGCTGAAATAGAAACAATAAAGAAAACACAGAATGTGGTAATGCTGGAAATAGGAAAGCTGGGTAAATGACTAGGAACAACAGATGTAAGTATAACCAATAGAATACAAGAGATGGAAAAGAGAATCTCAGGTGTTGAAGACTCATGAGAGGAAATGCAGTCATCAAACAAAGAAAATCCCAAATCCAACAAATCCCTAACACAAAATATCCAGGAAATATAGGACACCATGAAAAGACCAAACCTAAGAATGATAGGTATATAAGAAGGTGAACAAATACAGCTCAAAGGTACAGAAAATATATTCCACAAAATTATAGGAGAAAACTTCCCCAACTTAAAGAAGGATATGCCTATGAGAGTACAAGAAGCTTACAGAATGCCATATGGACTTGACCACAAAAAGAAGTCCTCTTGCCACATAATAATCAAAACACCAAACTTATAAAATAAAGAAAAAATATTAACAGCAGCAAAAGCAAAAGGCCAAGTAACATATAAAAGCAGACCTATCAGAATTACACCTTTCACTGGAAACTCTGAAAGCCAGAAGGTCCTGGAGAGATGTTATGCAAGTGCTAAGGGAACATGGATGCCAGTGCATACAACTACATCAAGCAAAGCTTTCAATCACTACACAATGGTGTATTACTCAGTGGAAAAAAACAATGAAATCTTGAAATTCACAGGCAAATGGATGGAACTGGAAGAAAACATCCTGAGTGAGGTAACCTAATACAGAAGGACAAGCATGGTATGTGCTTACTCATATATTATTAGACACAGAGCAAAGGATTACCAGCCTACAATCCACACCACCAGAGAAACTAGGAAACAAGGAGGACCCAAAGAGTAGAACACAAGGTTCCCCAAAGAATGGGAGAGGGACAAGAACCCCTGAGCAAATTGGGAGCAGGGGGGAGGATTGAAGTGGGAAGGGGAGATGGGGAAAAGGGTGGAGGAGAGGAGAACAGGGGAGAACAGGAGGACTGAGACAGAGGAGGAACAGAGGAGGGCAAGAAAGGAAATATCTTGACAGAGTGAGCCAGTATAGGTTTGGAGAGAGGGATGGCATAGGGTAAATGTTAGAGGATCCACAGGATGACCCCAACTAAGAATCTAGGCAGTGGTGGAGAGGCTGCCTTTGATGCCCTTCCCTTATAATGAGATTGATGACTACCTTGGTTGCCATTTCTATAGCCTTCATTCAGTAGCTGATCGAAGCAGAAGCAGGCACCCACAGCTAAACACTGAGCCATACTCCTGGAATCCAGTTGCAGAAAGGGAGGAAGAATGAACAAAGGAGCCAAGATCGTGCTGGAGAAACCCTCAGAAACAGTTGACCTGACCCAGTGAGAGCACAGACACCCTAGTTGTAAAGCTGGGGACAAACATTGGACAAAACCAAGCCCTCTGAATGTGGGTGCCAGCAGTCTAAAGTACCTGTACCAGTGGAGCCAGTGTTTATCCCTAGAGCACAAATGGATTTTGGGAACCCATTCCCTATGGAGGGATACTATTGCAGCCCAGTTACATGAAAGAGGGCCTAGGCCCTCCCCCAAATGATGTCACAGACTTTAATGATCCCCCTCCCCCCAGTGTAGGGCCTCACTACCCTTGGGGAGGGGGGGGTAGTTTGGGGGGTCACTGAGGAGCATGGGAGGGTGAGGGAATGTGGGGATTGATATGTAAATAAGAATGCTTCTAAAATTAAGAACACACAGCACTTACAGACAACATGTGAAAACCTTAAAGTACAAAGATGATCCAAATTTAGATAAAAATAAGCCTGCTTAAAGTATTCCTGTAGGCATGGTACTGCTACAAGTGGTATATACACTGTTCTGTATGCCTCTAACAATTCAAGGTCCAACAAGACATAGGTAAGTCAGCCTCTATACCTCTACCAAGTAGCTTGTAAAAGAAGGTGTCCTGCAGAATATACCACAGGAAGGAGAAATTCGTATGTGAAGGTTATTCCTTCTAGTTCTTGAAATACATGTGGATTGTTTATTAATACATGTGCCACAGGCTTTTTGTTCAAAAAGTAATATTTCATAACATTTTTGAGAACAAAAGCAATTGATACATAGGGAGGAAAGGGAAAGAAAATGAGACTATCAAAATGATATCTTGCTCTTTTCTGCACAAAATTATACACATGAACTATTGAGACTGATAACTCAGAGTAGAAAGTGCTTTCATCACACATATGAGAACTCATTTGACCCCAGAGACATATAGTCAAGTTGGTAGCATGTGCTCACGATGCCTTAGATGCAGAGCTGGAGACAAAATCATTCCTGAAGCTCACTAGTAAGCCAGACTAGCCTAACTAGCAAGATCTAGGTCTCAACGAGAGACGATCTCAAAAGTCGATGTGGATGGGCTGTCTTGTGAAACTATATCCAGATTTACTTTAGTGTGTATACGCAGGCACAGGCACATGCTTGTGTCTTCACAAGCATGCAGTAGTACACACATAAATATGCACACATATTTACACATACAACCAATAAATACCAATATTGAAAACTATTTTATAGAGATTCAACTTTACGTTCATACATTATAGATTGAAATGGGAGCACTACATATGGAGAGACAACCGAGGGATATTTTGCAAGATTCCAGCAAGGGATGATGGGAAACCAGTGGGAACAGACTTTAAACTCTCACAAAATTAGAGTAACTAGCAAATTGACAGGAAGTGGTAATGTGCGATGAAAATGGAGGAAATGGAAAGATGTGAAAGGTGACTCAGGTTTTTTCTGATATTATTTCTTCAAGATTCTCTTATGACATGGTCAGGTTTAACTTAATCTCACTAAGGAAAAGGCAAATGGCTGTAGACTAGGAATCAACTCATCAGTCATGATTAATGTATGTGTAAATAAAGATATAGGAAGACAGGCTTTCTCTAAATACAGATGCAGAGCATGACAACCCTGGGCCAAAAAACGTCTAACTCAGACATGAGAGCATGAATAACGCTGCCCTGTGTCCCTTGTGATCAGATGATTTTCAGGTCACAGTGAAGCACATGAGGGGGAGCATTCTCACAACAGCTTTCAAATATTTAAGATGCTTGAGAAGAGCTGTGTAAATGGGGTGACAACTACAGGATTGGCTTATTCTTCTAACGGTTAGGCTGACAAAAGTCAATGGCACCACAACATTGTTGAACGCCAAAATAAAAATTATCCTCTCCAGATCTAATACTAAGTATATGTGACAGCCAGTAGTAAACTCTCAGCACAGACCTTATCACAACCTGAAGAGAGAGAGGGGGAGAGAGAGAGAGAGAGAGAGAGAGAGAGAGAGAGAGAGAGAATATATATATATATATATATATATATCAATGGAAATAATGCTCACAGATGTGCTGGCTGAGATGCTTGAAGATATAGCAGTTCATGCCAAAAGGTCAGTACCTCTGACTGTGAGGTACTGGACACTAAGAAAGAAATATACCTCATTTCCTCTAAACTCATTTGGGATGTACAATCAATCTATCTACTTATGATCTCCACAAAAGACACCTCACCCAGCCGGGCGTTGGTGGCGCACGCCTTTAATCCCAGCACTCGGGAGGCAGAGGCAGGCGGATCTCTGTGAGTTCCAGGCCAGCCTGGTCTACAGAGTGAGTTCCAGGACAGCCTCCAAAGCCACAGACAAACCTTGTCTCGAAAAACCAAAAAAAAAAAAAAAAAAAGACACCTCACCCTGGGGTGGAAACAAAACTAGACACAAAGGAGCACAGGAGTTGTCTGCATGCACAAACCACCCTTCTGGTTGACAAGAACTTGCCCATCATCACTCCCACCACAGCCAAAGACGTCATGCCAGTGTGCCTCCCAAGCTGATCTTGGAACCCTTAGGATATCTTCCTTTGCTCCTAGTAAGCCTATGGTATTTTATGTTTTTCTCCTTTCTCCCTGATATAGTATGAAAATGTTTTGTTTTTAATTTGTTTTGTTTTTATTTTTTTTTTTCACTGTCTAAAGGACAGGAATTGCAAGTTGCTGCCTGCAAATGTCTCTACAGCTGCTAACTTTGCCCCATATCAAAAAATATTTTTTATTTATTTTTAAATTTAAATTAGAAACATGGTTGCTTCACAAGTCAGTTCCAGGTCCTTCTCCGTTCCCCTCCCCTCCTCCTGTGCCCTCCCCACAACTCCCCCAATATCCCCTCATTTCCCCAGGGAGGGTGAGGCCCTCCATGGGGTTATCCATAGTCTGTCATTTCATCTAGGGCAGGGCCTAGACCCTCCCCCAAGAGTTCAGGGTGAGAGTGCATCTCACATTGTTGGATGGGAATCCAAAGTCCATTTGTATACCTGGGATAAATACTGATCTACTGCCCAAGGCTCAATAGATTACCTAGGCCTCCTCACTGTCACCCACATTCAGGGGGTCTTGATCAATCCATGCTGGAATCCCAGGCATCAGCCTGGGATTCAAGAGCTAACCCTTGTCAGGTCAGCTGTTTCTAGGGGTTATACCAGCCCAGTCTTAATCCCTTTGGTCATCAGTCCTCCCTCTCTGTTACTGGCTTTCTTAAGTTCAGCTCAGTGCTTAGCCGTGGGAGTCTGCCTCTGCTTCCATCAGCCACTGATTAACTGTAAAATAATACCACATACAAAACAATGCTGGTCTAAAGACTATGAAGTGACCTTCTTTTCTTTAGTCTCATAATCCCCCAAATACCAATGCCTTGGCCTAGGCCCATCTTTACAATAGTCTAACATTTAGGGGCCTGAGCAAAAGTACAAAATAAGTGAGAGACTCTGCACTTAGCTTTGAGACTCTTCTGTCTTCCACAACATTTGAACTTTTACCATTGACCTTCGTAATATGCTAAGAGTCTGGGAAGATATTCTATTTTTAACCCTGGTGACAATTTTGTAAACTAACTATTATCTCCTCCAAAATTGAGGATGACAACATTTGAGAGCTGACATCCTTGACTCGGGTTGATACAAGTCTTGACCAGTGACCTAATATCTCAGGTTGAGCTATACTTGTCTGCCTCCTCCCTTGCAACAGACTCCTCTGTTCTCTACTACAAAATGATGGCTATACAGTTAAAGGGCCTAGAAGAGATCCTATTTGCCTCTATGGAGAAATATGAAGAAAAAATAATGACATTTCTGGTTGTTTACACAGTCATTTGGAAGGATTTAACTGGAGAATCTTCTATTCCAAAAAATTTTGCCAAAATTGCTAGTTTTTCTCTCCAAGTGTTTTCAGGAAATACCAGGTCCATCTTTAGCTTGTCTTTCCCTCATGATGAATTCTTGCATACAAGCATGTTTGTGAGAGACAAATTGCTGACCCTTAGCCTACAAAGGATAGACAGAATACATGATTATAGTCTTTTGAAATTAAAACCTGACAGCATGATATACCTATGCACATAGGGATGTTGCTAAAAACAGAGGGAAGTGTGGCATGTGTTGCCACTTCAAGAAGCAGCTAAAGGGTTCCATCTGTGTTCTGGACAAAACTCACCCAAGAATCAAATAACTAAATATACACTAAAATAACTGGTGTGGGATATCCTTCTGTATTCTAGGGATATATGTTGTTTTTATTGGGTGATAAATAAAGCTGATTTGATCAATGGCCAGGCAGAAGATACAGACAAAAAGAAGGTGAAGTCAGAGAGACACCATGTAGCCGCCAAAAGGGTAAGAAGCCAGAATATCACCAGTAAGCCACAGTCACATGGTGATGTGCAGACTAATAGACATGGGTTAATTTAATTGTGAGAGCTAGTCTGTAATATGCCTGAGCCATTGGCCAAACAATTATAATTAATATTAATCCTTAGGGTGGTATGTGATCTTATAAGCGGCTGCGGGAACTGATGGGTGGGACAGAAAACCTCCAACTACCAACAATGTCAAATATCTTTCTCTTAAACAAAGTTACTATGCACACTTTATTTACAGTAGTATAAAAGAAAAAGAAATCAAAAAAATATCAAAGAAAGGCCTGGTGAGGTGGCTCATTCCATAAACACATTTATGGAACAAACCTGACTATTTGAGTTTCATCCCCATAACCCATGTCAAAAAAGCTGGACAAGGAGACTTTTGTCTGTAATCCCAACCCCAGCATACCTGGAGAATTAGAGAGCATCATGTTCTTTAGCTTACAGACACTAGAGCCAGAAGAGTCACCTAGAAGCTGATGTTAACAGTCTACTAGCTGAAAAAGTGAACCTGTTTCAAAACAAAAGTAGAGGTAGAGAACAGACTCCCAGAAAATTGTCTTTGGACCTCTGTCTATGAACTGTGACACATGTGTTTATGCATATATATGCATGCACACACGCATACACAGAGGGGGAGAATAAAACAATACACATGGTAAAGAGGGAAGGCAATAAGAAGAAATATTAAGAAATATTTTAAGAGAGAACAGAAAATGGCAGGTCCTTAAAAAGATTGCTAAATATAAGGACACGAACTTATGTTAAGCAAAAAATCCCATGCACCTACTCAAGCATATGTATCTTCAATGTTTTAAAAAGTAGAATGAAAAGTCAAAGCAATAACAAAGCTTAGAATTTTAAAGGATCAGAAATGATTTGACATCTTACAAGTGGAGCATAGGAAATGAACAATGGAAAGATTATAAAAAAAACCAAAGTTTTATAAATTCCTCCAAGACTTAAGAATTGGAGTCTCATTTAAAAAGGACTTGGAACTCACTGAAAAGAAAGAAAATCTTAATAATTTATGATAAAATACAACGACATATTGACTCTCAGAACATCAGACATTTAAAATAAAGACAAATATGCTTTTAAAATAAAACAAGATATTCAAAAAAGCAAAACAACAGAAAATACAAACCAGTTTCCCGAATGGCTCTGACAACTGCAACCCTCAACCAAGTTAAGCACAACCTAACTCCAGACTTGCCCCACAATCAGGGCTGAAACCAGCTACTTCAGCACATACTGAACAGCTTGACCTGAAAAATCCAACATAGAGATGTTCCAGAAAATGGAACTTCTTGCTGCATGCATGCAGATTCACGGAGTTTCAGATTTGGAAGTGTTTGGCATCTCAAATTTCAGAGTAGTGATGCTCACCGTCAGCTATTAGGCATTGTTCGGGCTCAGGGATTACAGGTATAGCTGCCAATATTCCCCCCTGACAGATCTCAGAGAACCCAAAGCTGTCCCTATTTCAGATCACACTGTTGCTTTCAAGTCTAAATGCTTTTCCTCTAGTCTTTTGCTTGGTTTTTACTTTTAATCTCTAATATTTTGCTTGTTTTCTCCCTGATCCTCTCTATTCTTCCCACAGTCCTTTTCATGTACAAAACTCCCATCTCTTGAGCCCCAAATGAATTGTGGCCATGAAAATTCCCTAGTAGCTTTCCTTTATCAGCCAATGTCACTCTCTAAGCTGCCTTGTCTAGCCCAGACTCAGTCCACCATGAACTAATAGTGTGATTGGTGTTTACTTAATGGATGGAAACACAATATTTCTTCTCACCTCATTTGACCTACAAGCAAACTTTCATTTTCAGTTTTCACACATTTTTAGTTCTGTTTTCTTTTTTTGTTGTTGTTTTGGGTTTTGTTTTTGTTTTTGTTTGGTTTTTCCAGACAGCGTTTCTCTGTATTGTTTTAGAGGCTGTCTTGGAACTCACTCGATAGACCAGGCTGGCCTCAAACTCACAGAGATCCACCTGCCTCTGCCTCCTGAGTGCTGGGATTAAAGGCATGTGCCACCAACACTGACTAGTTCTGTTTTCTTGCTTGTAAAAATATGTCTGTGGTTAGAATTACTGGTGTGTCAAATCTTGGTAAGAAAATAAAGCATTCCATCTCATAACATATGTTGTCAAACAGTAAGCCAATAAGAAACATTTACCCAATGCCATATACTGTTCAGTGGAGGAGGAAGAGCACTGTTACAAACTGTTTGAAGAACTGTATGTAAGTATAACAAATGTATTGTCACAAATCACTTCAGTGCATTGTCTGATAGGTAGATACAGCAGCATGCAAAGTATATAATAATCCTGAAGAAGCTGAATGAGGTTACATAGAATGTAGCAGCCTCTTGATACCCATATAGAACATCTATGTGCATGATCTGGCCCCCAATTGCTTTTTGGCAATAAAGCCAACTTTGAGACCAGGCATTAAGGAGAAAATTGGAATGGAACACAAGCCTCACTATCACCTGTACTGAAACACAGGCAGCATCACAAACCATATTAGCCAGGGATCAGCTTGAGAAGGGATGGCGTCAAGGAGGCCATTGGGTGGACATTAGGAAGCGGGCCTCCAGAGGGTGAGCCACATAAAGAGCCAAGGCAAAATCAGGAAATCTTTTTCTGAGTTCATTGAAATAGCTGCTTTCTGTTTCATATTGTTTAATTGTAAAAGTCGTGACACTCCATGTCTACAGCAATACTTTACCTTTATTAACCCTGTAATTTCAAAGGGTAGAGCTGCATTTCATGTGCACAATTTTGCACTCCAATAAGGACACTGAGCTAAATAAGAAGCAAAGGGATCATCTAACACTGAAATGATACAAAGGAGGCAAAAATGTATGTGCCATCACAACACAATGCCTGTATTTTCACACAATTTATCACATTATTGTTTGTAAAAATATTTCAAAGTTTCTTTAGTCCCCCAAATCCTCATAATAAAATGTTCTTCCACATTGTCAAAACAAAGAAAGAAAGAAAGAAAGAAAGAAAGAAAGAAAGAAAGAAAGAAAGAAAGACCTGCTTTCCTTTTATTGATCGTGACTCATTGGAGCAATCACTGTACATGATTATATAGGCCACAGGTTTATGTTGTCATGGCTCCAATCAGGGGAGATCACAGAAAATCTGTGCTACGTAGGACACCTAAGATCAAAGACTAGAAGGCCCAAGCAGGAAAAAAGTAAATCTAATAAGACTAAGAGGCTTTATTTCATTTTCAGCAGATAAAGTTAAGTGCAAGGTGTTTTTTTTTCTTCTGTAAAGACATTGATTTTAAGAACAGCCTACAGCATTTAATAACCTTTCTACCTTAGTGTCCTCTTGCAGAAAATTGGGATAATATATTTATTGATTTGCATTCCTACCTAGAGTAATGAGATGATTAATTTATACATGGAAATTAAACACATTTTGTAACAGCCTTCCAGAAACTGCCAATAAATAACCATTCCATTTTTTGATAAGCAGTTATTCTTCACGTGGTGGTTATTATTCTTACATATCTTTTCTTTTCTCATTGTTACACAAAACCAAAGGAACATCTCGCAAGCACCTGAACTAACACATGTAACTGAACTCATTTGGATTTTCATTACAGAACTATGCAAATTTTTGGCAATTCAAATCCAACATCTTAGAAGCAGGGACCAATAGATTCAGGGTTATTCCTCAACGTGTGTGTTGCAGAGGGATGCTTTTAGCCCCTGGCACTTTACACAGCTGAACTGCATGTGCAGTCTTCAGAGGGTTTCCAGTGGAACAATGCATGTTACATAGCAACAGCTGTTGAAGGCAGACCCACACAGCAGCTTCAGATTTATCCCACGCAGAAAGATGATTTCACACACTCACAGGAAATGTGTGCAACACCACATTCTACTGTACAAGCATGTGGCGTTTTACTTGGGTCAATGACCATTAACAAATAACATTCTTCATGTGCAAAGAATTTTTGCAAATGCTCAATAATATTGTTGGAGCAAATGTGATTACTCATACAGACATGTGTGTGTGTTTGTGTGTGTGTGTGTGTGTGTGAGAGAGAGAGAGAGAGAGAGAGAGAGAGAGAGAGAGAGAGAGAGAGAAACTCAGGCAAGATTAAAACTCACTGTCCATTTCTCATTGCAGTAGTTTGTGTATTTGAACAAAAGTAAGAAATACTAAGTTGTGCACTAACAGGATATTTTTATACCTGACTGGGTCACATGTGTTATGTTGTCCTTTGATTGCTCTAATTTCTATGTAATCGTAGTACCGTTTAGCTTTTGTCTTGTGAATAATGGTGGCTTGGAGCAGCTGCAAATTGCTACTGCTCCTAGACATATTTGGCAGCAGCATGTAGCAAGCAAATCCACAAGTAAATGAATCCCTCATTGCTTGTCTCCAGAAATTCACAACATGAAAGACAAAATGGCTTTGAATGCAAACTACTTTGAATAGAAATAGAAGTGGTAGGATTTATGTAAAAGAAGACAAGTAGGTTACAGCACTTGCTGCAAAGAGCAGCAAGGAGGAGAAAGGAGCTCTTGGTCTAGCTAAAGGAACATGAGTCTGTAGGTCAAAAGACCCGAACTCCAGCAATTTCCAATCCAGTTTTTCTTGGATTTGTTGCAGAACGCCTGCGAAAATAAAGTATTTATTTTCTGAACCAGATTAAGTTTCAGCTCTGTCCGAAAAAATCCCAAATGTCAAACAGTAACAAAAACTTGACTTAAAGTGGGCAAAGAATTTTAATACACATTTCTTCAAAGACACACCAATAGCTAGAAAGCACATAAAACTGTGTAGCATCAGGAAAGCCATGCTTGTATTTGCCATCCTTCTGTATTTCTGATGTTGACTACTCTAACTAGGGTGATTGTGAATACTGTAGGAGGTATCATCATATCTGATTTCAAATTGTAATACAAAGCCAAAGTAGTAAAAAACAGAACTGATACACAAAAAAATGATGCAAGGATAAATAAAACAGAATAAAGGACTCATACAAGTCCATTGTAACTACAGCTACCCAATTTTTGACAAAGATGCCAAATACATTCATTCCATCTTCAATAGATAGAAACAACAAAAGCACATAGAAACATGAAACTATACCCTTTCTTTATACCCTCTACCAAAATCATCGTGAAATGGAGTGAGAATCTCAGCATACCATCAAGGGAAGCCAAGGTAGGAACGGAAGCAGAGAACCCAGAAGCATACCATCTATTGGATCTCTCCCCAGAGATTTCTCAGTCTGCTTTATTATACAACCTTGTACCACCTTCCTAGGGGTAGTCCTTCCCAAAGTGGGAGGGGCCCTACAACATCAGTCATGAATCAAGAAAACAAAACACCCCCACAGAATTGCCTCCTGGCCAATTTGACAGAGTCATTTGGTTTGGTGGTGGTGGTGGTGGTGCTGTTTTTGTTTTGTTTTGTTTTGTTTTCAGTTGAAGTTTCCTTTTCCTGGATGACCCTGGCTTCTGTCAAGTTGACAAAAAATCTAAACAGGACAGTAGGTTATTTTTATGAAGGCTTCACAAAGTTGAGATGCTGTAGGAATGTAGGGGTGGGTCTTAGAGAAGCTAAAGGAAGAGTAGACAGTGAATATGATCAAAATATGATGAACAAAGTTCTCAAAAATTAGTTAAAATATTGTGTTTCTTAAAAACTGTTTTATTAATAAGCTTTTACCTACTTTAACATTGTTCAAAGGAGCTTTTCATGAGCATTCCAGACTAAATAATAAAACCCTGGACAGTTTCATCATTATCATACTTAAATTTTAAACAAATAGTCATTGTAATTAAAGCATATAATAGTTCAATTTCCGATCATTATTGCCTATAGTTCAATAACATTTCTTAGTTTTCCTGTGCTAAGAACCATGAGGGGCAATAATAAATTGCTCCACCATATTCCAGTACCTTTCAGAGACTCAATCAATAAATGAAGATCCCTTTTCCCAAATGGCAATGAGTTTTCTCTAGAAAATCCCCAGTCATTTTACATGCTTTCATTTTTAGCCTTCTTAATTTATCAAAGTTATAGACTGTTATTTAAAACTACACAGATGAGTAAAAGAAAGTGAAAAAAGAATTTCCCCTAGAGGTAAGTGTTTATGTGGCATTATCAATAGTTGATGGAGAGTATAGCAGTCAAGATGAGCCAGGTGGTCAAAGGTCTGGCAGACAGAAACAATGCCTGGGTTTCTTTACTTGACCCTCAGAACAATGAGAAGTCATTAAATGGTTTTAAGAAGACAGGGTACATGATAAAATTTGCATTTTAAAGGTCATTCAACAATTAGAAACTCTATGAAAGAGATGTCTAAGGCCAGACGAAGAAGATGCCTGTGGAAACGCACAGTGGAAATGAAGAGAGAATACTGGACTTGAGGAATACTGATAAGTAAAATAAATTGATTTTGGCAAAAGGTCAGATGTATAAGAGTAGGATATTTCACCTATAGGACAACATGTTGCATGTTCCACAGAAGTAGATGACAGATGGAGTAACTCCAGCATGCATGCTTTCTGTTGCTCATCTGATTTACATATATACTAAGCCAAGTAGAGAGTGGATTGAGTAATAGAACATACATGGCCTGCACACAAGCTGATATTTCTACTATTTTCTTAACCTAAAATGGATATATTAAATTGGAAGCATTAAATCTTATTGTTCCTTGCTAGTATGTGCTAATTTTCTATTTTTGAAATATCAGTTTAATCATTTTTCCATGCATTTAGAAATGAATGTCAAATATTAATTTATATTAGATATCTGCTAGAAAATTATTTGGAATCCAAAGGGTATAGAATTCATTAGGATGAGACTTGAACATCTCTAAATAATAAAACCTAATTATTAATGATATAAGACAGAACTGTTTATTCATTCACTCAAGTCAGTAAAATATCTTGATAGTTGAAACTTATTTATGTCTTCCATTTATAATACTACAGAACACAGCACAGCCTGGCTCATTTTGTAACTGTCAATAGAGTCCAGTGTCTCATCATAATCTCTCAGAGACCTGTTCTAACTATGCACTTTTTGTGGCCACCTATCCCCATAGGAAAACTCTCAGATATGCTTGTATAAGGTGTGAGGGTATTGGCTTAGCTTAAGTCTTTCTTTAGAGTGGGAATCATGGATTCTATCAGATGAGAATCTGATACTTAATACATGTGTGGTCAACAACTTTTATCCCTGAATCAAAGCATCATGTTTTCGTACCTCAAGCTGACTTTCTAAACTTTCCAGCATCTACCTTTATTTAACAAAAACATTTTTTCATCTATTCTGATTCATCTGCAATCTCCAATCTGAAAGATAGCCTTCATGTATTCCACCTAATGTCATGCATTTTAACCCTTACCTTTTCCAGTATCAACGTTAATCTATGAAACAACTCTATAATATAATACCATAATACCTATTTATGACATTTCCATGTCATAGTTGTTAGATTCCTCAGGAATTAAAAGCTCAATTACTATTTTAATAGAATTGCTTTTAAAACACTTTAAATGAACCAAAATGATATATGATTTTAAAAAGTAATTTTTTATTTGAGTGCTAGAAGAGGAACATGAACAGATGGTACAAGGGTGATATTTAGAGAAGTCCAACTATCTCATGTGTTTCTATACTTGTGGGTATAAGTCATATGTACAGCAAAGCCCATAGAATATGTAGCATAAAGAGTGAAACCTGCTATGATCTATGCACTTCATTCAGCCAGAAACAATGTGCTACTCTTGTACCACTCTAAAGTAAGATGTTAATGAAACAGAGACAATAGTGTAGGTAGAGAGGAAGGATGGCTATCATAGTAAAAATCAGAATCTTTTGTAAAACTAAAATCATGGCAAAGAATGAGATTTATTCATTAAGTGATAATGTTCCCTCTTTCTTTGTACCTTAGCAACTTTTAATTTTTCTATGTATTTAGAATGTATTTATAGCAATGTATTTATAGGCTAATTTATAACACAATCTGAAAATTACCTTGTAGCTATAGGTGCTAACAATGTTTTGTTTTATTTTGTTTTTGTTTGCTATAGATGTACTGGAACTCACTATGTAGATCAGTCTAACTTTGAACTCACAGAATTCTGCCTGATTCTGCCTCTTGAGTGCTGGCATTAAAAGTATGTATCACTATACCAAGACAGTTGCTGGCTTTTAAATTAGAATTATATCTCACTATAAGAAAGCAAAAGTGTTCATTGTCATTATTCTTTAGTTCAATGACAGCTCTGAGTTACCCTAGTTAAGATTTTCCATACTAGGTGAGAATCTATTTATCACTTTCACTTCTCATAATGATTTTCTTGGTAATGCTAATCAAAATTGCTTACATAATATTTACATGTATTTATTATATAATATCTACCTATCCTCCTAGGCAAAAGTCTACCAAACATTCCCTTGATAGAGAAATTTGGTTAGCCTTATTTTGAAAGACATGTCCTCAGAAAATGAAAATATTATTATTCAAGAAAGAAATAGCTGGAATCTATTACTCAATAACCAATCTGTTTTCTCTGTGTGCTATTGCTGGGTGGCCTCTAGACATTTGATCAGTTGGCCCCTAGACTTTATTGATAGCACAGAATGGGTGCAGAATAATATTTGAGTCCTTCTAGGTTGTGTCTGCTTTCTAGTGCCTTGTATCATTTTGCTTGAGCAACTGTATGACATAATCCCAGGGCATCCAATTCACATACTAACCAAGGGTACAACTTTTGCTAACTTAGGAAACAGTTGATGGAATAGCCTTCAGTAGGTATCTATTAAATGAAAGAAGAGCAAAGCTATTAAATAAAAAGACAAAGGTGATTAGCTTTGTGTTTGCCTTGAAAACTTGCTGCTCTAGGGTACTGGAAACAACATTATTTCTATTCAGTTAATATAATATTGTGGTTTGCTGAATAACTCTTCTTCGTTCCTCAGTCCTACCCTGTTTGGAAACTCATCCACTTGATTTGGAAGGTAGCTTTAAATTCCTTCCATATGGAGCACATTGTTCCCACATTTCTGAAGTTTGGTTTAATTTTTTACTTCTCTGGGAGATTTGCGTTATGCTGTGAAGGGCTTTAAAGGTCTCTGTGTAATTTGACTAACCCTCCTAGAATTGTCAGCCTCTGCTCTGAATGAAATGGGCCCTTTGTAACCACTTCTCTTACAGTCTGCAGACTAGGATGGAGCATGAGATGTAGACTTGGATCAAAGCCATAGACATTTCAGTGTATCCAGGCTTTGACCAAGCCTAAGGCAGTCCATCACTGATGAGCTGCACAGTATCATACCAAGAGACCCAGGACGAGGGAAAAAATGTACTGTTAGAACACGTGGAGAATTTTTTGATTGCTTGTTATGAACTTTACTTCTATGAAGAAAAGGAAATGAATAACAACAATAGACACTTCAAAAGTATTAAAAGGAAATAAAAAGTTCATACTTCCTGGCAGTTCTACCAGTCACGTTAAGTAGCTGATCACCTATCTTTAATTTTGGTGCAATATTATTTTGGAGTATGAATATTTGCCTGTAAAAGCAGAACAACACATTTCAGCCCTTCTTTTGTTATACCTTTGATTAAAGTGGTGGTTTCAATGAAAATGGTTCCCATAAGCACATAAGGTGTGGCACTATTAGGAGATGTCCCCTTGTTGGAGTAGGTGGGCTTTGAGGATTCAGATGCTCAAGTCAGGCCCAGTGGTACTCTCTCGTCCTACTGCCTGCCAATCCGGATGTAGAACTTCCAGTTCCTTTCCAGTACCATGTCTGCCTGTGTTTCTGGTCATGATGAAAATGATGATAATAGCTTTGGTTTTATAAGCCAAACCCAATTAAATATTTTCCTTTATAAGAGTTGCTGTGTCAGAGTGTCTTTTTATAACCATAGAAACTCTGATCGAGATGATTAATAAAGAAGCTGCATATCCATTTCAAATCAACTTAAAGGATAATATCAGTTTGAAGATATATACTCCGAGTAATTGCAGCCTGTATGCATTTTATAAGATGCTTCATTTTGCATGCACCACCTATGAGTAAACAAATGTCACACTAATGTCACATTTAATGAAAGGAGCACCTTTGACATGCCTCTCAATTTACATCAAATGTATTTGTTTAATATATGAGGGAAAAAATAAAATAAAAATATGAAAGCTGTTTATCACTGAAGCTCTTTGGATAGAATTGAAAGCCAAAAAAAGGGTGGTTTTCATTTCCCGTAGTGGGCAAAACGACAAGGCCTTTGTATGTGTATCTAATCTTCCTAATTGCTCGGAAAAACATCAGTTCTGTCTCCATGTTAGAGATGAAGGTGCTGAAGCTTAGGAATGTGAGATGATCCACATGAGAAGATACTACAGGCAAACCAGGGATCTGGTCAAACTTGCTGTCTATCACCATATCAACAATGCCATCTATTCACATACTGTCCTAGGACCAACTCATCTTTTTAATACCTTCAGTGTCTGTATAATCAGGACAATGCTTCCTGAGTGGAACTGAAAGTGTGAGGATATCTACTAGATAAGCTAGCAAAAGCAGTCAGGTGCCCTCTTTTACTGCCCTGCCCCTCCCCTGAATTAAAAACACAACCATCTTCTGTGAACAGTTGTATTGTCAAGGTGAACAACTTTATTTTGATTTTTGTATTAAGTATGTTCAGTTATTTTTTTAAGGAAAATAAAAATTACCAAGTCTTCATTATGAATATCTTAATGGATCATACTGGGACATTTTTTAACCCAGACATTCTCTATAGTTTGCATACTTCTGAAATTCAGCATGGAATTGCAGCACACTGGAAGTCTGATTTCCCAAGAGCAATTCCTTTCCACAACAAGACATATCTTCTCCCTGATTTCTTTGTTTTCTGTTATATGCTGCCATATGGCTACAAGAGCCTATCCAGGCTAGCATATGGAAACCTTGCCATGCATGGGGAAACAGCAAAGAGAAAATATAGAAACACGAAACCCCACCATTGCTCATGCCACTGCATAAGGAAGCTGCTTGTCACAGATGCCAAAGCATAACTAGTTTAACATTATCTCTTAGTGTGATTTCTATCTTATAATTAAGTCTGGCTTACCAAGCAATACTCCATCAGTCATGGTCCCTGTTTGCATGTCAGTTGAATAAAAACATTTTGCTATCTAATTAGTGGCTTAACACAATCTACAATGTTCCTTCCTTCATACATTGACACTTTCCTGCTCTTATTCCTTCATCTTCATCGTCATTAGTTTCCAAATGTAGGCATTTTAAAAATAGAATGTTTATATTCTCAATGTCTTCTCAATTAGTCTTCCACACTCAACTGCACACCCTTGCCATGAAAAAGTCTTCTCTTTTTAAAAACCTTTTTGCCCTTATGTTCAAGAACATTATCATTTCATGGAAAACCATGGCAATTGCCAACTTTCTATTGTCTAGGAATTATCATTCTTCCCAAAAATCAATCTTTCAATTTTAGCAAGAGTTTATATTAACAGACACGATTAAGGTCCAGAGAGACTTTCCAGAATATCTGTTGGATGGACAGGTGGACTATAAAATTAAGCCAAAATTTCTTAGCATAACTAAAGGATTTCATCTGATGCCAAGTAAAACCTCACTTTTTCATGAATACTAAACTCTTATCATACCATTTTTCTGTTTCTTCCACAACAGCAGGCTCCTTCATATCTCCATAATATCGCTTACATACTAATAATTCTGTGGATTGGAATGTCCTTCCCCATCATTAACTTGTGAACTCAGTCTTATTAGTGGAGTGTCTCCCTCAAGAGTGGTCAATTGGTTTTCCATGCTCAGTATTGCCCTTAAGTTATACCATTGCTAAGTTTCTGTCTCCCCCTCTGTGAATGGTCCATGACATACACAGGTTTTATAATGCCTTATAGTGTCTTAGCCTTTTTATCACTGTGACAAAATACCATGACCAATAGCAACTTGGGATGAAGTCTATTTCATCTTATAACTCTTAAGTCACACTCCATCATTAAAGGAACATTAAGGGAAGTTGGGGCATGGAAAGGCAGGAAGCTGGAGGTAAGAGCTGATCTAGAGGCCATGGAGGAGTGTTTACTGACTTCTTCCATATAGCTCATTCAGTTAGCTTTCTTATAGCATCTAGGACTACCAAGCCAGGGGCAACTCTACCTACAGTGAGCTGGGCCATCCTACATCAATCATATTGCTTTGTTTGGGCATTTTTTTTCTCTTACTGGTCTTTTGCTTTATATAATTATTTCCAGTTTTGTGTTTGTATGAATTGTGTGTGTGTGTGTGTGTGTGTGTGTGTGTGTGTGTGTGTGTGTGTGTGTGTGTGCGCGCGCGCGCTCGCGCGCATGTTTGTTTCTTCTGTTTTCCATTATGGTTTGTTTTTTGGCTTGCCTGTTTCCTTGTTTGCTTTCTAAAAGGAAAGAGAAAGAAAGGGTATGGAGTTTTGTGGGTGGAGAGGTAGGGAGTATCTAGGACGAGTTGGAGCAGTAGAAAACATACTCAAAGTATATTGCATTAAAAAAAACAAAAAGAAAATGCACCATAGGTTTGTGTAACATGTACTTTTTCCCATCAGCTGCCTGGATCCCTCCACTTTCTCTGCCCCCAAATAACACACGAGACACTATATTAATTATGAAGCTGTTGGATGTTTGCTATGGCTTCTTAATGACTAGCTCTTACTTAATTATTAACCCATAATTACTAGTATATGTTTTAATAAGGACTTATCTTTCTGAGGACACCACGCTCACATGTCCTCTCCTCCAGGAATCACATGTAGTCCACTCCTCTCTGGACTACATTTTCCAGAATCCTCCTTGACTCCTAGTCCCACCAATCTTGCTTCCCTATTGGCCAACAGTGCTTTATTCATTAACCAATAAGAGAAACATATTTACAGAATGACATCTCCAATCAGGTTTGTCCATAGACTAATATGGTGAAGGCATTTTCTTGGTTCCCACTTACCAAATGTTTCTAGCTGGTGCGTCACGTTGACATAAAACTAGGCTGCACGAACAGTTAACAGACATTTACCAAATTATTGATGATGAAATAAATGGACATATTGGCTTGCTGTATCTCCTTTGGTATTCTAATATCCAATACATAGACTTATTTAAAGAAACTTTTGAGGTTGAGGGCAATGAGAGAAGAAAAATCAGCAGAAATACAGTCTATTGTATTTTAAATCCAATATTTTAAAATTATTTGTCATAATAATTTGTCTCATATTAAGAGAATACCACAAATAAAATATGATATCAAGTAATTCTGGAAATATCTTCGGTTTTTTAAGAATTGGATTGAAATGGGTAAGTCTCTTCACTCATAACCTAGGATTATTATTATTCTACAGAGCGATGCTACAGAATATCCAGGGCTGCACAAAAAAAACCCTGTATCAAAAAAAATAAGTAAATGAATAAAATTATCAGTATTAACATTATTGTGAAAAGGTCTTTCTATGTAATCTCAATGTCCTGGAACTCACTACATAGACCAGGCCGGCCTCAAACTCAGAGAGATACGCCCGCCTCTGCCTCCAGAATGCTATAATTAAAGGCATGCACCACAACACTCATCCTTCACTTAAAGTTATTATGTATGTCATCTTGTCCTTTGACAGCATGACAGTAAAGCCTGAAAAATAGCTGTTACAAATGGTTAGAATTCAACTTTAAAATTTATTTTTTGAAATCTTTCTACACTACACTGTGCTTGCTACCATTATTTACACATCTACCTTTATCAGGTTAATTTTTTTCATTAGCACTTAATAGCCTTTCTTGTCTATTCTTGAACTGTTTTTTCACTGTTCATTGTTATAATAGCTTTGCATCTCTGCATTGACTCCATAGTTCCACAATCACTCAGGACACGGATATATATATATATATATATATATATATATATATATATATATATTCTCTCAATATCCCATCTGTCGGTCTCTGTAAACATCCTCCACACTACGTTCTTCTTCTCTGAGCTTCCAGACACAGGACATTAGACTTAATTCTCAGAATCTTATAGAAGCATGTGCTTGCCCACATCACCTGGTTCATGTTGTTGGCCATTTAATCCTTTCTGATTATGATGGTTGATGCTCATTACCCACTTGCATAGATCTGTAATCATTTACAAGACGCACTTCAAGGTGTCTTTGAAGGAAACATCTATAAATGTTTAGCTGAGGAGGGAAGAAGACACACCCTGAATGGGATGTGGGCCAGGGTCCTTGAATAAATCAGATGGAAACTAGAGAAGGCTAGATGAACACCTGCATCTCAGCTTTCTCTCTCTCTCTCTCTCTCTCTCTCTCTCTCTCTCTCTCTCTCTCTCTCTCTCTCTCTCTCTCTCTCTCTCTCTCTCTCTCTCTCTCTCTCCCTCTTCTTTCTTCTCCCTGTCTCGCTATCTGTCTCCCCCACCTTCTGTGTCCTGTGAAGCAATGTTATCAGCAACCACCTCAGACTCCCGTGCCACATTTCCCAACCACAATGGGCTATATCCATTCAATCTGTGAGACAAAAGAAATCTTCCCTTCCTTAAATTGGCTTAGTTGGGCCCTTAGTCACAGCAATAAGAAAGGTAACTAGTACTCTAGCTTTGTTCACGCTTTGCAGTAGCTCAAAGCTCAGCTTGCCAATCACCAACAGTTCCATTCATGGCACTGCTCATATATTCTAGTCTGTTCTCACAGCATCCCATCTCAGGCATCAAAGGCTTATTGCAATTACAGATAAGCCTCAAGGGCCTTTTAAAAAATGCTTTAACTTCCTCTTTAATTTATACTAATCTCCCTCGACAGAGAAACTGCCTGTGTATCTACCAAGTTCCTAATTTATTAGTCCATTTTCAGATAATCAGCATTTATTATCAGATTTTAATAATTGATGAAAATAACTGTCCTAAAGGAAAAAAGTAGAAATGCCTCCTACATGCATTATTCATCCTTACAGTCCTGTCTGTGCCTCGAGAAAAGGAGACATATTGAGTTGTACACAGAGAAGAGGGGAACTCTGTACAACATCAACCTTGAGGCTGCTAAAGCAAATATCACAATAAATAAATGTCTTGCTTTCTTTACCTTTTGAATGTCAGTGCTACAGAGCAGACAGAAGGTGCTCATGGTTTATATCAATATCTCCCTGTTGTGAAGGTCCATGTGTTATTCTGAGAAAATGCCATGGAGGCACATTTACCAAAGCATATTTTCCTGAAAAATATTTGTTGCCCAACAATTTATGACTGTATTTTCCAGAAGTTTGTTTATGGATTGTTTATTTAGAGTTTCATTTTCCCAGAGAAGTAATGTTTTCAGTTAGCATACTCTTGACAAAAGTCAATTCACTACAATGTGGCTAAAAAAAAGTAACAGCAGATTTTGACTATTCAAAGCCTCCATTCAATTCTTATAGCACCAGAAATTTCACATTAAGATGTGGATGACAGAAATATATCTACCTATGCCAAAGGTGCCATATTACTGTATATCAGATGAGACAAAATAGAAAGCATAGATAGACATATCAAATACATGGAGGATGGTAGTTATGTCCATAGACACATAGATAGATTGTCAACAATCAATGAGATAGATAGATAGATAGATAGATAGATAGATAGATAGACCTGAAGGTCAAGTATCTTTCCTTTATCTTTATGCTTCTGAACCCTACTTCATATTCAAAAATCTGACCCAAGTTGCTAGCTCACAAAAAGTATTGTGTGTCCTGTATTGTGTGCTTAGTAGTTAATAATTTGAATCTCATCACAGGAATCTCATCTAACATCCATATTCTAATATCACTACATTTCCATGATGCTTATCTAGTTTTTATGACTATGTGATTTAAAACTAGATAATTGTTGATTTTGTCAGCTATTTATGGGTATAGTCTATGGCCCTTCTGTGTAATTCTCAAACCATAGAGTTTATATATATGATTCATTCTCATATACAACAACCAAGCAATTTTTAAAAGAATAATTCTCTAGAAAAATATAAGCAAATTAGCTGGTTTTGTTTCTACTCGTTGGTGTAACACAAAAGCAAAGTGGAAAGAACAATTCTCACCAAGCAGCTCTCTGCAGAGCACAGACACCACCCCATGCAGCTCTCTGCAGAGCACAGACACCATCCCATGCAGCTCTCTGCAGGGCACAGACACCATCCCATGCAGCTTCTGCAGAGCACAGACACCATCCCATGCAGATCTCTGCAGAGCACAGACACAATCCCATGCAGATCTCTGCAGAGCACAGACACAATCCCATGCAGCACTCTGTAGAGCACAGACACAATCCCATGCAACTCTCTGAAGAGCACAGACACCATCCCATGCAGCTCTCTGCAGAGCACAGACACCATCCCATGCAGCTCTCTGCAGAGCACAGACACCATCCCATGCAGCTCTCTGCAGAGCACAGACACCATTGATACAAAAGGGAAGTTTGAAACTACAGTTCTCCTCCTCAATGGCAAGTAAGTTCTAAAGAAGTAATTCATCTCCCGAGATGGTTTGATAAACACGTCACCCAAATTGTTTAAGAACTCTGAAGCTAATATATTTACTTTTACTTTGTAATTATAGATATGGTACATGAATAAATGGTAATAAACCTCTAAATATATTTTAAAGAATCAAAGACAGGGATTTTCTCAGCCAGTGGCTTCTTTGGTATCTGTGATTGCTATTCTTGGTTGTCAACGTGTGTACACCTAGAATTAACTAAACCCCAAGTAGCGAGGTACACCTGTAAGGGATTCTTTTCTTAATTAAGTCATTTGAAGTGAGAAAACCCACTCTTAATCCAGATCTTTTAATGTGGGAAGATCCACCTTTAACTGGACCACATCTTCTGTTGACAGCCTAAATAAAGTACATGCAAGAAGGAAACTTGCTCTATTTGCCTGTTTGCTCTCATTAACACAGGCAAGTCCATTCCTTCAATAGTATTACAGTAAGTATACTTCTTTGGAATTTTGGCATATACCAAAGACTAACTGAGATTTCCAGCCTCATGGACTAAACAACTACAGGATTTCGGGAACTTCTGTTGGTATATAGCCATTGTTGAACTAGCTGGACCACAGCCTGTAAGCCATTTTTATATAAGAATCCCATATCTGTATATACATTGTTCCTCTAGAAATCCCTCTCTAATACAGTATCACTACGAACAAATATGAAATTAGAAAAAATGAACTCAATGTTAGAATCTCAACTAAAAAGAAACTGGATTATAATTATTAGACCAAAGCAGAACATGATACATGAAATTACAAAAACATTATAAAGTAAGGCTGTATGCCTCTTGTTTATTTGATAATAGAAAAATGTCAAGGATATGCCACTTAAATAAAAATTTAAGATCAGAGAAATGTTATCAATGCATGGAGATCAAAAGTCATAATGTATTGTCATACTGTGTTCTAATTAACATCAGCTTCTTATCGACACACATAACCTCATCACATACCCATCCAAAACTGCTGAGAACAAAATGTATGATACAAAGAACAGTGATTTGGATCAGAAACAATTATAATAAATTACTCTATGTTACATATTTTGGATATGGAAATTTTGTATGACTTAAGTTGTTCTCAATTGAGGCTTTTCAGAAGTTGATTATCCAGTCTGGGAAATTATCCAGAAAACAAGAAGAAGCACTCCCCTAGTATATTTTGGCATTTTTCTCAGAGAGAAAGACAGAGAGAGGGGAGGGGTAAAGAGGGAGAGAGACAGAGAGAAACAGAGAGACAGAGGGAGAGAGAGAGAAAGAGAGAGAGAGAAAGAGAGAGACTCATTTAATTTCTTTGGAGTCAATTTGTTAAATAAATATTTCTGAAGAGGAAATTGAAACTCATAATTAAATTAGTGTTTTTGATTACCAGTAGATTGAATTTTTTTCTTGCTTCAAACTCCATTATCATGGATAATTGGGATCTGTCTTGGTGAAATTAACAAATGCTGCAAGTCAGACACAGTGAACTTAGAAGAGAGGTGAAGCTGAAGGAACTCAAGTCAGGCATCCACCTGCCTACAGCTCCATAGCCTTCATTGTTAGGAGGCTTCAGGGGGCAAATTCTTGCACCCACAGTGAGATGTAGAGCATGAGAAATACTACCTATGCACTTCAGAGTTGTGGGTTACCATAGTAGCAAAGCAATTCAGGTGCATGGATGTAGTGTGCTTGGAATTGAAATATTAACCTGAAGAACCTAACATTCTTCCCCTCAAACTTAGAAGGGAATTTAAAAAGCATATCAATAAATAGCTTCATGGCTTATTTTAGAGATTTTTAGAGTGTCTGCCATGGAAACAATGAACAGAAAACCTGGGCACTCACAACGACCCTGAGCATTTAGTTAGTCAAAGAAAATCAAAACCATGAAGAAATCAAGTTTATGACTATAATTCCTGGCTTGCTGAGCAAACCTGTAATGTTTCTTGTTTGTTTGTTTGTTTGTTTTTATCAAAGTCATCATGTTTTTCTCAGCTTTTCTATGAGACATCCCACTTTAATAATTACTTGATGCTAAGTAAGTTCTTTGCATTTTATTTAAGGATATCCCAATAAAACCCAACCAAGATGGCTAAAATAGGCTATGTTCTAAACAGCGTACTCTGAAGTTAATATGTAAAATTCTGTTTACCTCCTAAAGTGTTTTTGCTACTATTATAACTATAATTGGTAATGATTTTAAAATTTTAACCACCAAATGATGTTTTTACAATAGCCATTTTTCCCAAAAAGGATAGAGCATATTCTCTCAAGTTGGAGACATTATCCTGAAGATATATAACATGATAATAATGACTCACTTCAAGATTTTCAGGAATTTTTGGTTACAAAAATATTAAATAGCCTTAAATAATATTTCACTCTAGCACTTTAAAAGTTATGAAATATGATAGATTCTATAATCTATCCAAAGAAAATTGGCTAAATTATTTCATTTCCAATCGTGTTAGAAAACACAATTGACTAAGACTGATTGAAATTACTTCTCTAGATTAGTTGTTGGCGAGTTGACAATAGTTAAATTCATAAGCCTTATGACTCAGATCTATTTGAAACACTTCTTAAATTGCATTATGTGTCTCCTTAAACAGACAGAAACCTTTTTATGATCTGAACTAAGTATGGAGTTCTCTATCTGACGATTTGAGTTTCCTGGGGGATATATTAGTTCCTTCCTCCCCATTTTCTCCTTACTTTCTCTCTCTCTCTCTCTCCTTAATCTCTTTCTAAATATTTCTCTTTAATTCATTAAAGAGTGTGTGTGTCGGGAGGTGTATACAAGTGCCTTCAGAGTCCAGAAGGGAGAGGGTGTCAAATTCACCTGCCATGGAAACCAAATGAGTGCCCTCTGAAAGAACTGTGTGTGACCTTAACTGCTGAATGGTTTCTCCAGCCCCTCATTCTTTTTTTCTTTCTGTTTTTCATCATTCCATACGTTCACTTTTAAAATGTGATTAAGAATTGATTTGTCACTGAGCAGTGGTGGCACATGCTTTTAATTCCAGCACTATGGGGGCACAGGCAGGCGGATCTCAGTGAGTTCAAGACCAGCCTAGTCTACCAAGCAAGTTTCAGTACAGCCAGGACTGTAACACAAGGAACCAAGGAACCCTTGTCTCAAAAAACCAATAATAAAAAAATAATAATATCTATTTATCAAGCCTGACAAATATTAATAATGAACAAAGAATGAAATCTATCCATAAATATAGGCATCCCTGTGCCCTCATATCCATAACTTGTAGAGGCATGGTTCCTTACATTGCAGATTAACCAACATTATAAACTTTGAATGGGAAGATTATACTGTTTTATTCCACAGAGTTCAAATTAATCTCAATTGAAAATATTTTATTTCAGTTCAAGGGAAACAGTGTGACAGAAGATGAGAGACGTGCAATGTGACAACACAGCTCTCTGATTCCCTCTGAGATGCAGAAAACCTTTGAAAGCAGAGCTTATCCTGAAGCTCATGAGAAGATGCCTGGAAGGAATGAGGATGTATTTTTCAGTGTCACCTATGTGTCTCCCTCTGGCCATCTGGACTATTGAAACAAGGCACCTCACCAAACAGGAATTAGAATTTCCCCCCAGGGATTCCATATGGGTGGAACTAAAAAGCAAGTGCCTACAGCCAGACAGAGGAGCAATTTGTCTCCTGGAAAGGAAAAGAGATTTCACACAATGCCAACAACTTGTCAGATCATCTTTCTTGCAAGAAAGCAGAGCTGAGGTAACGCTGTATCAAGAGTACACCTTGATCAGCACTACTTAATTGTGCGTATTTCATATTTTCTACTTACATTTTACCCTCATGCCAGAACCATAAAGATGGACCTGGGGGTGAGGGAAGGGTAGTGTGATTTAATCCTTTGTGCCTCTTTTCAGTGTGGCCACAATAAATAAATCTTTTTTTCTGCTTTTCACTATTCAGTTCTTTTAATTGGCTTACCAAAAACAGGTAGTTGGCTTGTTAGTGCTCTGACCCTAACTCTTTGTAACAAACTGAAAACCAGAAAAGAAAGAGAACCTTTGGTCCCATAGCCACATAGAACTGACTTCTGCCAACATCTGATGGTACAGGCAGTAGATTCCTCCCTAGAACCTCCAGAACTTCACCAAATCCTGTTATAAATTAGCACCCTTTTGATTTCTACAAGAACTAGAATATGCATGGGCTTCTTGTCCCAGTGAATATCCCACCTACTATGAAGTATGATTTTTAGGTTCTTATAATCTGACTGTCATGCTATCATTACAAGCAGATTTTTTTCTCCTTTTTTATTTTGGAAATAATTTTATTTTACATATCAATCCCCCCATTCCCTCACTCTCCCATCCTCCCATGCCCCCCACCTACTCCCCCAATCTATTCCCCACCCCTTCCCCAAGGATAGTGAAGTCTTCCATGGGAGATGATCAAAGTCTGCCACATAATTTAGGGAAGGGCCTAGGTCTTCTTTCATGTATTTGGGCTGCCAATAGTACCCCTCCACAGGAAATGGACTCTCAAAGTCCATTTGTGCACTAGGGATAAACACTGGCTCCACTGTTAGAGGTCCCAGAGACTGCCCAGGTCTTCCAGCTGGCACCCACATTCAGAGGGCTTGGTTCAGTCCAATGCTGGTTCCCCAGCTTTACGGCTAGGGTCTCTGTGCTCTCATTAAGTCAGGTCAACCTTTTCTGTGGGTTTCTCCAGCACAGTCTTGGCTCCTTTGCTCATCCTTCCTCCCTCTCTACAACTAGATTCCAGGAGTATAGCTCAGTGTTTAGCTGTGGGTGCCTGCTTCTGCTTCGATCCCCTTCTGGATGAAGGCTCTAGGATGGCAACCAAGGTAGTCATCAATCTCATTATAGAGGAAGGGCATCAAAGGCAGCCTCTCTACTACTTCCTAGATTCTTAGTTGGGGTCATCCCTGTGGATCCCTGAAGATTTCCCTTGTGCCAGACTTTGTTCTAAACCTATACTGGCTCCCTCTATCAAGGTATCTCTTTTCTTGCTCTCCTTTATTCCTGCCGCCCCTTCAGTCTTCCTGAGGAGGGGGTAGGAGAACAATCAGATATTTTTAAGCTTCTATCCTTGGAATGGATGAAAACCTCTTCTACAGCAAGAGAGTTTGAGAACAATTTCAGCTTCAAACTATGTTGGGGGTATATATGCTAGGGGAGCAGAGATGGACCCTAAATTAACTACAAATTATTACCTTCAAGTTTAGAACTTTCTGAAATCTCAAAACACCAGAAGATGTATCTTAACCACCCTGTTTAGTATCCTTGAAAATTCATCTGAATGGACCATCTGCGAATATGAAGTTGTTAGACCAAAGACAGGGACATGTGAAAATAACTTTCATACACTGGAAAGCACTGCTTTGTAGTTGGATACTACAAACCCAACCTTCACCTGCTTCTCTGTTGCCACATTTCACTAAAGCAGTTAAAAAACAAATATTTGTTTTCCATCTTCTCTTGCAGCTCAGTACATTGTTCATACACTACTCTAGCTTTTTGAAACACAAATGGAAGCATTTGGGGGAATGTCTGGAGGGGCTTTTGCTCTCAGAGCTTATACAGCTCTCTGCCCTTTCTCATTGTCTCTGCTTTTGATGGAGATGAAATGCCTTGAATCAAAGGAGACAATGGGGCCCATTATGTGATATGCACGAGAAACAGCCAAAGAGACTAACAGACAACTTGCTGCTGATTATCACTGACACTCTAAGATAAAATAACAGTCGCATATTTTTTGATGTGTAGGAAAAATAAGTCTCATTTGCTGAAGTCACTCCTAGTCAAGTCGCCTGTCACATATGACCAAACCATTTCTAAGTGGCATTCTATTGCCAAAATTATCACCCACCAGTTCTAACAACATACTTAACTTCATTACAAGACAAATGAGAGAATTTCCACCACAAACACCCTTTTTAATTTTCTTTATCACTCAGATGTAAAAAAATAGTGTCTCAGAGGAAGTATAAGGAGGGATAGCTAACGCTAAAGCTTTGGAAAAGGCCATATGGAAACCTATGGCTCTAGAAGCTTCCTTAAAGTATATACATATATAAAAATAGGCTTAATGGGATTACCTTACAAGAGCTCTATATTTTGTTTGGCAATAGTTTTCAGTAATGGTTTCCAATTTTGCAAAGAGATATTTCCTTGAAGAGGGGTAAGGACTACACTTATCCATGTGTATAGGGTGGAATATTTAGAATGCTGCCAGAGGTTATACTGTTCAGTAAAATGGCAATTATGTTCTGTTCCAAGATCCATGATTTCACTAAGCCTGTGTAATGGGCTAGAGATTCCAGTGCAAGGCATGATTCCCCTGTTGTTGAGTTATACTTAAGTCCAACTAGATAGCTCTTGGTTACCACCAAGATATGTGTGCCACTACTTCACCCTTATGATTACTACCATAGGTGCTAGGACTTAGAGGAAAAGCTAATACTACAATTCTGCTAAATATACATAGTATAAGATGATTCTTCATGACTAATTGTTATACTCATAGATCGAAGCATCTCTCAACCCTTAGCAGATAAACTTCTCCTTGCAGTAGATGGCTATCAATAAAGATGGCTATCAACTGGTCGATAGGCAAACAATAAGAGTCTGTAGAGTTCTCATAGCTAAATGAGACATACATATCTCACCTCTACTCTCTAGGCTCATGGATCTTTGCAGAAAATGAAGGCATAAAGATTTTAAGAGTCAGAGATAGTGAATAATGACAAATAAATAGTATTTCCTTGATACAACCGGGCAGTTGCACATAATGAACTTATAGTGATTGCAAACAGCATGTAAAAATTCCAGTCAGACAAGAAAATCCAAGCCTAGGGGAGGGAACAAAATCCTACTGTTAGCTAAGAAGTTACTAGCATTTGATAGTTGCTAGGAGATGGAGTCATTTTTTTAAAAATGATGCAGCCCCTGACACATCACCTACACTACATAATGGTAATCCCCTCAAGACTACCTTGGCAGCACAAATTGGACTTTATAGGGACAGAAAAAGAACATGAATCTCAAAGTTGGGTGGGATGAGATATGAGAGTATTAATTGGATGAATTGGGAAGGAGGATAAATATGTTCAAAATACACTGTTTGAAATTCCCAGGGAAATTATTAAAATATTGTTCAAAAACTGAATGCCATTTAACCATAATTTATGGCCTAATATTATGATTAAATTGCATAACTTTTTAAGATAGCATCTATTTTTTTAGATTTATTTTTATTTTACATGTATAAGTATTTTATCTGCATGTACATATGTGAACCATGTGCATGCAATGCCCATAGAAGCCGAAAGGAGGTGTTAGATTCCTTGGTACTTGAGTGACAAATGGTTGTGAGCTGCCATGTACATGTAGGTTCTTGTAAGAGAAGCCAGTGTTCTTAAAGATTGAGACATCTCTCCAGTCTTATCAAAGTATTTTTAACCAAAAGGACATAGATTTATGTATTATCTCACTTCACCTGCAGAAAATGTTCATGTACAGAAACTATGTTCTTGGGGCTGAAGAGGTGCCTTAGTGGTTAAGAGGACTTACTGTTCTTCCAAAGGACAAGGGTTTGGTTCCCAGAACCTACGTGGTTGCACATAACTATCTGTAATTCTAGTCTCAGACATGGTGCTCTCTTCTTTTGACCTCCAAGGACACCAGGCAGCATGTGGTGCACGTGCGTACACACGCACACACACACACACACACACAAGAAACTTATACACATAAAAGAAACAAATTAGTTAAACTAAGCTAATAGAGTTATAGTTTAAAATGTAGAAACTGGGCTCAAACTAATAATTCCATGCCTTCTCAAGTATAAGTATGTATTTGTAAGCTATAATAATAACAATAATTATAGTCTAATTTTGGCCATTCTACCTATTGTATATCTTACATAATATGTGTACCCACTGATAAAAGTATTTTGTAGATAGGTTCTCTTAGATCATGAGAAAGGGTGACTGACTTAAAGACAATCATTAAAATTCTCTCATAATGCATTCAAAATCTCTCAGAGACCAACTTCTACACAGGGATTAATAATGGCAGAACTAATTCCTGGGATCACCCTTCCTTTTCAGAAGAAAAATATCATAGAAAGGAAAATGCAGACAAGATGACAGACCTGGACAGAAACTTTTTTGTTCTGAGCTAATGCTGTGTGATTTACACTTGTAACTATTGATCAATAATGACTTTGAAAATGCTGTCTTCTCAAAGTTAAACCTCTCCAAGAGTTTAAAACCCTACAAACTTCAGGAATTCCTTTCTCTTAATCTTATCCAAATAGAAAAATGCATAGGTTTGTCTGTGTTGCAGTACAGCTGTTGCTGCTAAGATTTGAAGCTTCTACAGATTAAACATGAAGTTTTTTTTGAAGATAAAACCTTTTATCTAGTAGAACATAAGGGAAGGTGTTTGTTTGCTTGTTTGTTCTGAGAATCCTTTTCTCACTTTCTTCCATTCATTATATTTAGCTAAAAATACATTTTAAAATAAAGTTTGGTCGGGGAGGGGCAGAGATGATTCAATCGTTTTGAATACTTGCTATCCTTCCAGAGGACCTGGGGTCAATTCCCATCACCTGTGTCATGGCTCACAAATATCTGCAACTCCAATACCAGAGGATCTGACTCCTGTTCTCCATGGGTACCAGGCACACACATGGGAAACAGATATACATGAAGCCAAAACACACATATATTGCATATAAATTTTAAAAGAGACATTGCATACATTTCACAAAATATCTTATTTTATATGACCATAAATGAGGTTTCCATACAATTAGTTATCATACAGATTCAACTTAAACTATTCAAAACATTTATCAAAACTATGCAGCTACATAAATATGTTTTCTGGGACATGCAACAAATATGCAATTATCTATTAGAAATATTTACTACTGTTTTCTTAGAATTTTGAATTTTTTGTGTGTAAAGCGATACTTACATTTGGCATTTGAATATGATTATTTTGAGTGTCTGATAAAATTTTCTTAGTATTGTCCTAATTATCACAATCAGTGCCTTATCCAACTGATTGTAATAAGTATGCAATCAGCAACAATAATGTGGAAATTGCTTACAGTACCAATAAATATTGAGTGTAGTTAGTAGTGGTAGATATTTCACGATATCTCTTTGAGGAAGTTATACTCATTTACACAAGCCCTCTTACATGGTCCTTTTTCTTTCAGACCTCACTCCAGATAATAAGGACCTTCAGCAAGGAAAGACCTCAGAGATACCTCAGACATGAATGATATATAAATCTGTCCCTTCTTTCTTTTATAATTCTATTCCTTAGGTACTAACTCTATCTCTATTTTCCCATTTCAACTTTCAAAATGCATATTTGATGGGTTCTTTTAAAAAAATATTATGTTTCCCAAGCCTCCGTAATATATTGCATATACTGAGTCTTTACAGTTCTATATCATTCAGAGTCTTAGGATCTTCAAGTTTCCCTTAAAGTGGTCTAAGTTGGATAGTTTCTATTTAAAGCAATATATGTATTCCTACCTTCTACTGGAATTGCTGCATCTGGCCTATTTAGTCCCTCCTTTTCATCTTATCATGGCTACTCTTTACCTTAATGAACTATAAAAAGAAGAAAAATCAAAAGACTATCCAGGCTCAAATACTGATGTGTACACAACTATCTCTGCACAGGAAATTCTTTCAGTAGTTGATAACACTTTGCTTTGTATATCATTTGTAAAAGAAAAGTAATAGTAACACAAACATCAATAGTAACAAAATACAAACATGTTTAAGTTGTTCTGATGTTGATAAGTACGACATTCATAAGAAATTTTTTGACAAATAGAAAGTACTCAGCAATAGTTTTTATATGAAATCTAACCTATAATAAAACTAATGATAAAAACCTATAATAGCCTTATATTTTTAAGGCCTGTAGCAAAATGTACTACAGAAATGTTTAGACTTATGAGAATAAAGAAAATAAAGATGAGCAATGCAAGTATCAGTGACAATGGTAGCAAAAAGTGGGACAAGTTGAAATCACCTGTTCAAAACCGCTCATAGCAACCCAATGATTGATCATTTTTGTGATCAACCAAGCAAAAATTACACCAAAGGTTACTGGAGAAGAATGTGTCGCATTTGTGTACAGGTCTCCCAGAAATTAAAGAGGGGAACTAAAGAGAGGTAAAGAGGCAACACCCAAAGAGGATGAAGATAAGAAAGCCCAAGAGAAAACAACATTAGCTCAACAAAGCAAATAGGGAAAGGAAGGAGTTGATGAACCCAAATTCTGAGCACTGTGTTTGGGGGTCATCGCTGGAAGCTGTTTGCCTGATAATGAAGCCATGATAGGAGACTATAATTACTGATAATGGGATGACAATTCAATACTGTCATAAGCTAAACTTATAACAAACCATAAGCTTTATTCTCACCAAAATTCTTATTAATTAAAAGTATACATTTTCTATGAACCAGTAAAACTTAAAAGAATACATGATCACTGTCATTACTTTCATGTTTAAAATAGCCAGTATCATAAACTCTATTTTAACTCAATTGCCTGACCCTCTCATTGTGTCCAGTCACCTATGCACAGTCTATTAATCCCAGAGAACTCAAACTCCTATCGAATGTTCAGTATCCTGCAAAATTTGTACATGCCTCCCTTAACTCAGTTTCTCCATAATTTGTCACTTTGTGTTAGAGAGAAAGCAGTTATTATCCATGTTAAAACAAATCTCAATGTAAACATAGGCTTCCAAAATGGTTAACTCAGTATACAGATTTGAAATATTAATTTCTTGTTGAAATTGAATTTTGTCATGTGATGACCTTATAAAATATAAATGGTAAACGTGTACGGACTTTTGATAAATTTTTAAATTGCATTGGTTCCAAAACCATATCACTGGCATTTTTTCCAAAAAAAAATGACCTTTTACTATTTATTATTTACATATTTAGTATTTTTACTATTGATTCTTCATGACATTATCTGAAACCGTCTTTAAAATGAGAAAGAATAAGAATAAATCTGAAATTGTTGATATTTGAAACAATTTTTCTGTGATTATACATCTGATTAGGAATGTTTATACTTTTCAAGATTGGGATAGTTAGCAAATATAAAGCAAATTATGCTGAATGTTTCATCAAATACTTTTATTAATACAATCTTTTTATCTGCAAAGAATTTAACAAGTATTTTAGTGGAAAAACTTATCAAATAGGCCATTTGAATTTTTATTTCAATGTTTTACCAAATTTAGATCTTGCAGAATTATAGTCCTTCCCAAATTTCAATCCATTTTGTCAAGATTCTAAATTAGCTTGTAAAATGACTCCTTGAAATAAGCTTGTTCCAAAAGTCTCAAAGTCTTCAAGCTGAATCTTACATACTGCTTACACTCCTATCATTTGGCATGGTCACTTATTCTTTGGTTTTTATATTACTAAATTTCTAGTTTTCTCTGTATACAAGCTTGTTTTCAATCATTGAAATTTCCCAAGACCTTCCAAAGATAGAGACAGCATTCTACTTCTTGAACATCTGATCAAAAATTATTCATTGATTTTTCAGTAAATAACAACTAAAATTTAGATAAGTTCACTAATCTAAAATATATCAACTTTGAAAAACAGCTTCCAGAAGACTCATTATTTTTTTACAAAGCAATTATCAAATGATTATGGAAATGAGCCCATTAACTATTTAAAGTACCTAATGATGTTTATGTGAAATTGGCATCATTAACTGTCTGAAACTTCTACTAATTGATCCATTAAATCAACACCTAATTTCTCACCTTTTGAACATAAAGAACAAAACCTTTAAAATATATGAAGAAAATTAATTTAAAAGAACAATTTAGAGTCTAAATGAGATTTCACCATTTGAGTTATGATATATAGTTTGAAGCACATATTTATTTTTTGCATATATAATCTTTCTATTTCCCATGTGGTCAGAGATATATTAGATGGCATAGTCTATATGATCAGTGATAAATGTTAGATATCTCTTATAGCTGTCATGCTCTCCTTCAACATTTTTAAAAGACAGCCATACCATGAGTTTTCACTATACGACCATTTTTAAACTCATTACTGAAGAAAGAAAGAAGTAATTACTGATGCATACCACAGTCAAAGGGTTGTTGACATAGACGTAAATCTATATGCAAAGTGACTGTGGCATTTTCAAGATGGCCTATGTAATTTCTGAAAACCTTCAAGTAGAATCTTACAATTATGCTAAACAAAATTGTTCACAATAGTAAAGATAGATTATAACTTTATGTTTAGTAAGTGCTTAGCTGTTATGGTGGAAGAGTATACTAGCATTTATAGTGTTTATCTCTACTGCCAATCTGAGCTCTCCAGTTTATTCTGGGAAAACTATGAAGCACTGTCAAAATCACATATCAGGGGATCAAACTAGGAACTTCAGATGACTTGGATGATGGCACGATATAAGCAGCATTCAACACTAAACCTACATAAGCATAACATGTTAAGTAAGGCTTCCAGATTCAATGTAACCTCAACTCTACCTTCCCTGGAGAATAAGGGTGATGGGGAAAATATAGTTTCAGAGTATATGGCAAAGACTTTGAATTTAGATAATAAGAGAAACAGTAGTGAGCACCGTTGGAGAGATAGATTGTGTGTATACAATTGGGTGACTGCTTTGTACTGAATTGGACAATAACTATCATACTGAATGTTTCCTTTGTACGCTACCACCTCTGAGTGTCATCCCTTCTCTTTTAGTACCAACACATGAAAACATCCTGACTTCTAACCAGCAGTTGCACTCAGCCATAGCACGGCATTCATCTAGCTGATAAAGTAAAAATATTAAAACCTTTACCATAAAATATCTACAGAATTAGGTTTCTTCTTCCACCTAAATAGAAGTCAAGATCTGTTGATAACTGGCTTTATAATCAAACTCTCACAGTTCAAGCTCAAACAAAAATAGATAGATGATGAAGATGGATAGATGATAGATGAAAGATAGATAGATAGATACATACTACATAGATAGCTACATAGATACATAGATAATAAAATTTTTAAATGACACAAGATGTATAACATACATATTGCCTGCCTCCAACTTACAGGTTTTAGAAGGAATTCTTACCAAGTAAGATAACTGTCTTAGTTAGGGTTTCCATTGCTATAACAAAACACTATGACCAAAAAGTTGGGAAGGAAAAGGATCTATTTGACTTATACTTCAACATTGTTGCTCAGCACTGAAGAAAGTCAGGACAGGAACTCAAACAGAACAGGATCCCAGAGTCAGGAGCTGATGCAGAGGTCATGGAAGGAAGCTGCTTACTGAATTGCTTCCCATCTTGCTTAACCCAACTTCTTACACACCTAGGACTTCCCAGGCATGGCATCACCCACCTTACATTAGGCTCTCTCCCATTAATCACTAAATGAGAAAATGTGTTATAGCCAGATCTCATTGAGGCATATCCTCAACTGAGGCTCCTTCCTCTGAAGACTTTAAGTTATGTCAAGTTGACACACATAACCAGCCAGTACATCACAGTCTGATTTTCCATCAGATATTATCATAATATGCATAATATTGTTTTTGTGTTATATCTTTTGTCTGATGCTATTTCTAAACAATGATAAAAATATACAAAGGATTTGAGAATTTGAGGCACTCTGAAGTGGTATATTAACTAAGACCATATCATTAGTCCCAAATTAAGGATCTTGATTGCCCTAAGGAATAACTATGGTCATCAGCACATTTGACAGAATCTTATCATTTAAGCTGCCAGATGGCATCTGTCATTCAAATTTGACTTCACTTTCATTCCATTTGCCCCCTTCTGTTTTCTAAGGTGCCTATTTTATAACTTTATTAAAGATGGGGAAAATGAGCCTCAATCTGAGATTCTATTTTAGAAAACTCAAGACATCTGTCATCATGTGTTAAAAGAGACACATAACAAAGAAACTCCTACCTACTGCTATTCAAAGACTGACAGAAAAGTGAATACATCCTAGTTAATTTATGTACATCTGGCTTCCTAACAGGGTCAAGAGACTACAATATGTTGATTTAAAATAGTACAGCCCTGGACAAAATATTGACCTTTTGTGGTAATACGTGTGGCACTTTAGAAGAAGGGCTGCTGGGTTATACAGTATCTTTACAGACTTTTATGAGAACTTTGATGCCATTAAGAAAATCTGATGAGCAAAGGGAGAACACATGGAAATAATTAATTTGCTAGTACTCTCATATCTAGTCTGCAAGTCCTTCAAATGAGGTACAAGGCTGGTGTTCTCTTTGCTAAATGTAGGCCCTGGAGGACTAATATTGATCTCCTGCTGTTTGCATTCACTCTGTATTTGTCGAAGTGCCATGGCTCAAATATGCAATTTGTGGGATTGAAATTCTGTTGTGCACTGGGCATTGATGGCGCGGGCCTTTAATCCCACCCCTATGGAGGCAGAGGCAGGCGTATCTCTGTGAGTTCGAGGCCAGCCTGGTCTACAGAGCGAGTTCCAGTACAGCTTCCAAACCCACAGAGAAATCCTGTCTCGAAAAACCAAAAAATAAATTGCTGTGTGCAAGTACTGTTACACTGAATTCTCCCCCTCTGACAGGGACAAGAAACTATTGGGTGGCCGAGGGAAAGATCGCTAGCAGCAATTTGCTCTGGCATCATGACTTTCCAGATAGCAACCCACCCTGTCTCTGAGCTAAAGGATGGAGCCAGGGAGTGTGCTTGCCATCACTTGCACCAGCATATCTTGGTGGTTTGTGTCAGCGAACTTTATCAATAAATCAGAAAGTTCCAAAGAACCAACTTTGGTGTTTACTCCTAAATTATTCCAAATGTCATTTTGCTAGAAACAATAGGATATTGTCCTCATAGAATAGCATCAAGGCTGCCAGGCACTGTATTTGATTTACAGGACTCTCCTCATGACTCTGTGTGCTCTGTCCACCAGTCCTCGGCTATTGCATCATCAATTTTTGATAAGCTTGAAGTTTCCGGCATCTCAAGACCCATCTTATTTAATTTCAGCTAACTGGCCCAAAACAGCCTTTGCCTATTCTGTTTTTCTCTTCTCTGAGACACTGCCAAGTCTCCATCGAGGTGGTAGGCTTCCTTAAGTCCTCCCTCTTCTTCATTTGGTGGGCAGGACTCAGAAAATGCTGCTTGCTATCTTAGCCCACTCTCCTGTGTTCTAGTGGCATTTTCTTACTTTTGAACTTTCAGATTCTGCTCCCCTTTACTATCTTATTCTGACAATGGCCCAGTTACTATGCTTTGTAAGATTAAGATCAAGCAAAATATAACTCTTTCAGTCTCTTCTTTACAAATGTCAGTCTTGCTGAATTTTAACCCAAACATTGCAATTTACCTGCTTTCTCCTTTCCAGTCCCCTTTGAGCAGACATTCTTCATGCTTCTCCCAGACTAGTGCCAACACATATGCACTGGAGCTCATCTCATGAGATAAACAGACATTCTTCATGATTCTCCCAGACTAGTGCCAACACATGTGCACTGGAGCTCATTTCACGAGATAAATTTTATGCCTGCAACTGTTCACCTCTTCTGCCTCATTTATCATACACATTGCATCCACTTTGCTGCCTAGCATACCAATGGAAAAAATGGAAGTAATGTTCAAAACAATTGTTAGAGTCCTAGTTTCCACAGAGGTGAATGGGGAAAACCTGTTAATGCCCATGTATCTCATTGGTTGCAATAAAAAAGAGAAACCTGTAGCTCGGAGACAATGAATTTTTCATAATGGGTAGTGAGTCTGCCTGACAGGTCCCCAGAGGGAGACATTATCATCACAAAACTGCCCTTTGCTCCAGAGGAAGGCGCTATCTCCATCTTGCTATGCCGCTCATTATGCATATATTCTCCAAAAGACAGTCTAGAACAAAGGTAATTAATGCAACTGCTCATAAAATATGCAGAAGTGTGACAGACCCATGAAAATGTGTCTCTGTACAGGCAGTTTAGACATTAATTATAAACACATATGGAAATACGATTCTGATGCACCTTGAGAGTTCTTCACAAAGAACTCTTTGCCTACTTTCCAAATTCCCTTCACCAAAACCATCTGTGTTTCCTATAGTTACTGTTTAGAACCCATTTATAAATTATCTTCTTAGAGAAACATCTAAGACAGCTTGATGTTGAAATAGATATCCCACAATGCTACTATAATCCAGAGTTATGAATATCTACCAAGCACCATACTATAGATTTTTTCTTATTGAAACCAAATTTCTACATACAATGTATTTTGATCATGTTTTTCCCTTCCCCAATTGCTCCCAGTGAAAAAAGGACAAGGGTTCCCACTATCTGCAACTGATACCCACTAGTTAGAGGAAAAAACACAAATATTTTGATGTCCCATTTAATCATCTCTACTTCTTATGTTTAACCATATATAAAAGTGTGTAAGTGTGTGTGTGTGTGTGTGTGTGTGTTATACTTTTGGAATTTAACCATTTTAATTGTCTTTATTATAGATTTAGGAAATATTCAATTTCATAAAATCAAGTAAGTGATCTCATAGTCTGTGCAAAAGACATTGACTTGTTAGACAAAAAAATTTAAGGAGTCAGAAGCAAAAACAAAATATAGGTGATTTGTTTTAAATGATTTACACAGCAAAGAGATAGAGAGGTAGGATAACAGAAAAATAACAATGGCTGTATCAGGTAGTTTCAGATTACAATTTTTGTGAAAAGATTAACTCAAAGAGCTTTGCTAGCATCCAGTTGGAACTGGCCTTTTGGGGAAATTTGCCTGTTATTTCTCTAATCCTTACTTCTTTGAAGGTTAGATAAACTCCTTAGCTTTACTGTCGTACTCGAACACAACTCTGTATTGACTTTTAGCGGGGTCTGTGTGGGTTTACTCTAGGAGATTTAGGTTTGACTTTTTTCATTGGTTTGCATTGGTTCTGGGAATTGAACTCAAGTCTTCACACTTGCCCAACAATCACTTTATTGACTGACCTCAATTCCCATCCACTTCTTTATTGTCTTGGAGATTTTACAATTGATCTAGGGACTGGATTGAATTTTGAATTCCTCCCATTCTCTAATTTCTAGTTACAGTTCCCTAAGAACAAAAACTGCTCAGTTCCTGGATCCTTATTAGCTACAGTTGGAAACCTTGATGTTAATTTCAAAGGACAAGTCCCATAATGCCTTGAGATGGGTCCTACAGAGAGATCACTGAAGAATCTGATACCTTCCTCAGAGACTCAAATTACAATCCAGTATGAAAAGTTGGTGACTTCAAACTATTGAACTCTTTCCCCTATACAATCAGACCCAGATACCAGAATGGAACTCGCTCTATTTTTATTTCTAAATGGCTATCTCTTTCACCTAACTAGATAATGATATGATTAGAACTTCATCAGCCAGTACCTTCAGGAAACTTGACAGACTGTTGAAGCTGTAGCATTGAATCTGAATCTTCACTGAGCATAAGCTACCCTTTTGTAATTCATGCCCATCTATATTCAATGTGTACCAGAAAACATAGCACCAAGTCTGACCCATTGCTAATTCTCAATAATTAATTTTACTTTCAGAGTTTGAAATATTTAAGGTATTTCCTTACACACACATTTTGATAATATGTTCATAATAGACATTGTGCAGAACATTTCCACTAATGGTTGCACATGTTAGTTAATTAGAAAATTCTAAGTTTCCTTAAAAGTGCTTAAAGAAACCCGACAAAGATTTGATCTCACCAAAACTAAGCATCTTTGAAAAGTTGCTGGGAAACTTTGTTTTTTATACAGGACCATAGATAAAAGCAAAATGTGCAGATAATGAATATCAGTTTAAAGGCATTTTGTTCAGCAGCCAACATCATAGGATATTCCTATAACTTACAGAAAAGATAAGTAAAATGAAATGTATTTGGCTCAAACTTCTCTGCTGTTTCAGATAAATCAAGGCAGATGCTTGTTCTTTATTGCCTATCTGCCTGCTCTTTCTTTTTCTCCCTTTCTTTCTTTTTCTTCCTTCATTTCTTTCTCCCTTTCTTTCTTTCCTGTTTCCCTGCAAAGAGGAATCTCATCTATGTGTTTACAAGAACTATCATGGAATTAAATATTACATTTAGACAAGTACATTGTATTCCAAACTGTTATGGGAGAGAAAATATCAATAATAAAAGAAAACTTAAAATCTACAGCACATCTATTTTTTTTATTTTAAAGATTAGTTTCCATGACAACAAAGTAACCTGAAGGATCTAATAACTCATCTCTTCAATTAAGTATTTTTTTCTCCCAAGAAAACAGAAGATTTTGTTCTCCTGCAAGAATTTATTATGTCTTGGGCAAAATCTGCTACAAAATTAGTTAAAATAAAAAATATCCAATTAGAACAATACATTGTGTAAAAATAACATCTGCCAGGAGATTTGTACCCTACTGAGTCTTGAAGTCAGTAATTTGTCTACTTAATCCACATGCATCTTGAATTTTAGAGTTTTTAAATAATTTGTATGACAATATCCAAAAGAACTAAGAGCAAAATGACAATTAGTTACCACCTTGAATGATGAAAGTTTAACATTACTTGGGATAAAGACAAAATATCATATAATATAATGACAGTCTTTTTGAATTAAGTTATAAAATGGATAGTGTTTTAGGAAACAAAATAATTATTGTATTAATACTGTTTATGCAGTCACTACTTTCTGGTGATTTATTTTCAACAGATGCTGCTTCTTTAGAAGATTATTCTTCAATTCTACAATATGATAACACATGTATATTTAAAATAAAGAATTGTTGCCCATTGTTGTTATCTGTACAGTCAACAAAACAGAGAATGCCAAACACATAAAGACGTTACAAAAGGATTTTATGTAAAATGATATTTTATATATTACTGTAAATTTTGTTTCTCTATTGAATTTATTAGCCTTCACATTACTTTTTTTGACAGACATTTTCTCTGTGTAGCCCTGGCTGTCCTGAAACTCATCCTGTACATCAGGCTGACCTCAAACTCAGCGATCAGCCTGCATCTGCCTCCAAAGTGCTGGGATTAAAGGTGTGTGCCACTACTGTCAAGTCAGCTTTTATGTTACTTTTGCTGAATAAAGTTGGTCTGTGCTCAGGGTTTATGAATTTGAGTCCCTTTAGACTTTGTAAGACATTGTATAGTTTCAACAACAATGAGTTTCTGTAGGAACATATAGGTTTAGCTAAAATTAGCATCATTTAGAAATAATAAGAGTTTCTTGTCAAATTAATAACTAGTAGTCTATTAAAGAAGCCATTAAGATGATGATTCTATTGACTTAATGTATTTCATGTATTCTTGCATATAGCTGTAAGTTCATATACACATAATGGAAAACACACACACACACACACACACACCATCATTTGTATCTGAGAGAAAAAAAAGGCGATCGCCAGTTCATATGCATGTGCCTTGAAATCTGATTGCTGTGCAGAAGCACATTATACAAGCAACACAGATTGTTTAGATCGCTGTTTCACAATGAATGCATGTCAAGCTGTTACTGCAGTGTAGTCATCGGGTTACATGCAAAGATATGTAGTGTGCAGAGCATTGTCCTAGGTGTTTGATGTGCATTACTACATTTAATCCTCACCCCAAAATAAAAGTCATTACAATAATTCCTATCCATTACATGAGGGGAATGAATGTCATAATGTCAGGAATATCTATGGATACATAGCAATGTTTTGAGCAGAGATTCTCATGCAGATCTGGCTGACTCAGAAGCTGAACCTCCACCACATGAGAGGACACTTAGGGTTAACCTGCTGTGTGTGACTGTTCTCTTGTAGGCAATTTAGCGACATGCAAGGCTAGTCCTAAAATGGCCATGAAGTGTGGGAATTCATAGAGTTGAGCATCCTAGGATACAGATTAGTCTTGTGATCTGAAGCAGGTCTGTGATCACAGAGTGAAGACATGTTGTTAACAGTCCCTCCCATTTAGAGCTGTCAAAACCAGCAAATGAAGGTGTAGACACCTAACATGATTGGAATTTCAGGTGAAATTTGCATCTCAAATATTGCCTGGAACAAACATCCACACAAAATCGTTTATCTGAAATTCAAATTTAAGCAGGTGTCACGTATGAAGGCTCAGCAACATACTCCTACTTACCCTCCATGAGTCTATGAATGCTAATTTGCACCTCAAACAGAAAAATGAATGAGAGGTTTAAAATATTTTAGCATTATTTGCTTTGTCATGGGTTGTTTTTGCTTGCTTCCTTGTGTTTGTTTGTTTGTTTGTTTGTGATGGGGTCTCACTATGTAACCCAAACTGGTCTGAAGGTCACTATATAACCAAAGCTGGCTCCAACCTGAGGGCAATCTGCTTGCCTCAGTCTTCAAAGCACTGGGATTTCAGGAGTGATCCCCCACATCCAGTTAAAATTTGACAACCATAATACAGGAGATCATTGCTGAATATAATTAGGGGTATGGAAGCACAGACTTTATAAAGAAGAAAAGTCAACTGTAAATTTAGACATGAAATCACCTTGTATTTACTTTTTCTTTAATGTTCAAAATTAAAGAAAATGTCAGTGGCATGTTAAATATTTTGACTTTATAGTAAAGTGTATTAGATAATTATTTTCCATTGTCTTGACTCTTGATAATATGAGAGGATGAGAAGACCATTCTTGCAATATTGATAGGCAAGCTAAAGAGGAAAAAATAGGTTACAAAAGCCCATTTTTGTTTTGAGGATTTAGCAAGCTTCTAAATGTCAGCACTGCAAACTTTATATACAATAGTTCACATTATTCTGTATTCTGCTCTCTTTTCCAGATGAGTCTATTTTTAAGAAAAGATGAAGTTTGAAGTAAAAAACCATTCTGAAGATGCTTTTATCCTTCTTTGTAAAATTATAGCAAAACATCCCATCTCCTTGGTAATCTTGCCCTTAAAATATGATTGCACACATATTCACTCCTATTGCAAACTTTCAGATGAGTTCGAGATCTTACATCCACATTTGTGAATTTTGACTGTCAACTTTGACAGAATTTAGAATCACCATGAAAATGAATCCATAGCATGTATGTAAGGGAGTTTCTAGATTGGGTTAGAGGAGGTAGAAAGACACACCCTAAGTATGAGCAGCACTATCATTGGGTAGTTTGGGGTTCTGGACTGAAAGGAAAGGACAGGGGAATCTGTGAAGATGCACACACTCATCTGTCTGTTTCCTGACAATGGATACAGCGGACCAGCTACCTCGTGCTGTCACCATCCTGCCTTCCTTGCCAAGATGGACTGTATCTCCTGCAACTCTAAAAAAAAATAAACCCTCCTTAGGTTGCCTTCATTAGGGAGGTTGTCACAGTGCGACAAAGAGCTCACACATTGTCTTATACGTCTCCAAAATCCTACTGGGAATTCTTTTGTAGAGTTGCACACTGTAGAGCTATTCTCTACTGTGCAGTTGCCTGTGTTGGTTCTTCTGGAAGTTGAATTCCCTCTGCCTTGCCAACATTACACACCTTTAGCAAATGGAATAGATATTTAAATAAGAAAGTTATGTTTCATTATGTCAAAATTTTATGTCCAAGAAAGCAACACCTGGCCTCATGATGCTTTCTAACACTATCAACTTATTTCCTCTTATAGTAGCAGCTTCTTTTATTAATATTCTCATACCCAATAGTACATGGACTACATGTACAGACATGAATTATATGTTAAAAACTTACAAATTTATTCACCATAACCCATTCCCTATTGGTTCATTTTTTTCCTTCCTTTCCTTACTAAGCTTACACTTTTGGTACCATAATCATAATTTCTCCTTGAAAATAGTCTGCATTCCTTTTTCCACGACTGACTCACATAGAGAAAAACTCAAATCTGATTTAGCCCAGTGCCAAGATGACTAACTGTCTTATCCAAGTTTGCAAGTGACCAGGAGAATGTTGTTTGAAGTGACAGCTGCTGATTTGCCCTTGAAATTACCATCCTTAGCCTCCAAGACACTCTCAATCCTGTCCAGCTCTATTATCCTACTTTAACTAGTTAGTTTATTTCCTTTCTCTCGAATCATTTTTTCCTATGTTTCCCTCTCCAGATAGTCAGTGTACTTTGTGGGCTTTGGGATAGTTTTGTGTTTTGTTTCTTGAGCCAAGCACACCAATGGACCATAGTTGCAGCCCCTCCCTGCTTCTTTACTGATGTATGCTGCACTAACACAATTACTTTTATTCTCTTTCAAGAAACAAACAAAACACATCCAGGCATGAATACAATTTAATCTATATTCCCAGCTGCATCAATGATTTCTCATTATCACAAGGTTTCCTGAGTTAGACAAACTTCTCATTAATGACACAAAAGCCAAAGAAAGTCAACATGAGAAAACAATATTTGGGGGTAAAAGTTATAGTCCAGTGGTCAGCTGCCTCTATTGTTTCTTGTCCATTGAGTGGCAGAATATTATAGTGAAAGGGTACATCATTGAAAAGTTGTTTACCCTCAAGAGGCAGGTGGATCTCTGTGAGTTCGAGGACAGCATGGTCTACAGAGTGAGTGACAGCAGAGGCTCCAAATCTACACAGACAAAACCTGTCTCAAAACAACAACAAAAAAGTTGGTTATTACATGGCATCCAGCAATTAGAGGAATTGGCAGGAAGAGAGGCATAGAAAAGATACCTTTCAAAGAGAAGCTACTGAGGACTTAGTGTCCTAACAAAGCTAACCACTAAAACTTTCCACTCTCTTCAAAAATACTTCCACAATCTACTGACCAAGATTTCAGAGAGGCAATGCGTATTCAAACCATTACAATTCATCTTTATAAAAATAAATAAATGCATTAATTAATTAAGCATTCAACCTAAGCTAGGTTTGGAAGAATATAATCTTTAACTTCCAAGGCTCTGTTCTTTGGATTATCCTCTGTCTCTCTCCTATATTATCACCTAATTTCTACAGTAATAATTACTTCTAGGATACATGCTGTATTATTTGTCTCTTTGAAACTAAATTCTTTGTGGGCGTCAGTGAGGAGGCCTAGGCCATCTATTGGGCCTTGAGTAGTAGATCACCCAGAATGAGAGATGCGCTCTCATCCTGGACTCTTGGGGGAGGGCCTAGGCCTGGATGAAATGACAGACTATGGACACCCCATGAAGGACCTCACCCTACCTAGGAAATGAGGAGGTACTGGGAGGTTGGTGGGAGGGCATGAGAGGAGGGGAAGGAAAGGGGGAGGGGCCTGGGATTGACATGTGAAGCAACCTTGTTTCTAATTTAAATTTAAATTTAAAAATAAAAATAATTTTTAAAAACACCTAAATTGTTTAAAATACATCCACCTCCAGGTACCAGATTTTCTACATTTCTTGGTTCCCCTCATTCATTCAGTTTCTTCATTTTAATCTCCCTTTTTGCTTCCTCCTCTATCTTTCAAATAATGTTAAATGATTACAAAGACTGTTTCTAGGCAGTACACACACACACACACACACACACACACAAATATATATATATATATATATATATATATATATATATATATATATTCTTCCTATGCTTTTCAACCAAAAAGACCAAAGATAGGTTAAGCTGTCCTGAGAACCTCAGCTTCGGACAGAATTTGAAAATGAGTAGATAGAAACTCTGTAGGTATAAGGTTCCTTCTTTCACGGAATCCAGTTTCATTGTGGAAGACAAAAGATATTTTTTAACCAAGATCTGACAAGAGAGAAATCCCTCAACACATTTATAAATAAATCTTGGTGGCTCGATGTGTGCTGAAACCATGCAATGTATTTCAATTGTCTCTATTATTATCTACAACACTCAAAAATAGTGAGCCACAAAAACCAAAATAAAACAACCAGAAAGAAACAGGCTGTTGCTATTCTATAATTACTGTGTCTTGCTCTCACTTTTAGAAATGTATCAAATGCTTCAAAATTAGAAAAATAGCATTATCTCAGGCTTTGAAATGCTTAGCTATGTTTCAAGTAAAATCAATGAAAGCATTATTGACCTACTATCTTAGTATAAGACATCACCTCTTCACCTAAGCTATAAATCTAAGGCATAGATTATAGCAGCCATATCAGCCCAGAACAAAGGTCATTGGAGGAATCTGAAAATAAAATTTAAGGTAGACAACCATCCAAGATATGATTTATTCATGCATTTGTATTTTTAGTGTCAGCACCAAAGCTGAAATTCTATTTTATGTTACATTTGTCTTGGATGTACTTTAAGCATCAAGAATGAAGTGACAGATGCCACCAGTTATAACATGACTTTAGTATTTAAAATGTCCTATGAGGTTCCATATACGTTCATAGAAAGAGTGTAATGTATTTGATAAATACAGAAGTTTCCACATTGTCTTGTGATAGTCCACTAAGCATTCATGCCTCTGTGATCCCAGGGGATATGTGAGAGATGAAATATTCATATACATTTGAAAGTCCCCATTTGCCATCAATCCTCTATACTCCATCACCAGAGGATAGGTTCTGCAGCTACAATAGGGACAGCAGTATGCTGTGATAAAATATAACATAATTTCAAGGCAGTTTTGTAGTAAGAATAAAAACCCATAGACATATATTAGGGTTCAAGGTGAAGATCAGAGAAGCAAAGCTCTTTCCTCTACTGAGACTGGAATGATCCTGTCCTCAACATGTCTGGAGACTAATTGCCTGCTCTGAGACCCTGCTTCTGTTTTATATACCTCTCTAGTGCTGGGATTAAAGGCATGGGATCCCAAATGCTGAAGTCAGCTTTGTGTGAGCTCTGTTTCTCTTTTTAGACGGATTCACTCTTGTGTAGGCCAGGGTGGCCTTGGACTCACAGAGATTCATATACTTCTGTGTCTTGAGTCCTGGAATTAAAGGTGTATACCATCACTGCCTAGCTTCTATGGTTAAGTAGTGTGACTGCTGGGATTAAAGGTGTGTACACCACTGCCTGGCCTCTATGGCTGTGGCTACCTTTGCATTCTGATCTCCAGGAAAGCATTATTAGATCATAAACAATGTTATCACCACACAGTTCTCCTGATTAACTCATTTTCTTCCCTAGATCTCCATTTTGCTTAGAGTCTATTCATTGTCATGAGTAGAGATCATGTATTCTTGTCTAGCATTTTTAAGAAAGATGTTTAGCGCATTCATTATGTGCTGGAAACTATGCTAAAGGAGCTTGGTACCATTATTAACTCTATATAATTGATAAATTTAAAGTGTGAGCAAGGTCACAGAGTCAGAAAAAAGAGGCTATGGTAAAAAGATGTTTTTTGGGAATAGTTCTAAAAAACAAGTATTTTCCCATTGAAATTGAAGGATAACTTATCCTCCAAGCAAACAGCTAGATGAACAGAACCAGTGAGAATCCTTTTTTCATATTTGGACCAGAAGAAAACCGATACATATTTTCTTCAAGGAAATAAGTCAGCATTCTGTGAAACTGATAGCTTCTGGTTTTATTTTTTAAATGATGCTTGATCAAGATACAGTTTCACAAATGTCATATTGTCATTTCATATTTTATAACTGTTTAACTTGCTTCTTACCTAATAGTGAATTATCAAGTAAAAAGAATACTGGAAGACTATTTTTTGTATTCCATAAACTTATTACTTTACATTGATTACTATCCATCTTAAGTATCTTGACTTAAAGCATTGCAGAATCAGATGGTTCCATTGGAAACAATACATTTACCTTTATAGTGATCAAATATATAGTGATCATATACTTTCTATTCAAATTGGACATAATATTTTCTGTTTTCCTAACAGTTTTGCTGAAATCCATGTAACACACAATCCATGCATGTCAAGTGCACAGTTCAAGCTTATAAGTATATTGACAGTTCTTCAACTTTATCACAACTCATATTAGAACACTTTATTGTCGAAAATAAATAAAACATTCTATTTAACAATCAATTCCATATCCAATTCCAAATTTTTAAACTCACTAAGTCTCTAATCTACTGTCTCTAGTTATAAATCCCTTATTCTGAGAATACACAATTTTGTCATTTTGTTTGTCTCTTTATTTTACTGTCATGTCTCTCTTGTCACATAATTTTAACATTCATTAGCCTTACAGCATATTTTATATTGTTGAATAATATCTCATTGTTTGAACACACCAATTTTATTTTATCTTTAATAATCAATTTTTATCTCTTTTCTTATATTGGGTATATTAAAATCTGAAGCACAAGCTGGCAAAGAAAAGGCAATAGGGAAAAGATATATTCTTAACAACAACAAACAGCGTTTTGAAAATTCACTCTTCATATCCAATGAAATATGATAGGACCCTAGGCTACACCTGCAAAAGTCAGCAAAACTTGGTTAAAGATCTATGCTTAAGAGTGAAGACTAGTCCTGCCTATGGGATGTACTGTAAGGATATGTCTAGAGACTGGACATATCCTTACAGACTGGACAGACTGGATGACCCAGAGACCTAGAATAGAGCCAAACATGACTAGGGGGGGAAAGTCAATGTAATGGTGCCTAAAGATATTCTGCTCTACTTAGAGATTGGTGTCTAGCCCAATTGTCATCAGAGAGGCTTCATCAAGCAACTGATGCAAACAGACGCAGACCCACAGCTAGACATTAGGCAGAGAATCATAGAGAAGATGAGGAGAAAGGATTGTAGGTGTCAGAGTGGTCAAGGACACCACAAGAAAACCCTCAGAATCAACTAACCTGGGCTCACAGGGGCTCACAGAGACTGAGCCAACACTCAGGGAGCATGCATGCATGGGACTGATACAGGCCCTCTACATATATGTTACAGTGGCATAGCTTTGTCCTCTTGTGGGATTCCTCATAGTGGAAGCATATAAGCTCACAGGTACTGAGACAACATACAAGACCTGTACAGATGCAAACCAGACAAAATGCTAGCACTGGGAAGAGGAACTGAACACAAATTTCTACTCCTAAACAAGAAGCTATTCTGGAAATAATTTTTTTTCCAATGGAGTGTCACTGAGTATATCAACTACATTCCAAGGTAGGTGTCATGCCCAGGAGTAGTTGACCAACACAAAGTGAACTCCATGTATTTTGGGGTACTTTTTTTGCTTTGTATTTGTTTTGATATTATTTGTCTTGCTGATTTTTTTCTGTAGTTTTTCTGTTTTGATTATCATCCTTTTGTTTTTGTTCTTGTTTGTTTCGAGATAGAGAGAAAGAAAATGAAGTTTGGTATATAGGGAAATAGGGAGAACATGGGAGGAGTTGGGGGAGGGGAAGAACATAATCAAAATATATTACATGAATAAAATTTTAATAATGCTTTTTTCATGCAACATATTCTGATACTCTACTTTCTCACAGTTCCTCTCTCCTTCCTTCCCATCTGGATCCACTCCCTTACTGACTCTCATTAGAAAACAAACCGACATCTAAGGGATAAAAATAAAATAAGACTTTTAAAATCATAGTGGAATAGGACAAAACAAAGAAAGAGAAGGGAAGGTGCCCAAGTTCAAGAAAAAGATATAGATGCAGAGACCAACTTGTTCTCACACTCAGGATAATCACAAAAGCCTCAAAACCAAAAATCACTATATATAAAGTAACTGTTTGGTAAAAAGAAAGAGAAAGAAAGAAAGAAAGAAAGAAAGAAAGAAAGAAAGAAAGAAAGAAAGAAAGAAAGAAAGAAAGAAAGGGAGGGCAGAAGGATGGAAGGAAGGAGGGAAGGAAGGAAAGAAGGAAGGAAGGAAGGAAGGAAGGAAGGAAGGAAGGAAGGAAGGAAGGAAGGAAGGAAGGAAGGAAAGAAGGACAAATCCTGATGTGAAATTATGAGACAAGGAACCTCCAAAGATGCCTCTAGGATGTTGCTCAGAGTCTTTGCCTATTGTACACAAAGCGTCAAGTTCAACACCTTTGAAAAACCACTTAACAATTTCGTTAGAAGAAAAAAAATGGGCAAATAACCTGAACATATATTTCTTAAAAGACAAATAACCTATAGGAATATGAAAACTTACTTAAGATGATTAAGCAACAAGGAAACACATTGTAATTTGTATGCAATTTATAATAATTATTCCTTGCTTAAAACAATACTTTCTCATTTTGGTGTTAGCTAATTACAATAATTTGTCATATAGTAATTAATTAACTGCTATTTTATATTTTTATTATATGTGTTAAATTCATCTACTCTTCAATACTGTCCATTACATTATTACACCAGAGCTTCTTATTCATTTTCTTGATAAAGAATATTTGTGTAGCTTTTTAGTTGGGATTATTTAAACAGCCTAATGTGATAAAAATTTCTTGTAGCCATCTCCTTGAAAACACATGCAAATGGTTCTCCAGGAAATAAATTAGGAAGGCAATAACTGTTTTGCATATCATGAACTGAATTGTGCTATGTTGCTTTTCAACTAGCTGTATTTTTTATTCTTGCTACATAGCCTTTACTTTTTAAATCTTATATTCCCTAATGGGAAAGGATACTTAGCTGTGTCTCTATTTGAAGTTCGTTAATAATAAAGGGAGGCAGATTTGCTTTCTCTTTGCTCACAGATCATTGGATTTCCCACTCTGTTAAGAATCTAGATAAGGGGCTGGAGGGCTCACAACCAAAAGTATAAGAATCTAGATAAGCCTTTACTCATTTTTCATTTAAATATTCTCACTTCCATTGATTTGGGAGAATTTCTTAGTTACATGCATGTTAACTTACTTGTTATGTGTTTAGCTTCCTTATAACTGCATTCCCCATATGAAAAATAAATTCTTAGTATACTCCAACAATTCATTGTTTAAATGTAAAATAAAGATAAATCAGTCTTTTACTTTAAGGATTCTCCTGCTGTATTTGTTTGAAATTTCATACATGCATTTAATGAATTTTGATAAATACCACTTTCTTTTTGCTGATCTCCAGTTTCTCACCTATTTTCCCACCAAAATTCTTCCTCAACTCCATGTGCTCTTCACTTATAACCTCAAGACTGCTTTATGCTGCCTGTGTATGTATGGGTATAGGATAATATACTGGAACATGGGTGGGTAGCCTCCCACGCTGCAACCCTGAAGAAAACTGATTTTCCCTCTCCCAGAAGCCATCAGTTGTCAACTGTGCCTCCACTACTGATGGGATCTCATGAGCTCTTTCTTCAATCCACGCTAGGATTTTAGCTGGATTGATCTTTTGTAGATCTTGTGCAAACAATCCCAGCTGTCGTGATTACACATGTGCAATGGTGCTGTCTGTACAGCAATTACTGTGTCACTGCAGATCTCTGCTACCTCTGGCTCATGCAATCTTTCAGCCCCATCTTCCATGATGATCCCTAAGTATTGTGGGTAGAAAGTTTGATATGTGTGTCCCATTCACAAAAGAGCCCTCCACAGTCTCTTCATGATACCATTTACATGTGAACATGTAAACATGTGTCCCATTTGTAACTGAGCATTCTACAGTCATTCCACATTCTACACATGTTGGCCAGTTGTGGGTATCTGTATTCATTACGCTCTACTATATAAGATACCTCTGTGCTAAAGATTTTTGAAATTCAATAAAGAGAACTCTTTATATCCTAATGGCATGATATTATTACTGGATATTCTAATTTTAAATTTTACTCACCTGCATTTACTTCTGTGCATGGTATGAAATTTAAGACACAGTTTCCAATATTTCTTGATTCAGAATCACTATTATAATATCACTATTATTTTAAAAGATCCATTCTCTACTATTAGTGCCACCCCTGTTCATACACACAGTCTTGGATTGCTGGTCTACATGAATTTCAGTAAACCTATCCAATATAGCATACCCTTTATTTTTAAGTTTAAAATTGTGGGTTTTTTTCAATTTTTTTATTTTAAATAGCTTGTTTTACATGTCAATCCCAGTTCCCTCTCCCTCCCCTCCTCCCCGACTCCCCTTTCCTCCCCACCCTCCCACCCTATTGCCAAATCCTTCCACATAGGGGATATCAGAGTCTGTCATTTTACTCTGGGTAGGATCCAGGCACTCCCTTAAGAGTCCAGGCTGAGAGAGCATCCCTCTTTGTGCTATAGGCACACGAAGACTGTATATCAGGGATAGACACTGATCCACAGCTCAGGGCCCCATAGGTTGCCCAGGCCTTCTCGCTGACATTCACATTTGGGGGGTCCAGATCAGTCCCATACTGGCCTCCTCACTGTCAGTCTGGGATCCAAGAGCTCTCCCCTGTTCAGATCAGCTGTCTCTGCTGGTTTTGCCAGCCCATTCTTTGCCAATTTGCTCATCACTCCTCTCTCTGTGTCACTGGGTTCCTTGGGTTCAGTTCAGTGATTAATTGTGTGTTTGCCTCTGCTTCCATCAGTCACAGGATGAAGGCTCCCGGATGGTTATAGACATCAAGTTCATTATCAGGAATGGGCATTCGAGGTGGTCTCTCCACTATTGCTTAGCTTGCCAATTGGTGTTATCCCTTTAGATCACTCGAGGTCGCTCTGGTGCCTGATCTGTCTTCGATCCTATGATTCCCTCTTCCCCCTATTCTACCCCCACCCCCTCAACTTCCTTTTCCCCCATGACCAACTCTCTTCCTCTTCACCCCCTCCCTTCTTCCCAGGTCCCACTCCCCCCCCACCCCTCGCCGTGTTCCCCATCCATTCAGGGGATCTTGTCTCCATCCTCTTCTCTTGGCTACTATGCATATATGCATATCTTTTAGGTTCTTTCCTGTTTCCCAGACTCTCTATCAGTGGAAGTGCAAACTGGCACTATCCTGATCCATGTCTAAAATCCATATATGAGTGAGTACATACCATGTTTGTCTTTTTGCGACTGGGTTACCGCACTCAGGATGGTTTCTTCCAGTGCTATCCATTTCCCTGCGAATTTCAAGATTCCATTATTTTTTTCTGCTGAGTAATACTCCATTGTGTAAATGTACCACATTTTCTCTATCCACTCTTCAGTTGAGGGGCATCTAGGTTGCTTCCAGGTTCTGGCTATTACAAATAATGCTGCTATGAACATAGTGGAGCAGATGCCCTTGTTGTATGAACCTGCCTCATTTGGATATATGCCTAAGAGTGGAATTGCTGGGTCTAGTGGTAGATTAATTCCCATTTTCCTGAGGAATCTCCATACTGATTTCCAAAGAGGCTGTATGAGTCGGCACTCCCACCAGCAGTGGAGGAGTGTCCCTCTCTCTCCACATCCTCTCCAGCATAAATTGTCTTCGGTGTTTTTGATTTTAGCCATTCTGACAGGAGTAAGATGGTATCTCAGAGTTGTTTTGATTTGCATTTCCCTGATGGCTAAGGATGTTGAGCACTTTCTTAAGTGTCTCTTGGCCATTTTAGCCTCCTCTACTGAGAATTCTCTATTTAGCTCTGTACCCCACCTTTTAATTGGATCCTTTGGTGTTTTGGAGACTTGTTTCTTGAGTTCTTTGTAAATTTTGGAGATTAGCCCTCTGTCAGATGTAGGGTTAGTGAATATCTTTTCCCATTCTGTGGCCTGCCTTTTTGTCTTTTTGACTGTGTCCTTTGCCTTACAGAAGCTTTTTAGTTTCAGAAGGTCCCATTTGTTAATTGTCGATCTCAGTGCCTGTGCCACTGGTGTTATGTTTAGGAAGTGGTCTCCTGTACCAATTCGTTGAAGAGTGTCTCCCACTTTCTCTTCTAAAAGTTTTAGTGTGGCTGAATTTATGTTGAGATCTTTGATCCATTTGGACTTAAGTTTTGTACAAGGCGATAAACATGGATCTATCTGCAGTCTTCTGCATACCAGTACCCAGTTATGCCAGCACCATTTGTGGAAGATGCTTCCTTTTTTCCATTGTACAGTTTTAGCTTTTTTGTCAAAAATCAAGTGTTCATAGGTGTGTGGGTTAAAATTAGAGCTTTCGATTCGGTTCCATTGGTCTACCTGCCTATTTTTGTGCCAATACCAAGCTGTTTTCAGGACTATAGCTCTACAATAGAGCTTGAAGTCAGGTATGGTGATGCCTCCTGAAGTTCCTTTATTTTATAGGGATGTTTTAGCTATCCTGGGCCTTTTGTTTTTCCATATAAAGTTGATTAATGTTCTTTCCAGGTCCTTGAAGAATTGTGATGGAATTTTGATAGGGATTGCATTGAATCTGTAGACTGCTTTTGGCAAGATTGCCATTTTTATTATGTTGATCCTACCAATCCAAGAGCATGGGAGATCTTTCCATTTTCTGGTATCTTCTTTGATTTCTTTCTTTAAAGACACAAAGTTCTTGATATACAGGTCTTTAATTTCCTTGGTTAACATTATCCCCAGATATTTGATGCTGTTTTTGGCTATTGTAAAGGGTGATGTTTCTCTGATTTCTTTCTCAGTCACTTCATCATCTGTATATAATAGAGCCACTGATTTTTTTGAGTTTACCATGTATCCTGCCACATTGCTGAAGGTGTTTATCAGCTCTAGGAGTAACCTTGCGGAGTTTTTGGGTCACTTATGTAAACTATCATATCATCTGCAAATAGTGAAAGTTTGACTTCTTCTTTTCCTACTTGTATCCCCTTTATCTCCTTTTGTTGTCTTATTGCTGTAGCTAGAACTTCAAGTACAATATTGAAGAGATATGTAAAGAGTGGACAGCCTTGTCTTGTTCCTGATTTTAGAAGAATTGCTTTGAGTTTCTCTCCATTTAGTTTGATGTTAGCTGTTGGTTTACTGTATATTGCTTTTATTATATTCAGGTACATTCCTGTTATCCCTGATCTCTCTAGGACCTTTATCATGAAGGGGTGCTGGATTTTGTCAAAGGCTTTTTCAGCATCTAGTGAGATGATCATGTGGTTTTTCTTTCGCAGATTGTTAATATGGTGGATTACATTGATAGATTTTCTAATGTTGAACCATCCCTGCATTCCTGGGATGAAGCCTACTTGATCATGGTGGATGATTTTTCTGATGTGTTCTTGAATCTGGTTTGCGAGTATTTTATTGAGTATTTTTGCATCAATGTTCATGAGGGAAATTGGTCTATAGTTCTCTTTCTTAGTTGTGTCTTTGTGTGGCTTGGGTATCAAGGTAATTGTAGCCTCGTAGAAAGAGTTTGGCACTAAGCCTCCTGCTTCTATTGTGTGGAATACTTTGAGGAGTATTGGAATTAGCTCTTCTTTGAATTTCTGGTAGAATTCTGCACTGAAGCCATCTGGGCCTGGGCTTTTTCTATTTGGGAGACTTTTGATGACTGCTTCTATTTCATTAGGGGTTATAGGTCTGTTTAGATTGTTTATCTGTTCTTGATTTAGTTTTGGCAAGTGATATCTATCCAGGAAATTGTCCATTCCCTTTAAATTTTCAAATTTTGTGGAGTACAGATTTTCAAAGTATGCCCTGATGATTCTCTGGATTTCCTCTGAGTCTGTTGATATGTCCCCTTTTTCATCCCTGATTTTGTTAATTAGCATGCTCTCCCTCTGTCTTTTGGTTAGTTTGGACAGAGGTTTATCTATTTTGTTGATTTTCTCAAAGAACCAACTCTTTGCTTCATTGATTCTTCTCAGTGTTTGTCTGGTTTCTACTTGATTGATTTCAGCCCTCAATTTGATTATTTCCTGGCGTCTGCTCCTTCTGGGGGAGTTTGCTTCTTTTTGTTCTAGAACATTCAGCTGTGCTATTAATTCTCTAGTATGACTGTTCTCCAGTTTTTTCATGTGGGCACTTAGTGCTATAAACTTTCCTCTCAGCACTGCTTTCAAAGTGTCCCATAAGTTTGTGTATGCTGTGTCTTCATTCTCATTGAAGTCGAGGAAGTCTTTAATTTCTTTTTTTATTTGTTCCTTTACCCAGGGATGGTGCAATTGTGCATTGTTCAATCTCCATGAGTTTGTAGGGTTTCTGCGATTTGTGTTATTGTTGAATTCTAATGTTAATGCATGGTGGTCTGATAAGATACAGGGGGTTATTCCAATTTTTTTGTATCTGTGGAGATTTGCTATGTTTCCTATTATGTGGTCAATTTTAGAGAGGGTTCCATGTGGTGCCAAGAAGAAGGTATATCCCTTTGTATTTGGGTGGAATGTTCTATAGATGTCTGTTAAACCCAGTTGGGTCATAACTTCTATTAGTTCTTTTGTTTCTTTGTTAAGTTTCTGTCTGCAGGTCCTGTCTAGCGGTGAGAGCAGAGTATTGAAGTCTCCTACTATTAGTGTGTGAGATTTTATGTGCATTTTGAGCTTTAGTAATGTTTCTTTCACGAATGTAGGTGCCTTTGTATTTGGGGCGTAGATGTTTAAAATTGAGACTTCGTCTTGATGTATTTTTCCTTTGATGAATATGAAGTGTCCTTCTTCATCTCTTTTGATTGATTTTAATTTGAAGTCTAATTTGTTAGATATTAGGATTGCTACACCCGCTTGTTTCTTGGGACCGTTTGATTGGAAGATCTTTTCCCAACCCTTTACTCTGAGATAACGTCTGTCTTTGATGTTGAGATGTGTTTCTTGTATGCAGCAGAAGGAAGGGTTCTGTCTTCGTATCCATTCTGCTAGTCTGTGTCTTTTTATAGGCAAGTTAAGGCCATTGACATTGAGGGATATTAATGACCATTGATTGGTGATCCTTGCTTGTGCTTGATTTATTGTTAGTGAAGTTATTTTGTGTAGTTTCTCCTCCCTTTTTCTTTTGGTGTTTTGTAAAGTGTCATTATATATTGCCTGTGTCTTTGTGAATGTAGTTATCTTCCTTGGCTCTAAGTTTTCCTTCTAGCATTTTCTGTAGAGCTGGATCCATGGATACGTATTGTTTAAATCTGGCTTTGTCATGGAATATTTTGTTTTCTCCATCTATGGTAATTGAGAGCTTTGCTGGATATAGTAGTCTGGCCTGGCATCCTTGTTCCCTTAGCGTTTGTAGGACATCTGTCCAGGATCTTCTGGCTTTCATCGTTTCCATTGAGAAGTCAGGTGTAATTCGGATAGGTCTGCCTTTGTATGTTACTTGGCCTTTTTCTTTAGGTGCTCTTAATATTTTCTCTTTACTCTGTACGTTTGATGTTTTGATTATTATATGGCGAGGTGACTTCTTTTTCTGGTCGAGCCTATTTGGTGTTCTGTAAGATTCTTGTACTTTCATAGGCATATCTTTCTTTAGGTTAGGGAAGTTTTCTTCTATGATTTTGTTGAATATGTTTTCTGTACCTTTAAGTTGAATTTCTTCACCTTCTTCTATACCTATTATTCTCAGGTTTGGCTTCTTCACGGTGTCCCATATTTCCTGGATATTTTGTGTTAAGGATTTGTTGGTTTTGAGATTTTCTTTGGTTGATGACTCTATATCCTCTAATGAGTCTTCAACACCTGAGATTCTCTCTTCTATCTCTTGTATTCTGTTGGTGATACTTGCATCTGTAGTTCCTGATCGTTTACCCAGCTTTTCTATTTCCAGCATCCCTTCATTCTGTGTTTTCTTTATCGTTTCTATTTCAGCTTTCAATCCTTCAACTGTTTGAGTTGTTTCCTTCATTTTTTTGGTTGTTCTTTCTTGGTGCTCTTTAGATTCTTTGAGAGATTTGTTTATTTCTTGAATTTTTCCCCCATTTCATGGATTTTTTTTGTTTGTTTTTTCTTCTATTTCTTTAAGGAATTTCCTAGTTTCTTCTTTGAGGGTCTCCATCATCTTCATGAAATAATTTTTAAGGTCTGTCTCCTCTTCTTCATCTATGTAGTGCTTTTCAGGCCTTGCTGGTGTTGGATCCCTGGATTCTGGTGGGGTCATGTTGGTGTTTCTATTGCTGACTGATCTCTTATTCTGTCTTCTTCCCATTTCTTCTTTCAGTGGGTGCTGGTGGGGTCTTTCCGTCTCCACTGGTCTCCTTCCTTCCTGCAGCTGAAGCTGGGGATGCTGACACGGAGTTTGGGTCCTGGTAGGGCTGATGTCTTTCCTGAAGCTGGTCTCACTGGGGTTGGGATCTTGGAATTGTTGACTTCTTTGCTGTGTGGGCAGGTCTCCTGAAGCTGTACTCGCTGGGGTTGGGGTCTTGGAAGGGCTGATGTCTTTCCTGAAGCTGGACTCACTGGAGTTGGGGTCTTGGAAGGGCTGATGTCTTTCCTGAAGCTGGACTCGCTGGGATTGGGATCTTGGAGGGGTTGATGTCTTTCCTGAAGCTGGACTCGCTGGGGTTGGGGTCTTGGAGGGGCTGATGTCTTTCCTGAAGCTGGACTCGCTGGGGTTGGGATCTTGGAGGGGTTGATGTCTTTCCTGAAGCTGGACTCGCTGGGGTTGGGGTCTTGGAGGAGCTGATGTCTTTCCTGTGTGGGCGGGTCTTCTGGATCCCAGGCGGCCCCGAAGATCAAGGGGGATGGAGGAAGGGCGGGCGGACCTGCTGGAGACCCAATCTCACCTGAAGCTGGACTCGCTGGGGTCTTGTAGGGGCTGATGTCTTTCTAAAATTGTGTTTTAATATATCTGAGACACTTCTCACCAAAAATCATGTTCTTTTCATTCCATAATACCTAGATATTATGCATTTCGATGAAAATTATGGATCCACTCATATTTTAAAAATCTATGGTAATCTGAATTTGATCTAAATGATAATCTAAAACTCTGTTTGAAACGTGGCTGTCATCTTTATAGTACCATTCTTTAATTTGTCATTTTACATTCCATTGTTTATTTACAGATTTAATGCTTGTTAAATGTGTCTTATCACTCTAGATATCTTCTACATTTTTGTTAAAACTCTCAGACACTGTAACTTTGATGTTATTACAAACAACAATATCCTAAATTTTTACTTTCTCTTGTTAGCTGACACAACATTAAACATATTTCTACTAAGCAGTATTGGTGTAACTAGACCTTCACTAAAATCCCTCAATAATTTTCACAACTTCTGTCTGTGATGTTGGATATGATCAATACTAGGTATCTAGGAAAGGCTTTCATTTTCCCTGGAACTTGAGCATTTTCTCAATACTTTATTGGCATAAATTAATTGCATTTCCAAATTTCTAGATACACACTACTTTTTATTAGATTTGCTGTTGGTAACTCCTATAGTTAGCCATGTTTTTCATTCTTTAAATGAATTACATATGTTTGCAGTCTTGCAATAAAACTCAGCAGGTATTAATCAGCCCTGAAGATCTTTTCACTCTAAAAGAATTGCCTTCATAGGCTTAGTTGATAATTCATTTTTATACTTGCTTCCTAGCTTATTTCTTATATTTACATGTTCTTTCTAATACTGTTTTTAGCCTATGTTGTGGTACTTCATTAGTTAGTGTACACACACAATTGACACTTTATTTTTATACTTGTTTCTTAGAGTATTTCTTATGTTTACATATTCTTTCTCATACTGTTTTTAGTCTATGCTGTGGTACTTCATTAATTAGTATAGACAGACAGTTGACATTAATTTTTAGCCTTATTTTCTAAAATACATCTTTAAGAGAATGTATTTCTAATTATTATTTTAGCTAAACACTTCTAAAAATCCAGTTTCATATTTTCCCTACCATTAAGTTAAAATATTTTATAATCAGTATTTACTTATAAATGCTGATTATATAACTGCATTTTGAGATTATATTTTATGAATGTCTTCTTATTAAGATTTTTGATCAATAATCATTGAATAAATCAAAGCTAGATCCCACAACACCAGATATAAATTCTGTCTTCATTAACTAACCCAGGAAATTTTGGGTGACGTTTCAGATCCATTATTTGCCACCCAAATTACTTATGTGCCTGTCATCTTTTCCTGTTTATTTTGTTCAAAATCACAAGAAACAGCCTATTGTTAAAGATAAAAATGCTAGAGATAAAGTTCTTTATCGCTCTAGTTTTTTGTCAAGGGAGATGTGTTCAGCTTGACATAGTTCATTTGAAATGAAATCTACCTGAGCTTGTAATGGTCACTGCCCCCATTGCTAGATGTTCACAAACTATCAGTAATATTTAAGTAATTGTTCTCTCATTCGTCAAAAATAGCCTGACACATGAAAATCCCAAGGCTATCATTATGGATTCTACTTTGTTAGATTTTTGTGTATTATAGTTTTCTTCACGTTCAATCATCTATACCTTAATATTATACCAGTTCACAAGTGTGAACAATGCTGGAAATGCCAATAATACAGTGAATATTTTGTTTTAATTAAGTATGTGTTAGTACCTTTTTATTAAAATATCTAACCCCCACAACAACTCTGTAAAGTTGGATGATGGGACACAGAGGGAAAAAATTATCTTGTTTCAGCCGGGCGGTAGTGACGCACGCCTTTAATCCCAGCACTCGGGAGGCAGAGGCAGGTGGATCTCTGTGAGTTCGAGGCCAGGCTGGACCAATAGCCTCCTAAACAATACAGAGAAACCCTGTCTCGTAAAAACAAAAAAAAAAATTATCTTGTTTCAGATAAAAGCATCCTGAATCAACTGCCCACAATATTCTTGTTCTTGGGTTTACTATATATATATATATATATATATATATATATATATATATATATATAATTTTAAATTTAAATTAGAATCAGGGTTGCTTCACATGTCAATTCCAGGTCCCACTCACTTTTCCTCCCCTCTTCCCATACCCTCCCACCAACCCCCCAATATCCCCTCATTTCCCCAGGGAGGGTGAGGCCCTCCATGGGGGTGTCCATAGTCTGTCATTTCATCCAGGGCAGGGCCTAGACCATCCTCCAACAGTCCAGGATGAGAGTGCATCTCTCAATGTTGGATGGGAGCCCACATTTGTATACCCGGGATAAATACTGATCTACTACCAAGGCTCAATAGATTACCTAGGCCTCCTCACTGACACCCACATTCAGGGAGATCTTGATCAGTCCCATGCTGGATTCCCAGCCATCAGTCTGGGATTTAAGAGTTTACCCTTGTCAAGTCAGCTGTTTCTGGGGGTTAAGCCAGTCCAGTCTTAACCCCTTTGCTTATCATTCCTCTCTCTCTGTCTCTGGATTTCTTGAGTTCAGATCAGTGCTTAGCCATTGGAGTCTGCCTCTGCTTCCATCAGCCACTGAATGAAGGTTCTGTTTCCCAGACTCTCTGGCCATGGGATTGTAGGCTGGCACTCCCCAGATCTACGTCTAAAATCCATACATGAGAGAGGACATGCCATGTTTCTCTTTTTGTGACTGGGTTACCTCACTCAGGATGGTTTCTTCTAGTGCCATCCATTTGCCTACAAATTTCAGGATTCCATTGTTTTTTTTCTGCTGAATAGTACTCTCCATTGTCTAAATGTACCATATTTTCTCTATCCACTCTTCGGTTGAGGGGCATCTAGGTTAACTCCAAGTTCTGGCTATTACAAATAATGCTGCTATGAACATAGTGGAACAGATATCCTTGTTGTAAGAATGGGCATCTTTTGGATATATGCCTAAGAGTGAAGTTGCTGGGTCTTATGGTAGGTTTATTCCCATTTTTCTGAGAAATCTCCATACTGATTTCCAAGGTGGCTGTACAAATTGGCACTCCCACCAGCAGTGGAGGAGTGTTCCCCTTTCACCACAACCTCTCCAGCATAAATTGTCATTGGTGTTTTTTATTTTAGCCATTCTGACAGGAGTAAGTTGATATCTCAGAGTTGTTTTGATTTGCATTTCCCAGATGGCTAAGGATATTGAGCACTTTCTCAAATGCCTCTCAGCCATTTTAGACTCCTCTATTGAGAATTCTCTATTTAGTTCTGCAGCCCACTTTTTAATTGGATCCTTTGGTATTTTGGAGACTTGCTTCTTGAGTTCTTTGTAAATTTTGGAGATCAGCCCTCTGTCAAATGTGGGGTTAGTGAATATCTTTTCCCATTCTGTGGGCTACCTTTTTGTCTTGCTGACTGTGTCCTTTGCCTTACAGAAGCTTCTCAGTTTCAGGAGGTCCCATTTGTTAATTGTCCATCTCAGTGTTTGTGCCACTGGTGTTATGTTCAGGAAGTGGTCTCCTGTACCAACTCGTTGAAGAGTATCTCCCACTTTCTCTTCTAAAAGGTTCAGTGTGGCTGGATTTATGTTGAGGTCAGATGTTTATACATGTATGGGTTAATATCAGAGTATTCAATTCCATTGGTCTACCTGTCTATTTTTGTGCCAATACCAAACTGTTTTCAGGACTACAGTTTTATAATAGAGCTTGAAGTCAGGGATGGTGATGCCTCCAGATGTTGCTTTGTTGAGTATGGTTGTTTTGCCTATCATGGGTGTTTTTTTTCCATAAAAAAATGATTATTGTTCTTTCAAGGTCTATGAAGAATTGTGCTGGTATTTAAATGGGAATTACATTGAATCTGTAGATTGCTTTTGGCAGGATTTCCATTTTTACTACATTGATCCTACCTATCCAAGAGCATGGGAGATCTTTCCATTTTCTGAGGGTTTCTTTAATTTCTTCCTTTAAAGATTAAAAGTTCTTGTGATACAGGTCTTTCAGTTGTTTGGTTAGTGTTACCCCAAGCTATTTTATGTTGTTTGTGGCAATTGCAAAGGGTGATGTTTCTCTGATTTCTTTCTCAGACCTTTTATCATCTGTATATAGTAGGGCTACTGATTTTCTTGAGTTGATCTTGTAGCCTGCCACTTTGCTGAAGGTGTTAATCAGCTGTAAGAGTTCTCTGGTAGAGTTCTTTGGGTCATTTATGTAAACTATACTGTCATCTGCAAATAGTGAAAGTTTGACCTCTTCCTTTGCAATTTGTATCCCCTTGATCTCCTTTTGTTGTCGTATGGCTCTGACTAGAACTTCAAGTACAATATTGAAAAGGTATGGAGAGAGTGGACAGCCTTGTCTTGTTCCTGCTTTTAGCGGAATTGCGTTGAGTTTCTGTCCATTTAGTTTGATGTTGGCTCTTGGTTTGCTGTATATAGCTTTTATTATGTACTAAGTTTGCCAAGAACAGTAACATTTGTGTGCATGCCCACTGTGTTTCTTTCAAACACTTCCTCAAATCCCTTAGCAGCACCTTGAATGTCAGGTCCTGATGTGCAGGAAGGTACTTGTAACTGGTTAGCTGTACCTTAAGAATCTTCAGTCAGTATCCAAACTCCCAACAGGATGTACTAGTTCAGTTTCCATGGAGATGCTTTGTCTGCATTGATACCTTCACAATAGTCACTCCCAACTGGCAAGGATCTCTTGCTGGTTCCTAGCCTAAGAATTTATTAAATGAAGTCACATCTTATTTTTGATGCAATCCCTGGGCTCTTCCTAACACTTGCTTCTTTACTTGATTTAACTGTAAGAAAGAGGCCAGCAGGATGATGCTTCCAATCCTAACAACCTGAATTCAGTTTATGAAACCTGTAAGGTTGGAGGAAAAACCTACCTCTCACAAGTTTCCTCTGACCTGCACATCGTGCCATGGTATGCATGAACCCCATGTCGACTATGTATATACAATGTAAATACATATTTTTTATTTTAAATTCCATTTGTCTCAATGGACAGACATTTGGGATATATTATTTATTTGTATAGTTTTGAGACATGGTTTAATATATGAATATAGGAGATGTCTAAATATAATCCAAATTTCTCTAATACACTAGATCAGTGGTTCTCAAGCTGTGAATCACAGCCCTTTGGGGGGTTCTCATATTAGATACCCTGTATATCAGATATTTACATTATAATTCATAAAGCAGCAAAATTACAGTTATATAGAATCAATGAAATAATTTTGCAGTTGGGGTCACCACAGCATGAGGATCTATATTAAAGGATCATAGCATTAGGAAGGATGAGAAACACAACACTAGGTAAATGTCAGTGTCTGCATAAGACAACATCCTGAGCGCATATATGAGTATTACACAGTTCTTAAGTCTTCTGGGCGCCCTCATATCATTAATCCTATCATTTTCTCACACGTCTTGATAAAGGAAAGCTACAACAGTATAATTTATGTGACTAGGAAATGAATAAATAAGCTGAGGATGTGTGTTCTCAAAACTCAGTTAATCTAACAGCAATTTTGTCACCTGTCTTCCCGAGGAAGAGTACATTTAAAGTCAAATAAACTGTAGACTGCCCTACCTAGGCAACTCTTCCCAGTCCCTGACATCTCCCTCCCCTGAGGCCATTCATCACCACACCTCTCACACTACAGAAGTTCTAAAAGTACAAAAAAAGACTTTCTAAGAATAGAAGCAGGGAAGGGGCAGTGCTATTTTTAAGTGTTGTTTCCTGTTTTTCTTTTGATGAAACTAGTGCATTCTTCCACTCTGTGGGGTTTCTTAACAATAGGGTTAAAGGAAGAAAGGGAATGAAAGAGTAGGAAGGAAAGAATTAGAAAGAGGGATTGGAAGGGAAGGAAAAAGAAAGGAGGAAGATGAGCTGAAAAAGAAGAAAGGCATTGTTTGTTGTTTCTTTATATGTGGTGTGGGGGGGGATGTTCTTGTCACTGCAAATGTGCAGAGGTAACAGGACAGCTAGAAGAAGTCAGTTGACTCCTTCTACCATGTGGATTCTAGGGCTTGAACTCAAGTCTTCAGGGTGCAAGCTGCAAGAGCCTTCCTCACTGATCTCTCTTGCCAGTCCAGGAAAAGACTTCTCTTTCAAAAATCCCATGGGTAGAAAGATATCAAAACTAACTATGGACTCCAGTTCTACTTTTCCAAGGACATCTTTTGCTGTTTAATTCTCAAAAGCATTCAGTCTAACTAACTTGATCTTGGTATTGACATGATGTCTAGTAGTATTAATATGCAACTGAAAATATTAATCCCATCATGTCTTTGATGATATTTCATTCTAATTTGGCAATCTAGAAAAAAAATCCTTTAGAACTCCAATTTATTTTGTTTAAAATATGTCTACAATTTAACAATTTCACAATTACTTTAAAAAGACACAACTGTGTTTTATATAAAAAGATACCACAAAAAATAATTTGTGTAATTTTCCCACTAAAAAAGAATCAGAATTAATTTGTATGATAATATAACCTTAAATGCCATTAATGTATTCATTCAGCAAATATTTGGTTGTCTACAAGACACTGGGAATAGAGTACATAAAGATGATTTTTAAAAAGCCCTTTCATAGTTTCGTTTTTATGAAGCAAGGACAATCACATCTACAAATAAACAAAGAATACAGTTCCTTGTAGTAGAAAAGACACCTGAAGTAGATTCAAGCATGTTATAATTAAACTAGTTGTGACATTTAACAACAGTGACATGGACAAGTAAGATTTTGTTGAGAAACCATCCAGATGACAGAATGGCATAGGAACAAGTGTGAAGTAAGCCTGTGTTGTTTGACACATTTCTCCTGGAGAGGCACAACATCCACACATCTATTCACACCAGAGAGGAAACTCATGAACAAATTAATAATTGCACTAAGGTCCAATTTGGTGGATGAATGAGTTTTTATTGAGGATACTAATTGATGTATGGTACAAGGTTACCTACAAGGAGCAGAGATGACTCAGAAGTAGAAGCATCACTAGAATCCCAGCACATCAAGGCAGAAGACTCGGAATAGCTGTAACCCTGGAGCTCTCTACATAGTTCATAAGCAGCTGAACAATCTGCCGATCTCTTCTCTCTGCACTGCAGCTGCTTAGAATCCCCTCCCCAGCAGTGGCTTAATCCTTTTCCCAGTGCTAGGGAGAGGCTCAAGAATCTTCCAGACATGTGACTGTTTACCTATGGAGGCTGCTGGGAGTGGGGCTAGGGGGATACTTCAGTTTGGAGAAAACTGCCATACAGCAGCATGTATTTAAATAAATCATATATGTAGGCAGAGTTTTTGTCAGGACCTCTGGCTATAAAATAAGCGCACAGACAGTCAATATTAATTATAAATGCTCAACCAGTAGCTTGGGCTTGTTACTAACTAGTTCTTACATTGTAGGTTAACCCATATTGCTTATTTATGATCTGTCCTGTGGCTTTCCCACCTAACTGTATCCTGTTGAGCTATTGGCCAGTCAGCTTGTTTATTAAACCAAACATAGCAACATATATTCACACAGGGTACAGGAGGATTATTCCACAGCACATGAAAGCTAAATTTGCTAATTAAAAAATAAGAAAGTTGAAACCTTGCTAACTACTTCCAGTATTACTTCCATGTGCTTTTACAAATCAGAGCTCATGACCAACTGCCAAAATAATGAACACACTGTACAAAACAAAAATGTGTTAGTACACTAGGCCTGACAATGTCTATTGGTAAACTTAAACCTACAAAGGTGTTCACAATTTCTGAGGACTGTTGCCCAGCACCATGTGTGTTCATAAATGCGTTTCCATACCAAGGAATTTAGTTCCAGTTCAAAGACCATTTTACCCTGTCTATTATGAGGTATTCCTGTCAGTATCATTTGTACAAAATACTTGAGAAGGATGAATTTTATTATCCTGTGTTAAGCATTATAGGATCCATTTGGAGACCCTAAATGCTCCTAAAACCTTAGTGTGGTAGCAACAAACTACCAAGAACATTCACCCTGACCTCATCGAGTATTTCTCTAAATTTTCTAGAGAATCTGTTATTTTAGAGACTCCTACTGGCTTAATATATTCTCTAGATTCTGTAACTTAAATTCACTTTCAAAACTTTTTCATCTCCTCATTTCATAAACCTGAATGGCCCCATGCTGAGACCCAAAAGATACACTTAGATTCTTAAAAAATTTCAGTCCAATTCAGCCACACTGAACCTCTTAGAAGAGAAAGTGGGAGGTACCCTTGAATGAATTGGTACAGGAGACCTCTTTCTGAGCATAACTCCAGTAGCCCAGACACTGAGATCCACAATTAACAAATGGGACCTCCTGAAACTGAGAAGCTTCTCTAAGGCAAATGACACAGTAAACAAGACAAAACTACAGCCCACAGAATGGGAAAAGATATTCACTAACCCCACACCTGACAGACGGCAGATCTCCAAAATTTACAATGAACTCAAGAAGCAAGTCTCCAAAATACCAAAAGATCCAATCAAAAAGTGGGGTACAGAATTAAATAGAGAATTCTCAATAGAGGAGTCTAAAATGGCTGAGAGACACTTAAGAAAGTGCTCAACAACCCTAGCCATCCCAGAAATGCAAATCAAAACAACTCTGTCATACCATCTCACTCCTGTCAGAATGGCTAAAATAAAAAACACAAATGACAGTTTATGCTGGAGAGGATGTGGTAAAAGAGGAACACTCCTCCACTGCTGGTGGGAGTGTCAACTCATACAGCCACTTTGGAAATCAGTATGGAGATTCCTCAGGAAAATGAGAATCAGTCTACCACAAGGCCCAGCAATTCCACTCTTAGGCATATACCCAAAAGATGCACATTCATACAACAAAGACGTCTCTGACACTATGTTCATAGCAGCATTATTTGTAATAGCCAGAATCTGAAATCAACCTAAATGCCCCTCAACTGAAGAGTGGATAGAGAAAATGTGTCACATTTATACAATGGAGTACTATTCAGCAGGAAAAAACAATGGAATCTTGAAATTTGCAGGCAAATGGATGGCACTAGAAGAAACCATCCTGAGTGAGGTAACCCAGTCACAAAAAGTCAAACATGTTATATACTCACTCAAATATGGATTTTCGACATGGATCAGGGGAGTTCCAGCCTACAATCCCACTGCCAGAGAGTCTGAGAAACAGGAAGGACACTAAGAGAGATATGCATGGTACCCCCAGAGAAGGGGAACGAGCCAAGGTCTCATGAGCAGATTAGGAGTATGGGGGCAGAGGGGAGAGGGAGCTGGGAAAAAAAACAGGGGGAGAAGAGGAGGGGAGAGAAGGATATGGGGGAGCTAGAAGGTTGAGTCAGGGTAATAATATAGGATAGCAGGATGAGAGATACCATAATAGACAGAGTCATTATAAGTTTGAGAAGCGTTCTGGCACTAGTGAGATTTCCAGAGATCTACAAGGATGATACCAACTAGCAAACTAAACAATAGTGGAAAGACTATCTTAAATGCCCCTCCCTGATAATGAGTTTGATGACTACCTTATATGCCATCCCAGAGCCTTCATCCAGTGACTGATGGAAGCAGAGGCAAACACCCACAGCTAAACACTGAACTGAACTCCTGGAACCCAGTGACAAAGAGGGAGGAGTCATGAGCAAAGGGATCAAGACTAGGTTAGTGAAACAGCTGATCTGAACAAGGGGGAGCTCTTGGACTCCAGACTGATGGCTGGGAGGCTAGCATGGGACCCATCAAGACCCCTGAATGTGGGTGTCAATGAGGAGGCCTAGGCAATCTATGGGGCCTTGGATAGTAGAGCAGTATTTATCCCTGTCATATAAATGGTCGTTGGGTGACCAATCCCACAGTGAGAGATGCTCTCTCAGCCTGGACTTTCAGGGGAGGGTCTAGGCCCTGCCCTGAAGGAAATGACAGGCTCTGGAGATCCCCATGGAGGGCCTCACCCTCCCTGGGGAACTGAGTGGGGACTGGGGGGTGTAGAGGGCTGAAGGAGGGGCGGGGGTAGAGGGGAGGGAGAGGGAGCTGGGATTGACATGTGAAGCAAGCTTGTTTCTAATTTAAATTTAAAAAAGAACAAAACAAAATTTCAGTCCATTCCAACTCATTACATAAGGATAATGAGCTGAAGAACTGTGTTTAATGTGGGATAAGGTAACACGTATTTGTTGTCTTACAATTGTTTTTCCATGATCATAAAATCTGACAAAATCAGCTGAAGGGAGGAAAGATTTATTTTGACCCACAGTTTCAGAGAGGTTTTGTGTATCATAATAGGGGAGGTATGGCTGGTCAGCTCAGTTTGCAGTGGCAGGAACATATGAAGATGCTCTTCATACCATAGTGGACCAGAAAGTAGGAAGCAGGCTGTAAACTATAGAGAGATAGGGTTGACATTCAAATGCCCTCCCCTGGTGGTCTCCTTTCATCTGCTAACCCATGCCTCCCAACTCCAAGCCAGCAAGCAAAAACCCAAAGCACAACCCATGGCGGACACTTCAGACTCAAACCATCACAGTAAACAACTACCATAATTTATAATGAAGAAGCTATGTGCTGCCAGAATGGTGACTGCTGGCCATTGCATGGTCAACCCCAAAATAATAAATAATTGTGAAAACCTTCACTACAGTTCAGAAATCCAACCTAAATCCAAGAATATCTAACTCTGGGAACTATAATTCATTCAAGTGGCCTCTGCTATATTTTGGAATAATGCATTTACTGTCTCCCATCCTACCTTGAAGCTCCTCACTTGGTAGCAATGTATATGGGTCTATGTGAACAACTAATTTGCTGGTATTTACATGCATTCACATTTGTTCTCATAAGTACATTCTGGTATTGGTATTCCTATGTACTTCAGTCTATATGTCTTTGCCAGGAAGATACATGGAAATCCACATTGGTTGTGCCACAGCCTTATCTAGGACCATAAAGTATTCTGCAATATCTGAGCAGAGTTATCTTCCCTGTGTTTGATATCAGGTAGCTCAATATATTTTAAGTGTGATGTCTGCTTCTGGAAGAAAAGCTAAACTGAAAATTCTAAGACTTTTTGTATACATTAGTATACAAGACCCAACCTTATTGATGCCCCCATTGGCCATATGCCAATCTTATCATCATGTACCCTCTCAAATAAGCGGGCTACCTAATGCTCAATTTGAAAACAATCACTACTTTCAAAAACCTCTCCATTTTCTATGCAGTTATAAACACTCAGACTTACAGAGTAAAAAACTAGAATTACAGAACATGGGACATTTTCCATTTCTTAAATTCTCTGATAAATAAACCCGCATTGAGGTTTCCTTATACTAACACAATGCCAGTAACTTCTTTACAGCACTAGCTAAATGAATGAAAACTATTACAATATTCAAGAAGTACAAATTTCCTGCAATATAGCACCACACTAAAAGTACATAATCACGAGGAAAATAATACTACCATCTGTTATCATATAATTTGAAAACTTGAAATAATGCTTAGTAAATCAGTAGCAGAAATAGTAAGTATAAAGTGTTGTAGCAACATACAATTGAGATAGATGGCTGAATAAGGGAAGGGTTATTAAAAATACCTCTATAACTGATACTTCAAAAAAAGTTCTAAAAATAAATAAATAACCATCAAAGATATCATGGTGAATGCGAGAGGTAAAGAGCAGTTATGGTCCAAGCAGGAGGATCAGCGTGTTAAAATGTCTAAGATGAAAACAAAGCGACAATCTTGGCCAACCTAAGGTACTCTCTTTAACAACACACAAACCACATGAGCAGACACAAGAGCCAGAGCAGGGAAGAAAGTCAGTAAAGGCATGCCGTGGTGGTTAGAATTTATCCCAGGAGCATGAGAAACCACTTATCAGCTTTTTGTCATGTTGTAATTGGATTTGTGACTTAGAATTACATGGACATGCTATGAAAAATGTGCTGTGAGATCCCAGTGCTTGCTCACTTAGTATTACCATAGCAGAGTCAACTGCTTCTCTAACCCACCAGGTATTGCTGGGTATGTAGACGCATTTCTTCTTACAATATTGGGAACCAGAAAAAACTAAATCCTCAAGTTCTAAACTCTACACACACAGAATAAATGTATGAAATGTTTTTTAAAATACACAGGATGTCAGAAGAAAATACCAAAATGTTGTGGAGTAGGGTGGAGAGTAGAGTAAAATCCAGAAAAACAAATACCTTGCTGTACCTGGATAGAATGTACAGTCACTCTGACAAAAAGCCATATACACTAATTGCCTCAAACACCTTCACTGTCACCCCCAATTCCTATAAAACTAGGACTCTCAAAATGGACAGAATCGTGGAAAATACTGACCTATCGACATTCTCCTATTTCTTAGAAAAGAGAAATAAAAGGCCAAAATTTATTCTTGATGTACTACTGATCTCTGACAAAAATTTGTGATCAGACACTTAGTTATAGTCATATTTAGAATTTAAATCCCCACCTCTTGCTTGGTCCAAATCTCTAAAGCTTAGAAGTTAATGTGAAATGATAATGCCTTCAGGCTAGAAAGTCCTTGAGACTCTTGGTAGAACTAAATTCAGCAATCATTGTTAAGGAATGAACCCTAAATTTAGTCAATGGAATTGGTCTGCAGAAGATAAGCAATCTAAAATCGGAACAGATATAAGGAGACTGTATCTACCAATAGTAATGGTTTTACAGTGCGTTGGGGCCAGACACAAGAAGCTGAGGCTTCCAGTGGCTAGACAATGAGTAGTTCTGAGTATGAGATGAGCAAAGGCTCAACCTCTGTGTCCTCCTATCTGCATATCCGTCTATCTGCCCTTGACCACAGTGAAGCCTGAGAATTCTGAAGAGCATCTCTTGGGAAGATTGATTAATACTCACAATATTGTTGTCCAGCATAGGATCAAAACCAGAATACACCATAGGAAAGTCAAAAAATCTACAAGTTCAACTGACACCCAGTCCCCTGTATCAAGCATGAAATTGGTAGCTAGTAGATTTGGAGAAAAAAAAAGGATGAAGGTACCATAACAATCATCATCATCATCACTGTCATCATCTGTTTCTCTCACACAATTTTTCTTGACCCTTATGCTTCAAAGTTTTTCTTTACTAGCAAACCTTTACGTGCATTTTTGCCATGAAATACTTCTTTTTGGAAGAATGTGTGTTCCACTGTTCCACAGTACACATATAGAGATGAGAAGGCAACTTGCAGGAGGTGTTTCTTTCCTTCCACCATGTGGATTTCAGGGATCAAATGTAGGACATCAGGGTCAGGCCACAGCACCAAGCCATTGTGTCAGCCCTTCATGTTTTTAGTTATTATCTAACTTTTATTGAAATGTTCATTATTGGGCATTGTGGTAGTGGTGTCACACACACACACACACACACACACACATCACACACACACATACAAACCCACCAGCAACAGCAACAAATCCACTACCTAGTAGGGTCATTGAAATCAACCAAGAATAAACCCAAACTGATATTCACTTCTCTCTGTTTTCCATCTTTCTCTCTAATGGTGCTGTCATTTATTGAACAGGACATAAAACCTGATGGTTTTTATTACATAGACTTTATAGAAAATCTTTAGGCACAGAACTCAGTGTACCCAGAATCACACATGCAGTAAGTGGTACTGATGTCTTTTCACTTTTTAGTTTTTTTATTTCTTAAATTACTATGCAAGGTATTGGCTGTCATTATGGGACTTTCTAACAAACCGTGTTTTCGTAGATTCTTTTTCCTCTAGTCTCCCAAACTTCCGGGAATGGGAAACTAGCATGGCTCTCTTGGATCTCAAACTCTAGCTGGCCTGAGAAGAGTAGTGAAGCCCTAAACTCAGCTCCTACTACAGACCTTCCACTCTTCCTCTGGAACTTTAATGTTACCTTGGACCATTATTTTCCTTAAATGTGTTAACAAAGTCTGTGAGTTCAAAAGCTATGCCTGAGAATTCTCTATCCACAACACCTGATAGAATAGGTGTGTGTGTGTCTTCTTCTATTCCATGCTGGCAAATGGTAGTCAGTACATTGTGAACCACAGAGTGGGGTGGCAGGAAAGAGTTCAGAGATCAAAAGATAGAGCTGAATAGCCTCTCTGCTACTTCTGCCCTGTGACTTGGACTCATAGTCTTAGTTTGAGAGTTTGTTAGTGTATCACATAAAGTGCATATAATTCTACTTGATTGTTGCATGACATAAACGAGAAAAATGTGTGGATAGTAAAGTACACTAAATTCTCTATAAATAATAGCGCTTCCCTTCCATCAGATAATTGAGTTTCTAAGATTGAGAGTCTAGAGTCTATAATAGACAACACATCAAGATACAAGAACAATAATATTTATTTGTCTTTCTGTACATGAAATTTGATATGTGGATCCTATCAATAAGCCTGGTCTCAGAGCATCATTAAAAGTCCATTAACATTGAAACACTTTCTGATATACAGGATCTAATTCACAATGGGGCCAGAAACTTTGGGCAATGTGGAAGCTCCCTAGGCAGACAATAAAAATTATCTCAGACTGAAAACAAATGCTTTAAAATCATTGTAGGAACAAGGCATTCAAGGATGGCATTGCAAGGCACAATACAATGAAATCAAATGAAAAGCATAGCCAAGAAAAGGCTCCCTAGAGTGCTGCATCAGAAAGAATTGTCTCTGTGTGCATATATTTTAATAAGGAGCATTAGCCAAACAAAGGATATAAAAGGTGAGGTTTGCAACACTACAGAATCTAAAAGCAGCAACCTTCCTGGGTATAAAGAAAAACATGTCCAATTATTGTCATCAAGAGTTCTCCCCAGTTACAGCCACCTCTCACAAGATTTATTCTTAAAGGCCAAGTGGTCTTTGCAATGCAGAAAGGCAGAAAGGACGGGGCACTGGGGCACTTGAACTCTGTACTCTCAAGCAGATTAGAGACGAAAACCAAAAGTGAAGGTTAGTGGCCGTCATGAAAACCAGAAGCCAAGAATTTCATGAGATTGCTTTGTAATGCTGTTGTATTGTATATATCCCTACCCCTAGATCCTAACTTCGTTTGCAATACACACATTCCTTACTGAAGCAGTCACTCTGTCTAATTATTTTAAAACTTAACCTCTACATTCACATAATGTGAAATACAAGTCAAATATTGAAACTCACATTTCAACAAAGGAAAAAAAGTGGATGATTATGGAGTCAGTTAATTTATCAAGTTGTCTGAACATGTGTCTTTGCTCCTGGATAATTTTGATTTTTTTCTCACTACTCCCAGGCACCAATCCTTCCACTTTAAGCACACTTCCATAGAGCATAAATGACAAGCATTTACCAGTGGAACCGCAGACTCCCATGCTGCACACCACACATTCAATAATAAGTCGTTCTGTTGTTCACAAGTTGCAGAGGTTGCTATGCAACCATATGGAGAAAAGCAGAAATTCCAAGCCACAGACTATGAGCACATGAATTAAGGTGTTAAAAATAAGATTAGGTGAATGTGTACGTGCGTGGAGGCAAATACTGCATAAATTATCACTCAGTAATAAGCTGTGAGCATAAAGAAGTTTTTCTGTGAGGAAATAAAATGAGCCAAAAGAGGTAGATTTTCCAGTTAGAGGCCTGAAAATTTCTTAAAGTTAATTAGGCCCATCGTTTAATTTGATCATTCAAACTGCTGCATTGGCATAAAGCTGCATTGGCATAAAGTACAGAGAAGTGGGTGGACAGTTCACAACTAAATTGGGCAGGCAGTTCACAGCACTGTAAGCCTCATTATTTTCTTTCCATTGTGGGCAGGAAGAATGCATAGAACTGGAGGTTGGTGCTGAACCATGTGTGACACTATTGGTGACAAGATAGACTTGGCTTTCCATCGATACAATAAATACCTCAGATAATCAATTTATAACTTTATTTGGATTCATTTGGCTCAAAGTGTGGGAAGTTCCAGTCCAGGATTGTCAATACCGTGCCTTTTTAAGATCTCTAGTACTGAATGCAGTACACAATAGTAAGAGTGTCACACAGCCAGGCTGTATGGCACACACCTTTAATCCCAGCACTCAGGAGGCAGAGCCAGAGAGCCAGGTGGATCTTTGTGAGTTCAAGGCCAGCCTGGTTTATGGAGTGAGTTCTAGGGCTACACAGAGAACCCCTGTCTTGAAAAACTAAAAATTAAAAACAATGTGTGTAATGGAGCATTCCACTAATCTCATGGTCAGGAAGAAAGAAGAAAAAGACGACAGACACAGGGTCCCACTATGTCCATCAAGGGCACGCAACCCAGTAATCTGAAAACCTTTCGCTAGGTTTCACCTTCTAAATGTCTCTCTACCAGCAATGTGAGATGCACTCACACCCTGAACACTTGGGGGAGGGCCTAGGCCCTGCCTTGGATGAAATGACAGACTATGGACACCCACATGGAGGGCCTCACCCTCCCTGAGGAAATGAGGGAATAAGGGGTGGCTGGGAGGAGGGTACGGGAAGAGAAGAGGGAAAAGGAGAGGGACCTGGAACTGACTTTTGAAGCAACCTTGTTTCTAATCTAAATTTAAACTTAAAAATAAACAATAAAAAATTAAATAAAATTTAAAAATTATAAAAAAAAATAAATGTCTCTCTACATCTGATAGCATAAAACTCAAGACCAAATCATTAGCATACGGACCTCTCTGTGATGTTTACACATATAGAAAATGTGACCAGCACATTATTTCCTCCTATATGGCTTAAAGTTAAAAGCAAAAGAGATGCTTAAATGGAAGAATGCGCATGAAGTTTCTGTACCATGTAGTCCCACAGCAGTGCAGTCCCAAATAAACACACAGAGGCTTATATTCATTATAAACTGTTTGACCAATGGCTTAGGTTTCTTACTGGATAGCTCTCTCTTAACTATTAACCCATAACTATTAACCTATGTATTTCTACATGCCTTTATCCTAACAGAAAATGCCCGGCATCCTATCTTCCCAGTAGCTACATGGTGCCTGTTGGCTCCTGTCTGCCTCCTCTTCCCAGAATTCTCCTCTTCTGGTAGCCCTGCCTATACTTCCTGCCTGGCTACTGGACAATCAGTAGCCTCTGGTAAAGCTGACTTAGCAAAACCACGGCCAGCTGCAAGCCAAGGAGAACAACTTCTTAAGAGACCAAACCTGAGGAAACCTTGATCCTGAGCTCCAAAAACAGTGAGAACATACATATCTGTTGTTTAAGCCAAACAAAGTATAGTAGTTTGAACTAAAAAAAAAAAAAAAGCGCCATCTCCACTAGAAGAAAACATCCTGAATGAAGTAACCCAGGCACAAAAAGACAAGCATAGTATGTACTCACTCATATATGGATTTTAGGCATGAAACAGGGGAGTACCAGCCTACAATCCCACAGTTAGAGAGTCTGGGAAACAGGGAAGACCCTAAGAGAGATATGTGTGGTACCCCAGAGAAGGGGAATGGGACAGAATCTTCAGAAAGGGGGTGAAGAGAAGGGGAGAGGAGGACATGGGGGAGCAGGAAAGTTGAGTTGGGGGAAAAATACAGAAGAGCAGGATGAGAGATACCATAATAGAAGGTTTGAAGAGAGATCTGGCACTAGTGAGATGTCCAGAGACCTACAAGGATGACACCAACTGGCAATCTAACCAATAGTGAAGAGGCTACCTTAAATGCCCTTCCCTGATAACATGATTGACGACTTCCTTGTATGCCATCCTAGAGCTTTCATCCTAGAGCTGTGGGTATCTGAAGGAAGCAGAGGCAGGCACCCACAGATAAACCCTGAACTCAACTCCTGGAATCCAGTTGCAGAGAGGGAGGAGTGACGGGTGAAACCCACAGAAAGAGCTCATGGACCCCAGACTGATAGCTGAGAGGCCAGCATGGGACTGATCCAGACCTCCTGAATGTGGGTGTCAGTGAGGAGGCCTCAGCATTCTTTGGGGCCTTGGGCAGTAGATCAGCATTTATCCCTGTCATCCAGCTGGACTTTGGGAGCCCATTCCACATGGAGGGATGCTGCCTCTGCCTGGACACATTGGGGAGGGCCTAGGCCCTGCCCGGGTTCATATGACAAACTTTCGAGATCTCCCATGAAAGGCCTCCCCATCTTTGGAGAGTGGAGTGGGGATTGGGTAGGGGTTGGGGAAAGGTGGAAGGAGGAGTGGGAGAGGAGGGGAGGGAGAGGGAGCTGGGATTGACATGTGAAGCAAGCTTGTTTCTAATTTCAATTTTAAAAATGCTGGTGAAATAAAAAATAAAAATAAAATGAAGAAAAATGTGCCATTTCTAGTTTGTTCTCTCCACTTCCTGCTATACTTCATGATGTGAGCACTCAGGTTCCAGTTTCTGCCACCATGCCTGCCACCACCTGATTCAATGCTGTGCTTAACCATTACGTACAAGCAAAACTAAACATTTTACTTCTGTAAACAACAAAAAAGTAGCTAATATAACGAATCTGCTACTTCGATATGGCAGGCGTAGCAAAGTAACATGGAGGCTACTACAAAAAAAAAACATTTGGACTTTAATTGAGAATTTTTTGAGGACCCTAAGAGAGCAGAGACAATTCTACACTTGGATACCTCAATAAATTGCCACCTCTAGTGAAGACGGATTACAGTGAAGCTAAGGCTGTAATGAGTAAGTAGCTGTCCCTTCTGCTGTACAGAAAAGAAGTCTGTGAGCTGCTTTTCTGTATGAAAATGACCTTGCTTTTGCCTGTGTTTGTAAATATGATGGGGTGTCTTCTTGTGCCTTTGTAAATATGATGGGGTGTCTTCTTGTGCTTTATCTGTTTCTGAGCCTCCTTGTCTGATGTGTTTGATGACTGTTTATATCCAACAGGAGAGCAACTAGCTAAGAATTCCACCCCAATTCCAAACTATATTAAAGCCTAGAATTGTATCGCCCCAGTTCTAATGCATCAAAGGCTGCATTTTTCTTGCTCACCTGAGTGAATTTTAAAACAATTACTTTCATTTGGGTGTGAGAGTACAGCACATATAAGCTAGAGACAATTCGGTACCGTGTTAGATTTACTGCAGGAGACGCAAAGGTTTATCAGTCACACACAGTTTTACCATTTTTTTCCCATTCTATCATGGGTCTATTTTCCCCACATAGCCCTGTCTCAGCTGAATAGCTGGGCTGCTCATAAATATAAGTGACAAACACACTCCTACTGATTAAATTACCACAACAGTTGACATTTATTTAGTCCTTATTTGCAAAAGAGCTTTACATCATCTTGTCAATTATTCTGCAGAAGAAGAGGGATGCAGATGACCAAAAGGGATCAGATGGCAATCTGAAAGCCACTCAGCAAAGCAGCCAAAACATGATGTCATCTTTGAACTGAAAGTTCACAAACAATGCATTCACCTTTTAGTTGTTTGGCTGAGAAAGTAGATGTGAGACCAGGCTCTCCATGTGCCTTCCATAGTCTCCCACTCATTTTAAAAATATTTAGAAATTTGTCTAACTATTCAGTGCCTCAATTTTCACACCTTTAGAATGGAATTTATATTAATATTTATCTCAATGGTGATTTTACGAAGGTAAATCAGTGACTGAAAAGGATCTAGAATAATACAGGCTTATGGCTACCATCTTTTAAATATTAGAACATTTTAAAAACATTCTCTCTCAAAATTCGTACGGCGAAGTCTCAACATTCTGATCCTCAAAATGCCCCCCTATTTAGTGAGGAGCACTGTCAGGGGGTGACTTACAAAATGTTCTATTGTTACCCATCTAGCGGTTTCTTGAAAACATTAGACACTTGGGCTTAGCTGGAGAAATGGGGAACTGGGGACCGAGGCTGAGGGGTACCTCATCCTTGGGCTCTTCCTCTCTTAATCTCAGTTTTCTCCTTCCATTGAGATGAGCTCCTCCATCATATGCTCCCATACTATAATGTTCTTCCCAAGCATGTGAGATCAAAAAAGCCTTTGAAGCCATCTTGAACTGTGCACCAGAGTAAGGGTCCATCTGATAAAAGATTCATGAATTGGAGGTGGAGCTGCATGAAGAAAACCTGAGAGAAGGCTGAGAAATGTTGCATCTCTAAGGCTGGTACCATTATGAGAACAAAAACGGCCATACATACATGAACTTATTGAAACTGTGAACTTGAGAAATCACTGGGACTATTATTCTTTTTCTCACTAAATCTGGTCCAACTATTATTTTATTTGTTTTTTTGTTTTGTTTTGTTTTGCTTTTTTTGGTTTTTCGAGGCAAGGTTTCTCTGTGGCTTTGGAGACTGTCCTGGAACTAGCTCTTGTAGACCAGTTTGGTCTCAAACTCACAGAGATGCACCTGCTTCTGCCTCCGGAGTGCTGGGATTAAAGGCATGTGCCACCAATGCCTGGCTTCCAACTATTATTTTAATTTTACTACTGTCATAAAGAGAATTATCACTAATTGAGTGGCATTTAACATATAGAAATGTATTTCTCTCTCACCTAAAATGACAATTCTAGGTCAATATCTACTCTGTTCCATGCAGTTGGTTGATTCCTAATATTTTTCCTTCATATTCTGCCATCATTCCTTAGTATAATATTTTTCTATATAGTGGAAATCTGATACTTCATCAAGAAAATGTCTCTGGCTAGCAGACATGAAAGACTGGCGGAAAATACCCAACTGTGTATAGGGTAACACACATATCCTCACTTACATATTTTTAAAGACAATATAACCACATGACCACACCCAAGTAAGAACACTTAAACATTCTTAGCTAGGAACAGGAAAGAAGGATGGAGTTGACTTATTGTCATTCAATACACTCATGCTAAAATAACTTACAAGAAAGACACACAGGAAAGAAAATTCAGCAACTTTTACTTATTGAAAAATTCTAGTGCTTTTATTCTCATTGAATAAATGCCAGCATAATTAAAACTAACTCTTAACCTTTGTCTTACACAAACATTCTCAGAATAGTCTAAGAACAATATTAAGGCACATTCAATTATTTACTGCAATAATGTACAATAAAAATTTAATCAACATTGCACATTCCTTGAGATATTTAATTCAAATGCATACTTCAATTATCTTGTCCTTTCTAATTGTGTAAAAACAAAATTTTAAACCTATTTTATACAATTTCATGTTCTTTTACATTGTCTTCTCATTTTCCACACAGCAATTGCAAGCATACAAAGGAAACCTTTTCCTTTAATACATTCAGTTTAAGATTGTATATTTGTGGTTACCTAGGTAATAGCTGCGGTAATTCTTGAATGCATAATTGGTTTGACATTATGTTCATAATTGGCATACACTATTGGTTCAGAGCTCTATTTAAATATAGTAATAACTAAATGTGTTAATTTTCATATTATTTATCCACAAAAATCAATGATGCATATTTATTTAATCACTGTATAAATTTCATTAATCTTCCTAAGTTCAGAAATTTTATATTTCATAGCTGTTTGTCTAAGCATGTGTGTGTGTGTTTGTGTGCTTGCATGTGTGTGTGTCTAAAAGATGTTAACAGCTATGTTAACAATTCTGTTAAAAATGAAATGTCAAATACAATTATATGTTAAGACTACGTAAAGAAAATGAAGACTGGAGAGACAGCTCAACAATTAAAAGCACTGACTGCTCTCGCAAAAGACCCATATTTGAGTCCCAGCACCTACATGGTAGTTCACAATAGTCTGTAACTAGAATTCTGGGGTATCCAGTTCCCTCTTCTAGCCCCCACAAGCACCAAGCGTGCATATGGTACATGCATATTCAGAAAAATCACTCATACACGTAAAAATATGTAAATCTAGAAAGAGGAGGAAAGCTAGGTTTCATAGCAGTGAATATCTTTTCTAACACACAGGAGAAAAGATTAGCACAAGTTCAAAATCAGCTTGAAAAACAAAGAGTATTTCAGGCCAACCAAGACTGCATAACAGAACCTTGTCTCAAAGGACTATTTGAAATGTTTAAATATATTATTTATTTCTACTAATTTGGTTAATTGTTATAATGATTTACCTAACCATCTTCTATTTGGAAAATCCAGAATATATGTCTTTAATTTACATGTATAATTATTGGATATTTATTTACTGGAGTGGAATTAATTCTGAAGTACTTAGTTTTATTGGTGTCACATAGGGAGGGCATAAGTGCTTTATTTTTTTCTCAAGTGTTTGGCAATTTTAAATCAAGAACCAGTACTGACTAATGTCAGGTGTGCAATAAAATCATTCATCTAGAACTAGTTATAAGGTTTTGAGCAAGCAACCTACAGCCCATCACCTCAGCTTTATCTCTAAAGAACAACAATGGGGATGGGGAGAGGAGGCTGAAGAGATGGCCCAGCCTTTACCAACACTTATTTCTTGCAGGAAACCCTAGTTATGGACCAAGAACTCATGGCATGAGGCTCACAACAGCTCCAAAAGACCCACTGTCCTCTTTCAGCCTTCACAGGCAACTGCACTCATGAGAACATACACCTACACCTACACATACATATACACATACACATACACATAAGTAAATGTTTCAAATAAATGTTTAAAAGATATGCATAGGATCATTCTCGGTCAAAGGTAATTATTGCATAAACACTATCAATTTTTTTAATTCATGGATTAATTATCATATAAAATACAAAATTAATTTTGGACAGAAAATTTTATTTAACATATCAATTGTTATATTTATACCTGTTAATTCAAGATGGACACTCTTAGATTCAAATTTTTTCTGAGATCTTTTACCAAAAATTGTATTTATAGAAAATAATATTATTTATAATTCAAAAATACACTTTAAGTGGATTCATCCACTCTCTAAAACATACCTCAGGTCATTCTTATTTAAGAAAAGTGTATAGACTAGGCAGGTATGAGATTGTATCTCAATGATAGATAGAACACCAATACCCTGGGATGAATCATCTCCTTCAGGAGAGACAGAGACAAGTCTAAACTTGCTTTTTAACAATGCTTTACTCTCTGCTATTCTGGTAGAACTATTTCTGTCAAAACCATCACTGATTTCCCTTTAACAATTGGGAAAATCAGCTCCCAGACTTCAGCCTCCATGACATGTAACCATTGTTTGACACATTTGATTATTCCCCTTTTCAAAAAGTACTTGGTCTTTGACGATATTGAGTTCTGTGTCCTGCCCTCCTGTCTCATTATTCCTTCCCTGTGTCTTTGCTGCTGCCTCTTTTTTCAGTCTTTAAGACTGAATTATAGTGCCCTAAGAGCAATCAAAGGAGCATCCTATAATGATCCTAAATGATCCTATTCACTCTATAAATGATTCTAGCCAATCATTTGGCTGTAAATTTCATCTCAAAGATAACATCCACTCTACTTTCATCAGCTGCCATGTGACTATATCTCAGAATAATAATAATAAATCAATAATCTAATAAACATTTTAAATTCAGCATATCTAAAATTCAATCGCCCCACCAGGACCTGTCCCTCTTCTATGATGCTTAATCTTAGCAATTTGACTGGAGGAAAAACATCTAGAAGGCTAATAAAATTTAAGTCTAGGTACATCTACCTGTGTATTTCCAGTGAGGCCCGGATTTTGAAATCTGTGGCTGAATGAATAGATTAATGCCATGATGGATTCTTTTTTTTCTATTTTTTTTCTTTTTTTAACTTTTATTTTTAAATTTAAATTGGAAACAAGGTTGCTTCACATGTCAATTCCAGGTCCCTCTCCCTTTCCCTCCCCTCCTTCCACGACCTCCCACCAACCTCCCCAATATCCCCTCATTTCCCCAGGGAGGGTAAGGCCCTCCATGAGGGTGTCCATAGTCTGTCATTTCATCCAGGGCAGGGTCTAGACCCTCCCCCAAGAGTCCAGGGTGAGAGTGCCTCTCTTATTGTTGGATGGGCACCCAAAGTCCATTTATATGCCGGGGATAAATACTGATCTACTACCCAAGGCCCAATAGATAGCCTAAGCCTCCTCACTGACCCCCACATTCAGGGGGTCTTGATCAGTCCCATGCTGGATTCTCAGACATCAGTCTGGGATTCAAGAGCTAACCTTTGTCAGGTCAGCTGTTTCTGGGGGTTAAACCAGCCCAGTCTTAATCCCTTTACTCATCAGTCCTCCCTCTCTGTCACTGGATTCCTTGCGTTCAGCTCAGTGTTTAGCTGTGGGAGTCTGTCTCTGCTTCCATCAGCCATTGAATGAAAGTTCTGTTCCCCAGACTCTCTGGCCATGGGATTGTAGGCTGGCACTCCCCAGATCTATGTCTAAAATCCATATATGAGAGAGTACATACCATGTTTGTCTTTTTGTGACTGGGTTACCTCACTCAGGATGATTTCTTCTAGTGCCATCCATTTGCCTACAAATTATAGAAGGACATTACTCTGAGTTGATGAAAAGTAGGAGGTGGTGCAGGAGGTAAATTATCGTGGATGTACCAGCCTCTGCCACATGTTTCTACCTGTAATGTTGCTCTATCCAAGTGCACGGACGGATCCTTTGAAACTGTAAGCCAAGATAAGTAACTCCTTCCCAGGTTTTTTCTGTCAAGCATTTGATCAAGACAATATAAAATGACTAACAAATACTTCATTCACATATTTATTGAGGCTCAAGACCAAGAGTCCCTGACCCCCTACATTCAACCCAACTGGAAACTATGCTATGTGAGGTCTGTCTGTCTCTCTGTTCCTCTGTGGGTGTCTCTCTCTCCTCTCTCTCCACCTCTCATTCAGTCTCTCTCATTCTCTCTGTATGCTTGTATGATTTATAACTCATCACCTACCACTAACACAGTTCTCTTGTAATTTTTACATAATATAAGTAGATCATAAAACCCTCCTTTTCAAAACCTTCCATTGAAAGTAACAGTACTTGGAATAATCTGCTAACCATAGTTCTGGCATTTCTAGCCTATCTTCCCAATCTCTAATGCTTTCTGATATTGGCTTCTTTTTTCTCAGTCATACTAGCCTGTTTAACACTTCTCCCCACAGTGTCTCTTCTGGGATATTCTTATTATGAGATTATATATTTTAAGATTAAACTCTAGTTCCCTGTTAAAACATCATTTTATCAACAGCCTTTGTCATAACCCACTTTAAAAACTCACCACTTCCTGTCCTTATTTTGCTTTTGTCTTCACAAGATGAAGTAAACAAAGAGATACTGCTCTCAGATTCCCCCTTAAGAAAAACCCCAGTCCAGAAGACCGGAAGAGGGTTAATTGACATCTTCTGAAGTTCATTTTCTTAGGACCAGTCTAGCTGTCTGAGGGACTTCAGCCAGTGGCTGAGTAATGTGCTAATAGAGCATTCTTTACTCATCAGTGCTTCCAGTGAGCTTGTAGATTCTGTCAACTCCAACATCATGTCTGGCCTCTCCCTAAAGCCCTATATTTATTTTCATTTCGTAAGTTTTATTTCCCAATAAACCTTTCTCATACTAACCTCACTTTAGTCTCTCCTTCCCAGAGGACTCAAATGAAAACAATAAATTGAATCACGTTTAATAATTGTCTGTCTCCCTCCATAGAATAAAAGTTCTATGAAGGCAGTTAATTTTTCTGTTTAAAACCATCAAACTAACAATGTCCCCTGTGCTATCCAGCTTTTTGTTGCTATAGCAAAATGCCTGAGGTTCCATTGTCACTTTGCCCTGTCACTATGGCCCTATGATTGCACAGTAGAAGTATATAACTGTGAAGGTCTGTTCACCTCATGATACCCAGAAAATGAGAAACAGGAAGCATTTCTTTAAAACCATCACTCAAAACAACCTAATCTCTTCCCCCTAGGCCACTTAAGGTTCTACCATCTCACAATAGCAATATAGGCAGGCATCCAATCCTTTGAACACAAAAGCCTTGAGGAACATTTACCCAAGCATACTGTCAAAATAGTCTTTTTTTTTTTTTTTTTTTTTTGCTTTTTCAAGACAGGGTTTCTCTGTGGCTTTGGAGGCTGTCCTGGAACTCGCTCTGTAGACCAGGCTGGCCTCAAACTCACAGAGATCCGCCTGCCTCTGCCTCCCGAGTGCTGGGATTAAAGGCGTGCGCCACCAACGCCCGGCAAAATAGTCTTTTAATAACAGAGACAATACTTACCTGTGAATGCATAAAATTGCATCAAAGTACCATAAATAAAGAAGCTATCCATAATTATTCAAACTAATGTATCAACGATTTCTTTCTCATTGGTATTATTCTTTCAAAATTATGCCTAATGTTGGTCTTAGCAGTTCAAATATAATTTTTATTATATTAACTAGTTTTACTGGTCAAGTTTTTCAAAATTGTTACAGTACTTAAATCATAAAATTCAGAGGGCGTTTATATTTCATTAGATAGATACATAATCCTTTGTTAAATTATTAATACATTTAAATCCTTAAATGTTAAAGGAACTTGTACAGCATGTGCTGTCATATCAAAATTCTTAGTAGGATACAATACTAGGTTGAGCAACTCTTAAGAATGTCAGTTGAAGCCCTTTCTCTACCCATGGGGCAAGAGAAGTATGGGCCTGTTTCTGTCAGGCTTCTGGTGCTCTGCTCGGAGCCACCTGAGGCCTTGGCACTGCTCAATGGGGATCCCATCCCTGCAGTCCAGTCCACCCAGAGATTACCAGACTCTTAGTACCATTCTCTGTACATGGGTAAAGATAAGCCTGGGCCTGTTTCTGGCCTGTCTCCTGGTGCTCTGCTCTGAGCCGCTTAAGGCCTGAGGACTGCTCACTGGGGATCCCATCCTAATGGTCCAGCCCACCCAGAGACTGCAAAGGCCCCAATATTAGTCCTGCCTCCACCCACAGGAAGAAGAGAACCATCAGAGTATTGGACCTGCTCACACCCACCAGAAGGGAACCTTGGCCCATACCTACCAAGAGAGGAAGAAACTCCTCCTGAACACAATGGAAGAAGAGATGGGAAGAAGACAATATAAAAGCACATTCAAGAAACCGGGACCTATTTCTGGGCTTCCTGCCTGTGCTTAGGGTCTTCCATCCCAATAGTGAGAACCAAAGATCTCCAGCATCCTAGTCCATTTCTCCACCTGGATAGATATTCTACCAACACTAAGAGACCATGGATGCCAGTCCAGACTACTATACCCAGCAAGGCTTTCAATCACTATAGACAAAGAAAACAAAACCAATTGAATCAAATTGAACACCCCGATATTAACAAATATATATGAACACCTGATCTTTGACAAAGAAGCTAAAATTACACAATAAAAAACAGAAAGCATCTTCAACAAATGGTGCTGGCATTACTGGATGCTGGCATGTAGAATACTGCAGACAGATCCAGGTCTACCGACATGCACAAAGCTTAAGTCCAAATGGAACAAAGACTTCAATATAAATCCAGCCAAACTTAACCTGTTAGAAGAGAAAGTGGGAGGTGCCCTTGAATGAATTAGTACAGGAGACCACTTCCTGAACATAACACTAGTAGCACAGACACTGAGATTTACAATTAATAAATGGGATCTCTGTAAGGCAAAGAACACAATCAACAAGACAAAAAGGCAGCACACAGAGTGGGAAAAGTTCTTCACTAACCCCAAATCTGACAGAGGGCTGATCTCCAAAATTTACAAAGAACTCAAGATGCAAGTCTCCAAAACACCAACGGATCCAATTAGAAATTGGGGTACAGATCTAAATAGAGAATTCTCAATAGAGGAGTCTAAAATGGCTGAGAGACACTTAAGAAAGTACTCAACATCTTAGCCATGCAAATGCAAATGCAAAACAATTTCAATCCTGTCAGAATGGCTAAAATCAAAAACACCAACGACAATTTATGCTGGAGAGTATGTAGAAAAAGGGGAATACTTCTCCACTGCTGGTGGGAGTGTCAACTCATACAGCCACATTGGAAATCAGTATGGAGACTCCTCAGGAAAATGGGAATCAGTCTATCACAAGATCCAGCAAATCCACTCATAGGCATATACCCAAAAGATGTGCATTCATAAAACAAGAACATCTGTTCCACTATGTTGTTAACAGAATTATTTGTAATAGCCAGAACCTGAAAGCAACCTAGATGTTTGTCAACTGAAGAGTGGATGGAGAAAATGTGGTGAATTTACACAATGGAGTACTACTCAGCAGAAAAAACAATGGAATACTACTCACTAGAAAAAACAATGGAATCCTGAGATTCACAGGAAAATGGATGGAACTACAAGAAACCATCCTGAGTGAGATAACCCAGTCACAAAAAGACAAATATGGTATGTACTCACTCATATATGGATTTCAACCATAGAGCAAAGGATTATCAGCCTACAATCCACACTGCCAGAAAAGCTAGTAAACAAGGAGGACCCTAAGAGAGACATACATGGTCCCCTAGAGAAGGGGAAAGGAACAAGATTTCCTGAACTAATTGGAAGCATGAGGGGAGGGGAGATGGAGTTAGGAGAAAGAGAAGGGGAGAAGAAGAGGGGAAAGAAGGACGTGAGAGAGCAGGAAGATAGAGTCAGGGGAAGAATAGAGAAACACAAGAAAAGAGATACCATAATAGAGGGAACCATTATAGATTTAAAGAGAAATCTGGCACTAGGGAAATGTCCAGAGTTCTACAAGGATGACCCCAACTAACAATCTAAGCAATAGTCGAGAGGCTACCTTAAGTGCCCTTCTCTGATAATGAGATTGAGGTCTACCTTATATGCCATCCTAGAGTCTTCATCCTGTAGCTAATGGAATCAGAAGCTGACACCCACAACTAAACACTGAGCTGAACTCTGGATTCCAGTTGCAGAGAGGGAGGAGTGATAAGCATTTGGGTCAAGACTAGGCTGGAGAAACCCACTGAAACAGCTGACTCCAACAAGGGGGAGCTCATGGACCCCAGACTGACAGCTGGGAAACCAGCATAGGACTTTCCAGACCCCCTGAATGTGGATGTCAGTTTGGAGATATGGTTGATCTATGGGGCCTCTGGTAGTGGATCAGTATTTATTCATAGTACATGAATGGACTTTAGGAGCTCAATCCATATAGAATGATACTCTGTCAGCGTAGACACATGGGGGAGGGTCTAGGCTCTGCACCAAATGACTTGACAGACTTTGAAGATCCCCCATGAAAGGCCTCAACATCCCTGGAGAGCAGAAAGGGAATGGGATAGGGGTTAGTGGGGAATAGGGGAGGTGGGGAGGGAGAGGAAACTGGGATTGACATGTAAAACAAGCTTGTTTCTAATTTAAATTAAAAGAAAAGAATGTCAGGTGAAGACTAAGGACTATTGGCATAGGAAAGACAGTTTAGTCAGTGAATTGCTTGTTTGCAAACTTGAGGACCTCAGTTCCTTCCCCAGCACCCATGCAAAAGCTGCACGTGTAGCATATGCCTGTAATTCCAATGCTAGGGTTCCAGATACAGGAGGATCCCTGAGACTCACTAGTCCTCTTACTTACTTTGCCAGTTCCAGTCCAGTGAGAGACCCTGCCTTAAATAAACAAGGCTGAGTAGTCCCTGAAGAATGATACCCAAGATCTCTGGATTACACAGTCACATGCGTACACACACACACACACACACACACACACACACACACACACACATGCACACACACACGCACACACAAATGATAATAATAATTTTTATATATTATCTTAGTCTTATGTGTTACAATTAGCTAAAAGCAATGAAGGAGAGACTAGAAGAGAATATCTCAACTTGAATGGCCTTGACATGCAAAACATAAACTAAAGGTAGAATAAGAGTATTTCGCGGTCTTAAGAATTGTTTGCAGTGCATGGCCACTAAATTTTCAAATGCTGTGGTGATATATTATTATGATTTATTAAAGCTTGCCTGAGGATTCAAGAAGCAAAGCCAGCCTCAAGCTGTAGAGGGCAGACAGTGGTGATGCACACCTTTAATGCCAGCAGCCATAGAGCTAGGAAGTAGTGATATACAACGTTAATCCCAGGACTCAGGATAAAGAGGTATATGGATCTCTGAGTCTAAGACCACCCCAGGCTACCAGAGAGTAGCTTACACCTTTAATCCCAGGATTTGAGAGGTATAAAATGTAGAGGCATTCAATCTGAGGAAGAATCTATAGCCACATTGAGGAAAGCACAACAGTCTGAATGAATCTGAGGAGCAGTGAAGTCTGGAGCAGTTTAAGGATTGCCCCTGTGGTCTGAGCATAGGTAGAAGAGCGAGCTGGAGGTCAGATGCTTTGCTTTCCTGGTCTTCAGCTTGAACCTTGAAACCCAATGTCAGTCTCTGGGTTTGTCCTTAAGTTCTGTGCCTAGAAACTACAGGTACTGATATGAGGCAGTAAATATATCATACAAAGTTCATAAGTAATATAATTTGAAATGCTTAGTGATTGAAACTTAATTTACTTAATTTAATACAATAACAGGAGCCCTTCTCTCTGTCTAAGAGCCTAATAATGGGCTGAGAAAGTTAACAACAGAATAATAAATAGCTGAAAAATGAATAAAGTTGATTTGAAAAGGCATAATGTACTTGATACATTTAAACAGGTACTTCTAGACTTGTAGAGTGGACTTATTAGGAAGTCAGGAAAGAAACTCAAGGCAGGAACCTAGAGGCAGGAACTGAAGCTCAAGTCATGAAAAACACCGTTTACTGATGTTAGGATATAATCACTTAGTCAGTAACAGTTAAATAGGAAAGTATTTTCTAGGAACTAGACCTTACTATCTAAGGTGGTACCTGAATCTTCTGAATCATTGAAGAGATTTTAGAGGTTCAGAAAGATCATGAACAGCCAATGTGAGAAAGCAGACAGATGCCAAAACAGGACCATGGAAAAATATGCGGGGAGCTTTCACCTCTGATAGTTCACATCCAAGTAACTTGTGATGGACTTGGAGATAGGGAGAACCACATGGAAGCTAATTCCACTGCAGCAAAGCCCAGCTGGAAGCTGCAGCATCCACATACATTTTGTTAGGGTTTGAAGACAGTGCTGGTCAGAAAGGACAATAGTAAGATCCAGAACTAGTGTAGGGGAGGAGGGGGACACAACAAGGCCCAATAGGTAATATCTGTCACTTCGGATAACCATGGCAGCCATCAGAAAATGAGATCTTCCAGATTCTCCTTCTTTTAGACAACTCTAACCAGAAATCACACATGTAAAGGATTGGGAGAACATAATTAAATTGTCACTGCAGAAACCACAAAAGTATATATATGTTTTTATTATTCACTGGAAGCTGGAAATCTTTCAAAGTCTATCCATGTAGATTTTTTTTTTCATTTTTATACTTAAGATTCACTAGACATCAATATTCTACCTGATATCTTCCCATGGATGCCAAATAAGTATTTTCCATAACATTGAGAAATTGAAGTTCTTGCCCTAATCTTACTTGGTGTACAGCTGAGCTCTTTCCCACCTCTGAACCTAGTATAGCTTTCTAAACTGGAAGCCAGACCTTTTTTCATCTTTCGTTGGAGCCTTCACATCACTACCCACTGTATGTTTTTTTGGGGGGAGGGGTGTTGGCTTTTTTTGAGACAGGGTTTTTCTGTATTGTTTTTGAGGCTGTCCTGGAACGCACTCTGTAGACCAGGCTGGCCTCGAACTCACAGAGATCCTTCTGCCTCTGCCTCCCGAGTACTGTGATTAAAGGCATACGCCACCAACACCCAGCAGTTCCCACTGTATCTTAAAAATACAAAGTTCATGCCCTCCACCACAATTTGCAATGGAGGCTGCATGCTCCACAGTGTAGCCTCCCCTGCCCCCATTTGCCATTGACAGATAACCACTACACTCCTCCACCCTGTGCACTCCACCCACAGCGGCCTTCTTTGTATCTTCATACTAATATATCCACGTCGTCATTTGCAGATGTTGCTTCTGATTTTCATGAACCTGCCTTTTTCTGATTCTTCTCTTGTAAGAAGTTTTGGCACCTCCTAGACGGTGATCTAAATTACCTAAACAGTTTGTACCGTGAGCTTCTATAGTCATTAGAATTGTACATCATTTGCTTAAATACTTGGGTATTTGTCTCCACTAATATAAGTTCCATGAAATTGTGGATCATGTCACCTGTGTTCCTAATGGAGGTTTTCTTACTAAGAATGTATCAAACACTTAATTTACCCAAAAAAGGCAAAATAGTAAAAGAGCAAAAACATAACACAACAAAGGACTATCCAGAAACATACAAAACATTTGGCATGGTCCCAACCCTAACATCAAATGGCTTTACATTTAGACATGGAGACAACTGTACACATAGGAAGCTAAGAAGGTGTCAGGTGGCCAGTAGTTGATGCCAGAGAATGGTTGGCATACATGAAAGTAAGAACTTTTGAAAAGTTCAAATATATTTATTTCCCAGGACAACTACTGAAAATTTCTTTTTGTTTCGACAACAATGTAATTGCATTCATTTTTAAAGACGCCAATGCTTACTTGAATGAAAACAAATTTTTGAGAAACTCCACTCTCCCCCCCCAAAAAATACTATTATTAGCTGATTCAAAAAAAAAAACAAAGTGTAAAGATATAAGTTATGTTCTCAAAGAAAAATATACTTTGGGCAAAGAACAAAATTAGTATTTTGAGCAGAAATGGGCTTTTCTGCTTGCTGTAATATATACAATTGGGGAATTATTTGAAAGCAACTCAAGTTTTATAGCTGTAATTTTAGAAAAAAAAAGTTCATTGCCTATTTCCAGTCACAGAGATTTGTACCACTAGTGCCATTTTTCAAAGCTATTACAATTCTTCCTCTAATATAACTCTCTGTAGTCAGAAATCCTGAGTTGAGCCTACACAATGCAATACAAATACAGTGATTTGACTTTTTTAAAGCTCTGCGTGAATGGGATTCACAAATTCATTTATTCATGTATTGTAAGGCCAGCAGCGAGGAAAACTTCTGTACTAGGGAAAAGGTCACAGAAAAGGTAAGTGTAAAAGAGACAGATGTTGCCTGCTTTTGAAAATAACAAGCCTACATATCAACCAATAGAACATGTCTTTAATTATGTTTGAAAGAAGTGGTGGGAAGGATCAGATTTAAGGTAAGTTTTTCTGAAAAAGACAATTCTTCATTCTTCTCTCACTCCCTCCTCCAACCACAATTCCTCCCCCACCACACACACACACACACACACACACACACTTAAAACCTCTGCAAGACACAGTCTTGAAGTCATTCTATATGGTCAGATCACCATGGTAACCTACAACCCAAGCTACATTATATCTCCAGAGCAGTAAGAACATTCCTTTACAGAGAAAAGAATGCATGTAGGTCACACACAGTGGGAGAGAATATGATTCAAAAAGAAAAGATTCGCTTACTGAGATGGCCAAGCTGGATGTTGTAGACACCAAAACACTTGAACAATAAAACCTTGTTGAGCCTTTCATTATAAAGAAACATACACAATTTTAACCCCAGCTACTGAAACTGGAAGTGTTCCTGATGTGGTAAGAAGGAAAAACACACAAAAAACTTAGTGATAAGAGGATATTTCTTCTAGCTACATAACACAGAAAGTGGTTTTTTTCTCATTTAAACCCAAGTGGAAGATATTTCACTTGCCCTCCAATGGAAGTACAAAAACTTTTATAATACATATCTGGGGGGGGGGAGAGAAGGGAAGAACACGAACAGAGAGAGAGAGAGAGAGAGAGAGAGAGAGAGAGAGAGAGAGAGAGAGAGAGAGAGAGAGCACATGTGTGACAGGTAATGGGGTAAGGGCATGGACATATGTGTTCATATGTGTATCAATCAGAGGTCAGTCTTGAGTACTGTTCTTTAGGGACCATTAATTTTGTTTCGTGAGACAGGATCTCTCTCTCCCTTGGCCTTAGGATTGCTGATTAGGCTAGGCTAACTGGCCAAACTAATCCTACCCCGACCCTGGGATTCCAAGTATGCACCAGCATGTTCAGCTTAATACATGGGTGCTGATCATCAAACTCAGGTATTAATGCTTACACAGCAAGCGCTTTACTGGCTGATCCCTTTTCTCCCACCCCCTGCCCTAAATCATTGTCTTAGAAGCCATGAACATCTTTTTTTCAGGTATTATGTAGAAGGCACTAGTGAAATTTGTTTACAAATGAGGAATACCGTACTTAACTCAACTTTAAAAACCATGCATCCATGAGAGAAACAAACATGAAAAACCTACTAGAATGCAGTGAAAAACTTAGAAGTATTCATTGATAGACATTTTATATGTGTTTGCTTTCTTACTCCTTCAATCAACCTTGATATATATATATATATGTGTGTGTGTATATATATATATATACTATTTCCTCAGTTTTTTCAACGAAGAAATTAAAACATAAATATGCTCACTAAATTTCCCCAGGGCACACCGCTAACGTATGTCTCACACAGAATTTGAAGAGACAGATTGGCTACAAAGTTTGTGCTGTCATCTCCCATCCTGAGATAAAACTGTATTATCTGCACACATGATAAAATATTTCAAGTCTGCTGTATAGTTACCTATCATTCTGCAATAAATGGTTTACAGTAATAAGCATTTATCATTTCAGGGTTTCCATGGCTGAGAATTGAAGGGGAGCATCGTTCTGACTCACTCGGATTTCTTGTGAAACTGTTATTAGTATGTTAGCTGTAGTTTCAGACATTAGAACTTGACTTGCAAGGAACCTAGGCTTCTGAAATGCTTCATTCCTGAGTGTTGGCAGAGGGTCTCAGTTGCCTGTTACTCAGAGGTCTGAATATGACTGTTTGTGTGACTCTACAAACCTGTGGCTGGCTTTTTCTATAGAAAGACCTTCTCTGAGGAGCCCTAGAAGCCAGGATCTGAATTAACATGTACCAGCACTCAGACATTTGTTGAGCACATAGAGTGCCATATATTTTATGAATACCATATCCAAAGATGAGGTATTTTTAATTACCTGTACTTTTAATTACCTGAAAAAAGATGGGACAACTAAGGATGAACTTGAACAACTGGGGAATGAATGCCTTTTTGGATTCTGTATCCAAGGGCTTGTTTTACACAATCCCTAACCCAGCCACAAAGAATAAACATTTCCCCCCACATTTTCCTTTAGTATTCATTCACTCTTGCATGCATTATTTTTAGAGAGTCAATCATTACTCATTAAGGTCTCTACCATGTTTTCTGTAAGTTATCTTTAAATCCTAAACATATTAAGCCTATGTTCTTGTCATACATTTTTAATATTGTGCTATTAACACGGGTATTTCTGAGGTTTTACTTCTAGAACATGCTGTTGGGGGATATTCGATCATACTGTGAACCTCGAGTTTGCATTTGTGTTAATTAATATTGGGTCAGGAGGCTGAGTTAGCAACTAGTTGACAGAAAGTAGTCATAGAGCATCAAGGGCATCTGGAAGAGATAAAGAGACGCATGGGAAGTAGTAAGGAGCAGTTTTGAGTAGGAGTGGTGTAGCTTTTTCTGTCTTGTAGCGCAGAAGGACAGGGCATTCAGGAGACACCAGCAAGGTTAGCTAGTTGCTGCTCAACCTATCTGAGCTAGCAGGTTTTCACCCCAGCCTTTGAATCTCGAGTCTTCTTTATAAAGAGAACAATAGAGGTTTAGTTAAAGCGACCTTTAGCAGCAGCAACAGAGCCTGTGCCTGCAGGAACAGAATTCCCACCAGGCTGTAGCCTGAGTGCAAGGCCACTGCTAGAGAAGCAGGGAAGTAACTGTGGAGTTGCAATTACTGACTGAAATGGAAGTAGATTAATGCACAGCCACTTTCTAGAGATGAAGCAACAACATGCATATAAGGAACTAGAATGGAAATCATTTTAGCAGTGGATTCTCATGAGCATGTTTCATGAGAATACAGGCATGGTTTTGTTTTGTTTGTTTTTTGTTTTTTGTAACAGGGTCCCTGTTAACCATTCTGATCACACTGAACATCTGGCAGTTTGTCAATACAGTCAAGGTATTCCTATCCCAGTTCCTGTGTATGTGTGTGTGCAAGCATGTACATGCATGTTCAAAATACAGCACTGGAAAATTTTTTCATATTTGAAATAGATTTTTAAAATTCACTAATATGACTTTATCCCCAAATGCAACATACTACTTTAAGTGATAACAAGAAATACTTGATTACCACTAGTTTTTGCTATTTTAATTCTGCTTTAAAGTATCACTTATACTATTTTAAGTTATTCTTTAATTCTTAGGAATAAGTAATCTATTTGGAATACATCCAATAGTTCACTACAAATTAATCTCTCTCACTCTACAATCATGCTATTTAATCAAAAATTAATTTCCTCACAGAGTGACTGTTAAGGATTTACTAACTTTGATTTTCTTTTCTGAAATTTAATTGAACTCAGCAGTCAATCGCTCCTCGCTTCAAGTCTGAGATAACAAAGTACATTTTTTACTCATACCCCACCCCAGAATTACCATTTTCAAGCCTGCAATGTTTTTCTTTAAAAATTGCATTTCTTTCTCTACAGTGATTAAAACAAAAAGGATAAACAACTCATCGTTGGGTGATTATTCATGAAGTTTTTCTACTTTTAAATTTTAGGATGATTTCCCATCTCTTCTAATAGGCTTTTGTGCCTGTTAAAAATATGATAATGTGTGTCATAGTTTGTAAATGAAATGTCAGCTGCAGGTTTATGTCTTAAAGGCTTGGTCCAGAACTGACGGTTTTAGACTGGAAGGTGGTAGAAACTCTAATAATTGTGTACAACCTAGAGGAGGTCACAGGGGGTGCGTTTTTTACGGGTGTCTTGTCCAGGGGGCCCCTTCCTGTCTCTCACTTTTTTTACTTCCTGTAAACTCTTAAGGTGAGCCTCCTCCTCCACAGCCTTCTATCTCCATGCCAGTCTGTTCACTTCAGTCCCAAAAAGCCAACCCTGGTCTCAACCTCTGGAATTATGAGCAAAAACAAACCTTTCTTCCAATAAGTCACTTTAGTTAGGTATTTTGTCTCAGTGGTGAAAATAGCAAACTTAGCATGAAATGTTTTAAGACAGTCTAATGTCTCAGACATGTATTTCATTGTGCAGGAACACTACTATATTACCCCAATAGGCTGTATTCCAAAGAATGAAACCAAAAATATAAACACCATAAATTATTCTAATAGCTTTTCTTTAAAACCCTTAATGTGCATTATACTGTAAATGCAATTAATATTCTCCATTTGAGATGCAAATGATTGTGGCTAGCCCATGTCATTTGAAACATTTAGAGACAAGGAATATTCTATTATATAGTCTGAGTAGGAATTGGTAAACACTCTAGATCAATGACTCTCTAGGTATCGTCCTTGGATCAGCAATCTAATAACTTGTAGTGTTTCTAACCCTGTGCCAAATTAAGCAAATATTCAGGGAAAATAGCCAGATAGTTTGTTTCTTAAAGCCCTTTAGATCCATCTGAGTCCTAATAAAGTTTGAGAAGTCATATTCTTAAACATTTTATATGATAATACATTTAAGAGGCTAGGGAGGTGGCTCAGTGGTTAAGAACATTTGCTGATCTTTCAGAGGACTTGAGTTTGGTCCCAGCACCCTCATTGGTCACCTCACAACTACCTGTAACCCCAGGTCCAAGGAACCTGATACCCTCTTCTAGCCTACACAAGTATCTTTATCTACATTGCAGACACACAGGCACACACACACATACACATAAGTAAAAACAAAATATAAAAAATGCATTCAGTATGGGCTAGATGCTGATGGTAATACCGAGAAGGCTGCAAGAGCAAGCACTGAACAACAGCTCCAGAAATAAACATATCCAATAGCTGTGGAGTGCCTGGATGCTGAAATTGAATCACCTTGTGATGGGTATTCTTGATTATCAAATTGACTGCATCTGGAATTAACTAAATCCCCCCCCCAAAGTGGAGAACACACCTGTAGGGATTTTTGCCTAATATGACCTAGGAAGATTCACTTGTAGTCCAGATCTTTGAGATAGGAAGACAGGTCCTCTGAGCTGGAAAAACCCACCTCTCATCTGAGCCACACCTCCTGCTAGAAGCCTAGATAAGGACATGGATGAGGGAAGATTTTACTCTTTGCCTACTAGCAAGTCCATTTCTTCACTGGCATTGGAGTCTACTTCTTCAGAAGTCCAGAATTTATTCAAGACCAGATGAGACATCCAACCTCATCGATTGAGCAACTACTGGATTCTTGGACTTTTGTTCATAACTAGTCATTGTTGGTTTAGCTAGACTGCAGCCTATAAGTCATTCTAATAAATCCCCTTTTACACACACACACACACACACACACACACACACACACACACACACACACCCCGAGGGAGACAGAGAGAGATAGAGAGAAAGAGAGAGAGAGAGAGAGAGAGAGACTCATTCTATAAGTTCAGTTCCTCTAGAGAACCCCAACTAATACATGTCATTACTGTCTACAGATAGGAAGCCTAAGAATGAGTAGCAAACAGACCTTACATTTTCATGCAAATTTCCCAGAGAATTCAACAAAGAGGGCAGACACAAAGGTTGAGCCTATCCCACCAATCTCCTCCCTGGTTGATAAATAACAGAATAAAACCAGGAATATAGATGGTATCTGTTGACATTCAATGAACAGCATAGCTAAAGCAGCATCAAGACATGGTCCATTCTGTTTTGAAGTAGCTATAATCGTCATTTGGTTCCAAAGTTATTGTCAGGTATAGCTAAGAACATATAAGAAAACAAAGAGTTTAGAAGCAATTGTAATTCTTACAAGTAATTATTGCCAACATTGAAAACTGCCACATGGTCACATGGCCAATAAATGAGTCAAAGAATATGTGTCTTCTAACTCCTGGGTCAATGCTTATTTCAATATATTTTAATTCCCTTGTATATGTGTTCTGAGGATACTAACAGAAACACAGCATGGTGGAACAAAATGATACCACATTGGAGACAGGAATTTAGCATGAATATGTGGCAAATACGGACAAGTAATGGCCAAGACAGAAGTTTTAAACAACGAACATGGCCAACTGAAGGTACCGGAAGTCTAATTCAGTTCCATGTATAAATGAGTGAAAACAGGCTTGACTACACTAAGATAAACAGTACCAGAATCCCGATGACTTAAACAATAAAGCTTGATTTCTTGCTCCTTTGAGGGATGGATGTGCACCTTAATTTGCTTTCTCTTCACTCCCGAACCAGAGCTAATGAAGCAGCTATTAGCTGTAACATCACTGATCATGACAGCAGAGGAAAAGCACACTCTAGAGAGTCTCTTACTGCTATGTAAATGATACACATCACTGCTACTCACACCTCATTGACCTGGATAAGTCACATGGTCTCACTCAGCCATAATGGGGTCTGGAAGGACTAGTCTATGATATGCATATAAGACGGAAAGAAAATCAAATAGCTGGTGAGTGGCATTACTACTGATTACAAAAGCATCCAACTTAAATTAGAAAAAAAAACTAAAAAGGCTTCTTTTTTCCGGTAAAAACTTGCAATTGAAAGTAAAAAACCACCAGTTAGTCTGAGCAATGTTGGTATAAATTCAGTATCTGCAAATAAACAGGGGTATGGAATGACAGAAGTGATCCTTCAGCAAAAAAAACTGAGGTAGATATTAGGGCAGGAGGCAGAGAAAGAGGCCAATTGTACCAGGAGTCCTAATGTCATTCTTGATCTTGACTAGAGTGAAGAGCACCCTTCCTACCCTGAAATACCATTGGAAAACTCAACATCTATCACTAAATTTTCCTTATACTCTGAGTTCATTTCCTGTTATGTATAATTAACAGCTTTAATTAAGATGATGGCACTATATCTTTAATATCTTTTTATCAAGTGAACTGCACTATAGGTTCTAACAATGTATGTTAAATCTATATCTCCTAAAAGGGGAAGGAGCAGAGGAGAAGACTGCATACAGTGGTTTATGGCTTTAATCCCAGAATAACGCCAGCACTCATGAGGCAGAGGACAGATTTCTGAATTCAAGAATATCCTTGTCTACATAGTTCCTGAACAGCCAGGACTTCATAGATAGCCCTTGTCTCAAAAAGAAAAAAAAAGTTCATGGATGTCATTTTATTATTTACCCTTTGTATAACACATTTATAGAAATTGTTTTGAACTTTAAATACGTGTCACAATATGGGCAATAACAGAGGTAGAGTATATAAAAACTTTTATCTCAAAAGTTAAAACTTGAATTCCATTAATATAAAAGAATATTAGTAAAGTTGGGATAGCTTCCATTTAATTTTTTTTTATTGTGGAAGCAAGTAAATAAGTGGAAACTGGAGGAACAGAGGTTTACAAACAGATGAAATGTCAGTTGGCCAATCAACTGAACTCTAAAGCTTAAAATATTACCTTAAAATGTTGAGTGAGAGATTTTTTTAAGTTATGTGAATTTGTGTTTTGCATACATGAGGGTGTCGGGTACCCTGGAACTGAGTTACAGGCAGCTGTGAGCTGCCATGTGGATGCTAGGAATTGAACCTGGGTCCTCAGGAAGAATAACCAGTGCTCTTAATTACTAAGCCATCTCTCCAGTCCTGAGGGAATTTTTTCATATGTTTCATAATATTTAAACAGAATTTTTTAAAATATAGAAATTGTTGAGTATTCAAATTAATTAAGCTAAATAAATAAATTCTTGCATTCAGAAAGGAATTTCTACTATTCTGAGATAAAATAGAATACAAAAATAATTCCTTAAAGTCCTTAACATCATCCTTGAAGGAATATTTCAGGTTAATAATACATGTCTTTGAACTCATTACAAAATAATAATTATAGGAAATAGTTCTTATTGATAAGTTCATATGTATGGAAGTCACTTGGTTTACACTATGAAAAAAAATCAGACTACCATTGATGAAGGCTGTCAGACAAGCCAAATTGTGAGTTTGGTCTGAACATTTCCCAAAGGAGGAAGCAATTTTACTAGAGCTGACAAAAATATTCAGTGCATGCTTGAATAAACATGAAATAATATTTATATATATACTAATTAAACATAAGATTTTGTGATAGATTATAAGATTCCATCCAACAATGTTTTATATTAGTCAGAGGGCCAGTAGTGTTTTTCACATGCATACTAAACTCTGCCTTTTAAAGAGTGTAATAAGAAAATGTGGCATTAATCCCACAAAGGAATATTTAATGATCTCAAGAAGAACATGTGTTGACTGCCATGTGATTATGCTTTGATAATCTGTGTCCCTCTGTAATGTTGTAACCTTGCACCTTTCAATAGCAAAACATATCTCTCTAGACACAGAGTTTAAGTCTTTTCTTTTTGTAATTATATATTGTTAAAATATAATGTTCTTATTCCCATTCTCTAGTTCAAGTAGGTCGACCCGAACAGACAAGCCAGACACATAAGCAAACTGAGTTCCTGTGGTGTGTGGTTCTCTGGAATGAGGGGGTATTGATTTCTTTAAAAATAGTTGAGTGTCTCCTGGGTACCAGACTTTATTTTAAGCATTGAAAATTCAGCTGGGGACATAGGAGACAAGCTCTCTGCTTCAGTTAATACTATTAACTAGCAGGAAAATATTTTTAAGCAGACAAGTAAATATGGAGCATAAGTGCTGTAAAGAACCGTTAAATCAGACACTATGGAAGAAAAACTATGCAACTCCACATATCAGGTATTCGATTCCAACAACCTCTTTTAACATTCCTTCCTTGCTTCAACAAAACAACTTTCCTTTGTAACATTTGTTTCTTTATTTTTTTCATTTATTAACAATTTTAATTCCATAAGAGAAGCCTTTGCCTGGTGCCATTATTGGGGCTAAGAACTTGTTGGTAGAGAGGTCATAGGTCCTAGGGAAGAACCTACTACCTGCTAAGTGGCATATCAAGCTTCTTTTCATGTAGTGTTATCTTTATACCCATAGATTAATTCGTCTCTCAACCCTCATTGAGAAGTTTCTTTTAGAAGTAGGTGGCAATTAATACAGAGACCCACAACTAGTCAATGAGCATAAGATAAGAGACAGTGAAGTATGAGCCCTAAATGGGATATCTATACCACACACCTCTTCCTAAAGTTCACAGGTTACCATAGAACAGGGATGCAAGACTTTAAGAACCAGAAGCAGTGACTGACTACAGTGAAACTGTGTTGCACATATGAGCCTACAGCACTTGGGACAGCACATATAAGACCCTTACAAGATCAAGATTTACAAAATTCCAGCATGGAAGGCTGAGGTAATCATGAAGTCCTTCCTGTAGCTGAAGAGCTACTGGCAATTAATGGTTACTGGGGAGAGAGTTGGTTTTCCATGAGGATTTGGGACCCAAGAGGACACCCATGTTCCAGTAGATGGTCCTACATCCAGACACAAGTAGGCAACAGTAAGTGTATGGAGTGGGGAAAACAAACAAATATGAAAGTGGGAAGTGGGGAGAGGATGAGGAAGGCATGAAGAAAATGGACTTGATCAAAACATGCCATTTACGTGTATAAAATTATCTAACAATAAAAAAATAAAGTTTTTTGGGGGGTTCACTGATATTGATGATCTTAGAAACAGCAATGGTAAGACTCAAAGAGAAGTCTGGAAAGGTATTAGAGACATTGTGTATTGTGTCATAATTGACTATTGGCGAGGTGATTCCTTCACTTCTGGAAGCCATCAGAGGTAGGCTTAAGATTTAATCTTTATTTTCTTATAGTTTAAAGTGCTATCTTTAATTGTAAGCCATGACTGTCAACTTGATGAGGGTAAATTCAACATGGAAACACATTTCTAGGTATATTTTCGAGATGGTGATGAAGGAAGAGTGTCTCTGAGTGTGGGAAATACCATTCCGTGGACTTGGATATTGACATAAATAGGAAAGACAAAGAGAGCTGAACATCAGCATTCCTCTCTCTCTGCTTCCCACCTGTGAACATGTGTAATCAGGTGCCTCAGGCTCCTACTATTGTAGCTTCGCTACTATGATGGACTACACTCTAAAACTGTGAGCCAAAATAAATCCTTTCTTCCTTAAATTGCCCTAATCAAGATGTTATTGAACGTGGGAATCATATCCTGTGACCCAAGCCAAGCTTGGCCACCCTTCCTGTGTTTTCACCTACTAATTGGGTTCTTTTAGTTGGCTTATTGAGGAAGGATGGCAGAATTAGTTAGGGAAAAACAAAAGGAGATTTATTCAAAAAGACCTCATTAGGAAGAGAGATAAAGGACCTGGGACTCCACCATTCCTATCTTTAGTGGAGGACTGAAAATAAGATTAAAGTTTAAATAAAGGAGACAGGGAGATGGCTCAGCCATTAAGAGGACTTTCTACTCTTTCAGAGAATCTTAGTCCAGTTCCCAATATCCACTTGGTGTCTCACAACCATCCATAACTCCAATTCCAGGCAATCGGATGTCCTTCTATCACCCCTGCAGCCACTAGGAATGCACATGATGCACTTACATACATGGAAGCAAAATATTCATGCACATAAAGTAAGATAAAAAATCTAAAACTTAAATATAGGGCCAAGGATAGGTAGACCTAAGTAGTTGAGATCAAAGTGTAGCATTGCCAACTACTGATCCGTTGCCCTAGTGATAGCCTCATCTTGTAAAGTTATCTGACAAGTGGTTAGAATTCTCTTTCCAGGAGACAAGTTCTCCGTCCAGTCAGGGCCTTTTCCTCCTCCTAACATGAAATTCTTGTGGGAAATTTCCATTTCTTTGCAGCCCATTGTTTCAATAGTCTGATAGAAAGGGAACGGTGTCTCTAGAATAGCTTCATTTCTCCAAGCATTAAAAAAAGTAACTAACATGCTACGCAAGGTGAACATCTGGACTAAACAATGAAGTCAAGGAAGAAAATTGATAGACACTTCCTTGTCTTGCTCACGTATGACCTACATAGCTATATTTGAAATCTTGAAAGTAGGACTGGATTTCCTACAGTTCCTGTTGTCGTCAATAGTTGTACTGAGGCATCGAGTGCAAGATAGGGAAGTGACTTTTTTCAACAGCTTAAGTGGCATCTTATAAAAGTAGATCTTGAGATCACTGAAGTGCTGCTAAAAGGCTTTCTGAGAATTGAACTCAACTAATTGAAAGACAGCCCAACAGATTTCCCTAGAGGTACACCAGATAGATTTGAAACATAAAGGGTTGCTGAATTCCTAGAGGTATCATCTTTTGAATGAACTTAAAAATGGAAGTGTTCACATTAGTGCTAAAAGACCTAACACTGGCTAATGTTCACAGCAGGTCAGAACAATTAGGAAGTTGCTTCCATGTATACTTCTAAGACTAAAGGAAATATTACATAGCAAGTTATTTATCATTTAAGTGAATTGATGATTATTAATATAATTTTTAAAGAATACTGTATTATATGTTATGCTGCAGGGAGGTCTCTTGCATGTGCAGTACTCATATTATAAATTGCTTATAACAATATTCAATCATCAAACATAAAATATTAAAAGGGAAACGATTCACTGATTTTTCATTTCTACTCCTTAGCTCTACCATCTTGCCAGAAGTATCTAACAGACACAGCTGACAGCTTTGGAGAATATACTGAATATTCTTCCATGATTTTCTTTGCATATAGAAATGTGGTCAACAAAGTTTAAGAAAAGGGGATTAAAAGCCCAGGAATCTCTGTGACACACATATTCACAACTGCCTTAATGCTTCTGGTGCTGGCCAGATCCCACCTGAAGCCCACTGTGCACAGAGGAAGCAGCCAAGATTCTGTCAAGATAATGCAGAGGGGAGAATGACCCTCTACAGGGTCACTACAAGTCCCCCACCACTACCTTGTTCAAGCACCTGTCCCTACACTCAAAACTACAGGTCCAAGGTTTAAATACAAGCTCTCTAGTTAAGACAAGAAAAGAAACCATAAAGAGGAAAGGGAGAGGAGAAGAAAAAGAACACCAAATGGCGATAATTGTTAAATTAATTAGGAAAAAAGAAAGTGAGGGAGAAAAGCGATTACAGTGGTGCCAAGGATAAGCAGCAGGGCAAAGGGTCAGGTCAAGCAATAATGATAAGAACTTATAATTAAATTACTCTGCTTTGATGAATCACAAAATGTGAAGTACCCCTAAAGTGACAATTGCAAGACTTCAAGGGTGCCAGAGTGTCTTTGCATGATGTCTATGTTCTCAGAAAGGTAAATTTCCATACTACCCCAACAATCTCATGATCTCCAGCAAATTCTCTAGAGACAAATGATTCCACATCTTCTTGAACAGACTGTCATAAGAATTGCATAAGAATATATCTGACATTGTTAGTGATGGTTAATCACTGTCATTTTCAAACATTTTCCAATAAGTCATGTGTAAGGGGTATATTTCTACTTAATTCGTATATCTTCTCACAAGGGGACTATAGGATGCTTAAAAAAGTTAAAATCCATTGTCTTTGTAGACAATTTTGGAAGACAATGAAAAACAATTAAAGAAAAACCAACTGCTTATCCTTCTACCAATATTGATTCCATTATTAAACTTTCAATATTTTGGCATATTATCCCTGTGGACTTCATCCCTATAGAGTAGTGTGGCTCTAACATATTATTAATTTAATTCAAACTTCTGTTAAAAAACAAAATTTATCTGAGTGAGGTAACTCAACCCCCCCCCCAAAAATATGGTATGTATTCTCTTAGTGTGGGTGCCAGCTTTTAAGTCTTCAATAAGCATGCTACAATCCGTAAAATCAACAGAGGTTAGGTATAAAGTAGAGGACTAGAGGAGAGGGAAGGAACTTCTAAGACAGGGGAAATAGAATATATAGTTATAGAGAGACAGGGGGTGCTGGATGAGGGAATTAAAGACAGAGGAAGAGTGGAGAGTAGAATAAGAGAGGGAATAGAGAGCTAATGTTTCAGAGGTCGTATGGAAACCTACTACAGTAGAAGCTTCTTAAACTATGTACACATATGAGAGAAATCTAAATAGAATCACCAAATAACCGGGGAAACATGCCCCTTTCACCACCAAGCGAAACCTCCAGTGCCTGAGATGGCTTACATCTAATTGAGTTGTTGGCCAAATAGGCCCCACTGAAATTCCCTAACAGTCAAGGGTATTGTCAAGGCTATTGGCTCCACAAGCTGACAGCAGGGCCCTATTGCTAAGACAACACACATCTCATTGAACACAAAGAAGTTGAGCTGGGGCCTAACTAAAATCTTCATCCCTATGGCTAGTGTTTGTGATACTCGGAGACACTCTGCAATGCTACCCAAAAATAAATAAATAAACATCAAGCCAGCTGTGAACCCATCAATCTACAATGGTGACCTGTCTACATGATATGATGCTGGTGTAATAGAATAGTGGCACAAACATTGTGTGAGTAACCAACTACTATCTGGTTGGATTTAAATCCCACTCCATGATATGGAACCCATCCCTGGCACTGCTCAAGTGCCCAAGAACCTGAAACTAGATAGGCCATGGAGCTAGGGAGAAAACCAAATAGTATTGTTCTGCTAAAGGAATATAGCAATAAAATGACCCTGGATGGCATTCTGCAATATCCATAGATCAGCGTCTCATATAGCCAGCACCCAAGAAGCTTCCTCTTGCAGGAGATGGAAACCAATGCAGAGGCTCACAAGAGGACAAAATGCAAAGAGAGAGAGCCCTTGGAATACTCAGTCCTGAATGGGATGTCTTCGTCAAACACCTCACCTCAAGGTTCAGGGAACTGAGGTAGAAGAGGAGGCAGAAAGTTAGTAAGAACCAGTGGGGATGGATGACACCAACAAAGCAAGGCCTTCCAGAGACAGAAGGACCACTACAGAGGTGAACTCAGAGACTGTGGTAGCAGGCACAGGGTCTGCACAGGTCAAGGCCAAATGGAGTCCTAGTGCTGAGAGTGTGACTCGACATGCATCCCCAGCCCTAACCCGAAATCTACCGCCAACTGACAAGCAAAGGAAAAATCAGTTTTCCTCAATGTAGCCTCCTTAGATATACATACAAACCACACTTAAGGGCAGGCCCCATGCCCAGCAGTAGGCAGCCAACACAAAACAAACTAAATGATGCTTTTGAAAATATTCTCTCTCATGATTTGGTGTGGCATTCTTCAACCTTTTCTTGTCTTTTGTTTATCTGTCATAATGTCTGATTTTGTGTTTTTATGGGCTTCACCTGGACTTTTATGCATGTCTCTCTGTGTGTATCCATTTCTCATGCCTCTTTGTTTCTTTTTCTGTCTGCTTGCTTGGTTTTATTCTTGTGTGTTTTTTATTTTTTATTCTTTTTTATTTAAATTAGAAACAAGTTTGCTTCACATGTCAACCCCAGCTCCAGCTCCCTCTCCCTCCCCTCCTCCCCCACACTCCCCACCTAGCGCCCCAGCACCCACCCAATCCCCACTCCAATCCCCAGAGTCTGTCATTTCATTCAGGGCAGGACCTAGGCCCTCCCCCCAAGAGTCTAGGCTGAGAGAGCTTCCCTCATTGTGGGATGGGCACCCAAAGCCCATTTGTGTACCAGGGATAAATACTGATCTACTACCCAAGGTCCCACTGGCCTAGGCCTCCTCACTGGCACCCATTTTCAGGGAGTCTGGTTCAGTCCCATGCTGGCCTCCCAGCCATAAGTCTGGGGTCCAAGAGCTCCCCCCTTGTTCAGGTCAGCTGTCTCTATGTGTTTCACCAGCCCAGTCTTGACCCCTTTGCTCATCAGACCTGGATTTTGTTTGTTTTTTATTTGGCTGTTTGTTTTCTAAAGAGAGAGGAAGAAGGCGTGGAGTTGGATGGATGGTGTGAAGACTCTGGGAGGAGATGGGGTGGGAAACATGAACAGAACATAACCTATGAAAAACATATTATCAATAAAAAATTTGTTCTCTGTGTGTGAATAGATACATATCTACACACAAAAAAATGTAATTATCATTGTGATATGGTGTGTCCTTCTGTATGTTGTGAATATGTGTTGTTTTTATTGATTGATAAACAAAGCTGGTTTGGGCAATGGCCAGGAAGAATATAGTGAGGCAGCAATCCAAATAGAGATAAATAAAGAGGGCTGAGTCAGGGAGATACCATGCAGTCACTAGAGAAGCAAGATGTGAAGTAACAAACCACAAGTACTGTGGTAAAATATAAATTAAATGGGTTAATTTAATTGAGAGAGCTAGTCAATAATATGTCTGAGCCACTGGACAAACAATTATAATTAATAATAAACCTCAAAATTATTATTTAATAAGTAGCTGTGGGGATTGATGGGCAGGACAGAAAACATTCACCTACAGTATTGCCTTTTCTAAATTAAGCATCAATCACAAACATTATCTATAAATTTAAATAGTAATAGCATTTTAGTGGATTGAGTGCTGACCTTCTCCACCACCTAAATTTCTGTGGATGTGACCTTATTTTGGAAAAAGAAGTCTTTGCACGTGTAACTAAATTTATGATTTCCAAAAGAGATCACAAAGAATGATTAAAGTGCCTTCACACTGTTGGACTTCAAGCCTGTGGGACAATAAATTTCTGCTGAATTACCGACATTTGGGCAATTATGACAGCCCTGGAAAAGCAAATGCAGGTGTTATGATTTATTTAACCATCTTCAATTACAAGGGAAGGTTTCTTTTTTTCCTTTTGCTGATGTAAACAATTCTAGAATGCAGACCCTTGGGATTTGGTCATTCAGCTTGATTTTGATATAAACACATAAGAAGGGATTCTCCTGGGTAACTGGGACGATGGAACAAGTCAAAGGTTTCAAGACTGTCTTTCTTGAGTTTGCACTCCACTGAAAGGAGACAGAAAATCACTGTCCCATGATAAACACACAAATTATATATATACTAGAAGACGCTATGTGCTACAAAATAAAGGAACAGAATAATAATGAGAGAATTTGCTTTAGAAGGACAAGACTTCTAATTTAAATGAGTTGCTTGGGGATACCATATTGAACAGTTGATATTTGTTTGAGTAAAGATGGATGACAAAGTGATAAAATTTGCCGCATAATTTTTAAAAGCTTTTAAGCAAAAGAAACGTCAATGTAAAATGCCAAGGAATATGTGTCTACAATGAAGTCTGAGAAATATAATTACCAGATTACATTTCATGTTCACAGAGGGTATTTTTAAATGTCTTAATAAATTTCAGTCCTAAAAGACTGCATGCATTGAAATCCCATTGAAAATGCACATGAAACCAGGAATGGTGATACAGATTGAGGAGCCCAGCTACTCATGAAACTGAGGGGGGGGAGTTTCATGACTTTGGGGTAAATCTGGACAACTCAGTGAAATGCTGTTTCAAATTAAAAGTTGTTAACAGGACTTTGTCACGACCACCTCGACCAGCAAGGAAGACGCGACTCAGGAATCCTTCTCACAAGCGGTTTATTCAGGACCTTGAACAAATCTTCTGACCCCAGGGAGTGCCCGCCCACAGCTTAAAAAGGCCCTTGGGCAGCCAACCCCGGTAAGCCATGTGGCGACAGCAGATAGGTCCACATACGAGGAAGCAAGCCTGATATCCAGCCTTGACCAAATAAGGAGTTGTTTATCACAGAGAGCACTTGCTGTCGGGCTAGCAAAAGGCAGAAGCCAGCACCATCTTAAGGGTGCGGCACTTTGCAGCTCTCTACAGTTCCCCCCTTTTTTGTTTAAAATGCAACAGGCAAGAGTAGAGGTCTGATCTCTGACAATGACAGGGACATTGTACTGATTTTTGTTTGGTGTCATCCACTTAACAAACATCAGACCCGTCCGATACCCTTTTTTCCAGAGACGGGACTCTTGGGTACCAACCCGCATGCAATCAGACATGCTCTTCTCTGGGTCATTATTAGCTGACTCAGAGTGCAGTGCTCTGCCTCGCATCCTGAGCGTATTTAATTAGTTCTTAAGGTGGCTAACCATGCCTGTGGGGGACTGTCCTGCTTCAATATCGGTAAAGGCCTGAATGACCATGGCTGCATTGTGTCTCTTTGTGTGACTCTAATCTTACATAGAAACCACAAGCAAACCAGGGAGACCAACACCAAGAGACCTGTTAATGCTCCTATACCCGCCCACTCCTTAAGATGGTTCATTGTAGAAGTCAGCCAGGATGATAATCCCGATGCAAAGGAAAGGTCCACTCTGGTGGAATTCACATGGACCACTGCCAGCCTCAACTCCTTCAAAGTATCTTCAAATTTAAGTGACCAATTCTGTAAAAGAAAACTGGACAAATACTTGGACAAATTTGTAGCTTTTGTAAAATTGGCATACTGAACAGGAACACATATAATCCTTGCATTTTCCACTCGCAGCCTCCAGGTGCCAAGATTGCCACTCACTTCTCCTTAATTTGGCAGTGATTTTCCAAGCCTTAATGGCTATCTGATCCACCTGTTCAAACACCTGTCCTGGATATCCTGTCTGCATGTTTGCAAATCTACCTTTTCATTGCTGGAAGGGGGCACTGTTCATACCATGGGGATCATGACAATAGCTTGGAGTTCCTCCTCAACCTCCTCGGAGTCCGTAGACTCTGAGTCTTCTAGAGCTGAGTACATCTTTCTTTTCTGTTTTCCTCCCTTTTCACCATTTGCCTGCTCTGATCTCTCCTCTTGTAATTGTTCTAAAGCATTTCTCCCCTTTTTAACTGCTTCACTACATTTCTGATCCTCAAGGGAACTTTTACTAGTCTCCAGACAGGCCAAACACCACCTCTGAGCATTTGAAATAATTTAGCAGCATTTATCATCAAGTGTACTTTAGCAGTTGTTCCTTCTTGAGCAATCAAAAAAACTGAAAAACACAATAGTATACAGTATTCAGAATTTCTGTGTATTTTCCATATTGTTTCTCAGTCCCATGTAAAATCAAGATCTCTCCCTAACTTCCAAAAATCTTAGATTCTTAGAACGAAGCAGCTCATTCAGAGCCAAAAAATTGGGTGCAACTGAGAAGCGCCCATAGCCAAACTAACAATGTTTTTACTTTCGGTTTGCTGCTAGCCAAACTAACAATGTTTCTTTTAAGCTTCTAATGTTTCTTTTTAGCTTTTACTTTGGGTTCCCTGCTAGCCAAGCTAACAATGTTTTTACTTTTGGTTCGCTGCTCCACGAACCATTTGTCCTGCTCTCTCTTTACCTACAGAGAGGAGTAAACCAACTGCTCTTGTCCCAGTCCTTTTTTTGCCCCGCTCTTGTCGTGGTCCTTTTTTTAGTCTAAGATTCTTTGATCTCAGCAACTCGTTGAGTGCCAGAAAAATTGGGCGGGATGTGGAATTACCCATGCTTTAATAACAAACAGTGAAAAGAAAACCCAAAAAATAAAATTGAATACCACCCAAAGGGCCAAGAAAAAAAATAATATCCTCTGTCTCACTTTTACTCTGTCCGCTTTGACGCGGCTCTACTACTTTCCTTTTTGTCCCGTCTGCTTTGACGCGGCTCTGCTGCTTTGCTTTCCCGTCCGCTTTGACGCGGCTCTACTACTTTCATTTTTATCCCGTCCGCTTTGACGCGGCTCTACTACTTTCATTTTTATCCCGTCCGCTTTGACGCGGCTCTGCTGCTTTGCTTTCCTGTCCGCTTTGACGCGGCTCTGCTGACTGTTCTCCCCTTCTCTACGGGTGAGAACAATAATCCCACTCTTTTCGCGGATCCCCGCCTTACCTGGGGACTTACCGGTGCACCCCCTGACCGCTGTGAGTTCTGAATTCCTTTCTTCGTAAGAGCGTCCCCGTACGGGCCACCAACTGTCACGACCACCTCGACCAGCAAGGAAGACGCGACTCAGGAATCCTTCTCACAAGCGGTTTATTCAGGACCTTGAACAAATCTTCTGACCCCAGGGAGTGCCCGCCCACAGCTTAAAAAGGCCCTTGGGCGGCCAACCCCGGTAAGCCATGTGGCGACAGCAGATAGGTCCACATACGAGGAAGCAAGCCTGATATCCAGCCTTGACCAAATAAGGAGTTGTTTATCACAGAGAGCATTTGCTGTCGGGCTAGCAAAAGGCAGAAGCCAGCACCATCTTAAGGGTGCGGCACTTCACAGCTCTCTACAGGACTTGAGATAGAGGGTAGTAGTGTGGCGCTGACCTCTGTGAAGTCTTTGATACACAAAAGAGAAAACCCATATCAGTAACTACTTTCTGAATTCAACACTAATGTTACTTCTCCACTCATCAACCCAAAGTTGACTTCAACCTTTGCATTTCCGTCTTCTAGAGACAATGAGCCATTTCATATTTTAACAATCATTTGTGTTTATTCTATTAAGAAGCACCTGTACTGTGAAATGTATGTTTTTCACTTTTGAATTCTGAATTGGGAGAGTTTATCCTATGAATTAGAAAAGTTTACTCTGGCCGGGCGGTGGTGGCGCACACCTTTAATCCCAGCACTCGGGAGGCAGAGGCAGGCGGATCTCTGTGAGTTCGAGGCCAGGCTGGACCGACAGCCTCCAAAACAATACAGAGAAACCCTGTCTCGTAAAACCAAAAAGAAAAAAAAAAGTTTACTCTGTACTTCATGATTACTCATTATAAAAATATCTTGCCAGTTTTGACCCTGTTTGTTCTGTCTGATGATGTTCATTTGATGTGCAAAATATTTGCAAGTTCTTGTACTAAAATACACCTACTCTTTTGATTCACAATGGGGTACTACTTGATTATTTCTCAGCTCTAGAAACACATGGATAATCAAAATACATATACAAACCTTACAAATCTATATGTGAGAGTTGTGCGTGTGTGAGGTTTGTCTGCATGGGTATGCACTTGCATTATGTGTTTATGTGTGTGCATATGTGTACCTGAGGTTGGTGTTAGATGTTTTTCTCTATCATTCTCCACTTTAGATATTAAAGCAAGGCCCCTCGCTTCAGTCCAGAGCTCATCACTTCAGCCAGTCTAGCCAACCAGACTGCTGCAGGAACCCCATATCTGCCTCCAGGGCTCTGGGATTACAAGCAGGTTGCTATGCCCACCCTGCACTTACCTGGTTGCTGGGGATAAATTTGGTTCACATGCTTGTGTGACAGCAGGTTCTGTGCCCCCAGGTGTGGATTTTCTTAAGCCTATTTTCAAATGAGCATGTTTTATAAGGATAATTAAATTTTGTGGTTCATAACTGTGTGTGTGTATATGTGTGTGTGTGCGTGTGTGTACTATGAGGATTGAACATGGGACTTGACACCTGCTAAGAAAATGCTTTATAACTGAGCGTATTCTCAACCATAAGTAGAAATTTGTAGGTACTGCAGTTAAATTTGTTTTCATTAGCAAAGTGAAAAAACTAAAATGCTCACACTATTTTTAAATGAAAGCTTAGAAATGTCACCAGTGGTAACAATTGAAGTATATTATCTGGGCATTTATTTTAAATTTTAAAGTTTTTCAATACTACAAAATTTATTTGTGTGAGAAATTTTAGAATCATAGTAAATATTTAAGTCACTTTAAATACATTGTTGTCTCCTATTTAAGTTTATTTATATTGTCATTTGTAAAGTGTATCTGCACATCACAATACTATGTATTAATATATGTATATATATTTATACAGCAGATCCTATATCGTGACAACAAACAGAACTAAATATAGGACAAAAATGAAATAGATACAACAAATTCAGAGTAGTACATTGGCCTGATAGAGCATTAATTTAACAGTAAGCTTTCTGACTTTAAAAAAAATTGATGCAACAAAATCAGTTCTGTCTGTGTTGTCACATAACAAGTAAATGGCCCTCAGGGCTTTTGTAACCTTTACTTGATTGAATTACTGTCCCTGAAAGGTTCAGTGGAGCATTTCCTACTTCATAGCAGTCTCCATCATTCTAATATTTATAAATAGCAAAAAGCAGCAGGCCACAAACAAAAACAACATCGGAATAACAACCGTTTTCAAAATAGCCAACAGCCCATTTATGAATTTCTACTCAAATTAACCCCATGTTAGCTTGTGTTCACAGTGTTTTCAAGTTTCCTACAGTGTAGGCAAATAAACAAGTGCTTTAAAATTATCTATAGCTTTTATTCACGAAAGACTGTTTATGTCTATTCTCACATTAAATCACTGTTCATCTTAATAGTAAAAATGGTATCTTCTATTATTCTATAATCATTTGCAATTTTCCCTAGTTTTGATCTTTAAAGATATATGTAGAAGTCACATCTAATAGACTCCATGTTGCTTCAATTTCATATTACTTGTACTGTATATATAAACCAAATTTATGCCCCCAAATTCCTCCCTTTCAAAAAATCTAGGCTCATCCTTAAATTCAGTACTGTATAGAAGGCGTAAAATTTTTAGGTAAGTTTTGGTTGTATAGGAGTAACTTTGATCAATAAAAATGCCTAAATGAGTAAATATTTTGAAGTCTTTAAATTTATTCCATAAATCAGCAAAATGAGGCATTTAAAAATTATTTTCAATTCCTCACTAGCAAAACAGTTACTTGTCTGCCCTCTGCTGGCTTTATGAGGATAGTTCAGCTTTGCAAAGTCATGCATTTGTACAGCAGTTTAGCATTGAAAAATGAGAAACACTTGCCAACACTTTAAAATTACACAAATACTTAAATTATAATTAAAATCTAAGTAAAAATGAGCCATTTGTATATTTTTCAGGATTAAAGCATATCTCAGAGTCATGATATCCGGAAACGGAAAGGACATCAATATCAAATGAATTTGAAGTGTTTAAGCAGGGAGAGAGGAAGAATGAAAGATCCCAAGGAACAGAGCATCCTTTAGTAATTACAAATAATATAAACTGAACAAAAGAGCCAAGCATGTGTTAATACTGCAAGAGGTATAATGCATAAAGGCACAAATTCCCTGGTATGCACAGAGTATAAGTTGGAAAGAAAAGAAAAATAACCCAATGGAAAAAATAAAGATTTTATTTTAAAGAACATTCTAGAAGATATCTAAGCTCGGCATGGTGAGGTTTATCAGTGACACCCATACTCAGGAGGCTCGGGTAGGATAATCACAGGTTCAAGGCTAGCCTGAACTTTTCAGGCTAGCCTTTCTCAAGAGGAAGTGGGAATTCGGCAGGGGAAGTGGAGAGGCAGAAAGACAATTCTGAACTGTCAGTGTGTAAAGGCTTTCTCGGCTTCATTAGGAATCAAGGAACATGAAATAAAGTGTAATGTGTGGTGAAGGTTATGAATCACGGATAGGCCAGGTAGCTCAAGCCTGTGCTGCCCAAAATTTGAAACAAGGACAAGAACATGCAAGCTGCTGCAAGCGTTACATTTTGGTACTATCTATAAATCAAGCACATACACGATTTCTTGGTGAAGTAGTTGGACTTAGAATTTATCCAATAAAAAACTCCAAAGGGTCAATACCAAAGAATATGCATATAGCAACACATGATATGATATGTTTGGAGTAGCAAAAAGTTAGAGAAATTCAAACACCAAAGAAAACTATGTAACTGAATTTTGGTGGAGTCATCCTTCTATGCAATTATTTAGAAGGTGGATCTAATTGGATATGTGCACACTGATTGTAAAGAAGTATATTATGATCATGACAAGTCATTCTGATGACTCATAATAAATCGCTAAGGGAAGCATAGACAATATGCCATTTTACATATGATTTCTGGGGTTGTGTATGTAAGACAAGGGGCAGGAAATGACTAGGACCTCTATATCAACCAACAAGGAGGGAAGAATGGGTAGTGGAAGTAATTTTCAACTGTATTACTTATAAATCTTTAGTTCTTTGTAACATTTTAATTTTTCCAGTTAAAACGTATTAATATTTGAATAACATACTAGCCTAATAAAGGAAATGAAGCATACAGAGTTGATAGGAAATACTCACATATTACATCTGACTTAGGTAGGATTTCTATTGCTTCAACAAAAACGCTGTGGCAAAAAAAAAAGAACAAGCTGGGGAGGAAATTGTTTATTCAGCTTACACTTCCACATCGCTGTTCGTCACCAAAGGAAGTCAGGACAAGAAATCAAAAAGAGCAGGAGCCTGATGCAGAGGCCCTGGAAGGGATGCTGCTTCCTGGCTTGCTTCCACTGTCTTGTTCAGCCTGCTTTCTTATAGAACCCAGGACCACCCTACAAGGGACGGCACCACCCACCGTAGGCTGAACCCATGATCTGGATCTTATGGCGACATTTCCTCAACTGAGGCTCCTTCCTCTCTGATTGAAAGACCCCGGCCCAGCACAGACGGCTGAGGCCTATGGAAAATTCCTTTCCCCCACAGCTCAGCCGAATAGTCATTTTTTTTTATCAGAAGGGAGCTCAGCTCAAGGTCTTTTCAGCTGAATAGTCACTACTATCTCTGTCCAGGCAGGACACAGGTGTCTGCTATCTGCATAGCGTCTGCATAGCCAGCCCAGCAAGATTGGGCAGGCACAGAGACCTATTGTCCCTTAGATAGGGCCAAGGCCGAGACTTGAGTTCTGAGAGAAACCTCAATAGCCCTCATTCTGAGCCCCGGCCTCATTTATATTGTCCAATCAGGGTCCTGTAACTAGGCTTCTTGCTTCTGTACTCCGCTTTTTGCTATAAAAGGACCCCTGAGTCCCCAGCTCGGGGCGCTCAGCCCCCCCAAGACTGAGACGCCCGGGTACCCGTGTGTAAATAAAGCCTCTTGCTGTTGCATCCAAGCTCGTGGTTTCGTTGCTCCTTGGGTTTGGGTCTCCCTCCCGTGAAAGTCCCCCGCTTGGGGTCTTTCATTTGGTGCGTTGGCCGGGAATTGAGACCCCGCCCAGGGACCACCGACCCACTTCTGGGAGGTAAGAATTGTCCGGACTAAATTTCTGTTGTTTCTGTTGTCTGCTGTCTGTCTGTCTATGCCTGTTGTTTTATCGCGCCTGCGTCTGTAATATACAGCTGTATACATCTGTATCTGGTGGCACCGACCGTAGCTCCAGGAGACGTTCTGCCCCGTCTGTTTGGGGTAGATGTCAATCTGCCCCATCTGGAGTTCTTAGGAACTCGTCTGTTTGGGGTAGATGTCAATCTGCCCCGTCTGGAGTTCTTAGGAACTCGTCTGTTTGGGGTAGATGTCAATCTGCCCCGTCTGGAGTTCTTAGGAACTCGTCTGTTTGGGGTAGATGTCAATCTGCCCCGTCTGGAGTTCTTAAGGAACTCGTCTGTTTGGGGTAGGTCTGTATCTGGAGCTGGAGTTCTTAGGAACTCGTCTGTTTGGGGTAGATGCCTAGGAGTCTGCCCCGTCTGTTTGGGGCACCCCCGCTGACGGAGGGATTTTCCATCCTGGTAGGGGACGAGGACGGAGGGCCCCCGACCTCGAGCCCAACTGAAGTTTTGCTTTCGACTCTACGTCGAAGCCGCGCAGCGAAAATCTGTTCGTTTTTGTTTCTTGTTTGTTTGTTTGTCTTAGTCATCACTCTCGAGAAGATGGGCCAGACAGTTACCACTCCGCTCAGTTTGACCCTTTCACATTGGCCACAGGTTCAGGAGTATGCTCGTAACCGGACTGTCGATGTGCGCAAGAAGGAATGGATCACCTCTTGCTCTTCCGAGTGGCCAGCTTTAAATGTTGGCTGGCCCCGGGATGGCACCTTTAACTCTCAAATTATCTTCCAGGTGAAAGAGAAAGTGATGGATCCTGGGCCCCACGGCCGCCCGGACCAAGTGCCCTACATAGTCACCTGGGAAGCGTTAGTTCATAACCCTCCTGCCTGGGTGCGTCCCTTTGTGCACCCCGGAGGGTCCCCCTCTCCCTCTTCCCTAACCCCCGCCAATTCCAACCCATCCGCACCCCCCCTTCCGCCCCCTTTGACCCCCTCCCCGTATCCTCAGTCCTCCCATTCTAGCCTGTACCCCACCGTAACTAAGCAGAAAGAGAAGAAAAGAGACCCCAAAGTCCTCCCTCCAGAAGACGGTCTCCTGTTGGATCTACTGACGGAGGAACCCCCACCGTACCAGGCTCCTCCGGCAGCTCAACCGGCGGCAGCTGAGGCCGCAGCAGCAGCTGAGGCCCAACCTTCGCCTCCCACTGACCCGGAGCCCTCACCTATGGCCTCTAGACTGCGAGGCCGCAGGGAGCAGCCCGCTCCGGATTCCACTGCCCTGCCCCTCCGGACGGGCCATGATGGCCAATTACAGTATTGGCCGTTTTCTGCCTCTGATCTTTATAACTGGAAAAATAATAACCCCTCCTTTTCAGCAGATCCTGTGAGACTGACTGATTTATTGGAGTCGGTACTTACTACCCACCAGCCCACCTGGGACGATTGCCAACAGCTCTTACAGGTTCTCCTCACTTCGGAGGAAAAACAACGGGTCCTTCTTGAAGCCCGGAAGAATGTTCCCGGGGCAAATGGACAACCTACGCAGCTCCCAAATGAAATTGATGCTGCTTTTCCCCTCGACCACCCAGATTGGGACTTCACCACTGAGGCAGGTAGGACCCATCTTCGTCTTTATCGCCAGTTGCTTGTAGCGGGTCTCCGAGGGGCAGGTAAACGTCCTACCAATTTGGCCCAGGTAAGACAGATTGTTCAGAAGGCAGAGGAATCCCCAGCTGCATTTTTAGAGAGGCTTAAGGAAGCTTACAGAATGTATACTCCATATGACCCTGAGGACCCCAGGCAAGCTACTAGCTTGACCATGTCCTTCATTTGGCAGTCGGCCGCTGACATCAGAAACAAATTGCAGCGGCTAGAGAATTTACAGGGTTATACATTACCAGATGTATTAAAAGAGGCGGAGCGCATCTTTAACAAGAGAGAAACACAGGAGGAAAGAGAAGAGAGATGGAGAAAAGAGGACCAAGAAAGGGCAGAACGTCAGAGACAGGAAATGGAAGAAAGGGAGATAGAGAGGAACGAGAAGCGTAATAGAGAGATGACTAAACTGTTGGCCACAGTAGTCGCAGAGCAGAGACAGGATAGGCAGAGAGAGGGACAAAGAGGGCCTCGCCTGGAAAAGAACCAATGTGCATACTGCAAGGGAAAAGGACATTGGGCAAGGGAATGTCCTAAGAAACAAAGAAGGACATTCCAAAGGCCCAAACCCCGCTCTCAGACCTCCGACCTCCTGAGCCTCGAAGATTAGGGAGGTCAGGGCCAGGAGCCCCCCCTGAGCCCCGGATAACCATACCAGTAGGGGGGCGCCCGGTCACCTTCCTGGTCGACACGGGGGCTCAACACTCTGTTCTAAATCGGTCACCCGGCCCCCTGAGCCGACGAACTGCCTGGGTACAAGGAGCTACCGGTGGGAAGCAATATCGATGGACCACGGACCGCCAGCTCCACCTAGCGACCGGTAAGGTGATGCACTCCTTTATACATGTTCCTGACTGTCCATACCCCCTCCTGGGTCGAGACCTCCTAACGAAGTTAAAGGCTCAAGTACATTTCGAGAAAGCCAACATAAGAGTCACGGGGCCAGAAGGGGCCCCACTCACGGTGCTGACCATAGCCTTAGAAGAGGAATATAGAATACATGAGCCCAAGGATGACTCTTTTAAGGTCGAGGACTGCTGGTTGACTGACTTTCCCCAGTCCTGGGCAGAGACTGGAGGAATGGGACTAGCCCTCCAGCAGGCTCCCATCATAGTCCATTTAAAGGCATCTGCTCTCCCAGCCTCAATTAAACAATATCCCATGTCCCGGGAGGCCCGCGATGGGATCAAACCTCACATTAGGAGACTACTGGAGCAGGGCATTCTAACCCCCTGCCGGTCCCCCTGGAACACTCCCCTGTTGCCAGTCAAAAAGCCCGGAACCAATGACTATAGGCTGGTCCAGGACCTCCGGGAAGTCAATAAGCGGGTTGAGGACATACACCCCACGGTCCCCAATCCCTATAACCTCCTGAGTGGACTGCCACCTGACTATGTTTGGTACTCAGTCCTGGATTTAAAGGATGCCTTCTTCTGCCTGCGGTTACACAAAGACAGTCAGCCACTGTTTGCCTTTGAATGGCAGGATGCAGACCTGGGAATCTCGGGACAACTTACATGGACTAGGTTGCCCCAAGGGTTCAAAAATAGCCCCACCCTCTTTGATGAGGCCTTGCATCAGGATTTGGCCGGATTTAGAGTCCACAACACTGAGGTCATCCTCTTACAATATGTGGATGACATCCTGATAGCCACCAAAACAGAGGAGGAATGCCTTAGGGGGACAGAAGCTCTCTTAAAGACTTTAGGAGACTTGGGGTACAGGGCCTCTGCCAAGAAGGCCCAAATCTGCTGGACCCAGGTCACCTACTTGGGGTACAAAATCCAGGATGGAAAACGTTGGCTAACAGAAGCCCGCAAACAGGCCATACTTGACATCCCTCCTCCCAAGACCCCCCGAAAACTGCGGGAATTCTTGGGAACAGCAGGTTTCTGTAGACTGTGGATCCCCGGGTTTGCGGAAATGGCAGCACCCCTGTACCCCCTCACCAAGACGGGGGCTGCTTTTGACTGGGGGGAGAGCCAGGAAAAAGCCTTCATGGACATCAAGAAGGCTCTGCTCTGCTCCCCAGCTCTGGGGTTACCTGACCTGACTAAACCCTTTGACTTATTCGTGGCTGAGCAAGAGGGTTATGCGAAGGGGGTCCTAACTCAAAAACTTGGGCCCTGGAGACGACCGGTTGCCTACCTATCTAAGAGATTAGACCCCGTAGCGTCAGGATGGCCCCCATGTTTCCGCATGATCGCCGCCACCACAGTTCTCATAAAGGACTCTCACAAATTGACTTTGGGACAGCCTTTGACTATCTATGCCCCCCATGCTATGGAGGCGGTCATCAGACAGCCACCGGGCCGCTGGCTCACCAATGCCAGAATGACTCATTACCAGACTCTGTTGCTGGACAAGGACCGAATTCACTTCGGGGCTCCGGTGACCCTGAACCCCGCCTCGCTACTTCCCCTCCCCGGGGAAGCAGAGACTCATGACTGTTTGCAGGTCCTGGCTGAGGTCCATGGGACAAGAGCTGACCTCACGGATCAACCCCTTCCCAACCCTGACCTTGTCTGGTTCACGGACGGAAGCAGCTTTGTACATCAAGGGGAGCGGAAAGCCGGTGCTGCAGTGACAACTGAGTCAGAAACAATTTGGGCCGAGGCCCTGCCGCCAGGAACATCGGCCCAACGAGCAGAACTGATTGCCTTGACACAGGCCCTGAGACTGGCAGAAGGTAAGAAACTCACTGTCTACACAGACAGCCGCTATGCTTTTGCCACCGCTCACATCCATGGTGAAATTTATAGGCGAAGGGGGCTATTGACCTCAGAGGGCAAAGACATTAAAAACAAAAAGGAAATCCTGGCCCTCTTAGAGGCTCTGCATTTGCCAACCGCCCTCAGTATTATACATTGCCCAGGGCATCAGAAAGGCGACAGTCCAGTCGCCCGGGGAAACCGGAGGGCAGACCTGGCCGCCCGGGAGGCTGCCCTGGCTTTGGAAAGCAGCAGTCACCTCCTCCAGACAGCTGTAGTCCCTGTAACTAATGAGGCTTCCGAGAAGACCTCCCCGTCATGGGACTATGAGATAAAAGACATCAAAGCCATGAAAAGACTGGGGGCGACCCGAGTACATGATGGTCTCTGGACTTATCAAGGAAAAACTGTCCTTCCCTGCCTAATGACTAGATATCTGGTTAACAGCCTACACAAACTCACTCATTTGAGCTCCAGGAAAATGAGAGAACTGTTAGCCCGGGAAGAAATACTCGCCACCTGTTGGGAATAGAAGAAATAATAAAACAAGTGACTGAGCAATGTGACGCCTGCGCCCGCGTCAATATGACCAGGCTAAAGCTACCCATGGGGACTCGAGCTCGTGGGCACCGGCCTGGGGTGCATTGGGAAATAGATTTCACAGAAATCAAACCAGGAAAATATGGATACAAGTACCTCCTGGTTTTTGTTGACACCTTCTCGGGATGGACTGAAGCCTACCCCACCAAGCACGAGACGGCAAAGGTGGTCACCAAGAAACTTCTTGAAGAAATCTTCCCCCGTTACGGAATGCCACAGGTATTGGGGACAGACAACGGGCCTGCCTTTGTCTCTCAGGTAAGTCAGTCTGTGGCCACCTTGTTGGGGATTGATTGGAAATTACATTGTGCTTATCGACCCCAAAGTTCAGGGCAGGTAGAGCGTATGAATAGAACCATTAAGGAGACTATAACTAAATTATCGCTGGCAGCTGGCACTAAAGACTGGGTCCTCTTGCTCCCCCTTGCCCTCTATCGTGCCCGGAATACACCGGGCCGCCATGGCCTCACCCCTTTTGAAATTCTGTATGGAACCACCGTTCCCTTTGTTCAGTTCTTTGACCAAGATATTTCTGACTATGCCAATTCCTCCTCTCTTCAAGCTCACCTGCAGGCACTTCAGCTAGTTCAGCAGGAAGTCTGGAAGCCTCTGGCCCAAGCCTACCGAGACCAGAGGAGACACCCTATCGTCCCTCACTCCTACCATGTGGGAGACAGCGTTTGGGTCCGGCGCCACCAGGCTAAGAACCTTGAACCCCGCTGGAAGGGACCATACACGGTCCTGTTGACCACCCCTACTGCTCTCAAGGTGGACGGGATTGCTGCTTGGATACACGCCTCGCACGTAAAGCTGCCTCCCCTGAGGATCCGGACTCAGGATGGAAAGCTCAACGCACTCAAAATCCTTTAAAAATAAAACTTACCCGCTCCCCTCCCTCCTGCTAATAGCCCTCCTCATAAAATCAGACACTGGTGTGGCCTCCAGTCCCCATACCGTTTATAAATTAACCTGGGAGGTTCTCTCCCAGATGGGGAAGGTCATTTATGCTGTCACGGAACCACATGCACTTGGGACATGGTGGCCTACTCTATGGCCTGAATTTTGTGATTTAGTAGCAGGGTTGGACACTTGGGGCATTCCCCATTGCCACCCAAAGGCATGCGCCAGTGGTTCCCACCTTTACAGACGTCGACGTACATTCATATTCATGGACTCTAGAGAAACCACCCCCGGGTGTGTTAGTCGCAGAGCCAGAGAGCAGCTACATTCACAGGATTTCTATGTCTGCCCCCAAGATGGACGTACCTGGCAACAGGCCCGGAAATGTGGGGGACATGATTCCTTTTTCTGTGCAGCTTGGGGGTGCGAGACTACAGGGGATGCGTATTGGAGGCCATCCTCATCCTGGGATAAAATACAGGTACGCAGAGGCTGGAACAAATGACAATCTGGAATGATAGGTATGCCCCTTGCCATTTCCTTCACTGCGCAGGGAAAGCAAGCCCCAGACTGGCAGACTGGGTATACTTGGGGTTTGCGTTGGTATCTAAACGGGCCAGACAGGGGAGTAATCTTTACAATCAGATGTAAGGTGGCTCCTGTCAATCCACAGGCCATAGGCCCTAACCAGGTCCTTGCTGATCAAAAGCAGCCTAGCCTATTCATGCCCAAGGCTGATACCAGGCCTCTGAACCTGCCTAAAACCACAGCCGCTCCCGTGCCTACAGAAAGCACTCCCAAACCCCCCTCCTCGGGTCCCCCCCTTGAAGGCACGGGAGATAGAATATTAGCCCTAATCAAAGGGACATATGCCACTCTGAATTTAACTCGCCCAGATAAGACTAAGGAATGCTGGCTTTGTCTGACTCCGCAACCTCCCTATTATGAAGGCTTAGCGGTTATGGGCGAATATACAAATCAGGCCACAGCCGAGGCTCTTTGTGGGACAGCCATGCAACATAAATTGACCATCTCAGAAGTGTCTGGAAAGGGGCTATGTATAGGTAACGTCCCCGCCACGCATCAAGGACTATGCAATGCCACTGAGCCTTTGCCCCAAAGTGGCCGCTACTTGATAGCCCCCAATGGGACATATTGGGCATGCAACACTGGATTAACCCCTTGTGTCTCCACCACGGTACTAGGTGCCACCGTTGACTATTGTGTTCTGATTGAATTATGGCCTAAGGTAATTTACCACCCCTCTGACTATGGCATGATAAGTACTGGCCGCATTAAGAGGGAACCTATCTCCATCACTACTGCCATCCTACTAGGAGGACTAACCATGGGAGGCATAGCAGCAGGAATAGGAACTGGTACTGCCGCACTGCAGGAAACTAAACAGTTCCAACTCCTACAACAAGTAATGCGTGCAGATATTCGGTCTTTAGAGGAATCTGTCGCTGCCCTGGAGAAGTCCCTGTCCTCCCTGGCAGAAGTAGCCCTCCAAAATAGAAGGGGATTAGACCTCTTATTTTTACAGCAGGGGGGAATTTGTGCGGCCCTTAAAGAAGAATGCTGCTTTTACACAGACCATACCGGAGTGGTAAGAGACAACCTGGCTAAAATAAAAGAAAGACGCCAGAAGTACCACCAATTAATTGAGTCCCAACAGGGATGGTTTCAGAACTGGTATAACAGGTCCCCTTGGTATTCGACTCTCATATCCACCATTATGGGACCCCTGATCATTATATTTCTGATTCTGATGTTTGGGCCATGCATCTTAAACAGATTGATCCAGTTTATAAAGGAAAGGTTATCAGTTGTACAATCACTGGTTTTGACTCAACAATACCAGCAGCTAAAGCAAAGGGATTTCGAGATGGCAGAAACCTCTGAATGAAAGAGTTCATTCAGTTACAAGAGCAATGGGGGAATGAAAGACCCCAGCCCAGCACAGACGGCTGAGGCCTATGGAAAATTCCTTTCCCCCACAGCTCAGCCGAATAGTCATTTTTTTTTTTTTATCAGAAGGGAGCTCAGCTCAAGGTCTTTTCAGCTGAATAGTTACTACTATCTCTGTCCAGGCAGGACACAGGTGTCTGCTATCTGCATAGCGTCTGCATAGCCAGCCCAGCAAGATTGGGCAGGCACAGAGACCTATTGTCCCTTAGATAGGGCCAAGGCCGAGACTTGAGTTCTGAGAGAAACCTCAATAGCCCTCATTCTGAGCCCCGGCCTCATTTATATTGTCCAATCAGGGTCCTGTAACTAGGCTTCTTGCTTCTGTACTCCGCTTTTTGCTATAAAAGGACCCCTGAGTCCCCAGCTCGGGGCGCTCAGCCCCCCCAAGACTGAGACGCCCGGGTACCCATGTGTAAATAAAGCCTCTTGCTGTTGCATCCAAGCTCGTGGTTTCGTTGCTCCTTGGGTTTGGGTCTCCCTCCCGTGAAAGTCCCCCGCTTGGGGTCTTTCATGATGACTCTAACTTGTACCAAGCTGACACACAAAACCAGTCAATACAACATCAACATCTTTGAAGATACATGATACCTTTGCTTGAACTGTTTAATTTCTCTTCTTACCTCCAAGCGAAATGAAATTAATCACCCAGCAATGTATATCCATCCAGGGAGGGATGTACAACAGTTCCTCTGAGCACACCTTATGAGGGAGAACTCCCTAGTGTCTTTTGGATTCTGTCTTCCAGCCTAGCCCCTGCTTAGGACTAGAGGCTTACAGATTGTCCAAAGTAAGCACTCACTCTCCATGGGTCACTTGATATGACTCCTCGTGGTTGGCTGCCATTACAGGTGCGGGCAACAGTGATGGTTGGCTGCCATTACAGGTGCGGGCAACAGTGACAGATTCCCAAAATAGCTTCAAAAATTATTCCAGAAAAAAAAAAGTGTGTTGTTGTTTTTGTTTGGTTTTGGTTTTTTCTTTTTTAATTCTTCAGTCTTAGCTCCAAGCTAGAATCAACTAGGGAACAAAGAAGACTCCCTGCTTTCGCCATACCATTCTCTATCTTGGAACTGGGGCTAGGCTCTTCTATGCTACTATTTCTAGACAGCTATCCAGGGGATTCTGCAGCACAGTAAGGATTGAGAAGCAGTACCATGCCTTAAACCCATGCTGGAGGACTACCTGGAATCTACTTGGTGCCTCAGCCAGGCAACCTGAGGAAGACGCCCATAATAATACATAGAAGTAAAAGGTAGAGTTTCATACTGGCACTGGGTGCTCCCGGCTGAATATTTTCCCCCATTTCACACTATTTTAAAAAGATTTCATTGAGTTAGATCTTCCCATTTAAATTTTTAGCTGGGTGAGTTTCAATAACTTTATGCTGTTGGGCAACTACCACTATGACCAAGAGTGATGACTGGCTAATCTTGGTTGTTAACCTGAATATATCCAGTACTAACTGAAACACAACGTGATTGGCACCCTTTTGAAGGACTTTTTTTTAATCAGGTCTGAAGCAGGAAGAGCATCCCAGAATTTGGGCATCCCAGATAAGAAGATATGGAAAGAAGCGTTGCTTTCCGCCTGCTTGCCCTCATTCTCCCTGGTAAGTATGTCCCCCTTGCTGCTGTGGAATTCCTTCACCAATATCAAAACCCATGTCTTCAGACTCCAAAGTACACTGAAAACCAGTGGCTCTCCGGTTCCTCCAGAATTTCAACAACAGATTAGGACTGCTGAGACTTCTAGCCTTGTGACTGAACAAGTACGGTAATGTTGCCCTCTCCAGTGTGAGACAACCATTGTTGAACTACCCAGACTCTATTCTGTAAGACAAACCAATAAATCCTTTTTCATATTTAAATTAGAAACAAGATTGTTTTATTTGTCAATCCCAGTTCCCTCTTGCTCTCCTTCTCCCCTGCTGCCCCCACTAATTCCTGCTCCCCAGGGAGGGTGAGGCCTTCCATGGGGGATCTTTCAAAGTCTATTTTGGAGAAGGGCCTAGGTCCTTCCCCATGTGTCTAGGCTGAGAGAGTATCCCGCTATGTAGAATGGGCTCACAAAGTCCATTCGTATGCTATGAATAAATACTGATCCACCACCAGAGGTCCCATAGATTAACCAGACCTCCAAACCGACATCCACATTCAGGGGGTCTGGAGCAGTCCTATACTGCTTTCCCAGCTATCAATCTGGGGTCCATGAGCTCCCCTTGTTCAGGTCAGCTGTTTCTGTGGATTTCTCCATCCTGGTCTTGACCCCTTTCCTCATCACTCCTCCCTCTCTGCAACTGGATTCCACTTGGGTGTATGTCTAAGAGTGCGATTGCTGGATCTTGTTGTAGACCGATAACTTTTCCTGAGGAAGCTCCATACTGATTACAAAAGTGGCTATACGAGCCAGCACTCCCACCAGCAGTGGAGGACTGCAATCCTTTCTCCACATACTCTCCAGCATAAACTGTCCTTGGTGTTTTTTATTTTATCCATTCTGACAAGAGTAAGATGGTATCTCAGAGTTATTTTGATTTGTGTTTCCCTTATGGCTAAGGATGTTGAGGACTTTCTTAAGTGTCTTTCATCAATTTTAGACTCCTCTATTGAGAATTCTCTATTTAGTTCTATGCCCCACTTTTTAATTGGATTATTTGGTATTTTGGAGACTAGCTTCTTGAATTCTTTGTAACTTTTGGAGATCATCCCTCTGTTGGAAGTGGACTGTCTTTTTGTCTTGTTGACTGTGTCCTTTGCCTTACAGAAGCTTCTCAGTTTCAGGAAGTCCCATTTATTAATTGTCGATCTCAGTGTCTGTGCTACTGGTGTTATGTTCAGGAAGTAGTCTCCTGTACCAATTCGTCCAAGGGTACTTCCCACTTCCTCTTCTAAGAGGTTCAGTGTGGCTGGATTTATGTTGAGGTCTTTGATCCATTTGGACTTAAATTTTGGGCTTGGCAATAGGCATGGATCTATCTTCAGTCTTCTATATATCAGCATTCAGTTATGTCAGCAGCATTTATTGAAGATGCTTTCTTTTTTCCATTGTATAATTTTAGTTTCTTTGTTATCTTTCTTAATTGTGTTTTTGTATGGCTTGGTTACCAAGGTAATTGTAACCTCGTAAAAAGAGTTTGGCAACAAACCTTCTGCTTCTATTATGTGGAACAATTTGAGGAGTATTGGTATTAGCTATTATTTGAATTTCTGGTAGAATATGCACAGAAGGCATCTGGGCCTGGGCTTTTTTTTTTTTTTTTTTTGGTTGGAAGACTTTTGATGACTGTTTCTATTTCATTAAGGCTTATAGGTATGTTTAAATTGCTTATCTGTTCTTGATTTAATTTCGGTGATATCTACCCAGGAAATTGTCCATTTCCTTTAAATTTTTGAATTTTGTGGAGTACAGGTTCTCAAAGTATAACCTGAAGATTCTCTGGATTTCCTCAGAGTCCATTGTTATGTCCCCCTTTTCGTTTCTGATTTAGTTAATTTGCCTGTTCTCTCTGCCTTTTGGTTAGTATGGATGGATAAAGGTTTGCTATCTTGTTGATTTTCTGGAAAAACCAACTCTTTGTTACATTGATTCTTTGTATTGTTTTCTTTGTTTCTATTTTATTGATTTTAGCCCTCAGTTCGATTATTTCCTGGCATCTACTCCTCAGGGGCCTTGCTTCTATGTGTTCTAGAGCTCTCAATTGTACTGTTAATTCTCCAGTGTGACTATTCTCCAGTATCTTCATATGAGCACTTAGTACTATGAACTTTTCTCTTAGTACTGCTTTCAAAATGTCCCATAAGTTTGGGTATGTTCGCTTTCAATGAATTCTACAAAGTCTTTAATTTCTTTCATTATTTCTTCCTTGACCCAGGAATGGTGCAATTGCTTGTTGTTCAATTTCCATGAGTTTGCAGGGTTTCTGCAATTTGTGTTGTTGTTCAATTCTAACTATAAAGCATGGTTGTCTAATAGGATACAGGGAGCTATTCCGATTTTTTTGTACCTGTTGAGGTTATGTGGTAGATTTTAGAGAAGTTCCCATGTGGCAGTGAGAAGAAGGTATATTCTTTTGTGTTTGGATGGAATGTTCTATAGATGTCTGTTTAACCCAATTGGGTCATAACTTCTGTTAATTCCTTTGTTTCTTTGTTAAGTTTCTGTCTGGGGGTCCTGTCCTGTGGTGGGAGTGGGATGTTGAAGACCCCCACTATAACTATATGAGGTCTTATGTGTGATTTGAGTTTTAGTCATGTTTCTTTTAGGAATGTGGGCACTTTTGTATTTGGGGCATAGATGTTCAGAATTGAGACTTTTCCTGATGGATTTTTCCTGTGATAAATATGAAATGACATTCTTCATCTCTTTTGGTTGATTTTAGTTTGAAATCTAATTTGTTAGGTACTAGGATAGCTACACCAGCTTGTTTCTTGGGTCCATTTGATTGAAAAATCTTATCCCAACCCTTTACTCTGAGATAACGTCTGTCTTTGAAGTTGAGGTATATTTCTTGTATGCAGCAGAAGGATGGAGTCTGTCTTTGTATCTATTCTGTTAGCCTGTGTCTTTTTATAGGCAATTAAGACCATTAATATTGAGGGAAATTAAGGCCATTGAGTCTTAATTATTATTTGTTTTTGATTTATTGGTAGTGGTGGTATTGTGTGGATTTTCCCCACTTTTTCTTTTATAAAGTGGAATTATCTATTGCCTATGTTTTTGTGACTCTAGTTAACTTCCTTAGGTTGGAGTTTTCCTTCTAGTATTAGTGGATATGTATTACTTAAACCTTATTTTGTTGTAGAATATCTTGCTTTCTCCATCTATAGTGATATAAAGCATTTCTGGGCTGGCATCCATGGTCTCTTAGTGTTTGTAGAATATCTATCTAGGACCTTCTGACTTTCAGAGTTTCCATGGAGAAGTCAGGTGGAATTCTGATAGATTTGCCTTTATGTGTTATTTGGCCTTTTTCCTTTGGTGCTCTTAATATTCTGTCTTCATTCTGTATGTTTGGTTTTTTAATTATTATGTGGCGAGAGGACTTTTTTGTGATCTACTCTATTTGGTGTTCTGTAGGTTTCTTGTACTTTCATTGGCCTGTCTTTCTTTAGGTTCGGAAAGTTTTCTTCTATGATTTTGTCGAATGTGTTTTCTGCGCCTTTGAGTTGGGTTTTTTCACCTTCTTCTATACCTATTATTCTTAGGTTTGGGCTTTTCACAATGTCCCATATTTCCTGGATAGTTTGTGTTATGGATTTGTTGAACTTAAGATTTTTCTTTGGTTCATGAATCTATTTCTCCTAGTGAATCTTCAATGCCTGAGATTCTCTCCTCCATCTTTTATATTCTGTTAGTTATGATTGCATCTGTAATTCCTGATTGTTTGCCCATCTTTTCTAATTCCAGCATTCCCTCAGATTGTGCTTTTTTAATTGTCTCTATTTCAGCTTTCAAACCTTGCACTGTTTGAATAGTTTCTTGCAATTTTTGGTTTGTCTTTTCCACCATTTCCTAAAGGATTTTCTCATTTCCTCTTTTAGGGTCTCTATCATCTTCATGAAGTTGTTTTTAAGGTCATTCTCTTCTGCTTCATCTGTGTTGTGATGTTCAGGTTTTGCTGGTATAGAGTCCCTAGACTCGTGGTGTCATATTGGTCTTTCTCTTGTTGAATGTGTTCTTATATTGTTGTCTTCCCATCCCTTCTTCCAGTGGGTGCAGGTGGGGTCTCTTCCTTTCCTGATGGGTACAGGTCCAAGGTTCTCTTCCGGTGGGTCCAAATGGGTCTGATACTCTGACCAGTCTTACAGTGGGTACAGGTATATCTGACGCATGCCCTCTCCCAATGAGTGGGAGTTGGACTACACAGTGCTAGTCGTGGACTCGTGGTTGCTTGGTCCACCAGGGGCAAATCGACCTCCCTGCAGTCCCCAGGCCAGGAAATCCCAGAGTGGGCAAACAGAAGTCAGGCCCAAGGCAAGGGTGGAAGCTCACCTCTGCCCTTAGTAGGGGCAGGAGTAGCCCAGGGATCTCAGCAGACTTGCAGTTGCTTGGTCCCTTGGCAAGAGTCAACCTGCCTGCAGTCCCCAGGCCAGGAGATCCCAGCGTAGTCAAGTGGAAGTTGGGCCCCAAGGCAGGGGCCCAAGGTCACCTCTGCCCTTAGTGAGGGCAGGAGTCCCAATAAATCCTTTTATATACATACATTCTATCAGTTCCAGTGCTTTAGAGAATCCTACCAAGGTTGAGAATAATTCACTCACTACCACTCCCCAAATCTTCCTATACCCATTTGCACTCTATCCCAGCCACTAAGTGAAAGGACTCTGGCCCACTCAAGCACAGAAAGTATGGCTCTGGTAGGTTTTGCTCTTCTCCCCCAACCCCTCTGCCTTGCTAAAAACCGTTAGATTACATTATTAAGGCTAGCCAGACCCCCCTTTTTTTTCTCTTCTTAAAAATTACATCTGTAAGGTCATTTGCTTCTGTTTTTCTGTCTGAGTCAGAAAGCAACAACTTGAACTTTCCTTCCCTGCTCAATAAAGGATCTCTCTGAAAACAGATACTTGGTGTGATTTGTGACTAATCTGGGAACAGAAGTACACCCACCCCCTGCTGTACAGGGTTCTCCTTCAACAAGTCAGTCTGAAATAGCCACTGATTTTCCTACTATTTATAGTTTTCACTTTCGTAGACCATAGACAGTCTCTTGCTTCATCCTTCCTCCACTTGGTGCAATGTATTTCAGAACTACCAATTCTGTTGCATATAACCATGCTTTCTTAATTCTTGCTGCTAAGCAGTATTCCATAGTTTGTTTAGTCTCTGGTCAAAAATGATTAGAACTTTTTGCAGTTAGGGGATCTTAACATCAACTTTATAAGAATGCCTATCCAAATCTATAGGTGAATGTTCATTTCATTACTCCATAAGTTAGGAATAGGTATCAAAAGTACATGCTAAACTTTTTAAGAAACTGTCAAAAATTTCCAAGGCAGCTATAACATTTTCCATTCTCCTGGTGGTATTGGTAGATGCTAGGAGTCGATTCTAATTGATCTTTATTGTTTCCACACATTTTGCATGCAGATGAATCAACTCATCTTTCCTTTTAGGCCTCATCTTTGTTTATGTGCAATAAACAGTTTTGAAAAAGCAGGATTTTTACTGTGTAGCATAGTGATATCTCTCTCTCTCTCTCTCTCTCTCTCTCTCTCTCTCTCTACCTAGAGTCCATTTGGAAGGATTCAAATTCTGGCTGGTAGTGAAGCTCAGTGGTAGACATCATGCCTGGCATGTGAAAGGACCTGGGTTCAATGCCCCTGCATCAGAACACAAAACTCTAGGACTCTGCAGACTGGAAGATCTGCTTCATGCATGCACAGCACCCAGTAAACCCTTAGTGCAGCTATCACCCCTGGGAATCAGAGCTCAGAGAACTGGTCCAAAAGATCAAAAGATGTTAATACTCTGACCACTGCCAATATGTAAAGGAATGCCCTTTGTGTCAGAGTAAAGAATCACATGTCTTCTATCAACACCCATAAGAGTAAAACAGTGAAATCCCCATCAACAAGTAAAACTCAGACTCTTTATAGTCTTTAATAGAGGATTTCAATGTCTTCACATCTTTAGCAACCAATGATAGGGTACAGTTTGGATTTTCAATATTCTAGTAAGTATGAACTTCACTTTGCATTTCGCTAATGATGAGTAATAATGGACAACTCCTTGTTACCAATCTGGAGACCTTTGCATATGCCCAGATAGCATCCCTGGGTAGGTGAGAAGTTCTCCAAGTTCTGATTAGCAACTAGATTCGCAGACCAGAGGTTTACTGTTCCAAACCTGCTGAGTCAGAATCTATCACTCACAATTGTAGACAGCAGAGAGTTAGAGCTGTAGGCATGCAAGTTGGAGAATCAATTTTCTGTATTTCAACCATAGCAACCATATCTTTGGCCGCTTTTAAAACCTTGGTTGCAAGTAGCAGTAACAGCAGCAACCACACTGTGGCTGCTAGCTTTACTGTTCTCAAAAAACTGACCTCAAGAGCTTACCCCTACAAGTAGTATATAGCAGACATTATAGTGTATAGCTTAGGAGAGTGGTTTGCTACCTTCCTAAAGCTGCTGCCCTTTAATACAGTTCCTCATGCTGTGGTGACTCCCACAAGCACAAAATTATTTTTGTTGCTACTTCATAGCTCCAGTTTTGCTATCGGTATGAACTGTAATATAAGTATATCTTTTCCAATAGTCTTAGGTGATCCCTGTGAAAGCATCTTTCGACACCCAGAGGGGTTGTGAGCTACAGGTTGAGAACTGCTGGCTTAGGGTATCTGAATCCCTGAGCCTTAAAGACTGAGCAACTCTTTGAATTCTTCTGGTGACCTTTAAATGGAGGTCTTAATTGGTCTATGTAATAAAAACCCAGAGTCATATATTGATGGAAACGTGGAGAGATCAGAGAGAATGAGCAAGTCACAATACACCTTACCTCCTTAGCCTCTCAGCAGACAAGAGAGTAAGTTCCTGTTTCTTCCTGCTTATATCCTGTTTCTGTACTCTGTTCTGACTCACTTCCTGTCTGTCTGTACAGACCTCCAGACCTCTATGGTTAGCTAGTGACGAGCAGAGATGCTTAGGAGGTAAGGTGTGCTATGGCTTATTCCTTCTCTCTGATCTCTCAGCCTTTTCCTGTATATCTGACCCTGGCTTTTTATTATCTAGACCAATTAAGAACTCCTTTTTACATATTGGCACCCACATGGCCAGAATATTAAAGGGAGGATAGGGGCAAATAGCTGCATGAGGGTCCCAGTTCAGCCCTGAGAAAGCTGCCAGGAGTCTGCTGTGAGCTAGCTCACACAAGCGGCCATGCCTACCTCCCTGCTACTCCCCTCCATCTAGCACTGGTGGTTTATACAATCCCTAAAACCTTTTTCTTTGAATTTGGTGGTTTCACCCAACTTTATTTAGACAAAGGGACATAACTCCCTTGAGACTTCCCAGTGCTGGCACATCCAATTCAGCACACGGCCGCGAAACCACTGTGCACCCACAGCTCACCTCATTTCCTAAGCATCTTGGCAGAGAAGAGAGTGACTTCCGGTTTCTTCCTCCTGCTTGTATCCTGTATCTACCCAGCTATCTCACTTCCTGTCTGTCTGCCCAGACCTCTAGACCTCTATGGTTAGCTAGTGGTAAGCTCCATCCTCTGACCCCCCGGACAGGCTTTATTTCTGAGAGAAAGATATTCCCACATAGGGATTTTGGATTCTTGTGATGATTATGATGAGAGAGCAATTAGTTCAAATTTAAAGAGAATGCCACTAGTCTTGTAAAAAGATTTTGTCTTTGCTTTTCCAGACTTGATCACCAGGTACTGTGGCATGTCAGTATGTAGCTGCAGTTCCAACATTGGCAATCCTAAGAAAAGAGGATCTCTTGAGCTCAGTCAGGGCAAGACTAATAACATGGCAAGATGAGATAGACAAGGAATGGGAAGTCCCTACCCAATACAGCATCAGGGTTTCATGCTTAAAGTCAAATAATTTTTAGTATAACACAAATTATTAGTAAAAGACAATGAGATGAAGTTGGAGTAATAGAAGGAAGATCATCACAAAGGGGATCCTATGTTGTAATAAGAGGTTAATTTCCCCTTACATTACAGCAAAAGATTAAAAACAGGGATATCATAGCCATTTAGTCTTGTTTTTGCAATGAGTGCTCAGCTTGAGAAGATGCATTAATACAATATAAACCAAAAGTTATGAATTTTAATATGTAGCAATCCAGTTAAAACACCACAAAGAGATTTAGGAGAAAGTAGCTATGAACATCCAGCTACAATTTAAGTACCCTCATGCTGTGACTTGGGAGAATGAAAATTTCCTGTTTCCATCTCATTTTAGAAACAAAAAAAAATGTGTTAACTCTCAAGCTATATTGTGACCTAAGAATTATACACTTCAAACCAATTTATGGAACGTATAAATTGTTGGATTCTTTTTAAATATAATGTGCACATATTTAATTTGTCTATTTAAACATATTAGTTCTCTAAGTTTTTTGTACATCTTGATTATTATCACTCCTCTACCAACACTTCCAGATCCACCATCATTCCCTATGCATCCAAATTCATGTCCTTGTTTTTGTATTTGCTTTTAACCCTTCAAAGCCATTTTGTGCTACCCAAATGTTGTTCGATAAATGGTCTTCTACCCATGTGTGGTTGACTTACCCAGGGTTACATTCTAAGAAAGAACTCTCCTTTCAACAGCTAAAAACCAACAGTGCCAAGGTTAGTGCTGGGAGATGTCATTCTGTAAATATGTGTCTGATTGGTTTGAATAAAGCACTGTTGGCCAATAGGGAAGCAAGATAGATAGGACTAGGAGTCTAGGAGGATTCTGGGAAATGTAGTGAGGAGATTCGTCATGATGTGTTTCCTGGAGGAGAGAACACAAGTCTGGTGTTCTCAGAAAGATAAGTCCTTATAAATATATATGTGTGTGTGTGTATATATATATAGTTGATTATGGGTCAATGATTAAGTCAGACCTAGCCAATTAGAAACCATAGCAAACAGCCAACAGCTTTATAATTAATATAGCGTCCTGTGTGTTATTTGGGGGCTTAGATAGCTTGGCAGGGCCCAGGTGGCTGGTGGGAAGACTACACGTTACAGGTTAGGATGGGGATTTCATGTACATCTCCCATCACCTTGCTGGTATTTGATCTAGCTTCATTTTCCCAGGTCTTTTGAATGCTGTCCCAACTGCTGTAAGTTTCCTGTGTGCAGTTCCCTCTCTCGGATGATGTTCATGTTATCCCAAATCTAGAGTCTCCATCCAACAGTTTGAAAGCCCTCTTGGTTTCATTATTGTTCCACATGGTCAGAAATCAAACCTGAACTGATTAACACCCCCATCTCTCTCCAACTCCTATAACCATTTGTTATAAAACAAAACGAGTTGGCAGTCATTTCCTAAAATCCCAAATGTTCTGGATTCTGAACACTCTGCACTTACCCAAGAGATTTAGAAGTAAGTTATGAACCATTTTCTTCTTAATGTCATCAGCAAATAAATGGAGCAGAGATAATGTATGAAATTATACAAAATCACACAGTTTGTAAGCAGTTGAAATGTGAATCGTTTCCATTACTCCAGTAAATATTTACTGGGGTGCTAAATGTTTCTCCCATCCTCTCTCCTTCTCCAAGACTCCATTATCTTAAGTGTGGTATGCTACATACACTCATTGAATGTCCCTAATGTTGCTAGTTAAGAAATAATTGCATCTCCCAGAAAGGAGGTCATACTGGTCACCCAGATGACTCAATGCGGAAATACGAACTTATTCAAGTGTGTGTCTTATTTTTTCTATTAGGGTGCCAAATGCTGTGCCAGCATGGACAGTCTAAAAACCTGCTGTGAATTATGATATAATAATCAGACTGAGATATGGAATTACAGAGGAAGCAAAGCTTTTCAAAGGCTTAAATATATCTGTCTTGATTGTAATTTCACAGATGCAATTTCTAGAGATATCATCCAGCCGCTTGGGAAGGATGCTAGGAAACTGAGTTTCTGTTTCTAACTCTGAAACTAAAATGTTGTGTGACCTTGAATCAGTAACTAAGGATTTTTCCATCACATATTTTCACTCTTAAAATATAAATCATATTTAAAATTCTGTTTTCATGAACCATAAATGGAATAAATGGACATCAGTGCAGCTAATTGAGTCATTTTAAGGAAGGCCTACAAGTAGCATTGATTATTTGAGTTTAATCCTGAAAACGGTGTGTCCTAGTTTCAGAGCAGTGAATATTTGTCATCTGCAGTGTGCCCCCAAGATAGAACACTTAAATTTGTTCCTGAGACCTTAATAGCTGTTAAAGTGGTAAGTGGGTAATTTCATAATCACACTCCAAAATCATATGCCTTAAGTAATGAAATTGTAAATGTGTAAGATAATAATCACTCAAGTGCTTATATCCCCATCACACTCCATATAAATCATCAATGATGCATCAGAATTGCAGTAACTGTTGGGACAGCACAATACTGCAAACAGATAAATAATCTCAATCAAGAATGAAGATTAACTCTCACCTTTTATACTGGACTAATGGTTTCTGATTTCTAAAACAGGCTATATTCTGTGCTGCTAAAATTCTCTGTGCACAGAAGGATGTTTGCATATGGCTTACGTGGATATCCAACTTATTCAGCCTCCAATGTAAAACCATTTTTATGAAAGCAAAAAAATTAGATAAGTCTTTTTAGTTATGGGAATATTGCATACCCTGTAAAGAATATATTAAGGGCAATCATAATTATCTGTATCAAACAATATCTTTAAATGACCAGCCATTATTTCCAAACTTGTTTTTATGTTATGCTATTAATAAAGTATTCAAAAACAAAAATTTTTCTGTAAACATAGTTTAGGAGTGAAGTGTTACAGATCCACAGTAGTTTATCCCTTTCTACTGCAAACAGCTTTCGCAAATGTTTGCCAAGTAAGATGCCACATTAACAGAAGCACGAAATTGGAAATTGATCTGCACAGTCTGATCAAAACACATTTCTCAACATACAAGTATAAATCATAAGGAACACTAAATGCTAATGTTTTAAAAATGAAATCACATTTCAGTCTACAAATAAGAACATGAAAATTCACCCTCAAAACCTAGCCACAGTAATTTATTTACACAGAGTTTCTGAGACCTGTTTCTACGAATGGTAAGAGGGAATGGATAGCATCAAAGACATACACTTGACTTTCCCTCACTGCTTCCAAACCTATTTAGAAACAAATATCTAACAAACCCAAGATTTTTAATGGAAGCATGGACTTCTATTAGTTTCTCTACACCTGATGTTGTGATAATAAATATACTATGTTCATATAATAAAAGGACCAATATTGGAGGCTATCCATTCCCTCTTACCATCTATGACCTGCTGGGGCACCTGAAGGAATTGGCCTCATGGAACCATAGCTGTAGGATCTCCATGACCCCAGGAAACCACAGGATATCCAAGACAAGTCTCAGTGAGGGTCCAGCGCTGATAATGTACCAGAAGTCAGATGCCCTGAACCTGACCAACAATGTATCACACAATCACCATTTGCAAGTAAAGCCAAGTGGACAAAAGGATGTACGGCACAACCCACCATTCTTCCCGGTGCCACTAAGATGAGTGTTGAGGTTGGAGACAGAGGAAAGATGGAGGAGAGAAGTGGTTTTTTGGTTTGTTTGTTTGCTTGCTTTGTTTTGTTTTTAATTAATGTATTTTTAAATTTTCTTCTGGTGGTTGATGCTATGGGAGTGAGGGACAGGTATGAAGGAAATGAAAAATGAGCAGAATTGGGGTGCATGATGTGAACTTCCCAAAGAATTCATCAAAAAATTATGTTAAAAAGGAAACTAACTTGCTGGCACATGCCTTTAATCCCAGCACTCAGGAGACAGAGGCAGACCAATCTCTGTGAGTTTGAGGCCAGCCTGATCTACAGAGCAACTGCTAGGATAGGCTACAAAGCTACACAGAGAAACCCTGTCTTGAAAAACCAAAAAAAAAATGAAGAAAGAAACTTGCACTAGAGATCCTTTGTGTGATGTATATCATTTGAATATTAATGACACATTTGTGATGACTATTCTTAGTTAATATTTGTATCTGTAAAATAGTTTTAATAAAAGCTGTCCATATTCAGAACCAGTATGCTGAGGGAAAATGATACTCTCATATTCAAACAAAATCTCCACAAAATTCATTTTGCTGATTCATATTTGCTGAATCAGGCACTGTAGATGTCACCGACATCATCAGTTCATTGTTCTTGGGTTGGGTAGTTGCAGATGGTCTTTTATGTAGCCTCATTTTCAGATCTCCTGTGAGTGGAAATCTGCTGGTTTTGGTCCATAGTTATATTGCATGATGACATGAGCCAACAGAAGGAACAGAAATGGACTTCCTGCTACACATAGGGTATTCTCAAATGTATATATGCAATGCTCGAATTGTGTGTCCCCAAACAAACATTTCATTTCTAACACTAGGGACTTTTTAAATAAAGTAGTACTGAACACACAGGGTACACAGACATACATGTAGGCAAAAATACCCATACACATTAACTAAAACAAACCAGCCTAAAAGACTTAATAGGAGTTGGAACAAAATACCCATACACATTAAATAAAGCAAATCAATCTAAAAGACTTTAAAGGAGGTGTTGGAATAGACATAAACACAGTAACTGATGCCTTTAGAAAAGAGAAAATCTGGACTCAAGAAATGTGCCCACAGGAAGAACATAGTGCGAAAACTGAAATTACGCTTCCATGGGGCCAGGGACTACTAGAAGCTCACAGGACCCTTTGGAGACCTTGATATTGGATTTCTGAGTTTTGGATTCCAGCTGTAAAACAATACATTTCTCCTGTTCTAAGCCACCTCGTATATTAGAAAACTAATACAGTATGTCTTCTAAAAGACCTTGGTCACATCAAGTTTAATGTTTTTTCTCCAGATCTGACTCATGGCTCCTGGGTTTAAAACTGAGTGCAGCAAGTTGAACCTTCATGCCATTTAGGCAAGTCTGTTTGTACAAGGAAAGAATTATCTCCAGTGGTAGGGAATGAAAGTCTGACAGTTCTCAAAAAGTAACTGTGTGGTTACTAATGTTAATAGAAAAGTTAAAAAGAAGGTAAAATGTTGTGATCATGAAAACTTGGACAGTGTCATTTTTACCGTCTCATTTACTCTTTCTTTTAGTTATGCCTGGAGTAACATAAAATGTGAGGGTGTGTCTTAGGGTTTCTTTTATTGGTTGTTTGTCGTTGTTGTTTTTGTTTTGTTTTTCAAGGCAGAATTTCTCTGTAGCGTTGGAGCCTCTCCTGAAATTCACTGTGTAGACCAGGCTGGCCTCGAACTCACAGAGATCCACCTGCCTCTGCCTTCCCAGTGCTTAATTAGGCTTTCTACTTCTGTGAAGAAATACCATGATCACAACTTTATTTTTTCTTTTTTTCTTTTTTCTGAGACAGGGTTTCTCTGTTTGACAGGTAGGTGTTCTGGAACTTGCTTTACCAGGCTGGCCTTGAACTCACTGAAATCCACCTGCCTCTGTCTCCCAAGTGCTGGATTTAAAGGTGTGCACCACCACCACCCCCTGGCACGACAACTCTTATAGGGAAAACATTTAATTTAGGTGGCTGGCTTACAGTTCACAGATTCAGTCCATTGTTATCATGGGAGCAAGCATGATGGCTTGCAGGCAGACATGGTGCTGCCTACATTTTGATCAGAAGGCAACAGGAAGTGGACTGAGACACTGGACAGTATCCTGAGCATAGGAAACCTCAAAGCCTGTCTCCACAGTGGCACATTTCCTCCAACAAGGCCATACCTACTCCATCAAAGCCACATCTAATAATGTCACTCCCTATGAGATTATGGGGGCCAATTACATTCAAATTGCTTGGGGGGGTGAGTGGTATTTATTTACTGGAAAAATCTAACAGTTTCTCTTTAACTATGTCCATAAAATGAGTTCTCATATAAGAATATGGCATCTCACATTGTTATAACAGTGACAGTATTAAAATGGGAAGCCATCAATGCAGTCACGTATTTTATCAATGGCAACTAGTGTAAAGTGTTGGGAAGAGTTGTTATCAGTGGTCAGGGGCTAGACTGGGTGTTTCCAACTTTCCAACTACTTACAGAAGGACTGAAATAAGTTTACATGGATTTGCAAAGTACAAAGAAACTTCATCCACAGCAAACCAATAGTCAAAATACGCTATCAAGAGCCATAGCAGTTCACCCGAATGAAAGTTCTCAAGGGCCCCCAATACTAGGCTTCCTTTTATGAGGCTTATTTTAGTTAGGGTTCTTATTGCTGGGATGAAACACCATGACCAAAGAAACTTGGGGAAGAAAGGTTTTATTCAGCTTATGTTGCATATCACTGATCGCCATTGAAGGCAGTCAGGACAGGAACTCTAACAGAGCAGGAACCCAGCGGTAGGAGCTAATGTAGAGGACATGGGGGAGTTGGGCTTACTGGCTTGCTCCTCATGGCTTTCTCAGACTCCTTTCTTATAGAACCCAGAACCAACAGTCCAGGGATGGCACCACCCACAATATGGTGGGCCATCCCATCACTCACTCACTAAGAAAATGCTCTACAGGCTTGCCTGCAGCAGCCTGGTCTTATGGACGCATTTTCTCAATTGAGGCCTCTCTAATAACTCTAGCTTGTGTCAAGTTGACATAAAACCAACCCAGATAGGAGGGCTCAAGAGAAGGAAAGATTTCATTGCAAGTAATGACTTGCTAATTTGATGGATTTAAGTTATGTACCACCACAACAGACCTGAGTTTAGTCATATATGTGCTCAATTGTGCATAGGCTTAAAATGGTGATAGGGATTGTCTCTAAAAGTTCACATGGAGGACACAGTCCACCTTACAGCAGTGGTACCCAATACCAACCAGTTCAGGACAAATTGGCCTATTGATGCCTTGGTTTTTGGGTTTTTTTTAATGACTTATTTATATTATGCATACAGTGTTCTGGCATGCAGGCCAAAAGAGGGTATGAGAACTCATTATAGATGGTTGTGAGCCACCATGTGGTTGCTGGGAATTGAACTCAGGACCTCTGGAAGACTAGCCAGTACTCTTAACCTCTGAGCCATCTGGTTTTTAATGTGTTCCCTTACATAATTAGTGGTGGTTTGAATGAGACTATCCCCACACCCACAGACTTATATATTTATCCCCCAATTGATGAGTTGTCAAGGATCAATTAAGAAGTGTGGCCTTGGCCGGGCGTTGGTGGCGCACGCCTTTAATCCCAGCACTCGGGAGGCAGAGGCAGAGGCAGAGGATCTCTGTGAGTTCGAGGCCAGCCTGGTCTACAAGAGCTAGTTCCAGGACAGCCTCCAAAGCCACAGAGAAACCCTGTCTCGAAAAACCAAAAAAAAAAAAAAAAAAAAAAAAAAAAAAAGAGGTGTGGCCTTGTTGGAGCAGGTGTGGCCCTGTTAGAGGAGGTATGTCAGTAGAGGTAGGTAGGCTTTGAGGTTCCAAAAGCCCAGGCCAGGCCCAGTCTCTCTTTCTCTCTGCCTGCTTCATACAGATCAGGATGTAAAGCTCTCAGCTACTTGTCCAGCATCACGCTGGTTTGCATGCTGCCATATTCCTTGCCCTGGTGATAATGGAATAACCCTCTGAAATGGTAGGCAAACCTCCAATTAAATGCTTCCTTTTCTAAGAGTTGCCATGGCCATGGTAATATTACAGTGACTTAGACAGGGATTGGCAAGGAGGAGTAACTTATTTCCTCCATTCAAAATGAGTACTCATGTAGTCTGATGCAGTCCTGGGTTTCCAAAAGGTTGCATTGTTTCCAAGGACTATATGTGCATAGTACATGCACATAAGAGTCTCAGGCTGTCAAGCATATTGACAGAAGAGGGTAGAAGCATAGCCTTAAGCCAGTAGAGCCCCAGGGTACTAAGCTATTCACTGTGCTGTATTTGTGCAAAGCCTATTTAAGATTGTTGCACCTGCTGTGCGGCCTGCATCCGAGAATGTAGTGAGGTTGTCGGGATAGATGACACAGAGACCGGTCGGTTGCTTTAAGAAAAACTTTATGCTTCCCAAGTCAGCTTTAGGAGGAGATTCCAAGTCCGCTTAGGAGAGAGAAGTCTCTCCAGGAAAAAAGAGCTTCCCTTTTTAAGGACTTCTGTCATGCATCTACATACAATTCTTTTCAGACTTCTCACCCTCCAGGCTGGTGGTTTAATCTCCAGCCCCAGAATCAGGGAGACACAGCAGGGGGGGACAGGAAGAAGCATCTAGCCTTAGGGGGTTTCAAAGTCATGGTGTTTCAGTGAGCAAGCCCTTATCTGAGCCCTATCAAGAGCTTTATAGCACTGAATTGTTTTCAGTAAACATTATCTCACAGCTGCCTGCTCCCAGGCCGAAGGGGAAGTGGGTTTCTGCTCAAGGTCTGGTGTCCCCACAAAGATCTTGCAGAAGAGTAAACTATAGCTTATTCTTACACATTTACCTGGCTTACATTAGTTTTTTACCTCCATTAATATGAAACAGTTCCTCATTTGAACAATCAAATAATTTGATGTAACTCAAAATACTGGCACCCAAAACATATCTGCCTGAAAGCAGATCCCTGCGGTGACCAATTTTGCATTCAGAAGTTGAATTTGTCAGTGTTAAAGAGTCTACTTAAACTGGGTGTATTTCCCTTCTGAAGGTAGTTTTACATATTTATTTGGAAACAACTCATTCATTTTTAAATGGCTGTGCTAATCATCTTACAAATAATAACACAAGGGCATTGACCTTGGATTTGGGTCTACACATGTTCTTTCCAAATTTTTATTTTTGAAATTACCTTACAAGTCAAAGGTTCCCACATGACATTTACATGCATTACTTCCTAATCCTCATCTCCAGCCCTATTCCGCCTCCAACTCCCTGTCCCTGTTTTCCCATTTACACTCTCACCCCAAGTATTACTTCTATCTTCATAAATTTTGAATTTTTTTTTTTTTTTGGTTTTTTTCGAGACAGGGTTTCTCTGTGGCTTTGGAGGCTGTCCTGGAACTCGCTTGGTAGTCCAGGCTGGTCTCGAATTTACAGAGATCCGCCTGCCTCTGCCTCCAGAGTGCTGGGATTAGAGGCGTGCGCCACCAACGCCTGGCTAAATTTTGAATTTTTAATAGCATCCACTAACTATTGATCTTTTCTACTGGTAGTCAAAATGTATGAAGGAGTCTTAAATCCTCCCAGTGTTCAGAATGTATCAAAATCAGAAGCAATTCTTACAGCATAACTACTCTTTCATCTTTTATTTGTAGCTCCACTGTAGGTGTGAATCAGGGCTATTAATTCAGCCACCCGGGGGATCGAACACAATAGAATGTGGCTGTCTGGATGACTGCATTTCAATGAATACAACAAAACAAGATGATATTGTCTCTTTTAAGAGTAAAACTCATCAAATGCATACCTGTAAGATCTTACTTTGGAGTGCTAAACTTTTGAGTTATTGCTATAGTCGCATGTTTTCATAGAGGAAATCAAGTTTCGGGACTGAAATTTGCACAGCGTTAAATGGTGATAGTTAACAGACAATACAACTCACTCCATAGCATAGACAGGCCTCCTGTTTACAGTCCTGCTGCCTGAGCAACCTGAGTAGATGGGATTACAGGCCCAGGTCACCAAGCTACAAATACCATGTTAACAGAAGCTTCACACAGTTCAGCTGTAGGTGGCTTTTGCAACATGGCAGGTGGGCCTTTTTGACTGAAGGAATATGCAACAAGAGACAGCAGGAAGTTTCTGCTGGGCTACTATTCACAGTGCACCTTCTTCCCTTTTTTAAATAAAAGATACTTCAAGTTGGAAGTTTTTACAGAGGAAAACAAACGAAGAAAAGGCTTCTTCCAAATTTGGGTCTATGCGGAGGCTTAGGTAGTACCATCTTAGAAAGTTCCTGTGGGGAGTGACTAATTTGTAAGTGGATGTTTTATTTATTTATTTATTTATTTATTTATTTATTTATTTATTTATGCTTTCAATCACCAGTCAGTCTTTCTAATATTTTCACCATCTTTTGGAAATGTAGTCTGTTCTTTGCAGGGCAGTGATCCAAATAATTTCTTCAGGTTTGAACAACATTAAGACTTTCTCTAGAGTTTTTATGCCCCCGTTCAGCTAATTTTGAAAAGACAGCCAATTTTGAAAAGACATATGTACAGCTTCTTGTATCTTACTCAGATTAAGTATCATTGCAATGTATCAGCTACACATGCTATGAGCCAGTTCCCCAGGCAACACTCAAATGAAGAATATTCAAAATACACTTTGAATCCTTTTTATCATTTATAACTGAAAGAAACATGAGGGGATTCCATAAAACATGACATAACTATCGATGCATACTACAAGTTTTAAAATAAAACATGCCAACTACTTTTATGTAAATATTTACTAAAGAAAAATGCATTATGTAGTTCTTCAGGAAATTGACAGAACACCTTGTCATTGGGAGCTACCATACTCTAAGAATCATAGTTTCATTGCTTAATCTGAGTTCTTGAACATTAGTCTGCTTCTCTAATAAGCTGGCTACTTATCTGAAATTTTAAGAATATTTCAAAATCTCAGCTATGTCCATCATTATTCTAATAAATATTTATAGCTGGGTTTTATTCAGATTTAAGTGGATATTGGAATGGTGTCAGTGTGGTTTTACAAGGCTCATTTAATCAAATACAAATATTCTAGTCATATTAGTAGAATTTTGGAGCCTCGTAATAAAAATAGCCTGATGTAATAGGACATCAAGAGAGGTCAGCCCATGCAAGAGAACCATGGAGCCCAGGTTCTAATGTGCTAGCATCAGAGAGGCACTTAATTTGATAATGCTATTACAAAGTGAGTTACAGCAAGTTAGCTGAAGTTGACACGCAATTGAAGCCAGAAAACTTTGCAGGACTTGTTAGGTTTATAAGTTTATAATGTTTATTTAAGGAACACACCACAGTTGTTATATTGGTCCTGTACAGGACATTTGGGAATCAAGTAGAGATACTTAAGTAAAATAGATACCAGCTGTATCCACTAAGAATGAGAGGGTTCACTCTGAAAGCAGACACAATACCCAGGACACAGCAAGGATGCTACTGATCTTGGAAAGGCATCATTGTTTCTCTCATTTGACTTTATTGGCTGCTTTGCATCTCAGCAGGAAGACATTCTTACAGTGTCTACTCATTTCACAGATGTTGAAGTTTCTCACGTCCTCTTATCCCCCTCTCTTTTTTCCTGGCTCCCTCTCATCTCCCCTGATGTTCCCAATCAGCTCAGGAGATCTCGCCTCATTCCACTTCTCTGGGATATCATGCATCTCTCTTGGGAACCTCCCTGTTTTCCAGATTCATTGGCACTGGGATTGTAGGCTGACACTCCCCTGATCCATGTCTAAAATCCATATATGAGTGAGTACATGCCATGTTTGTCTTGTTGTGTCTGTTACCTCACTCAGGATGGTTTCCTCTAGTGCCATCCATTTGCCTGCAAATTTCAAGATTCCATTGTCTCCTCCCTAGCCCCCCCCCCCCCCCGCCCTGTAGTACTCCATTGTGTAAATGTACCACATTTTCTCTATTCACTCTTCAGTTGTGGGGCATCTAGGTTGCTTCCAGGATCTAGCTATTACATATAATGCTGCAATGAACATAGTGGAACAGACATCCTTATTGTGTGAATGTCTTTTGGGTATATGCCTAAGAGTGGAATTGCTGGGTTTTGTGGTAGACTGAGTCCCATTTTCCTGAGGAATCTCCACACTGACTTCCATAGTGAATTTACGAGTTGACACTCCCACCAGTAGTGGAGGAGTGTTCCCCTTTCTCTACATCCTCTCCAGCACAAACTGTCATTGGTGTTTTTTATTTTAGCCATTCTGACAGGAGTAAGATCATATCTCAGCGTTGTTTTGATTTGCATTTCCCTAATGGCTAATGATGTTGAACACTTTATCAAGTGTCTCTCTGCCATTTTATACTCCTCTATTGAGAATTCTCTATTTAGTTCAGTCCCCCATTTTTTAATTGGATCCTTTGGTGTTTTGGGGACTTACTTATTGAGTTCTTTGCAAATTTTGGAGATCAACCCTCTGTCAGATGTGGGGTTAGTGAATATCTTTTCCCATCCTGTGGGGTGTCTTTTTGTCTTGCTGACTATGTCTTTTTCCTTACAGAAGCTTCTCGGTTTCAGGAGGTCCCATTTATTAATTGTCGATCTCAGTGTTTGTGCTACTGGTGTTATAATCAGGAAACAGTCTCCTGTACCAATTTATTCAAGGGTACCTCCCACTTTCTCTTCTAGCAAGTTCAGTGTGCCTGGATTTATGTTGACGTCTTTGATCCATTTGGACTTAAGTATCTTGCATGACGATAGACATTTATCTATCTGCAGTCTTCTACATGCCAATATCCAGTTATGCCAGCACCATTTGTTGAAGATGCTATCTTTTTTCCATTGTATAATTTTACATTCTTTGTCGAAAACCAGGTGTTCATAGGTTCATGGATTAATCTCAGGGCTTTCAATTCGATTCCATTGGTCTACCTGTCTATTTTTGTGCCAATACCAAGCTGTTTTCAGTACTATAGCTCTATAATAGAGCTTGAAGTCAGGGATGGTGATGCCTCCTGATGTTGTTTTGTTGAGCATGGTTGTCTTGGCTATTCTGGGTTTTTTGTTTTTCCATATAAAGTTGAGAATTGTTCTTTCAAGGTCTGTGAAGAATTGTGCGGGGATTTTGATGGGGATTGCATTCAGTCTGTAGATTGCTTTTCGCAGGATTGCCATTTTTATTACATTGATGCAAGAGCATGGGAGATCCTTCCATTTCCTGGTGTCTTCTTTAATTTCTTTCTTTTCATTTCAGTATGTTTCCCTATCAGGCCGCTAGAGTAAAATTAAGTCTTCCCATGAAACCATCATGTAAAGATCAGACAAGGAAAATAAAATCTAACCCTAGATTCACACATTCTTACTGTCAAAAGTTTCAAAAAGCAAAACTTTGACATTCTCCCCAGTTTCATGTCTCACTTGCATTACACACAGTCAACAGGGTGCTTAAGCCTTGGACAGCGTTTTCAGCAGGTGTAGCCTGCATGTCTGTCTTAAGAATTAACATGAGTAACTGAGCTCTTCAAAAATTAAACCAATTCAACATTAAGTCTAGAGTGTCTCTTGATTTTCAAAAGGCCTGGCAAATTAACAAAACACCAAAGATAATCACACTTGTCTCCCACTCACATTTAAAAGGCAGTTATCCTGTCCATAAGACTCTTCAAACCCCACACCTGTTATTACCATATATAATAGGTACCAGAACCTCTGAGGCAGGAAGTCATGCATCTACAGAAAGTGGCCAGAGAGCTGAAGGAGGTTTTTAAGCTCTTTAGCAGCACGCTATTCAGACCAGCTGCACACTTCTCTGAACTGGAAGGTCCCTGCTAACAAGGAGTGAAACTTACCATCACGCATTCAGCACGGCAGACCACTTCCCTTCTCTTACCAGTATGTACTTGAGACACAACCTTGAAAAGCAAAGCATTTGCAGTGGTGCAGTGCCAATGACTGGGTTTGATCTTTCCTACTGACAACGGTCAAATTCTTGCTATGTACATACAATTCAATGGTGCACACAGGCTAGACCTGGAACTTTTTGTAGAGCTCTATACTGCATGTAGGCATCTGTCCTGAAGTTATAAAAGCAGCAGACACTGATTAATCAAATGTCTGGCAGATTCAATTATCACCTTTTTCTATCAAATCGTTGTAAATCAGATTGTTGTCTAGGTTTGGAGGCCTCTGATGAGCCCCTGGTGCTCTTACATGCATGCCTAATACAGGTCAAGGTCAAACCTCAGCAGTCTGCATCTGAGGCCCGGTACTTTCCATGGACCTTTCTTGATATTAGCACACTTGGGAGAGCTTGCCACACCTTACCTTGGGCACCACCTGCTGTGGCCACCCAGGACCCCAGCTTTGGATGAGCCACAATCTCCACCACAGCTCTACACAGGACAATTTGCCTTTTAAGTTCAGTGAGAGCAAGCAGTGTGAGACTGTGCTTTATTGAAGGCTCTGTGCCCAAATGTCGCATCTTTTCTGAGGCCTCCCAGTCCTCTTTTCAAGCTCAGAATTACACTCTCTCTCTGCGGAATTACATCTCATAGACAGAGCTGCTCTAAATGCATGTCTGTAAAGAGAAGCTTTTCCTTGAGAGAAGCCTTCCCGCCGTCCTGGTTCTCGAGCCACATCAGTCCCAAATAAACACACAGGAGGCTATATTAATTATGAAGTTGTTGGCCTTGCTTGTTTCTTACTAGCTAGCTCTGACTTAAGTAATTACCCCATAATTGTTAATCTAAGTATGTCTCTTACCAGAGAAATTTCCGGGACTCCTACCCCATGGCGTTACATCTTGAACTCTCTTGTGTTTCTCCTTCCCAGAGTCCTCCTGGACTCCTAGTCCCATCTATCTAGATTCCTATTGGCTCAACAGTGCTTTATTGACATAAGACTTCCCCAACACATGTCAAACACTCACCAAGGAACTTTAAGGATTATGCACAAAGCTGTGCATGGTGGTACAACACCTTTAATCACAGCACTTGGAAGGCAGAAGCAGGTAGATCTCTGTGAGTTCAAGGCCAGCCTACTCTACACAATGAGTTCCAGGATAGACAAGTCTATGTAGAAACCTTTTCTCAAAAAAACAAACAAAAAAACCAAAACCAAAAAACCAAACAAACAAAAAGGGAAAAAAAAGACTAAAATACAAGATGGAGCAATTAAAAGCCTACTCTGCTTTTTCAAATTAAAACTATGGCCCAATATAAACTTGTATCACACTTCCTCTGTGTATACTAAAAGTTTAAAGCCTGAGACCAGTCTGTGGTCACCTACAACTTCTTCATATATACATGGTCATCCTTTCATGTGTACATGACTATCCTGTGTACATGGTTATGTTTTTCATGGCTATGCTTTGCTGTGTGCATTGCTATCTATTCTTGTTCAATTTTGTTTTGGCAAATTGGACACGTGGCACTTTTTAACTAATTTGATTTGCAGCATTGGGACTTTAACGCAGGACCTTGCACATGCTAGGCAAGCATTTTACCATGATGCTGCACTTTCTGTATGTCTATAGAACAAATTCTCAGATACACTGCTCAGAACACAGGCCTTTCCCTTGCTGTGACTATCCCCTCTTAGCCTTTCTCAATAGAACTTGGTTTTAGAATTTAGGAGAATGGCAATCAAAAGTATGTGTGTTCCGGTTTAGAATGCCTACATGTGCCTGTAGTATTAGCTCCTTGGGATGCTGAAGTTCCAGTCCGGGAATTAAGGCCAGCTTACGCAAAATAGCATGAGAACCCATCTCAGGAGAAGACGGCTCACTCAGTAAAATGACTGCTGTACTGTCCAAGCATATGGATCTGAGTTGGGATTCCCCAAAAGCCAGAGTGCTATTTCTATAACCCGAGTGCTGGGGAGGCAGAGACAGGAAGACTCTAGGTTAGTGAGAAACTATCTCCAACAATGAGGTTGTGAGTCACTGAAGACCTCCACTGCCGGCCTCCACACACATGCCCAGACGTGTACATGCATGTACATATAAACACATATCCAAGTAGAGTGGGGTGGGGAGACAGGGAGATTATGTACTCTAAAACAGTCTATGTTTTCAAACTTAAACAGTTCCAATACTGCCCCAAGACAAAGCATGCCTGCCAATAAGGAGACAATGGCATTTTCTCTGTATGGTAGGAACCATTAGGAATAGATGGAAAACATTATCTCACTGAAAGTAACTATTTTTATATACTTCACTACATCTCAATCCTTTTTTCCTTGTAATTTTCCTTCTGCTCCATTTGTCTCTAGTTTTTGCAACCTTGAAGACTTTTCTTAAGTATTTTGCCAATGAAATTCTTCTTCTCTCCCTGCATAGCCTGAGACAGCCAATCTCTTTGGTCCTAGCTTTTGTCTCTACCCCACACCCCACCCCACCCAGCAACCCTAGCCTCTTCACATTAAATCTCTCCCTTGATGTTTTAGCTGAGACTTTGGTAAGTGTGGCAGAAGAATCAACAGCCAGCACTGAGCAGATCTCTACTATTTAAACCTGCAGGTGTCCTGGAATATTATTTTAAGTTGTGTTACATTTGTGGAACGCTTAATTATGCAAAGATGTGTTGCATTTAACTCTGTGAAGCTGTGTTGCTTTGTCTGTCTAAAGTACCTGATTGGGCCAATTAAGAGCTGAATGGTCAACAGCTGGGCAGGAAAAGGCTAGGTGGGACTGGCGTGCAGACAGAATAAAAAATCTGGGAAGAAAAGGAGAATGGACGTCAGGGGTCAGCCACCTAGCTACACAAGCCTTGGAGTAAGAAGTAAAGAAAGGTATTTAGAATGGAGAAAGATAAAAGCCCAGAGGCAAAAGATAAATGTGATAATTTAAAATCAAGAAAAGCTGGCTAGAAATAAGCCAAGTTAAGGCAGGGCATTTGTAAGAAAGAATCAACCTCTGTATGACTTATTTGGGAGCTGGGTGGAGGGCTCCCCCCACCCCAAAACAGCTAAGAGGAAAAAACAACCAACATGAGGGTAGAGTTTTCAGATGAGCTGAGTGGCTTTTATAACCCACTGAAGTCTGGAAGCTTTGGTTTTGAACTTGGTGTTAATTGCTTTCTGCCCTACAACATCCTTGGATGCAAACAAAAGCAAGCAAACAACAAAACTACAGCAAAACAAGCCCTCAAGGTAGACCTCTCTTTAACAGTATTGTAAAATGCACTTAAAAGGACCAGCTCGTGTGTTGTCAGGATAAGAATCCAGAACACAGATGTGAGGAGAGGAATTCACTGAAGCTGTTTACTGTGAACAAACTCAGATTTTGGCTTTTTGGGCTGTCTAAGTGAAATAGCATCTTGATATCACAAACTTCTAAGCACTATTCTTCTATGCAAAGAGTAAGTTTAGTATTCCCTAAGTATCTGTCATTGCATTTCTAACCCAGGAGGAAGGTGCAGCATGCAACGCTTCCCTAAAAGTTAACACAATGTTAGAATGCATGCTATCACATAGTTGTAGAATCATTATTGTGCAATCTGTGTTGCTTACAATGTCAAGGCTTTCTTGTTCTGTTGCAACTGAAGGTAGAAAGGTTCTCAGCTCACAAAGGTACTGTTGTTTTAAGAATGTGCTATTGGATCACAAAGCAAGAGAGTACATTAACCATATAGTTTGTTACGGGGGAGGGGGAGAGGGAGAGGGGGGGGGAAGGGAGAGAGAGACAGAGAGGGGAGAGGGAGGGAGAGAGAGAGAGAGAGGGAGGGAGGGAGGAAGGGGAAGAGGGAGAGGGAGAGGGAGAGGGAGAGGGAGAGGGAGAGAGAGAGAGAGAGAGAGAGAGAGAGAGAGAGAGAGAGAGAGAGAGAGAGAGAGAGAGAGACTGACCAAGAGGGTAAGAGAGAGAGAAGGGAGAAGAGAGTGAAGTAGGGGTGAAGACTCGAGGAGCTTACTTAAAATGGGAAGCCTGCGCATGCTTACTGAGTCCTTAAGCAGCCCCTTAACAAGTTATATCGCCATGACAGAGGCCAAGCCAATGTGCATGCCCCACCCATTGCCAGGGAGCAGGGTCAGTATGGTGTTGAGTTCCAACAGGTACCAACAGTATTTAACAATACCCTTCAAAGTACAGGGTCCCTCCCAAGGATTTTGGAAGCTTAACAATGAGAAAAAACTGGGCTTCTCCCACCATTTAGACATCAATAGTAATTTCATCTAACAATGTTTCTATGAATTCAATTCATAAATCGTACTTATTAGATCTATCTTATTATGGGGGTGCTTAGTGCCCAGGTATCCTATTTTCAAGTAGCCTAGAAAATCTACTTTCCTGTAATAGGTACTAAAAATTAATAAGTAAAAACTCCAAGGAGTCATTCCTTTATCATTAAAATGAATTTAATTTAAACACTATACATCAAGTGCAGGACTATAACCTAGCCCTATGCTGTGGCTGCTGGCTGCACTGGAACATGTTCACATGACCAAAACGCCTCACCGTGAGCTCAGGCCTCCTATTTCAAACAGTTTATTTCATACAACTTCCATGGAAGGTTTGTAAAGTTCTTCAGGATAAGTCATTCTTTATGGAAAATATATATATATAATTTTTTTGTATTACAAAAACAACAAATAATTCACCAATCCATTGACGTTGGCAAATTTAGTTCACGGATGCTGCAAACACACACAGACGAATGCAGCAGTCCACCGACACTTAATGTCTAGTCTCACTGGTTTCTTGTATCTTCTGGAGAAGATACTCCATCTGCAGATTCAGGTTGGGCTGGCCCTTTCTAGTCTTTTTGCTTAAGACTTTGAAAGCTTCCATCTTCTTCTTCTTGTAGAGCCTCTGAGCCTCTTCTCGTTCTCGCTTTCTCATTTCAAATTCCTGCAATTATAAACATACACAATGTTCATTCGCCAGACAGAAAATACAGGTCAGAATTGCTCTGAAATTGACATCACAATGCAAGCCACTGATATCCATCTCTTGTGTTGGATAACATGTGAATAATTTTCCAAAACTGAAGGAGTGTGAGCTCTTTGCTTTCATACCATAATGATATAAGGAATATAAAAGAATAACAGTCACGGCAGCATGTTATAAGTAAAAAGAAAAGTCAAATACTTATTTAGTAATTTCACTGTTTAAATCTACTAAAGAATTAGAGGGACCTTTACAGAGGGTAGCGAGTCTAATCTGTATAACACTAAAAAGTTTATTTTCAGAAAACCATATCTTGCATTTTTTTGTTCTTTAGCTAATTTACAGATTTAATTTAGAAAATGGCGGCTACCTACTTACTACACTAGTGAAAAACACTGTTAGACACCAGGAGCTTCACCATTTAAGTCTATCATGCTCACTGGTTGCTATGACAGAAACTCTAGTTCTGAAGATTCATTATTGAACAAGCACAACAACATTCTCACTAACTTAAAATAACAGCTGAAAAGAAGTTGTGCTGTAGCAGATGTATTCATTTCCAGTCCACGAAGCCTCAAAACGACATACAATAGACTTACACTCACTTGTAATTACAATTATAGTTAGCAAAGAGTCTTACATGCAATCTGTGAAACTGCAGTACACTCCATTCTTCTACAAACTTTCCCTAGTTTACTTTGTTGGTCTTACATACAAGAACCAAGCTCAGTAATAAAGAAGTGACTTGCTGGAGACCACTATGTAGCTGAGCTGTTTATAAACAGATTCAAGTGCTTATCTTGTCATCATATTACTTAAAATCATATAACTATGTGGTACTTGTGACATCATATTACTTAAACTCATATAACTATGTGGTATAGCACTTATTTTGATATATACATAGAGATATGAAGCTGGGTGGTAGTGGTGGTGGTGGTGGTGGTGGTGCATGCCTTTAATCCCAGCACTGGGAGGCAAAAGCAGGTAGATCTCTAAGTTCCAGGCCAGCCAGAGCTGCATAGTGAAACCTGCCTCAGAAAAGATCTGAAACTTGCTCATGAGTTCTGCTGCCTGGCCTGGTTGCCTGATTTATCCCTATGGCATTACTCTTATTTATGGGTCTATTTAACTAATTCTTTACAATTTTGATCTCATGGGTAAAGTGTCACTGGCTTTCGTATTAACATTAGATAGAGATCATTTCTGTTATCAGCTGAAGAATAACCATAAGCATTTTAGATATTAAACTCTGAATTCCTGTATTCATATTCTAATATGCATAAGTTAAATTATATCAGTAGTGTCTTTAAGGATATTTGATGAAATAATGGTAATTACTTAATCTTTAGTACAAAACAAACCAACAAAAACCTAAAAACCCAAACCTTCAGACTAAACTCTACTACCCTGTATAGATACAGTTTTAAAGGTCATAGATTAAGGAAGAAAGGAGACTCTTGAGGAAATATTTAAGCATGGGACAAGGCTTCATTTCTGAGTATTTTATTCCAACACTTCCTCTGTGGCTTTTACTGCTGTGTAAAATTAAGAAAATCATCAATATTTCTTTCAAGTCTCAGGTCCTGGTAATTACAGCACATCAGATTATTTCAAGGAACTTGTTCAAGATCTAAGTTCCTAGGCTGAGAAACATTATCACAAATGCCAGATGCTCATATTATTAACTGACAAGCAACTTTTTTGAATTTTATCACTAACTTACTAGTATTATCTGAGCCAATCAAGGACTTACAATATCATACAATTCTACAAGTCTGCTAAGTATTGAAGCAGGCAATAATTATGTGCCCAATACTAAGAAGCATAGCTTGTACACATGTTAAAGATAAAGAAAGGTAAAGCTAAATAACTAAAAAGTAGAACTTACAAATTTCTTAGCAGCACGCTTTGCTTTTATCCGTTCATACTCTTCTTGTGCCTTTTGGTTTGAAGTTTTCTTTTTCTTTGGAACAGTGACAGAACTTGTAAGAGAAATTAAGACATGTAAGTTAAACCATTAAGCAATGATTTAGATAAAATTATGCAACTGTGTTAAATACAGTATTTATATACAAAACATCAGTAATACAAATTGATCAAATCCACCCACCATTTTTTTCTTCTCCAGTCCCTTCCCTATCCTCTACACCACATTTCCTTAGAAATTTCATGTGTTTCTTTTGTATTTGTATTAAACTCACTGAGCCCACTCACTGTTACCAGTATGGGCATGTGCATGGGTGTGGGGCCATCTACTGGAGATGGTTAGATTCTCAGATCTGCATCCCCAAAGCTGACTGACCTCCCCTCTCACCCATCATCAGGAGCCAAAATCTCCTAAGCTAGGTATGGAACTTTGTGACCCTCTCTCCCCAGTACATGCTGGGATTTTTTTTTCTGGCTTGATCTTGCATGTCTTTGTACATGCAACCATTGTCCCAGATTTGAAAGACAAAATTTTAGTTTAAAAAAAAAAAAAAAGTTAAGATCCAAAGTGATACCTGGCTTCCCCGATAGCATACATGCTAATGTATGTTTGATTGAATCATGTACAAACAAAGTTTCATAAGCTAGCTCTTATAAAATCAAAGTGACAGGGCTTTGTTCTAAGACAAGATCTTATACAGTAGTGTAAGCTGGCTTGAAACTCACCCGATAGTCCAGCTTAGCCTCCATCTGTGGCAAACCATAGTTAGGCCTCCTCAGTATAGGGATTGACAAGGATCAGACACCACACCCAGGAAAACATCCATGTGCCAGCAAGTTTCAGTATTTTTGCTGTTTTATGAGATGGACCCTCCCTATGTAGCCCAAGCTAGCATGAATTAACAGCAATCTTCCTGCTTCAGTCCTCTGAAGGCTTACAGGCATAAAGAGCCACGCCTTGCTTGACTTTTGTTAGCTACAGCCTATTTCCTGTACCATTTTCAGAGAATGCAATTTAAAATATAGCTAATCGTGGGCCGGGCGGTGATGGCGCACGCCTTTAATCCCAGCACTGGGGAGGCAGAGGCAGGCGGATCTCTGTGAGTTCGAGGCCGGGCTGGACGGACAGCCTCCAAAACAATACAGAGAAACCCTGTCTCATAAAACCAAAAAAAAAAAAAAAAAAAAAAAGGCTAATCACAGCATTCATAAACACCAAATAGCACACGTTTTATTAAAATGCTTGACATAAATTAATTCAGTCATCAAAATGTCATGAAATATAACACTTTAAGAACATTATTACCGGGTGTTGGTGGCACACGCCTTTAATCCCAGCACTTGGGAGGCAGAGGCAGGCGGATCTCTGAGTTCGAGGCCAGCTGTCTCAAAAAACCAAAAAAAAAAAAAAAAAAAAAAAGAACATTATTAATGGATGTGAGGGCAATCTGGCTGACATCTGTCACTCCACTGATCACCAGGGTTGATTGGCTGATCTGGCTGGCTAGGTGGGTGTCCCCTTCCTCCCTCCATGTGTGTCCCTTCCGAAGCTGTGCACTCAGTGGAAGAGGACGACCTTCCCCAACTAAAGGAGGACCAGTCTTCGGTCATGGGTATCCCTGTAGCTACACTCCCCTGCTAGAATCTCCAGGCAAGCTCTCAAGAACATTATTCACCAGAGACAACGATCCACTTAGAGACTGTACAACATAGTGGTTCAAGTACTTTGATTCTGCCCTTCCCATCATAGAGGGCACTGGTATACCAACATGTAAAGTCTGGCTCTAGAATCTAAAGTGTCACTGGCTACACACTTCCATTATTTCTCTAGTATCTCATTATGTTGCCCATGCTGGCCTGGGACCTGTAATTGTTCTTTGTGCCTCAGCTTCCCAAACGTTGGCCTTACAGATAATACAACACCAAGCCTGATCTAAAAAAAATGTAAAACACACACACACACACACACACACACACACGTTTCTTAATAGATGGGCTTATTGTTTAATTAAGTTACTTGTTCTTGAAAGACTAATTCAAAAGTCAGATCTCTTAATTCTCAGTTTACATTCTTTTCACCTACATTCAACTAGCCTATGCCAATCATTTTACACTAAAAATAAAGATTGTGAAAATATTATAGCATGACTTCAAAATGTGTTAAGAAATCTTGTAATTCTTACCCATGTTTCCCTATATCTTCTACAAAACATTACTTACATTTAAAGTGAAGAGTTTCAAAAGAAGAAAGTACTCACTTTAGTGTACACAGCTGTTCTGGCTGAGGCTGGTGATCACTAGGCTGTTCTTCAGACAAAGTCTGTTCAGTGTTACACTCTTCTTCAGAGACAGGCTGGTCAGCTTGTTCTTCTGAGGGAGGCAGACCAACCTTTCTCCGTTGTTTCCTGAGTCTTTCTTCTTCAGCCAAATAGAGGTGTTTCAGATGGTCTGGGTAATGATCAGTGAACTGGGCTTCCTGGGACGTTGGTGCCTTCTTTACCTTCCATTGCAATTTCTTGTAATTCTGCTGGATCTTCAGTTTCCTCCGAAATGCGAACCCTTGTCCTAATATGTAAGGATTTCAATCACAATTACTTTCACAGAAGGTGAAAAATAAAGCTACTAGAAATGAAGTCCTTTTTTAGACATAATATTCAAATGACAGAATTACTTGGTTTTGATTTAAAGATTAGTTTAGTCACACATTTAATGATGGACTGAGAAGATGGCCCTATGCCTGAATATAAGACTAACAATTGTCAGACACCACCCACACCCACACATTCAACGTAAAACTGAAGAGTAAACTAAACTCCACGGCTCAACTTGAATTTATAATCGTACTCACAAAATAAAATTTCTTTAATTCATCTAAATCATCACCTGGGGGGGGGTCTTCAGCAAAACACTTAAAAATAGGGTGGGAAAATCTTACTTTTCTTTTGGAGAAACTTACCCATCAAGTATTTTCCAAAAACCACAAAAGGGGATAAAGTACAACTTGCGAACATCTGCCAATCATTATTAGGTGGAACCAGGCACTTATCTAAAGAGCAATTGAGCAGCCTCGCAAAGACAAAGCAAGGAATCTAAGAGAGGAGGATGTAATTGTCGCGGCTGTGGGGCAGTCTGCTTTGAGCCCCATCTTTCTCTCTTTGCTGTAGTATAGACACAAGTCGGTCTAGCTAGCACGCAGTCTAGACCCCCGGACGCCCCGTGCTTCCGGTTAGAGGAAGGGGCCGCGACAAATGGTGAGGTTGGCAGCAGCGTCCCGTTCTCCCAGGCAGAGGGCCGGGCAGCGAACGGATTCAGCGGGCTTAGGGACGGCTTCGCAGGTCTCGGACCGACGCGGACCGTGTCGGGAGCTTCTCCCGGCAGACGCAGCACGCACCCCGGCCTTCCCCACTGCGGTGCTGACATACCCTCGCGAACGCTCCCCGGGAAGGCCTGCTGGTGGCTGGGCCGCCAGCTCCTGCGTTTCCCACTTCGCTTCCTGAATCCGCCCTGAGGCTCCCCTTCCTCGCGCGCCGCAAATCCCCGGGTGCGCAGCTTCGAAGACGGCCGCGCCGGCGCCATCCCGCGCCACTGTGGCTGGTGGAGCCACGGCGGACGCCGGCGTATCACGTCACCAGGCCGAAGCAATCAATCGCCCGTGTCGCGCACGCTCAGAGCGCGACTGCCTCGGCCTGGGCGGCTTCAGGAAGACGGGGGGCCGCGCGCGCGCGGCCATGTTGGCGCCACCTGCAGCCCGGGAGGGCGAGCGTCATGGCGGCGCTTTGCTCGCTCCCCGGGACCCCGGACCTGCCCGCGCTGCACGCCAAGCTACAGGACTTGCTGGGCTTCCTGAGGGGCGCCCTGCCCATTTGCAGCGCGCACACGGTGGACTTCTACACCGGCTCGCTGTGGCAGCAGCTGGTCGACTTGAACCCCGAGAGCGTGCTGGCGGCGCTGCGGGAGGCGGCGGGGGCGGAGCCGCCGGGGGCGGAGGCCGGATCAGGTGACTGGCGGGTGGGCGGGGCCCGGTGACTGACGGGCGGGTGGGGCGGGACCAGGTGACTGACGGGCGGGTGGGGCGGGGCCAGGTGACTGATGCGTGGGCGGGGAAGATCAGTTGACTGACGGGCGGGCGGGCGGCCGCACGGCTGATCGTGCTCCCCCCTGGTGGAATTTGGCGGAAGTAACAGGGATTTGCGTAGCGTCAGTGGGAGTTGAGTGGAGGGATCCCAATAGCAAGGGTGGGCGCGATCCCCTCGTTCTTATCTTGGGTGTTAGTATATTGCCCCATTTAAGGGCATCAAGAAACAGGGAAGAGGCCCTCATCCTCTTAGTGATTCAACAGTAAAATTTCGGTTTGGAAACGCAAAAAGTTTATTTGACAAGTGCAGGGTGGGCAAATACAGAACAAGGAAGAGTGTATCTTGGATTTGGATGGTGAAAGTCTTGAATGCTCTCTGGTTCATTTTGAAACTATGTATTTTCACTATCAGTTATGTGACGTGAAGTTTTCTAGGCTCTGGAGTTTCGTCCAAAGAAAGTTAGGTTCTATCAAGTGTCTGTTTTGAAAACAAAGGAACGACAGCAGGTCCTGGAATTTCTTCTGCTCTGCATCCGGGCTTTCCAGGTGCCATTAGTGACCTTCATCCCTGAAGCATCCTGATAATACAGTGTGACACGTGGTGGAGGGCAGGGGGGATATGATAGAACTTAGTAATATATTGATTCTTTCAAATCTTTCTTGGAAACTTTCAAAGAGCAGGAACCATGTTTGTCTTAACAATGGGTGGATTCCAACTTGTGGAAAAATACTTGGCATGTATTAAGTACTCCATAAATATTTGTTGAACTAATGACTCATGGTGGCTTTCAAAAAACAAAGAAAATGTAAAGAAAAGCGACAATTAAGTGCAGAGAAAGGCTTTAATGTGAGTGTAACTGGGTCTTCACCCGATGGGATCACCCTATTTTACATATACTAATAGTTGTATTCCCTGGATGTTCTGCAGTGTGCTAGGTGCACAGGTGTTTTTTTCTCCATATATTTTCTCGTGTGTGTGTGTGTGTGTGTGTGTGTGTGTGTGTGTGTGTGTGAAACCTTTAATTAATTAACTATGTATCTGTCTAACATAAGTAATTAATCAATTAATTGTGTATCTGTCTAACAACAACAGAGACTGACTGGGTTATTGACCTTTGAAATGTCTCTGGACCTGATAACCTTTTCAGTATAAAATACCCAATTGTACAAATGCTTAGCTGTTTTATAACCTGATTTATTGGAAGCATTACGTAGGATTTTCTCATCTAGCTCTTACTAACCTTGTTGTAGGGAAATCCAGCAGTAGAACTAGTTAAACAAATTTTACATCCCCATCGGGAGATCGCAGACATCAGTAATTGCATAACATATATTTTTGATATCTTTGTGTATGTATGAGATATGACACATATGAGATACAGCTTTTTTTTACAAGTATAGTTGTCTTTGTGTCTCAGATAAGTTTTCAACATTATTAATGCTTTAAAACACATAAAGTTTTTATTATTATTTTGACAATTTTGTACAAGTATGTAATATATTTTAATCCTCCCAGCATTCCCTTGTTTTATTCCCTCCCTCTCCTGCTTTACCCCTTACTTTTTTCTTCCTAATCAGCCTCCCCTCTACTTTAATGTCGTGTGTGTGTGTGTGTGTGTGTGTGTGTGAGTGTTTCCCACTGGGTTTAATTAGGCTTGCTTGTATGAGTGTGACTGTAGAGTTATTTATCAGCTCATGGATACGTGTATCCTTCTCTCCTGGCAACCATCAGCTGCCATAAGCTCCTTAGAGGATTTTTATTCTTACAACATAAAAACATGCATGTATCTCAGTTGTTATATTGCTCTTGAGTTAATCTCTCAACTTCTATTGAATAAAATTCTTATTCATTTCCCTGAGACTCAAGCTGTTCTTCATTAAAACAAATTTGCATGTATGGTATGTGTGCATGTGTGTATGTGTTTTTGTGAGGGATGCATATGCCTGTATTAAGACCTGAGATTGAAGTCCAGTCTTCTCTGATGCTCTTCACATTATAAAGTGAGACAGGATCTCATGTTGACCCGGAGCTTATCATTTTGGCTATCCTGGCTAGCCAACTTCTCCAAGGATTCTGTTTCTCCCTCCCACAAATTGGAATTATAGGGAGGTGCTGGCTAGTTTTTGTTAACTACTTACAAACTAGAATTACTTGGGAAGAGAAAACTTTAATTGAGAAGGTGCTCTGAAGGGTGTTTTATGTATTAATAATGAATGTGGATATGAGAGGGCAGCCCACTGTGGGAATGCTACCCTTGGGCAGGTAGGTGGTCCAGGTTACATAAAAAGGAGGCTGATAGAAGCCGTGGGGAGTAAGCCAGTCAGCTGCATTTGTCCATGGTCTCGGCTTCAGTTTTTGCCTCCAGGGACCTGCCTTTATTGGACTGTAATTGAGACATGTAAGCAAAATAACCCTTTCATCCCCAAGTAGCTCTTGCCTGTGGTCTTGACCAAGCAGTAGATGTAAACTAGGACAGGAGGTTGCTGGACTTCCGCCTCACATGAGTTTTGGGCAGTGGTTCACAACCTGTGGATTGCAGCCCTTTTGGGAGTCACCTAAATCACCATTTCACAGGGGTCACCTAAGACCATCGGAAAATAGGGATATTTACATTGCAATTCACAACAGTAGCAAAATCACAGATATTAAGTAGCAACAAAAATAATTTGATGGATGTGGGTCACCACAATGTGAGAAACAGTTGAGAACCACTGGTTTGGGGGCATCCTAACTTTGGTCTTTATGGTTAATGTGACAAGCATTTTACCCACTGAACTTTCTCCCCAGACCTGTTCTTTATGCTATGCTGTGTTTCATGAGGGTTTTTATGCCATTTTAGCGGGAACTGACTCAGTCTTCCATGACTACTACTTCACATAACATTAGACACCCTGTGAATGACTTTGTTTTTTTATCTATTTTTTTATTTAACAAATATTTCTAAATATATCTCATTGTACAATTTTATTTGCTAACAAGTTAAAGTATGTAAAGTGCGACCCCTGGAGGGGACCCCCGACCCGCGGGCATGAGGTGATGAGGGTCGCTACTAATTTGGTGGGTCTTCACGAGCAGATCCGATCTTAAAAGTAAACTTCAAGAAGTTAAAGGAAACAGGCTCAAGACAACGTTCGCTGATCAAGAGCGTTTATTTTTGGGGTGAGATGGTACTTATAGAAAAAGAATCTCAGGGGGCGGTACAAGCATGCCAATCAAGTCTCAACTCAAATATACACCAAATAAGGTAAAGACAAAGCTATAATTTTCCATCAGTTATCAGTCGCATTCCACAAATGCTTGTCAGCGTAAGTCAGGTGCAGGAATTAGGGAGGGGTAGGAAGTATTCAAAGGAACACTTTAACCTTTTGTTAACAAAGACAATTGCTCTATAAGGGTTACTTCCCCCTGGCTAGGCGGGTGGGCTGCCCTGTGTAAATTTAACTTTTATGGTTAACCTTTTCCTTTGTCTTAAGGGCATGTGTGCTCGCAGTCACGTAGGCAGAAGGCCAAGAAATGGCTGACAGACTCCATTTTGTTCAAGGTTCTAGCAGTCCCCAACAGTAAAGAATCTTAAAATTAAAATTTATGGTTAATTTTTCTAGTTTTACAATTTAATTTAATTTTCATAAAAATATAGTTCAATGTGAAAATGCTTTTGAAATGATTGACTATATTTATACATTCATTATGGTGTTAATATTGGTATGGTAAGGATTCGCATGTTAGTCCTTGTTAATATGTGTTATTTCATCCCGAAACATGGTTTGCCCATTTAACATATTTTCTCATTTTATATGCAACTATAAATTAAGCTAAGGTTGCTAGGCAATAAAACAAATCCTACCACATAATTGGATCATATAATTGATTCATTTTCAAAGCAACAATATGTATTGTTTGTTCTGTTGGTACATTACAGTTGGATAGATACAAAGTTTATAGAATTTAACACAATCCATCTTTTCAAAGTTTAGCAAGACAGACTTAACTTTCGGCTATTAAACAATTAACAAAGATGTAACCCAACAGTCAGCTGTTGCAAAAACCAAAGCCTTAAAAACTGTTATTTAATTTGCATTAGACAAAAAATTAATTTCCTTTTTAGAAACAGATGCTCAACTCATTCAGTACTTGGGGAAAATTGTACTTCTTATCCAAAAGGAACATGCCATGAGGCTTTTGTGGTAGTGCTGGAATTAATGGGATTTGAGCCATAGTGGTGATGGGGAGGGTTTCCAAATGAGAGACAAATTTTACATCAGGATGGATGACTGATTGGACACATGAAGTAAAGGCACACAGTATGTGAAAGATTCTTTTTAACTTTAGCAGTGAATGAAAATGCTACTTACCAACACGGGGAAATGGAAAAGGGCAAGATGTGTCAGGAATAAGAATATTTGTAGAAATAAACACAAAATAGTTTTATATCCATGTGAAGCTAGTCATTAGCAAGGTACTGCTATCAATATCTTCCTGAAATTCTGGTCCATTGGCTGTGTGACTAATAATTTCCTCAGCCCCTATAACAAAGTTATGTCTGTAACTTGAGTACATGTTTGTATCTTATATTGTATTCTGTATGATGTAAATCACTCTTGTCTCACCCTAAGGTTGTAAGTATTCAGGCTGAAATGAGGTTTTATGCTTCCCTAACAGGCTCAGTGGTGCTATTGAAGTCCTCATAGTGGCCTCAGTGATTACAGCCACTACGGAGTCTTAGGAGAATTCCGTAGTTGATGATGCTACAATAGTAAGTGCATTGGAATATGCCATCGTTCATGCATGCATGCATCCATCCATCATCCATCATTCATGTTGTGTGCAAAGTACTTTTGCTTTACAACCGAACATACGGCTGTGGTATTTGTTTCTAAAAGTAGATACCACTGACAGTCTTACATAGTTATTTTGCTTTCTTTTCAGAGACATGAATTATTTCAGATACCCGAATTAGGTTTCAGTTTCTGGAAGCAAGATCCCTTCTAGCGGAGAAGGAAATGTTAAGAGGAGTAATGAAAGTAGTTACAAAGAAGGGGAAAGTGTGTAAAAGCTTATGACTATAGATGGCTCTCTGGTTTTGATAGCCAGGTCCATCAGTGCCCGCTGTTATTTTGCTTGCTGTGGCATGCCAGTGAAACAGGCGGTTTAAGAGCAGAGTAAGTCAGACTGCCACAGATTATTTGCCCTGACACTTAGGGTGCACATTTGAATCAGTTATAGTCTTGTCAGGTCTTAGGAACGTCCTCTGCAAATGAGGTAGAAGCAACAATTAACTTGCTCGTGTAACAGGTGGCGTGTCTAACATCATGCCTGGCACGTAGCACTAAACATGCAGTACCTGTTAGCAGTGGGGCAGTGGGTTAGTGATGGAGCTCATCTTGCTGAGAGTTTTATAGGACATTCAGGCACCATAACAGGTAAGTAGCTTGGAGAGTTTTCTTGCTAATTATTACTTGTTAATCATTCATTGGTTATAAAACTTTATGCATTTTTTTCCTCCAAGATTCTTACAGTCTGTGTTTCACTTTTGTTTTCCTTTGCACACTGATATCTGGTAGAAAAATGAAAAGCGGGTTAGAGGTATCTTGGTATCATGCTTATTGAAAATAACCTGACCTGCTTTTCCCCCATCTTATTTCCTAGTTTGTTGTTATTTTTAGATTGTATGTTTTTGTATTGCTGTGTGTATGATGCATGATTTGTTAGTATAGATGCGTGTGTAGTGTACTTCGGTTGAGTCTGTGGATCAGAGAACTGGCAGGAGTCGGTTTTAGCCTTCTACCATGTGGAAAGACTGCGTGGTCAGAATGCACAGCAAGCGCCTTTACCCACTGAGCCAGCCCGCCGGCTCTCCAGCTAATCTGTTTCCCATACTGTCTCCTAGCCTCTCTCAAAAGAAACTGCCCTGGGATAGTGATGCAGGTCATTCAAACAGGACAAGGGAAACGCACGCTGGAGGAAGATCAGGGACTTCCAGTAGAGGGGGTTGTAGGCAAAGCAGTCAAGCCGCAGAATATGCGGATAGAGCAGGCAGCTGATTACTGCAGCAGCTTTCTCTGGGGGGAAGAATATCATATGTACCCAACTAAGAAGTAACTAAAACTCAACGGCGGCACCGTGGCTTCTGGCTGCCAGTCACAAACTTAGTTTGCAGACACAGAGCACTGCAAGCATTGCCCCCATGGCATTCTCACATGCTGGATCACAGAAAAAAGGGAAGACTAGATCACTGGCCCTTTCGTTCTCTGTGAATCTCTAAAAGCAGCAAATCGTGGCTGTTACAGACTGAACCACTCAGGAAAGAATAACCTCAGCTATATTTCTGTAATCAAAAAAATTAATTGTGGAACTCTAGACTGAATAAACAGGTTTAACACTAAAGAAATAAACTATGAGACTGAATCAAAATATGTCATCCTTTAAAAAACTGATTATTGCTGAAAATGTGTTACCATTTTATCTTAGGCCTTCAGTACCCAACGTTTTTGGAGCACTTGTAATTAAAAGCAAATTAATAGCATTTAGTTCAGGTCAGAGTGGAATATTTTCAAGAATTTTCAATAGGATAACTAAGTTGATTCAGACACTTACTTTTCCAACAGAAATATCACATTTCTTTCTGTTGGCAACATTGCCCAATAACTGGCAGAGGTAATGGCCCTCTGCTGACTGCGATTTCATACTTTTATTCTATCACACTCTAAGAAACTGCTCCCCTGGAACCTTCGAATGTTGAGACAGCTCTTAAACCTGAAAGTCTCACTGAATAGTTGACTGAGTTTTCCCTCCTGCATCATGTCTAAATATTTTGATGTAGAGTTTATTACTTTTGGCTGCATCCGTAAATTCAGCTTGTAAAATTTCGTAAAATCTATATTAAATAAATTCACCAAGGTAACCTTGTGGTTTTATTTTCTATTTAATTGATTCAAACGTTGAAGTCACACATCTTTTGCTTTTTTCTGCTTAATAAATGTAGTACACACTATATCTCCAACTTAAGAGATGCTATTCTTAATAAATGTAGTACACACTATATCTCCAACTTAAGAGATGCTATTCTTAATAAATGTAGTACACACTATATCTCCAACTTAAGAGATGCTATTCTTAAGAAGCTATGAGTGGAAGCATATAGTTTTATTTGGAATTTGAAGATATTCATCAGTTACATTGTTTTCAAGTTTCAAAAGAGCAACAGCTTTCTTTGTTTTTTTTGTGGATATTTTAAAAAGTAGTTATGAGTGTCATCTATGCAAAACAAGATGTCATGGCATATGTGTTACGATGTTTGTCTGGTTTTGGTACAAAGTTGTTGCCTAGATTGTGTGCCTCCCCTAAGTGACTGCTTCATAGACTTGATTTAACAACCGGGTTTGTTGGTTTTGCGAGCTTGCTTTCATTTTGTTATGCACTGATATAGCTTTTAAAAAAACACCCTTTAATGAATGGCCTCACTTGGACTGCTTTATCCATCGAGGTCTGTGAACCACTATGGACAGATTGGAATGAAAACCTTCTAAATAAATTGTCCCTTAACAGTGGCACAGAAGAGCAAGACTGCAATACAAGAATAGCAGTGCTGCAGAGACTAGCACCTTGAAACACACAAGTGTAGGTCAGAAAAGACAGCTCATGGTTAAACCACTACATTACTCTTCTGCTGCTGTTGCTCCTGGAAAACATAAATACCAAACTTTAATTTTATCTTTCCAGGCATGATTGCAGAAAATGCTAAAGCCAGGTTTTGCAGAGGCTGATAGTTTAAGTAACAAATGCAAAGGAGCTATTAGGAGATATTGCCAAAATCTAAAGTTAAAATCTTGTAAGTTGCTGTAAAATTCCCATGGTTCATTGCTGTTTTAAAATTGCGAACTGTTTAGATATTAACTACTGTTCATCTTCCTTTCCCATCTGATTTTCAGGTTTTATTGATCTCCCCAGAGTATTTTGTGAAAGGTCTCAGAAGCTGTTGAGCACGGAAGCCTTCGTTCTGGCCGCCAGACACTATTCTGTGCAAAGCTTGGGGCTGTGTACTCCTCGTGAGCAGTTGCTTACAGCTCTCAGGCTAAATAAAGAACAGAGGACTGGTATGTGGGAGTGTGACGTATGCTTACACCTTCTAGGTTCTTAACAGCGGGACACGGCTCACATGTATGTCTCTCCATTATAGTCTGGTGTGTTGCTGGGTATTCCAAGCACTGATACGTTCACTCATTTTGAGAAGATCAGGTTCTCTTATCCAGTATTAAGGGCACATGCAGATCTCTATGTTTTTCCCTACATTAGCCCCCTGGGTGTCTTTACCATAGTTAGTTTCAGACGCTCAAGCACGTATGTATTGTACTACTACAGATTTCAAAACCCTTGCATTAGCTTTTATTGCAGTTGGATAATGATCTCTGTGGCCATTTTTGCGGGGGAGGGAGATATGAGGAAGGTGGATGGTCGTTGCTGGGAAAATGGGGGAGACATAAGTATACGAAAGTAGGGACAACCCAAATTAAAATCAAGTGGCAATATCCATGCTTACGTTAAAGGCCAATAGACACCCCAGTTAGATGATAGTGGTGAGGAAGCTGAGGTTTTAAGAACTGTTCCATGTCTAGGAATCAGCTTTAATAGTAGAGCCAATGGGTTAAATAATAATTGCATTAATGAAAAAACAGGGAATGCATGACTTAATTTATTGTTTACCAAGGTCCTCACTGTCTGCCATCTCATTTGACCCTTGTTATTTCACCAACTCTTTTTTTTTTTAAAGAAAGTGCTAAACTTACAGAAACACTGCTTGAATACTACAGTGAATCCTGGATACTTTTGACCTAAATTTGCCATGTTAAAGTCCCAATTGTTGTAAGCAGTCCCACACACATACTTTTATAAACCTGGATCCTTTGACCATCAGTCACAGATACTGAATTACCTGCAAGAATTTTAGTATACCCATAAGAACCAGGGTATATTCCTACTTACCCTGTGTCATGTTGGTTCATTCAGGACTTGAACTTGGCTTTAGTAACATTATCTAATAAGCAGACTGTATTCAAATTTGTTTTAGTGCTGCAAAATTCCTTATAGCTTCCTTTTTCCTAAATTTTTTGTAGATTTATGTGCATGAGTGCTTTGCCTACATGCATGGGTGTGTTACAAGTGTGTGTCTGGTGCACACAGAGGTCAGAAGAGGGCCTCTAGTTTTGAACAGAGATGAGCTGCCATGGGTGTCAGCCAGTGGACCCAGAATTTTCTCCTCTTTCAGCCTGTTGTTTTTCCTGACACTGATACGTTGATGCATGCAGGAAAGTTTGTTTGATTAAGTCCAGCTTTACACTTTGAACCGAGATGCTAATTAAAGGATTTCTTTCTCCTGCACCTCACTAAGAGGCAGTGTAATTTTTTCCTATTACTAGTGCTTAGTGTTTGCTGGCAAAAGTGGATCCTCAGAAGCCCTTCATTGCAAGAGGAGCTCACCCCCCTTCTAGTCCAATTCTCTCATTATAATTGTTGTTTTCCTTTATCTCTACGCATTTTAATGAAAATTATTTTATTATGTTCCTCCTGGAGCAAAACAAAGGATTTTGGGAAATCGTGACTCTGGGTAAGGCATTCTGGCTGTAATTGCCTTCATCAGCAACATGGCTATTGGCATTGTAATCAAAACACTAAGTACATTATCCAAGCTGTTTCTAACCGGCCATAGCTGAGTGACGCCTGACCTTCTAAAATTTAAGAACTATATGTTGGGTACCAAAGAGAGCAAGAATATCATATACAAATATGAAACCATTACCAAGATCTAGATGGATGTTGTCTTATGCCAGTAAAAGAAAGTTGACTTCACAGTGTAGGGGTACAAGCTAGTGACAGCTGTGCATGGAGCTCTCCATCCTGAAGTATGTCAGTTTCTTTGTTTTCTGGACTGGTATAGGTCAGCAGAATGCGACTGTATAATAACCAGGTACTCATGGAAAGACCTTATTAGCAAGGTTTTTACATTTTCCCATTGAAGAGGAAAGAGGCTAGCCCAGCCTTAAATGTCAACTTGCCACCACCCAATTCCCACTTGTCTGATTATGCTGAATACCATCAAATATATTTCATCAAATGTAGTGTGTACTCTACAGTGCTGTGTTGTAGAATGTCTCTGTTGTTATACACTATATAGTAGAATATAGCCATATGTAGATATTAAGCTCTTCAAATGTGGCTAATATAACTTGGAAGTTTAATTTGCTCATTTGTCTGCTCTTGCATTAGGCAGTATTTTTGTTATTAGTGTATAGGCATTGGTTTATTTTCATATATGTGCATAGAAATGTCTATTTCCATTATCTTTTTACTCTGTTAAAGCTGTTCTCTGATGAAACTTTTTTGTAGTACAGTTTTTTTTTCATTTATAGTTAACTACTTGTTATATCAAGGAATGATTTTAATTATCTGTGGATATTTTTATCTTAGTTAATAGAATCATAACTATTAGTAGCAATCACACAGATATCACAATAGACTTATGTCACTTACATATTGATTTAAAAAGCTGTGACAACTCATTAAAATTCTCTTTAGTAGCAGTATATTAATTATCTTTATTTTCATTTAGGTGAAAATGTGAAGGGAATTGAGTTTATGAATACAAAAAAATCTCATGAGGTTCAGGCAATGTCAGAGCTAATCTGCAGTATTGCTGATTACTGTGGTTTAAAGCAGGTAAGAGTATTTCTTTATAAGTATTACCCATTTTTTGTATCGCTCAGATTTCATTTTCTACTTTTACTTCTTATTGGGCTGTTGTTCTCCACCCCGTCCTCTCTTTTTGATTTTACACTCAGTGTTTATTTCACTTGCCAAAGCGGCCACATACAGTACTCAAGTCTTCACTGAAAGATCTGCCACTAAGCTGTACCAAACTAGAGTAAGGTGGAGGCTGTTACTGTATTCTTGTCCTCAGAACTTTATACATTTGAGTTTATATGAAATACTATGTAAACCAGTGTTGTGGTTGGATGTGAGATGCCACCCATAGGCTCATGTGTCTGAACACTTGGTCCTGAGTTAGGGGTGCTGTTTGTGGAGGTTATGGAATCTTTGGGAGCTGGAGCCTTGCTGGAGCAGCTGTGTCACTGGGGATGAATTTGAGTTTTGCAGCCTGGTCCCACTTCCTTTTCTCTCCTTTACTCTGGCTGGTGTGTATGAATGAAATGTGAGCACTCAGCTTCCAGATTGTATAGTTTCACTGTATTAGAGCTAAAACCTTTCCTTTTATTTAGACAAAAGGGGGAAATGTTGTGGGATATTTGTATACTGTGTGAAGATGTATTGCTGTAATTTGTGTAGTAAAAAGCTGAACAGCCAATATCTAGGTAGGAGGTATACTTGGGACTTCCGGGCAGAGAGAGAACTCTGGGAAGAAGACAGGTGGAGTCGCCAGCCAGATGAGGAGGAATCCAGATGGGTAGTATGAGTAGTCCAGAGAGATGAGTGTAACTACAGTCTTGTTTTAAAACTCTTCTTTCAAAATGTTCGTTGCTGCTATATTTCCTGTGCTCTAATAGACCATTGTTAGCTTCTGTTTGCTTTGTGCCTTGGCACATTGCTTAGTTCATCTTTATTTTTGGTGACTTTTAAATATATTCTTTGGGATTTTCTGTGGAAACAGTTACATCATGTATGATAAAAACATGTTTTCTTCCTCATTTCCAGTACTATGTCTGTTACTTGTTGCTTTGATTTACTATGCTATCTGGAACTGGAAAATGTTTAATAAAAATGATCAGTGATTGGTTTTTTATAGAAATTAAACATTAAAATAACAAACATAACAGATTACATAAATGATATAGTGCATTTGTCTATACATCTTAGTAAAATATCTGGAATGTTACTACTGCCAACTGACTAAAATCCTGAAATCATTCTGTTTTGTTTTCCTCAGATAATTGACGTGGGTTCTGGTAAAGGCTACCTAAGCTCCTTTTTGTCCTTAAAGTATGGTTTAAATGTCTATGGCATCGATTCCTCAAATACTAATACTCATGGAGCTAAGGAGAGAAACAGGAAGTTGAAGAAACACTGGAACCTGAATCATCATCATCGGACGAGAGTAGATGTCAATGGACTGGCATTAAAAATGCCGAAAGAAATGGGCGCTCAAAAAGAAGTCGAGTGTAAGGGAGATACTGAGAGTGTACCGAAGAGCAGTCTTGGGAATCAAGAAATATCTGCCGACATTTTGCCAGAGTTTCCAGAGTCAGCAGTTTCAACCATCAGAAAACAGCAAGGAGATCTACATGCTCAGCCACTTGAAGAAGAGAAGCTATGCTTTGAAAATACCTTTTCTCTCATGGATTTTTTGCCTATTGATGCCATCGAACCTACTTCATCTCAGGTGCACAATACAGAAATTGTGAGGAAACAGAGAAGAAATATGGCATCAAAACCAAGTGACTCAAGTATATATTCACCACTGACCTCTTTTATCACTGCTGATTCAGAATTACGTGACATTATTAAAGATCTGGAGGTGAGTCTGCTTTTGAATCCTCTGATTTGAAAGAATGCTATCAACATAGAAAACACTTTAAATAGTTTGTTATTGTACTAATGTGATATTATCTGACACATCAATCCTAAAGATCAAGAATAAAGTCCTCAGCTGGTTTTCTTTGTTCCTACAGCTGTGCAAATTTAATAAGAATATACTGTAGAATACAAAACCCTCTATTCATTTCACCACTAAATAGAAGGGCTAGTGCCAGGTGTTGGTGGCACACGCCTTTAATCTCAGCACTCGGGAGGCAGAGGCAGGTGGATCTCTCTGAGTTAGAGGCCAGCATGGTCTACAGAGTGAGTTCCAGGACAGCCTCCAAAACAATACAGAGAAACCCTGTCTCAGAACCCCCCCCCCAAAAGGGCTAGCACAAATGCTAGTCAGTAAGCCAAATTATCATGTCTACAATTTAGAGATTGGTAAAATTCTAGTCCAAGAAGTCTAAGTGTTTTCACAATAATTTTTATTGTTTTAAATTGATGCTTATAGTAGTAATTGTAGATATTCATGAAGTACAGCATGTTTTCATGGCACACACCTATAGATAGCATAAAGACTGAAGCAGGAGGATCCTGAATTCAAGGACAGCCTGGGCTACGTGTCTTATAAAGAGTCTGTCATAAACTGAAAAGTTAAGTAAATTTGCAAAATCACATTTGTAATGAATTAGACTCTAAAGCCAGCTGCCTATTTCTCAAGTGTATGTTCTTAGTGATATTATTTCATTTGTATTAAACTTACTGATAATTACCCAGTTCTTTGATGTCTCTTAAACGGTATCATCAGTATTTGTTTTCTTTTGGAATAGCTATGTAAGCCTAGCTAGTGTATGACTCATTATGTAGCCCAGACTAGCCTCGAACTCATGAGAAGCCTCCTGCCTCATCCTTCTGAGGGCGATAGTCTTATTACCACCGTGCCTTTAAAATTAGTTCTAATTGGTAGTATAAAAATTGAGTTGTAGCCGGGCGTTGGTGGCGCATGCCTTTAATCCCAGCACTCGGGAGACAGAGGCAGGTGGATGTCTGTGAGTCTGAGGTCAGCCTGGTCCACAGAGCAAATTCTAGGACAACCTCCAAAACAATACAGAGAAACCGTGTCTCAAAAAACCAAAAAAAAAAAAAAAAAAAAAATTGAGTTGTTAGCTGAATGATTCTTAACACAGCATTGGGAGATAAGATGACTTTTTAAAGATGTTGTGAGAGGGAACTGGGATTGTAATGTAAAATAGGATTTCTAATTTAAATAAAAATTTATAAAAAAAGAAAGCATTAAAATGTTGTTGTGAAGAACACCTAAGAAATTGCTATAAGTATATTTATATCATAAATGTCATAGTTATGTGACCCATAGAATGTCTGTGTTGAAGGGTAGCTTCTTAAAACATCAAAAGATAGTACAACTTCCCTAAATGTCTTCAGTTCTAAATGGTAAAAGGATATGAACACAAATTGCTCACATGAAAGGTCCCATTTGCTCCTCTTTAATTCAATTTTATGATTCATGTTAAACAAAGTAATAATAAATACAACTATGAGATGCTTGGTAGATTGACAAGATTCTGTGCATATATATATATATATATATATATATATATATATTTGTACTCAATTTCATGTGAGTACACTTAAATTAGGATTGGAGTAATTGGAAAGCATTCTGCAAGACAATTTTTACCTAAAATTCATGTTAGAAAATTGAGAAAAAATAGATATCTTGATTTTTATTTTGTTAAATTTGATCAGTAAATAATTAAACATATTGGTATTGTGTTAGAAATGATAATTTTATACCTTTTCTGTTTCTTATAACCATGTTTTATAAGATGGGCAGCCTGAATAAGTTCAATCAATAAAAGAAATTAGACTAGTATAGTCATAGTGTTATATAAACATCAAAATATCAGGCTTATGGAGTAGCTGCATTTTTTTATCTGACCTTAACCTTTAATTTGCATTGTCTAGCTGTTAAGCAAACATTATTTGTAAAAGAGATGAGAAGAAATACAAATGAAGACATTAAAAAAAAAGCAGAAGTTCTAGAAAAGTATGGCTATTTTGGTTAAAATGAACAATTATTTATTTTACATATAAAATGATGTTTAGAATTTTATGTAGAATTGATCACTTAAACGGTTCATATATTTGAAAACAAAGTCTTGCCTTGTATAGTTGTTAACTCTCCTTTTAATTGCCGTTGTTTTTAATTGCCTTGTCTCTAAAGGACTGTTTAATGGTAGGTCTCCATACTTGTGGTGACCTTGCACCAAACACTCTGCGGATATTTACATCCAAGTCTGAAGTCAAGGGAGTTTGCTCTGTGGGTTGTTGCTACCATCTTTTATCTGAGGAATTTGAAAAGCAGCCTAAAGGTAGTAAGCATTCTGTGTCATAATTCTTATGTATTTCAATTATTGTGGCTAGTTTCTATTTCTCTTTTAGCCATTATTGTGTCTTGATTGATTTGTCTTATTTGCTTGTTGAGAAAGGATCTCATTGTGTAGTCTTGGATGTCCTGGGGCTCACTATAAAGACCAGGCTGGCCATGAGCTCAAGGATCCATCTGCCTCTGCCTCTGAGTGCTGGGATTAGAAGCTTTGTGGCACCATGCCAGCCATTACTGTGACTTGGATTAGCATTTAAGATAACATCTAATTAAGGAAACTAGATACAATATCACTTTTATATCTTATTATCATTTCTTTGCCATAAAATAGGCTTATTGAGAACTGAAAATTTGCAAATACCTGAAATTTCACTAGTATATGATGCATATTTTGTAAGACTTATGTTTATAAATACTTGTAAGTTTTGCTTTGATTAAAACTGTTATTTTCATAAGTGCAAAATTTTTTCACATTTCCAAAGTTTTCTCCATTTCTGAAGAATTAATATTTCTTTGTAAAAAAGAAAAAATAGCATATATATTTTTCTATGAGCCTAGAAAGCCTTAGTACTATTATTTTATTAAAATAGTAATATTCAGTATGTGCTCTCTGGACTCTGTAGAGAAAAATGAAAAATGTGTTGGCAACTTCAAATATAGCATTTTCTTGGTGCATTTTATATGATAAATCTCTCTAAGATACAGCTTCAAAACTGCTGTTTCAAAATAGTTTTTAGGATATTAATAGCAGTTCTTTTATATGTGGTAGTATTTTGATTAAATTAAGTTTGAATAGGAAATTGTGGTGGTTTGAAAAAGAACGATCCCCACAGGCTCATAAATTTGAATGTTTGGTCATTAGGGAGTGGCACTGCTTGACAGGAATTAGCAGGTGTGACTTTGTTGAAGTAGATGTGGCTTTGTTGGAGGAAGGGTGTCACTGGGGGGTGGACTTTGAGGTTTCAAGTGCTCAAGCCAGGTCCAGAGTCTCTGCTGCGTTTAGATCCAGATGTAGAACTCTCAGCTGCCTCTCCAGCACAATGTCTGCCTATATTCCGCCCTTTTTCCTGCCATGCTGATAATGGTAAATCTCTGAAACTATAAGCCAGCACCAATGAAATGTCTTCCTTGATAAGAGTTGCCACAGTCACGGTGTCTCTTCACGGCAATAGAGGCACTCTTCAAGAGGCACCGGAAGAGCCTGAAGGAACTGAAAAAGTGGTGTACTCTTGCACGCATTGACTCCCCTTTCTGCCTCATGTCTTAGCTTCTTTCGTATTGCCACGACAAAACCTACAGGGGAAGTCACCATTGTTCAATGAGTTTATTGAGGTCCTAAGATAGACAAAGAGAAGAATTGTGAAAATCTGTCCTCAGAGACCAACAGCTACACTCTCTCCTTTTCTTTCACCGGGCTTAGCTGATGCATCGGAAGACCTTCCTGTGAACAGTATCTTATCTGTAGAGAATTCTTGCTTTAGCAGATGGGTAGTAATAAGCTTTGGTCAGGTAAAACACGTACTTAAATCTTAGTATCACATGTTTTCCTCATATATACCTGAAATGAACAGAGTTGGGAGTTCGGTTTGTCAGTAAAGCAGAGTATAAATGGGAGGACAGTGGTCTGACTGATGTTTGAAATGGGTACATATCTGTGCAGCGCGAGTAACTACAACAGTTGAACATCAGGAAAACAGTTGCACCCCCGGGAAAAAGGAGAAAGTGTACAAAAGCGAATATAAGTATAACAGACTTGGTTTGTGTTTCAGTTTCGTCTGGACTGTTCTTTGTCTTCTGTACAAAACCAGCTGCATTTGGGAGCCAGGTAGATACCTTCATCTTTTGCCATATTGCATATTCATTTCCTACCATATCCTCAATGTAATTAAAGGAAATGAGATAGCCATTTTGTAACAGTGCTTCTTAATTCTGACTATATGGCGGAATCAAATTTGTCACTACGGGATACTGAAGAACTGTCTGTGACCATCTGAAGTATAGCTTCCAGGGACAGAACTCAAATATATGTATTTTTTAGAAGCTCCATAAATAGTTCTGAAGAATATCACTTTGAAAACAAGGAATTTATTATGATTGTTTTGAGATATAGAATTTGAGAAAATGGTTTGTAGAAAATACATACAATATTTATTTTAACTTTTCCTATGCATAGGCTTATGTGGGCTATACATTCAGATGCCTTTGCAGATCAGAACCAGAGGTTGAGCTACCAGAGCAAGGCAAGACATATCAAAGTCAGCATGTAGAAAGCCAGACTCATTGTTCCTAACTAAGCCCTGAGGACAGGCATCTAGCTTCCTAACAGACACAGTTTCAAGATCAGAGGAAATTGGATTGTAAATCTGGAGTGATAGGTTAGAAACAAGACAGACTGATGGAGGAAAGCCTGAAACCAGCAGGGAGTATCTGTGATAGTTAATCTTGATTGTCAATCCAATGAGATTTAGACTCACCCTGGAGACGAGTCCCTGGGTGCAGCTGTATGAGATTATCTAGATTAGATGATGAAATGATTAAATGGAAAGACTCACTCTGAATGTGGATGGTACCACTTCATGAGCTGGGATTCTTGACTGGATAAAAAGGAGGAAGCAGGACCATCACAAGCATCCATTGCCTTCTGCTTCCTGGCTGTGGGTGCAATGTGATGGGTGCCTTAAGACTCTGCTGCCAAGATTCCCATGCCATGGTGCACTGTGCCATTGAACAATGAGCCAAAATAGGCACTATTCAAGATAATTATGGCATCACTAGAATTTTGATAGCTTACATTTCTTTATTGGTAAGCACATAGAAGAAAGTGTGTGTGTGTGTGTGTGTGCGTGCATGTGCGTGCATGTGCGTGCATGTGCGTGCATGTGCGTGTGTGTGTATGTGTGTGTGCATGTGCGTGTGTGCATGTGTGTGTGTGCATGTGCATGTGCACGCCTGTATATGAGGTAAGCAGCCAATAGACTATAAATGTAGCCTTATTTTATATTCTTAATGTGCACAGTGTGGTCCTGGTATTCTTTTTAACTTATTTTAGTTGTTTTTTTTTTAATGTATATTAGTGTTTTACTTCCGTGTGTGTATGTGCACCATACGCCTGCAGCGGTCAGAAGAGGGCTTCAGATCCCTTGAGACTGGAGTTAGAGATGGCTCTGAGCCACCGTGTGGGTGATGGGAACCAAACCTGGTCCTTTGCAAGATCAACAAGGTTCTTGACAACTGAGCTAACTCTCCAGCCCCAACACTAGAGCTCTTTACAAAATTACAAATATACCACTGAAAAGTTTAGTCATTATACTAAAACAATTGACTATACGGGGCAAGGGGTTTGTGTGGAAAGATTAACATAATTCCTTTCCTATATCAAGCCCCAGGGTCCATAATGTTCTGTCCCAGAATGGACAAATTGTTAATGTATCACTGTGATTGTTTTGATAGAAAAACTAAACATCCAGTAGCTGGGCAGGCTTTTCCGGGCAGAGAGAATGCTGGGGAGGAGAAGGGTGGAGTCAGTGCTATGAGATGTTGAGTGAGAAGGATAGGAAGTACATACATGAGGTAAATGAGCCTTGGAGCAACATACAGATTAATAGAAATGGATTAATTTAAGTTATGAGATAGCTAGAAACCAGTCTAAGCTAACAACTGAGCATTTATAATTAATTAAATTAATTAGTTATAATATAATAAACACTCTGTGTAGTTATTTGGGAGCTAGCCTGACAGGACAGAACTGGCTAGTGGTCCGATTGTGAAATCTTCATCTACAGTGCTTACAGCTAAGGATTAGTCAGCAAACTGAGTGCTCTCCCATAGCCGTCTCTGCTAGGTATGAGGTGTATCCACATAAAGTTAGTTAAATAAACTTACAGCATGTTCGTATTGTTGTAGGCAAGAAAAGACAGTGGTAACACAGCGCCAGGTGTTCTAGTATCTGAGGGTAACTGATGTGTAAGGGCATTATGTGCTTTACACCATCTTCATTCTCTCTTTTTTCCCCCATTGCTGTGATAAAATAACCTGGTAAAGACATACTAAGGGAGAAAAAGCTTATTTGGGTCCATCATACAGCAGGTAGGGGAGGCTTGGCAGCAGGAACAGGAAGCTGGCTGGCTGGTCACATTACATTCATTCACCCTTGGGAAGTAGAGTGAACCCAAGTGGCCCACTTCTTCCATCAAGGCTCTGTTTCCCAAAGGTTTCACAGTGTTCTGAAACAATGCTGCTGACTGGGGAACAAGTGTTCAACTCGTGACCCTACATGGACCGTTACCCATTCCAGCCCTCCACACAGTGTGGTATTGGAGCTAGGCAACAACTTGTATTAGAAGCACAGAGATGATTGCTTCTAAATGTCCACAGGAGTGCAGAAACACTGTTCAGCAGAGATAGACTGACTTCTCGATGTACTTCTACTATGTCCTGGAATAAACCAGTTCGTCTTTGTGGCTCTTCTGTAAATTAGTGAACGAAGAGGAAGTTAACTGGGATGTTCTCTTGCAGCTGATATGATACTAGCATTTGATTTGAATACAGCTTTCCAAAGCAGGTTTGTTATTTGAACTTAGCTTACTTTTTCTAACATGTTGACTTAATTCATCTTATTTTCTTAATTATGTTGGCATTACATAACCAGATAGTCTGATATCCTGCTGTGATTCTTCATTTGGTCGATTCTGGGAAATTTAAAAATACCAGTGTTATAATGCCCATAAATTTTCTGTTTTTCAAAGTTTTTATGTCTGGTTTCTAATAGTCAACCCAGCAATAGTCCATAGCAAATATATGCTTAAGCTTTCATCCTCGTAATCATCAATATTAAGTTTAATAGTTAGTTGACCGATTAGAACCTGTCAGGACATGACTCCGGTTGAAAAACTTATCAGGGCTGATATTGTTGGTATTGTTCTTTGAAAGCTGAAACAGGTAGATAAATTGTGCTGCCAGCTTGAGAGCCACCCACCTCTAATTTTTCTTTCATGGTATATTCCTTTTCTTTTTAACGCTGGACCCATGTCACAGAAACCTTTTGGCACTGTGCGTGGGTGAGAGCAGATGTTTGTAGATGTATTTGGCAGTCTCTCTGCATTTCCTTCACACCGACAGCTGTATCTCATCTTCAGTCAGCTGTGTGTTTTCTAGAATGTTGGCACAGACTTATTTTTTGCCCTGGGCCATCTTTTAGCTGTCTAGCACTTTTAAAAACTGGATCTTTAATATAGTATCCTCCTTCTTACTTTAGTTTATACTTCAGTATTTTCTCTAATTGCTATAAAGTGTTTTTGAAGCTTATGTGTTAAGTTTGTTGAGCACAAAAAAATCCATCTTATGTTTGTTCATGGTAAATAAAAGAATCCAAGAATATGAATGAATAAATCTGAAACAAAAAATTCGCTCAGAATTAGAAAAGAAAGGCCTGAGAAGCTGGCATCCTTGGTAATGTACTTGTCTCACCAGCATGAGGACATGAGTTTGATCCCACTGCGCAGCTGTGGTGCTGAGAGGCACTTGTCATCTGTGTGAGAGGTAGGGGCACCAGGATTCTTCTGACTCACTGGCCTGCTAGCACCTCGCCTGATCAGTGAGCCTCAGGTCTCAGTGATGGATCCTGTCTCAAAAAGAATGCAAAGTAACGGGCTCCCGAGGAAACCAAACTTGATCTCTGGCCTCTAAGTGTGTGAACCTGGACACATGTGCACCCACCTATACGCATGCAGGCACCTACATTACATGAAAGTAGTAGTAAAGAGAAATAATTTCAGCTGTGAACATAAACAAATATTCAAGTTAATAGAGTTGGCTAATAACCCTTAACAAAAGCTAGTTGACAGTAAATTGTATTTATATGAAGATCTGGATTTGGTTACCTTAGAGAAAATGTGCTTGAATATATTTACTAAAAATACCTTGCATTTGTTTTTTACTGAGGTAATCATATACTAGCTGTCAAAATGTCCTCCTTTTTTGTCTAAAACAACAGAAATTAAAAATATAACATCATCTTTAATATTAGTATAAAGTTTCCATATATATTTTAATATTGTTTGCTTGTTTAATCAAAACCAGATTCTTACAGCAGACCCTGTCATACACAGTGACGTACTCATTGGGAAGCTGTTGTTACAGTGTTTACTAGAATACCACTGTTTCCCTTAGTACCTGAGCTGTGCTAATTTGTAGTCATGAGTGAAACTATACAGCACAAGTATCTGGACGGGAACCCCTCCAGAGAGTTTTAATCTAGATAGAACTCTAAGGACATATACTTTCTCACTGGTTCTTCCTCACACAAGGGAGGGAAGTTTGATTGGCTCATTGTGCCAGTTTAAATCTCAGTCTCTCACCAAAGCTCCATCAGACATGTGCAGAAATATGCACATCTTGTAGCACAGTCAACACAATTTCTAAAGAGAAAGAAACCACAAACAGGAAGATATTCTCTTACTGTTATTCTCATGGTAAAGTGACCATTTTGTCATTGCAGTTCTCTCCTTTAAAGTGTTCTTCGAACCAAAAGCATATTTGTGGAGTCTGTGTCTTTAGGGGCTCAAAGTCAGGAAGGACTGAAGGTGCTTGGTTCACACTTACCAAATGAACCCATAACACTGAGCGTGTGACCACGGCGCTTGAGGGTTAGGCCCTTGTCTGGTAACACCTTTTCAACTTGTTAGCACTTGGTTTGAAGTGTCTGTTCACTATACACATTTTTACACTCATTTTCACAAGCTAGTGGAATATTTTTAAAACCTACTTTTTGATTATGTATTTTTTCATCCTTCTGTAAAGTTATAGAAAGTTTATTGTTATATTTTATTATATTCTTTATTATGCTATAGAATATAGGTATGACATCCTGTGGTTTAATTATGACTTTCCTTTTAGTTTTAACATATTTGAGAAGCAGTAACTTATTATTATTTTAGAAATCCTAGCAGTCTCCTATGAAATTTATTTTTAGGTAATGTTTCCAGTGTCATTTGAAACAGTGTTTTTTATAAGCTGAAATGATTTAATAAAGGTGGAAAAGTAAGAACTTTCAAAAATTATCATATGCTTGTATGGGTTCTGACATTAATTTAAAAATTAAAAATCCCGAGGTATATTTATAAATGTGCAGTTCAGAGATGCCATCTTGTTAGTTCATATGCAATTCATGATCAAATACATTATTTACATGTATGAAATTTACAAACAATAATAAAAATAGTTTTTAAAATTAAAACAAAGTTTAAGAAAAGAAAATTGCTTACATAAAAAATGAATAAATAGAGAAACCCCAAAACTATGAGTAGAAGAATTTTAGAGAAGAGTTTTTAGCATTGCTAATAGTAATGACTTGATGGTATATGTACCAATAACCACATGCCAGGTTTTATACATTAAATATATACAAATTTTATATGTCATTTATACCTCAGTAAAAATGTTATCAAGAAAAATATATTGGAAAAATATGTGTCAAATGTATATAATTCGGTGAAAGAATATTCACTAGTTCAGGTCCTGGTATGTAGAGATCACTCATTAAATTTCTTTGATTTATATATGCATAGATATATAAAAAATAGAACGTATTGAGTCCATTTTGTGTATATGGCTATAGAACAGAATAATTTACATAAACTATTTAAGAATTGTAGATTTAGTAATATGCCCCAAAGTTACATTGATTTAAAATTTTAGAGTATGAACCTGTCAGAAATTGGGTCTTTGCAAATGTCCTCAGTTTAATAAGTGCCCAGAGCCAATAACTAATGTTCTTGAGGTGGTATCAATGACACCATGGATAAACAAATAGGAGGAAGTCTGTCATACAAACCAAAGCCAGAACGTTGTAGCCACAAACTAAGGAATGACAAATATTTCCAGCAGTCAGGAGCAACTTGACAGGACAGTGTTTTATACTATATGCCTTGTGACACCTAGCAGACCACTGAGGGTAATGTTATTGCATACTGAAGTACAGATAAGAAGACCTTGGGAGAGATCATAAACAGATCGTGGGTTCCATGTGCATTTCATAGAAAATTCTTATACAATAAATGTGGTCTATTTGCCTGAAATTGTGCTTGTGAAGGTACTTGTGTAAATAAGGTACTCAGTAAGCCAACAAATGATTACCACCAATTACACACTATGTACACACTTCATGTTTGCTTAAAAACTACAAGCATTTGAGTTCATAAGTCTTTGTTCAAATAAAACATAAAGCGGATGTAGAAAGGATTAAAACTAAGCTATGGGAACATTTAGCACAAGATAGACAGCAGTTAGCTAGCAAGGTCATAGGAAGAGAATTAAACCCACAAATAAGACACAGTGGTGTCTTCGAAGTCAGACAACACTGCTTTAAGGAGTCCTAAAAATTTATAATGAGAAATCAGTCATTGAATTTACGACATCCATAGTATGATTTCCTATTAGCTAACTAATTTGCAAAGACCCGATGTTGGACGTGGGAAATGTACACTGTGGTTACGAACGCTTGCTTGTCTTACAGAGGAACCACGTTGGGGTCCCATTACCATCTCAGGCAACTTACAATTGCCTATAATACCAGCTCCAGGGACTCCAGCTCCACTTCCGGCTTCCTCGGGCACCTGCAGATGTCTGTGTGCATTTGGCATACACATGGGCACACACACATAAATAAAATTAAAACAATTCTTGGGAAAGAAAGACTCAGTTCCCATTGTATTTATCTCAAATACGCCAGTGTTAAGGAAAACAGTATGTGTTGAAGTGGCCTAACTATGTGTGTGTTCTCTTAAGATAATATTACCCCTAAGATAAAGGATAAACAAGACTAAAAGTCAACAGTGCTATTAGTCATGTGTCATGTGTTAGTCAAGAGCTAATGAAGATGGATAAGTAAAAATCTTTGAATTGGAATTTGGAGATTTAAAAAAGAAGCAATAGGAAATGATTCTAAATTTCAAGTTTGTTTAATTAGGTGGTCAGGGTTACTGTTAACACAGGAAAAAAGGACTAGTAGAATCCCTAATGAGATCCCTAAATAACAAAGACCTCCAAATATTAGTAGCAAGAAAAGGAAGGACTTTGTCTTCTGGAATTATTATTTAAAGGTAGCCTGGAAGTGACAATGACAACATGAGTCGCTGACAAGGATGACATGCCCAACTTGGCTAGAGTAGAATGTAATGCAGGAATGTGGTCACTAGAAATAGTGAATTCTGATTTCATGCAAGATATAAGAGGCCCCATTCTTCACTGGAGTCCCAGTGAATCTGATAAATGACTTCCAAAGATAATATTTAACTTTTACGTGGAAGACCTTGACTGAGATTTTTTGATTATTTCCATGTACTGTGTTCACAGAGCTGAGCTGTGAGCGCACTATGATCTCAACTATAAAGGAAACTGAGGCAGCTTCAGACAGTGTCACAATGATGCCCTGTCTATTAGAGGGATATGCTTCCATAGAGCCTAGTTAGTGGTGACAATCCTGTAAGTTGTCTTATGAACTTCAAGTTTGTAGGTGCTTTAGGTGGGGATTGGGGGAACCAGGCCATGCATTAAGACTGTGTATATTGGTTAATTTTAACTGTTCACACATTTATATGAGAAGGATGTTTCAATTTAGGGATTGCCTATTTCAGATTGGTCTGTGGGTATGTCTTAGGGGGAGGGATTGGCTTGATTATTAATATACTCAGCCCATTATGGGTAATACCATTCCCTGGTTTGTGGTCCTGGACTGTATAAGAGTCGAGAGTAGAAGGCGGAGTTGAGTACTAAGCTCGCAAGCATCGTGGGTATATTTGATTCTCTCTTCTATGGGTGTGATGTGACTAGCTGCTTGGGTTGCTGCATTAGCTCCTATCAATGATGGACTGTATCATGAGAGTGTAAGCCAGAGAAACCATCTCTTCCCCTAAGTTCCTTTTGATCAGGTGTTTTATCACAGCAACAGAAATGAAAGTAATCCATATGGTTTAAGATGAGACTGTCTTGCAAGTAGATTGAGTTACCTCTGATTGGCTTTCACTGTGATAGTACTAACTTTATAAGATTGAATACACCCTTCTCCCCCGCTATTGCCATCATGAGTGCAAGTTAGGAACGCATGAAGTATTCTGCTTCTTTACCAGCCTCTGTTTTTCTAGTCATGGATTGGTATGCAGGATGTATAACTGCTTTATTACTCGTTCTCATGCTGAGTCACCTACAAACTAGGGGGTGTTATTTGTGTTCCTCCCAAGAACACCTCCCTTTATTACTAGAATTTACTAGGGAATCCCAGATTCTCTATTTCCTCAAGAAAATCCCTTCACTGTACGGCTAGACTCTCTGCTTTACTACTGTCTGTCTTAGGGATAATTCCATCATACCCTTTAACCTATCCCAGACTTAACAACTCATCCTTAACTGGGTGTAGTGGCCTTTAATCCCAGCATGTAGGAGGCTGAGGCAGATGAATCTCTGTGAGCTCAATGACAGCCTGGACTATATAGTGAATTCCAGAACACCCAGAGCCACATAGTAAGACACTGTCTCAAACACACACACACACACACACACACACACACACACACACACACACACACCAAACAACCCCCCCCAAGATCACCAATTCACCGTTTCTTACCAGGTCTCTACTGAATAAATATATGCACTTTGTTTTAACCATGTATTATATTTCTGTGTAATTACAAAGTTCTACTACTACAATCTTACATTCTCTCAAATGCAGACAGTATAGAACTGCTAATAAATGTTACATCTGCTCTAATGGTCCTTTATTTCTTATGTAATGAAACCTGGCCTTTCCTTTAAAGAAACACACCTCCTCTTGTAGTTGACTTCTCTATCTCGAATCCCTTGTAATTACCTCCTTACAATTCATTCCTAATTCCAAGATTATATCTGTGCCCTAAAACTCTGTGAGAAACCAACCCTGAGACTTCATGTTTTCAGCCAAAATAATTAGTTATTTCTCATGGTTCCTACAGTTCAGAAAATAGAGAATAAATTGGCCATGAGTTTCTTTCTTTTTTTTCTCTGTATTGTTTTTGGGGCCATGAGCAATGAGTTTCTTACTGGTATTTTTTTTCCTGGTAAGGATAGACCCCGCCAATATAATAATGTATTTTCCAGAACTTCTGAATTCCTTTCAATCTAGTATTAGGTAATGTTTTTTTCAGTCCTATTTCCAGAAAGGTAAACATAATTTTTTTTCTTCTTGCAGTGTGAGATGCATTGCAGTGTAGTTGTGCCTTTAATTATAGGTCCATTTTTTGAGGGCTGGAGTATATTTTTTAATATGTATGTATTTTTCCGTTTATTGAAATATAGTATATCGTAATTATAGTTTCTCTCCCTCTACTCCTCCAAGTTCCTCTCCACTCCTCTTCCATCCATGTCCATCCCTTTTCTGTCTCTCATTAGAAAACAAAGAGGCTTTTAAGGGAAAATAATAAAATATAATAAGATAAAACACAAACTAATACATGTAAGTAGGATTTAAAAATAAACAGAAGGAGAAGAGCTCAACAAAAAGAACGAGAAACACACCTTCAGGAATCCCATAAAGACACTAAATTGTAAGTCATAGTGTATACACAAAGGACTTTGATAAGAGAGAGACAGAGAGAGAGAGAGAGAGAAAGAGAGAGAGAGAGAGAGAGAGAGAGAGAGAGAGAGAGAGAGAGAGAGAGAAGTTTTTAAAAAGGAAAAGCGCTAAGCTCTGACATAACATTGTGAGACAAGGAATTTCCCAATGATGCCTATGAGTTTGTTTTCTGTTGGCCATCTACTGATGGACATGACACATTCCCTTAAGAGTTGTTTGCTTCCCCAGTGAGACTCCCTTGCAGAAAACTCAATTTTCATTTGCAAGTAGTTATCAATTGGAGATTATTCTGGGTTGGGGTGGAGACATGTGTCCATTCCTCTTTTCAGCTCCCGAGCCCTGTCTGGTGGGGACCTGTATAAGCCTTGTGCGTATTGCCTCAGTCTCTGTGGGTTCATCTGCATCTAGTTGATTTAGAAGGCCTTGTTTCCTGTGTCCTCCATCCTCTTTAGATCTTACACTAGTTCTGCTTCCACTTCCTTGGAGTTCCCTGGCCCCTGAGGGAAGGAATGTGATGGAGACATTGCATTTGTTCCCATTTGACACAGGAGGAAGCTTTTCTGATGGTGGTTATCCAAGGCACTGATCTTTGAGTATAGCAAAATGTCATTATTTTATTTTTATTTTTTATTATGTTTTATTATTATTTAGAACAGTAGTGCTTGGCTTTTCCCTAGGTCCCTGAGCTATCTAGTCTCCTTTTCTTGGTAACCAAAGCAGTGTCAGGTATGGGCTCCGTCTCATGGGGTGGACCTTAAGTCAAATCAGGTATCGGTTGGTTCTTCCCACAGACTTTATGCCACCATTGCATAGCATATCTTGTAGTCAGGACACCATTGTAGATCAAAGGGACTGTGACTAGGTTGGTGTTTATAATTCTCCTCTGGAAGCATGCAGAGTATCTTCCCCCAAGTAATGAGGGGCCACGAAAGCTAGTCTGCTACAGAGCTGGGGATGAGACTGGGGGATTGGATTTGGAGAAGAGGGAGAGTGGAGATCTGAAGCTCGCCTACCTGCTTCACTGGGCTGCTTCTTCCATTTTTCAGGCTTGGCTGGCAGGTTACCAGGGAATGCCTGCTGAACTTGGAGGCTGGAATAAAGTGATGAGTGAAGGGAAGGAGGCTCAGACGGGGAGGAAGTGGAGGTGTGATCCCCTAGACATGAGGGCAGATGCTGCAACATGTGCTCTGCCACAGAGCTGGGGCTAAGACCGGGGGAATGATTCCAGAGGAGAAAAGGGAGGCATGGAGATCTGCAGTTAGCCTACCTGCTTCCCTTGGGGATTGTAGGGTTTTTGAGGGGAGGGGGTTTTCTTCTGTTGTTTCATGTAAATGGAATTTGTGTTGTGTTCTTAAGTAAATAAATTGCCTTTCATACTGTTTATCAGTGGGACAAGCTTGTTTGCTTAGAGGTATTTGGTTGGGACATTAAAGAGATTGGGGAATTACTATTCAGTTATGATTTTTGAAGTTGTTAAGAAGGTATTCAGCTGTTTGGGACAAATATCTCTTTGGAAGCATGGGGGTTATTTGTAGTTTTTCATTGAATCATCCCTAATACTGTTGTCCCTCAGTTTATACAGGGCATTGATAACAGGTTCCCTAAGAGCTACCGACAACTGCAGCTGTCCTAGTTCTTTATGCAAAATAGTATAATACGTCACACGACCTACACAGAAGATCCTTTTACTTTTAAATATCATCCATAGATTGAATAGATACCTCCTAAATGTAGATATTACACCAAGACATGTTAGGCCTTTTTCTTTAGGGAATAATGACATGAAAACGTGTATCTGCCCATGCTCATTCAGCACAGACTGAATTTTTAACAGTACGGTGCTCTTTAGTTGATGTACCTATAGACATGCAATGTAGAAAACAGAGACCTGACAATATTCTCATAGCTTACTTTCTCATTTGATTTAGTTCTCTGTTCAAATGTAACAGCCTTTAAAAGATCTCTGTTAACAATTAGAAGAGACATATTTAATTACTGTCCCTTTAATACTGTGTGGGTGTTCTTAAGGTTTGCTTCTGAATAAGATCAGGTTGGTGTAATACAAATTTAGCTTGTTCTAAGAATACCAAGAATAAGTTGAGGAAAAAAATAATAGGTTCAGAATCAGAATGACAGTGGCTTAAACAAGACACAGGGATGTTTTTGTTTCAGTCCAAAAGTGGCAATTAGATTGGTATAGGAATTGTCCATTATAAGCAGCTTTAGAGACTCCTAACTATGCCATACTATTATCCTGTTTCCATTGTGGTAGTTGGCCTACCACAACCATCACATTCAGCTGGAGAAGGGAAGGAGGAAGGAAAAGAGTGTGTCCATGACATTTAGCATAAGAGTTTACATCCATTGTTCCTGCACACATCCAACTGACCAAAGCCTAGTCCTGTAGCTAGCTTTTCTAGTAACCCTGTGGAAAACTGGAAACTTGAGTTCAGTTTCAACAGTTAGACCCTCTCTGAGAACAAAGAACAAGGAGAGGATGGAATTAGCTTTTATTTGGTGAGTGTTTTATTCTAACCACACTACATAACATAGTATACCTGCTCTCCAATACTTCACTCTTTGCAGTAATATCTGGCTATCTATGGTAATTCTTTCATTAAGCAAGAATTATGTCTCAGTCAAGTCCTAAAACCTTCAGCAAGATTCAGAGGACTTTTTGAAAATAGCCATGGCCCAGGGACCCTGCAGTCAGGGTAGGCTTCAGAGACTACATGGATCCTGTGTAATTGCAAGTGAGCTAGATTGTGAATGTGGACTGAATGTCAGCTTGATAACTGAAAGCATGGAATCTGGAGTCAGACTGCCCATGCGAGACTGTGTAAATCATGGTCTTCTTAACTTGCTTATGCCCAGTTTCCCTATCTGAAACAGGGGGTAATAGTATACTTAGTTCATAGAACTGCTGCAGAGACTAAAACAAATCAGTACATTTACAGCACTTAGCGCAGATTTCACAGGATTGAATGCCATATCAATACTAGAATCAATATTGGAATTATGAAGGTAGGGAGCAAGTCAGGCTTTGTATCTGACTTTTGGTAGGGTATATTATAAATTTAATGTAATACTTCAATGATGGATGGTCTGAATAAAATTTAAACTTTATCTCTTTTAATCAAAAGTCACACAGTCCCTCATAGTACAGTTTTTTCTTAGTAGAATATATCTCAGTTGCATTTTCTTTTAAGGAATTTTTTCAAGATTGTATGTTTTTCTTATTCTAACAACAATGTGTATTTATCTCAATTTTCAATTATTTGTTATAGTTTTAATGACATTGATATCTGTTTCTGAGACCTCAATTTAAAATTTAAATGTTCGTTTGCCTTCCCAAGAGCATATTGGATTTAATACCATGTAAGGTAGTTGAGCATTAGCAAGTTGTATAAGTCTGAATTATGATTTTTGTCGTCATTATTTGAATTACAAATGCAGTTGAGCCAAATGGGAGTGTAGCGGAAAAAAACATTACAGTTTCTTAAAACAATGAAAATACTGAGTCTGTACAGCTGTTCCATTCCAGAGGAGTGATCATAGTGACAAGAAAGATGGTGCTTCAGTATTGTTAGGGACGAATTTATACTTTCTTTAATAAATTGCCAGCTGTTGTACTTTCTTTTTCGTTTTAGAAGGTTGGGTCAGCAATAAATGTCCAGTATGTTACTAGTTGCCTCCTATGGCTACACTAAACAGGAAGACGGTTGAATTTTAAGTTGCTTTTGCTAAATCTTACATAAGTAGTTTTTGGCAAATTGGCTAATATCAGATCTGGAGCTTAAACACAAGGTAGCTGTTGCTGAGCAGACATGTTTGATAACATTTTCAAGCTGTCAGTTAGCAAACTGGAATGCACTATTAAGCATCTTGTCACCACCTCATCTTCATCGCTGTTTGACTTCCTCGATGACTGATTTGCTCTCTCAATGGATTGTTTATTGTAACTGGAAGAGGAAGAATTTTATTTGACTAATCCTTCTTTTTTCCATCTGCAGAATGTGCTCAGGAAAACTGGGGATTTCCAATGTGCCGCTATCTGAAAGAGGAGAGATGGTGTTGTGGCCGTAACGCAAGAATGTCAGCATGCTTGGTATGTCCGTGTGTTCTAGAAAACATGAGAACTTTACCCAGATGCTATGCAGTTCATTATTTTTAGCTAGATTATGTCAAATGCCAGATTTTAGCAAAGCATCCCATTAATGCTTTTGAACATTGTGATTTATAAAAAAATAATGGTAAAGGTATTCAATCATCCATTTTACATGCAGCATCATAGGAAAGTTTACATGTAGTTGTTTTACTTATAATACAAAATATATCAACTGCTAGGTCTTAATCACAGAATCAGTTCAGTAGCTTGGTAGTATCTTTGTATATTTTTAAAAGTCATTCACCTTTCAATTTTCTTATAGGATAGGAAACTATTAAACTGTGAGATATGAAGTAACTAGTCAAAAACTTTATTTTGTTTGATTTGACTGGTGTTCCTAAATGTAGAACATTTTACCTTTGCCATTCTTTGTTCATGATACCATGTTTGTTAGTTTACAAAAGAACAAGCTAAAAGCTAATTATTACAGGTGAATAACTGTCACCAGGAAGCTTAAATGTTGTAGTTAGTTTGGAAGGATAAATCTAGGAAACTCAATTATAGAACCAAACCATAATTAATATTGTATTATGTATGTAAATATTCTGATGATGCATACACTTAAAAAGAAAACGATAATGGAGATATGAAATTGCTTACGTGTTTTAAGCATTTCACTATATATATGCAGACACCTCAACATGTTGGTTTACTTAAACATAGAGTAACTTTTTAAAAATAAAATACAGTTCATTGAACAATTTGTTTACTGCCCAATCATTAGATAAATGAACTCTCTCAAAGCCCATTGTTTCTAAGTTACTGGTCTGCTACTATGTGCTTATGTGTAGCTGCAGAGATTTTGTGTTTTAGGAATAGCTTAGAAACCTATTTGTTATCAAATAACCATTTACTTATGTAGAACACTTAATGGACTTCCCTAGAAATTTCTCACTTCCTTCATGTTATGTGCGAATGAAACATGCTCAGAACATTGTCAGAGTGAGAGTGGCTCTTAGAATGTCACGATCGTGGAACGCTGATAGCCAGGCCTGTCCCCTAAAGGCAAAACATTAAAATAGGCTTTTTAGAGGAGTTAACTTGATGTACAATTTCTCTAAAGTATTCACTAAAGCACACCCCCCAAACCACACCCCGTCTGTGTGGCACGAGGTAAAAAGATAGCAATAAAGAGTGAAAGAAGATTCAGCTCATGATCAGGTACTAACTAGCCACACAGTTTCTGGGAAGCTACTGATCATGTCAATGATGGTATATACGTATAAAAATGGCATTTCAAAAAGATAAGTCTGTAGATTACATTGTAATTCAAAAAGTGTTTGTTTCAGCTATCACTTAAAGAAACTATTTATGGAAACCTAGAAACCTGAAGCACAACACATTTAAAGTTTGAGTAGCACACTTACACAGATCAGTTATACTTTATCTACCTTAGGTATGGAAGGCCTATTCCATTTATAAATTATATAGTAAATATCATATGTTCAATATGATTATTAGAAATTTTAGGCAATAATATGTAAAATGTCTGTGTTCTTAGGTTTAAATGTAAAACCAATACCATAAAATTGTAAAAGTCTGTTAGAGTGTTCTATTAGTTACATCTGCGTCACTGTCACTATAGTACCTAACAGTAACAGTGTAAGAAAGCTTTATGTTGCCTCCCAGATGATCTAAATTATTGTGGCAGGGAAGGCAGGGCGAGGCAGCCCAGTTCGTGGCAGTGAGGGAAAAGTGTGCACACCCCCACACATCGGGAAGCAGGAGCGATCATGACACCACTGGTAACCAGTTCCTACTAGCTAGACTGTCTCTTAAATGTTCTACAGCCTCCCCAAATACCGCCAGCACCCAACAAGCACTCAAAACCTGTGGGGACACTGTATGCTTTAGCAAGTTCCGTTCTTGTTTTGCTAGATCAGACGAGAATGGACTTTGAATTCATACAACATGCAGATTATATTTCCCCCTAAAATACTCTTCCACCTATGGTCTATTCATGTTTGCTTACTACAAGATGAAATTTAGATATGGGAAGGTTGCTTACTGATAGAGCGCCCAGGTTCTTGTACTTAACTATGCAGGAGTGAAGCTAAAAATATGAAATTACATGTCCCATAAACTGTAAGATGTTAAGAAGTTCATAAATACATCTATGAGTGTATCATACATACGTAAGGGCAGCCATACTGAACGTTAGTCCAACTGCCATCTGTATTTCTTGCTGCTTTCTAATTTCCTTCCGCACTATTCATATAGTGTATAATCAGAATGTGACTTGTGTTTTTGTATATGTCACTTTTCTATTATAAATGAGTCCTATTTTATATACGTATGAGCTAACACTCTTTAATAATATTGGTGCTTTTAACTATGTAAACTTACATGTTATCACCTAATTAATCTTTTTGATTGTCACTATTGCAAATTCTTATAAAGTAGATTTATAAATCTTATGAGACTAAGTACGTTAGCAATCCTTGTCTTTTTTCTTTCTCCTTTAAGGCATTGGAACGGGTTGCAGTTGGCCAAGGGGTAAGTGAGAGTGTTTAATGTAGCTAATGAACAAGATAGGTTTTCTCTCAAGCCCTCTTCAGACTTGACCTGCTGTTGAACTTGAAACCCGATGGATTTTAATAAATATCACCTCTGCTTGTCACCACTGCTCATGCAAGTGTATACATGCTCCGCGTGTTTAAAGTGAACTTTCAGAACGATACATTGAGGTTGGAAGAAAGTTTCCACATTATGCTCTTCTACCAACCTTTCATTTCTTCATACTGTATTAACAATCTGTAAGTATTCCTAACAAACATTGTAGCTGACCATCACGTTTTTATGGGATCAGTTCAAGCAAAGAAAAAGGCATAACATACAATGTATTACTTCAGTGTAATCTAAAACATATTTCATTTGGTTATTTGATACCTTTTTCAATATAATTAGTCTTTAGGTGAAATAACTAAACAAGCTTGCAAGTATAAGTTTGATATAACCTAAAAAAGTTTGATATAACCTAAATATCCACAATAGTGTATTATATTTTACTGTGTATTAATGAAACTTATGAATTTTAAAAAAGCAGTTGTAAACGTTTTCATAAAATTACCCTGTTGAACCTAAATATTTTATTTAAAAAAATCTCTTGTTTATTTTTCAAGGAACATTAATGTTCATTTTTTTTAAAATAATAATTGCAATAACAAGTATTTCTTCCTCTAGGCCAGTTACTTTGATAAGTACTCTGGTGGTGGTGGCAGTTGCTTTTTTTTTTGTTTTTCATATATTAATTTTGCCTGTCTAAGGTGTCTCATGTTGAACAAAGTAAATGAAACAGGTAAAATATTTAACGTGAATACTAAGTGCTCAGTAAATGTAAACAGTTGCCATGTATTGGTGGTGCACGTCTTTTTCTTTAATCCCAGCACTCAGGAAGCAGAGAGAGGCAGAGACAGGTGGACCTGTGTGAGTTCAAGGCTAGCCTGGTCTACAGAGTGAGTTCCAGGTCAGCCAGGACTGTTACACAGAGAAACCCTGTCTCAAAAAACAAAACAACAACAAAAAAGTCAACCTGTTGTAATTTTAAAAAGCAGCGTGAGAAAGAAAGATTCCATGTGACAGAGTTCAAGTTGGGGGGGGTTAATTAGGGAAAGGATCATAAAAAGGGGAAAGGGGAGGGGTCAGGGGGAGACCAATCTCCAGGGTCAGGAGCAGCAGGAGAGAGGAAAGACAGAGACAGATACAGAGAGACAGAGAGAAACACAGAGAGAGAGAGACATACACACACACACACACACAGAGAGAGAGAGAGAGACAGACAGACAGACAGACAGACAGACAGACAAGGAGAGAGACAGGGAAAGAGAGAAGATAGGAGGTGGGCAGGGCCCTTTTAAAAGGGAACACAGTGACTCTGCACAGGTGGTGCTCTTAGTGGCTGCAGCTGTGGGTGAATCCTGTCAGAAGCCCAAGGGCAGGCCAGGACAGATGTTGTCTTCAACAATAGTAATTATTATCTTAAAAATAATAGTTAAGTCTTTTTAGAAAGTAGTGTCAAAACTTCTTGTCAGTTGTGGCAGTGAATACATAGAACTGTTAGTTATTTGTGACTGTTATGCCCTGATACGCAGGAGGCAACTACATGTAAAGTAACAAATTTTAGAATTCCAATCATGATTTCCTACTAGATACCCTTAACATCCACAGTGCAGTCTTCCTTAGTGGCTCCCGAGGGCCCTGGGAGAGTGAGAAGCCTTTTGTCATATAGGTATCCACTAATGTGGTTGCTTTTTAACTTTTCCAAGATTTTGCTCATGCTTCCATTCAGTCTGAGGAGTTGGATATTATCGTCACCTTACATAAGAACATGATATGCAGCGGGAGTTTAATGATATAGTCTAGCTCCCTAAATTAATTGCAGAACCATGACTTGTAGCTTGTACCCTTTGCCATGGAGCTGTGTATACTTCATGCATCAGGGTATACACTAGTTTTAAAATGCACTAAAGGTGTTAAGTGGCTGTATCCCTTGTGCGGGAAGGAAATCCATTCCAAGCCACACTCATTTCACTCCTAGAACAATCAGTCAGGCACAGGCTTCTTGGGAAATAGGAAAGTCTTCTCGCTCCCTCCCCACTGTATTTGCTAGGATGGGTCAGCCTAGTTATTCCAACAATAAGCATTTGAAGGCGTTTCGTAATTCATTTCCCTCTCCCTTAGGAAACAACTGCTAAGCTTTTATTTGCTCAGAGTAACTTGGGAATGATAATTGATTTTTGTCCCATTTTTTTGTAGGTTTACTGCCTTAAAACAAAGACAAAATTTTATTTAGTGTTTGCCTCCTGCTGAATTCAAACATATTTATTCCAGTTAAAAATAAATTAAAAAAAAAAAACAAAGCTGGGAAGATAACCCGGTTTATAAAGTGCTTGCCTTCCATGCCAGATAACGTGAATTCAAATTCCGTATTGAAAAGTAGGTATGGCAGCCTGCACTTGTAATCCCAGCTCTGGCAAGGCAGAGGCAGCCCCTGCACTTGCCAACTTCCCGGCGCAGGCTACTTGGTGAGCTCTAAACTAGCAAGAGACCCTGTTCTTACGGAAAGGTAGATGTGGGCTGTTCCTGTGGAGAAACACCCCAGCTTGCCCGCTGCATGTATGCACACACAGCCACACAAGAACACACATATGCATCCAGAGAAACTAAATTAAGATTGCAATCTGTCACTTCATAGGAGAACAGCCTTTGAAAAGACTAAAATACTCATCCCACTGAAATCTATCCTTAAAACTTGACCATGCATTGGGCAGTAATCTTTGCTTATATTTTTCTCTTTTTAAAATAATAATTTTGCATACATTCTGGCTCGTTCGTTGCTAGGATTATTTTTCTTTATTCCTGTACTGTCAGTATCATGAACTCTCTTGAGGTAAAGTGACACTTGGGTGACTTGTGAAGAGAAGCTTTTTCCTTTGAGAGAAGCTTTCCCGCCAGCCTGGTTCTAGAGCCGCATCAGTCCCAAATAAACACACAGGAGGCTATATTAATTATGAAGCTGTTGGCCTTGCTTGCTTCTTATTGGCTAGCTCTGACTTAAGTAATTACCCCATAATTGTTAATCTAAGTATTTCTCTTACCGGAGAATAGTTCCGGGCTCCTACCCCTTGGCGGTTACATGTTGACTCTTTGTGTTTCTCCTTCCCAGAGTCCTCCTGGACTCCTAGTCCCTCCTATCTAGATTCCCTATAGGCCAGACAGTGCTTTATTGACAAATGCACAGGACTTCTCCCCAACAGTGACTTTTGTATTTTTTTAAGTTCAGTTCCTAGTACCCGTATTAGACAGCTCACAACCTCCTGTAATTCTAGCTCCAGGGTTTTCAACACCTCTGGGCCTCTGTGGCTACGTTTACACATATCTGAATGCAGACACACACTTGCATATGATTTAAAGAATAAAATAAAACTTGAGGGAAAAAACTTGGACCATTTATGTGACACTTCCTTTTTTTTCTCCTCAAAGCAGTGTCTTCCATTTCCTTTGTCCTTTTTATCTCCACTCTTCATCTCTGCAGTGCTGTGATCTTTCATGCTTTGGACATATGATTTAAAACATCTCACATAGGTGCTGTCTTTCCCAGTGTGAATCCTGAGTTCTATCTCTAATCCATTCCCATTAGGAAAGGGCCTCATGATGTTCTCTTTCACACACGTCCTTCCTGACTCTGCTGGGTTTCAGAGATGATGTGGCTGACGTCAAAGTTTATTTATACCCTCATAGCTGATAAGTAATCCATTTGGAGTCATGGCTAATTTTTTACTGATTATGACTTTTATTCCCCATTTACTGATTATTCCTTTTGTGGTTTCTTGTTTTGTTTCAGAATTATTTTCTCAGTGAGAGTTAGTCTCAGGGTAATCCTTTAATTTACAGTGGAAGAATTATAAAAATCCTACTCTTTGTTTATCAACAAAGTCAGGTTATAACATTTTTGAGTTCCCAAGTCTTTAGTATTAATTTTGTTTCTGGGTTTCATTTATTTATTATTCTTTTGTTTGTTTGTTTGTTTTTGAGACATGGTTTCTCTGTGGCTTTGGAGGCTGTCCTGGAACTCGCTTGGTAGTCCAGGCTGGTCTCGAACTCACTGAGATCCGCCTGCCTCTGCCTCCCGAGTGCTGGGATTAAAGGCGTGCACCACCAACGCCCGGCTTATTTATTATTCTTATACACATATCTGCGTGTGTTTTTTTTTCCAGGTTCCCACCGAATCACTCTTCTATCGTGCTGTTCTTCAGAATATCATTAAAGATTATTATGGCATCACCAAATGGTATGAGAATTTAACTTTGTAATTATGCTGGGTCCCAGAGGTAGATAATTTTCCTAGGACATGAAATACCTTACTTCCATAGCAAGCAACCAAATAATGAGTTTATAAATAACTGTATTATATTGTTAGATAAAGGAATTTTTAATATTTGAGTAAATTTATAAAGGATAAATTATAATTAGTTTTTGTTAATGTATGTTTTGAAAAAAATTTTTTTCCGAAAGAGAACATGACATTTATCAATAATTACTCAAGGATAATCAGTGTGGCCAAAAATTGGCCCAAACAAAGAAGAACAGGGATGTCCCTAACTTTGTACATTTCATCGTCTGTAACAGTGGAATAACAGTGCAGCCTCAGTGGTTATCTGGAAGCAGCAAATGTGATCATGAAAGTAAAGCAAGTGTGTGGCAGTCAGTTAGAAGTGAATCAATGGTGCTTCCTCCATTAATAAAAGCATCTTGCTAATACTCCACTTGTTCTGTCAATGGGATTGAATAGCCCTTCCAGTGAAGCACTGTAACTAAAGCCAAAATTTCCATCTCTGTTGACTCTGACACACATTGACACTCACATATAGCATAAGAGTCCATGGGAAACCCAAGAAATGCATGATTTTACTGGGCTGGTCTCCAAATAGAGACTTCTGAATGCAAACACCCAGGTTTACAAGCCTCCACTGAGTAGATTGTAAATTGGACAAGGCATCTTGTGGCATGTTTTTGAGCTCATGGAACAGCAGAGCAGACATATCCAATGAGGAAAACTAGGAGCTGGGGTGTGGAGGGTATGCCTACTCAGTGTTGGGAAGAATATACAATGGATTTTCAGTATATGCAACCCTCCTTCCCCAACCCTTCCCTTCCTTTCCTCCACATGCAACTTTTTGCCTTTTTATCCCACCCACCCCCAATAAGGCTAGTTTGTGCTGCCCAGATGCTCTTGGATGTGTGCCCTTCTACTGGAGTGTGTTTGACTTATCAGGCAGGGGCTACACCAACTAACCCTTCCTTTCCCAGCCCCTCACTAGTGCTATTAACTCCTCGGTTAGTGGAACCTTGTGCTCACCTTGGGCTTACATGGTCTTGTGCATACTGTCACAACTGCTGTGAGGTCATATGTGCGCTGATGTATTCAGAAGACACTTTTTTCTTGGAGTCATCTACTCTCTGGCTCTTAGATTCCTTCTACCCCTCCTCAGCATGGTAGGGTGCTGTCAGTTAAGGCTGGATAGAAAACTGGCACTCTAATGTCCCTTGTTAAAAAGTACCCTGTCACTAACAACCTAGCTTTACAGAAACCACATGAGAAACTTGACTTCCTCCTACCAAGCTACCCAGCACTGATGGGTTGCACCAAAGGCAATATAATAATCAGAATTTACACCATTTCTCAACAGTTACTAGCTACTTCACCACCCTTATTTTTTGCTGTATTGGGAATTAACCCTAGCATGCTAGGCTAACATTTTACTCCTGAACTGCATCATTATTGACTTACCCATTTGATTCTATTCTATGATAAGAACCATACTCACCTAGGTGAGAAACAGGTACTTTTTTCTGTTGTAATTATGAGTTAGCAAGTTTTATCTTAATTTTTTTTTCAGTCTGACCATATAATAAAATGAAACCCAGGTCTTTGAAACTTTCTCACAAAATTACAGCAGCTCTTTTAATCTGTAATGTGTGGTCAAGCTAAAAATTAAAAGCACTGTGTATTTTAATCTGAAATGAAATTTACAGATTTTACAAAGTGGGTCTCTTAAATAATGTTTGAAGTCTTCGGTGTGTATTAGCATAGAAAAGGTACAAGATCTTGGCTCTTTAATGATGTCGGAGAAACTGAGCTTCCACACATGTTCTTTTCTTGTTCGTTTTTATTTATTTAGCGTATATCGACTCCATTGTGTCCTAGAAATCCATATAGCTGTCTGTTGGAGGGCGCTGTGGGCCTGCTGCCATGCTCCTATGGTTGTGCTTTTGGAAAAGTGGGTCGTGTTGGATTGCGTTGAGTAGAATTTTAACTAGATCTAGTGTATTCTCTTTTACTAAAAGACAAAACAATTCCTCTTTAGCATGCTGACCATGCCTTATTCTCACAGAGGACTCTCTTTTAATCTGCCCTTAATTTCCTGTCATTTTTCGTTCAGACAATCATTGCATTTTTCTAACTTTTTGAAATGTTTGATAATTCTCCACCTTTATAAACCCAAACTGAAAGATATTTGTTGTCTCATTCAAGGCCACTTCTAGCCTGTTACAAACATCCTTTCCACTAAGATCATCCTTTGCTCTCTGAGCAGCTGCCCATGCACCCTGGCTGCACTAGACCAGTGCATTCCTGGGTAACTATGTTTGTGCCTCCTAGGCTGTCTGGAACCCTTTTATCTGCCAGCTATATTCTCTTCCCCATTCCTGCCACCACTTTCCCCCTAGAGCACGCAGCGATGAGATCCTTAGTGTCCTTGAAATCCCACACTGGAGTTTGTGTGTCTCCTCACCTCTTCTTCCTTCCGGAGTACTTAAACTGTGATCAGCAGCTTTTAATGGTATTCTTAGTAAAAGGATGTTTCCTTCTTCCTCAACCCCTTTATGAATTCCTATCTGGCCACACCCTTTAAAGGAAAAGCCTGAACCACATTTTCCTTGTTGATCATTGTCGCGTCTGCTGCGCGGCCTGTGTCCGAGAACGTGCGGAGGGTGTCGGGGATTGACAACACAGAGACTCGTTCAATGATATAAAGAAAACTTTAAACAGGCTCCAAAAAGGTTCAAGAAAACCTCCTAAGAAAAGCTCCCACCAGAGAAGCTTCTGCTCTCTCCTCTACCCTGGCTGGTTCTGCTCTGACTCCAGAGGTGGATGTGTGTGGGTTTTGAAGGTGCGGTTAGTCTTTGGACAAGGTCGAGGTCAGGGCGGTTTCCGTGGGAAGGCCTTTTCCAGGAACTTATTGTGTCGTTTTTAGTAAACATGTTTTTACTAAACATTGTCTTACAGCTGCCTACTCCCAGGCAGAAGGGGAAGTGGGTCTCTGCTCAAGGTCTGGTGTTCCCACAGATCGTCTCCCAACTTAATTGTGGTCTTCTAGGTTTCCTTCCCTTTACAACAACAACAACAACAACATCTCTCTTGAATATATGCTGCTCTCTTTTACTTACCCCACTTGAGCGGACCACCCTTTCCAGAAGCCAGAAGGTCCCGTGTTGCAAATGCCACAGTCATTTCTCTAGCCCCATCTTTCCTTGCTGTCATCTGTGTTGCCCATAGTCTGCTGTTCGGTGTTGAAGCATATTGTTTCCTATTCTAGTGAAGCGCTGCTTCCCTTAACGTCCCTTGAACATGCCAGAGACACTTAGGGCTTTGCATCTGATCTGCCCTGGCTGCGATTCTTCCTACAGACACTCTCCTGGCTCTCTCACTCCTTCCTTCAGCGTCGTCATTTGCAAAATATCAGTCACCCTCACTCACTCCTCGCTATCTGTTTTGCCTCCCCTCCCCCCAAAAAACTAAAATTTAAGAGGAAAAAGGAAAAAAGAACAGGAAACTGTAAAAGGAAAAATCTCATCATAGAAGCTGTAGGGATCACACAGTAAACCCTTTGTCCATGCATATTTACTTCCAAGTGGCCATGGCAAAGCGTCATTTGACTGGTTCAAGGCCTCTGGTTTCTGCTACACTGTCAAAGCTGGGCCCTCCCTGGAACCCGTCTTGGAAATCCTTTTGTTGCTGTGTGTCATGGAGATCCTGCAGCTTTAGGTCTGCAGGACCAGCCCTTCACATGCTCCCACAGATCATAGATGGGTGGATGCTGTGGTGGCCACCTCATAACCCTGGTTCTGGACCTAAGTTGTTGCAGGGTTGCTCAGCCCACCAGCTCTTCCAGAGCTCTCCAGCATTGCCCAGCTAGCCCAGCCCTTGCCGTGATGACCAAGGGGTGAGGCCAGTTCTCCTGCTCTCACGCCCTCAGGGTCGGCACTCCAACGCTTGGACCATCATGGTTTGTTACTATGTTACCCTGGCAGGGTGTAGGGCCCACTTTCCCAAGTGCTACAGGTGGTAAGGGAAAGGGTCAGCTCCTTCACCCTCACCATCACACGGCAGATGAGGAGGGTGTGGCCAGCTGTCCCGCTCTGGCCCCCACACCTCCACCAGCAGGGCCAACTCAACTGTGCTGCCCAGGTGAGGAACAGGGCCTGCTTTCCCAAGGGCTGCCGCTGATAAGGGGGAGGATGGGCTCCCTTGTTTGTCTCCGTCGGCTAGGGTTCAGGGGGACATCTCTTCCCTGCCCATTCTGCCACATGACAAAATGGGCACAATGCTCACAACTTCCAGGTTGGTTCACCCCCACCTCTGCAAACAGGGTCAGCCTAGTTGTGCTGCCCAGACGAGATGCAGGGCCATTTCCCGTTCTCCCTGAGTGTTGCAGCTGGTAAAGTAGAAGGGGAGAGATCTTTCCCTAGCTCCCATCACCGCTCCACAGAGGAGGGAGATGGTACCAGCTATGCCCCCTCACTCCCTCAGGGCCAGCTCACCTGCACCCCTGTCTACTGTGCCGCCCTGGTCAGGCACGGGGCCCCTTCTCCAGAGAGCTGCAGTTGGGGAGGAGTTGGGTCAGGTCTCCCACTGCTGCACCTTATCCTCACCCAGGCCACCACATGGTATACAAGAATGGCAAGACCCACTGTCCCATTCTCATACCCTCAGGGCCTGCTCGCCCATGCCCCTGTGCACAGACCAGGGTGCATCATGGGCATGAACCCAGAAATGGGCCCAGCAGAAGTCCAGGCCCAGACATCACCATGGCCCTGGGTGGCCATCAAGCCACCAGCCTTATCCTACTCCTCACCTCTTTTGTCTCTTCAGATATGCCTCTGTCCACAGGACACGAACCATCCTGTCTCTCTCCCACACTACACCGTACTTTTACTCACCCCAGTAGTGCCCATCTGCCTAGCTGCCAGGTACCAGCTGGGTCAGCGATGTCTCCTCAGAGCCCAGGGTGGACCCCTCCAGGCCTGTGTGGGCCTCCTTGTCCCACTTAGAGTATCATGGCTCTGCAGGGCCATGCTCCCTCATCACAAAGAGGTCTAATAGTGCCCACCTGCTGCCGCTGACTCCAGGCCGGCTCCTGGTTTGTGTGGAAGTGCTGCTGGAGTCCTCTCGACTGAAAGCCCTGGCTGCGATCAGTTGAGTTCTGCCTGCCCCAGCCACATGGCATAGGCGAAGGTGTTGCTGGAGTTCTCTCCATGGCCTGGACTAGAAAGCCCCGAGAATATTTTTAATAGCTTTTGGAAAAGGATAAATCAGACTTTGGTCAGTGTATATTGATGTTTCTCCAGACAGTTGTTCCAGAGTGGTACTGTGAAAGCACTTTCATAGAGAAGAGTTCTTAATGTGAGTGGATGCGTCATCCGCTATTGCCCTGCCTAGATTCTGACTGCACACTCATATGTTAAAGACTGGGTAATTGGTTCAGAGACAGCAGAGTCACCATCAAAAGTAAAAGCATTTTGGGGCAGCTGATGCAAGATGATTGCTGTTTCATTACTAATTTGGGCAACTTTGTCAGACTCTTGTCTCAAAAATATGAAGATAAAGAAAAAAGATAATAAGCACACGAGTTCTATGCCTCAGCCACTGATCTGTTGTGTGCTGTTTTACTGTTTGGCCTCTTCAGTCTTTTTGAGGGGCCCACCACCCAGCTCTCAAGTGAATCACACATGGAGGCTTATTCTTAGGAATGCCCAGCCTTAGCTTCGCTTGTTTCTTGCCAGCTTTTCTTAAATTATCCCATCTACCTTTTGCCTGTGGGCTTTTATCTTTGTCACTTTCATATATCTTACTTTTACTCTTACTCTGTGGCTGGATGGTAGCTAGGTGGCTGGCCCCGACGCCCTCCTTTCCGTGTTGTCTTGTTCCTTCTCTTCGTCCGTTTTTCCTTCTGCCTGCCAGCCCTGCCTATCCTGGCTCCTGCCTCGCTATTGGCCGTTCAGCTCTTTATTAGGGCCATCAGCTGTTTCAGACAGGGAATGAATCACAGCGCCACAGAGCTAAACAAATGCACCATAAACAAAAGCAGCACACCTGGAAATAGTATTCTACCACACTAATCCTCTTCCCAGTGTTATATCAGTGAGGTCTTGAGGGCTTCTGAGCCCCAGCCACCCCCCATTTTCCTGGTTGTAAATTGGGATGGATGATACCTTAAATGGGTGCTTTGAAAGTTCAGTCACTGCTCTAATACATTTCTTCGTTGAAGCCATCTCTCAAAATATATACGCACTCATTTTTTCGGTGTTTTATGAAACAAACTCTTAAACACACACACATACACACACAAGAAAAGAATTATTCTGTCCCCTCTGAGGACCTCCATTGGTATTTAAGTAAGTATTTTCCTACCAAAAATCAAAAGGAACTGACAACAACAAAAAAACTTTTTGTGATCTTTTTTTTAATGTTATAATCACTTGTGAACAACAAGTAGGATACTAAGATTCTTATTAAATGGAACTGATTACATTAATATTCTCTGTTAGCTGTAGTAAATACAGACATTTTGTTTTTGTTTTTGTTTTTGTTTGTTTGTTTGTTTGTTTTCAAGACAGGGTTTCTCTGTATTGTTTTGGAGCCTATCCTGGAATTCGCTCAGTAGACCAGGCTTGTCTTGAACTCAGAGAGATCCACCTGTCTCTGCCTCCCCAGTGCTGGGATTAAAGGCGTGCGCCACCACTGCCCAGCCACATGTTTTTAATCTTGGAAGTTTTGTTACATACCTTTTCATTGTTTGACTGGTCTTTGCTGTGATTTATAGTTTTATGTAGGACAAAATTCCGTATGTCTAGAAGCCTGTACATATTTTTGATAGTTTCTTCTGGATATTATTTGCCTGTGTATCTCAAAGTACTTGTGTAAAATATTTTGTAATACTTTAAATGATATACCATGGAAGTATTACTTTTCTTCATGTAATTCAAATACTCATTAGGAATCAGCTCTTCTCTGTGTTTTGTTCATGTGACATACTATATTGTAAATAATTTGACGATTTGGGGATAATGGGTTAGAGGAGAGGGTTGTATTTTTGTTATTGTTGTTTGCTTGCTTGTGTTTTTCTTTTTCAAAAGTAAAAATTGAACGTGTGTGTGTGCGCGCATGTGCGCTTGTGGGTATGTGCCAGTGTGTGTCAGTGTTGACGTGTATGCCGGCCTTGTGAGCATCTGGTCTTCCTTGATCACTTTTGAGACAGGGTCTTTCACTAACCCTGAAGTTCACGATTTGTCTAGGCTGGTTGGCCCAAGAACTTCAGGGATCTGCCTGTCTCCACCTTCCCAGCTTCCAGGTTTGGGGTTAGAGGCACAAGCTGCTATGCCTAGGTAATTCCCTCATGTCTAGAGACACAGATTCTCATGCTTAAACATCAGGTACTTTGCCAAGCCTATGCAGTCTATTTTACAGCATGAATTAAAAAACATGTTACATTTGTACTTTTGTCTATTTGACTCAACGTTTGAGGGATGCTATGTGTGCCATGGCACATGCATGGAGGTCAGAGAAAGCAGCGTTTGAGGTAGAATCTGAAGGCAGTTTGGGCTTCCAAGGACAAGGCTTGAAAATGGAATGAATGTTCCAAGACTAGTGTTTATAGTTAAAAGAAAGTGCGCTCCAAAAGCTGTTAAAATGCTAGTGTTGCCGAGGAGACAGTGTCATAACACAATGTGGGAGAGCTAATGAGAACCACATAACAGACTTATTCACTCAGTGAAGGGTTCACATCTTGCTCTCAAGATTCAAGATTCATGAGACACTCTTAAAGAATTTAGAAAGCAAGCGTGACCTAACCAATCATCTTTCTTGTTCTATTTGGCTTGGAGTTTCTTCCTGTTATTGCTAAAGATAAATAATAATACAGATAAATAAAAGATTTCAAATGTCTTATGTAACAAATTATTATATAATATGTTAAAAGTAGTCTTAACAATACAGTGCTGTCAGATTTCAGAACAATAAAAAGGAAAAGTAAGACATGAGCAGATCAAAATTGAAAATGTTTCTCTTATTTTTAAGCAGCCTAAAATATAAAACCCAGGAATCAAACCAGTGCACTAATACTTATATCCTGACATTAACCTGTACTGGCATCTAATTCTGGTTCTTTGACTGTTTCTTAAGAACTTCTTCCTAGCAGAGGAACTATTGGTAGTTAACAGCAACTGGGAGAATTAGCTTTTCTTTAGATGCTAGCCCCTGGTAAGTTGACTTCATGCCAGTGGAAGCCCATCTATATAAGAATATATGGGAAGTACAAATTGAACTTAATGGGCAAAAAAAAAAAAAAAAAAAAAAACGGACTCAAAAGTTGGGTGAGTGGAGAAGGCTGATTGATCTGGGAAGAGTTGGGGAAGGGATGAATATGATCAAAACATGTATGGAATTCTCAAAGAGAATATTAAGTAATAATTTTAAAAGAATAACTGAGGACATGAATAAATGTTGAATACAAAATTTTATAAAACATTTTTATAAAAAGGTTTTAAAAATCCCAGAAGCTTAGGAGATAGTATACAAACCTCTGGACCTGATCTCATGCACCCAAATACAACCACACCTATAATAAAAGTCAGCATAGGCCCAGAGCAGAGTGGCAAAGCAGAAGAGCCTTGAAGCTTGCTGGTCAGCCAGTCTAGCCAAAATGCTGAGCTCCAGATCACTGAGAGACCCTGTCTGAAAAAATAAGGTGGAGAGGAAAAGAAGTATAGATGCCTAAAGCCACCCCGTGGCTTACAACATATACACTCAAACCTAAAAATGCACATGCACCACACACTTCCATATACCACACAAGAACAATTACAAACTATGCATTCAGGAATGGTTTTCCTTTTTAAGGGAGCCAGAGGGATAGCTCACTTGGTAAAGGTGCTTGTGGCTAACCCTGATGACCTGAGTTCAATCCCAGGTCCCATTGTCCTCCACATAGGCACCATGGCACTGCCATCTCCTACACACAAGATAGATGTAGTTTTAAAATAAAAAGATAGGATGCATAGAAACAACTAATATCATATCTCTTGTTCTAAACACCGTACTAGTGTTATCCATAGAAGTCATTATAGTGTCTCAAAGAACAGTACTGTTGATATCATTATGAAGCTAGAAGGTGGTACAGCTACCTAACTGAAAGCTACATTTTATCTATGGTGCTTACTTCCTCTGTTGAGGAACTCCGTAAGGTAACAGTGAGTAGGATAGAATAAACAGAATGCTTACATCAAGGGAAAACGTTAAAGACTTTTCCCTTTGGGCGTAGGGAGAATACCCTACAAGCATGCTTAAGGTGAAAATCAAGAAATGACCTTAAATGGAATCTTTTCTGACTAGCTAATCAGTTCAGGGTTCTGTGGCTTACTTCTATTCTCTACCTATCTACTATATGGATATCTTATGCGTGAGATGTATAACAATTTATAGAAACTGAGAATAACACAGAAGCCTACAAAGGTTTTTGTTTTTCTAATTCCTCAAAGTGCACCTATTCAAATGCATTTTCATTCAAGATAGTGGTAAAACAACAAATTGGATGCAAAGATAAAAAGGGCTATAGAAATTTAGAATAAGTAGATTGTTAACTACTTTCCCAAAAAGAATATGTGCACGTGAGCTTTGCCGTGTGAATGACTACTATGACTAAGAGTGAGGAACCTCCTCACCTATTCAGAAGTGATGACAAGTGGATAAAGCAAGGCAGAATTGAGGTAGACAATCTACACCAGGAAGCAAACATTTAAGGAAAGAAAACTAAAGTCTGGAATGCAATGAATGGTGTGTGAGAAGGCAGAAAAATGTTATTAATGTGGGTCCTGGTGGTGTTTCTAGGGATTCTCTTTTTTTGTTTTGTTTTGTTTTGTTTTGTTTTTTTACAGAACAGTTATTCACAACTTTTAGGACAGAGAAGTGATAAAATGGTTCTAAAAATGTTACTTCTAAAACCATATGTAAACAGAAATGAAGAAAGGTTTCAGGGCTGGGGGTAGAACAGTGATAGCATGATGGGGGAAAGAGAAATAATGGGACAGGAGGGGTCAAGTGGGGTGGGAGATGGGAGAGAAGGGAGTATGGGGAGGGATAACTGACATTAAGACCTTTAAAATGTCTTATAGAAACCTGAAGAATCCTCCAAAATTACACACATGTACAAATGTAAAAGTTTAAATGGTGCTACCCTGTAACGGGGTCATCTCTTTCCCAGATACCATAGCCCATTAAATGAAAAGACTAGTATCAGATGTGGGTTGCCTCTCTTTGAGTTATTGGCCAGTGAAGTACTATAGGACCGCCCTACCCCCGTAACCCCCCCCCCCGAAAAGACGTACAAGCTGTTGCTATTGATTTTGGTTACCTTCTAGACTTTGATTAAAAAAAAATTCTGTTTTTCAAAGATGCTACATACTTGATTCATAGGATATGAAAAAATCAAATTGATGCACAACTGAAAGTTCTATCCTTGCTGGCTAATTTTCATAGTTCTATGCATGCTACTGACAAAAGTCATTAAAAGTCTTATTCAGCTATGAACACTCGGAGCTATGGTAACCACTGTCTTGGCAAAATAGGTCCACTGATGTAATAGTGGCACAGATCTTATGAGATTAACCAGCAATATTCTGGCTGGATTTAAAGCCAACACAACAAAATGTAATATGCGCCTAGTATTGTTAACTCGGCCAAATCCCATAACTGACTAGTTCATGGTCCCTAGGGGACAACCCAATGCTAATACTCTAACTGGACATAGCAATAAAATATCCCCTATGCTCTTATCTTTATACCCATAGATTAGCACATCTCTCAACCCTCATCAGAGAAGCTGCTTTTTGGAGTAGATGATTAACATGGAGATCCACAGCTGATCATCCTGCAGAGACTAAGAGACTGTGGGGTGCTCAGCTCTAAATGAGACATCTGTATCAGACCTCCTCACCCTCAGGCTCAGGAATCATTTTAGAAGAGCAGGTGAAAAATCGTAAAAGTCAGGGGTCGTGGACTTCTGTAGTAAAGCCATATGTGACAGACATTAGGGAGTCATTGAACACATAAACCTGAGACTGCATGCATAATAATAACTTCAAGCTAGCCAAATTACCAACATGAAATGAGAGGGAGGGTCGTGGAATCTCACTCCTGGTTCAGAGTTAATAGTAACTGATGGAGACTGAGGAAGAGATCCATTTGTATAAGACCCCTGAGAGGCTACCCATGATCCATTAGATAGTCCTATACCCCTGCACAAACACCCAGCACTTAGTGGACTTGCCTACTAAAAACAGCACATGGAGTAAGGAGGGAAAGGTGATCAGGGGTAAAGAGGTAGGGGGAGGAATTAGAAATGGGGGTGGATTAGACCAAAATAACGTATGCATGGATGCATCTATAAAATTCTCAAACAGTAATGTAAAAAGACTTCAGAAAATATTTGGGATTACAATTATATGACACAGTAAATAGAATTAAAGCTGCTGTCCGGAGGTGTAGCTGTAGGAATCTAAGATACATTGCAAAGATAGAAGGATAGAATATAGTGTCTAATCGTGGGTTTAATGTTCTACCAAGGGTAAATGAGGCTTAATTTATCACTTTTGATAACATATACTGATTTTTTATGCCTCTGATTTTTACATTATGCTAAAGTTATATCCCAAATCAAGAGATGTGATAGGCTAGCATAGTATTATTTAAATTGAAAACTATGTCATGATGCTTTTTTAAAATTATAATACAAATCTGCAAGGCTTAAATGACAGTCAGGCCCCAGCTGGCTGTTAGTGCTTGGTCGTTGTCATTGAATAGCTGCTGAAGTATTGCTCCTGTTGGAACACGTTGCAATAAAATGTGCAATGTAATGGCATGCCAATAAAAGGGAAATGTGTTTTGAGCATGGTGGAAGCTTTTGAGGACCTATTGCTTGTTAAACGAAATTTGTAATAGTATAAATTTGAAATGTTTCTTACATAGTATTGTCTTCAGAATATTATCTTCCACTGCTGTGTCTTCCAGGAATCCTCCAAAGCAGTTCCTGAATACAATGTCACTTACAAATGTCAAAAAAGTATTGCTTCATTTTCATCACATCTGGATTTTATGCCATATATATGAAAGACATTTAAAAATAGTCCATGTCGAAATGTAAAACCATCTATGCTTTAAATTGGAAAAACTAAAAAGAGATTCACTTTTGTTTTGCAGTGATCGGCACGTTGGTAAAATTTATTCCAAATGTTCTTCCTTTCTGGATTATGTCAGAATGTCTCTAAAGAAGCTTGGATTAGATGAGTCCAAGGTCAGTGTATGGTTACCTTTTATTTTCACAAAAACAAGAATTCTTGATAGGGTAGTGGATTGAGGCAATACAAAATCATTTGCTTTCTGCTTTTCTCCCTCCTATAAAAACTCTAAATTATATTGAAATTAAGCCTCTGTTACCTTTTTTTGCAATTCACCTTTCCTGCCAAATCTATAGTTTATTATTGTATATCACCAAAGCAACTCTTTCTTAGGGATTTTTAGTTAAAAGAATGTTTAATTTCACTAAATAAAATAAGGTTAAAAAAGCAGAAAACTATAAATGGAAATTAGAGTTGAATAAAGAAGAGATGATTAATTTTTAAATTATTTATTTGCAATTTTATGGATAATTATAACTTTCAATATTAAATTTAGAATGCCTCTAACTGTGAGCATTCTGGTAAGTTGGAACATCACAGTAGCTATGACCTAACATTGTTGATAACATCATTGAGGTAAATAGTATGCTAACTGAGTCATAAAAAAACTCAATATAATTCAAGTTATACAATAACTAAAATATTAAACTGAACAACCATTACACTGGCATACTAAATTGATTGTAAATTGCAAAATAATAATATATCTTTTAGTCTCTTTTCTGGTTGCTGTGGTAAAATGCCCTAACAAAAGCTTTAGGAAAAAAAGATTAATATCAGCTCACACCTCCAGGTACATCCTTCCATAATAGCAAGATCATGGTGGTAGGAGATTGAGGAAGTTGGTCATATCATATCCATAATCAAAGACAGAGAGCAACAAATACATCGGGTCATTTTCTCCACTGTTCTATGGCTCAGCATCCCCTGCCTACGGAATGGTGCTACCCACAGTGCATGCGTCTTTCCACCTCAGTTTTTTCAATGTAGTCAATAAAATCCCCATAGACATGCCGGGGGACCACTGTGATGTAGAGAATCCTGCACCAGGACTCTGCCCACATGCTTCCGGATTATGTCCATTGATCGTTAAAACTCACTATCACAATATGAAATCATTGTTTTGAAAGAGGAAACTTACACAGACATAATTATATTGCACCCAAATTGAAGTGTATGATTGTCCACTGTACTGTTGTCATTTTGGTCTTATTATTTATTTCTTAAAGCAACTAGACTAGTGGTAGTTTTGTTGCTTTATCCCCTATCAAATAGTTATAAAAGCTGCACAATTTAGGAATAAATGAGAAGATACATGTCAAACTCATCCTATATTTATATGTAATTGCTGACTGCATGACACTACTTACTGCTTATCTCTACTGGTATATTATTAGTAATGACATAGTTGATAGAATTCTTATAAATATTTTTACTTAATAAAATGAAGCCAGTTTTGTGTGGATGATTAAATGTGTTGTTCACTGTGACTTACTTAAACTGAAAATGTTCTGTCCTTTCCAAAAATGAAACATAAACGTCCAGAAGGATTAATATTTATCCTCCTTTCTGACTTTGTCTTCACAAGTTTATTATTATTAATAGTAACCACAGTAAAGTTTCTTTCCTGCATCTGTTAATATTTAATTATTAGGATATTAATTATAGTGAACATTTACTAAACACTGTATGATAGATGCTATGCTAAGGATATCACGTTGCTTTGTTTACTCTTCACAAACAGTTACAGTAGACAGCTGAAATCATAAGGCAAGCCACTGATTCCCTCAAACTGGAGGGAAATGGGGGACTTCACATAGAGGAGCAAACTCCGAAGTAGAAGTTTGGTAGTAAACAAGAACCACAGTAAAAAAATCTGGCAACTTACCAGAGGCTCGGTGTGGACAGTTGTGAGAATGAAACACTAGAGGTGTGCAGATTATTTTAAGGGGTTGCCACACGTTTGTGAGTTTTGCCTCTGAGTATAACCTAGTTCTGATGAGCAGTGAACAGAAAGCCCCTCATTCTTGTGGCAAGGGAAGTGAAAGAATGACCAGTTAAATAGTCAGTATATTCCATTTGTACCGAAACCTACTTTTAGAGACACCATATTTAACTAGAACCTGACTGCTATAGTTTTATCCACACCTAACTGCAGAGGGGACAGGAAATACCCAGCATCAGTCAAAGCTGTCAATTCTGTCCCACTAAGAGGAAATGAAAATACTAAGAAGTGCTGGTGAAGTTCATAGTCAAGAAGCAGGCTCAGTGACAGACTAAGATCCAAGCATAAGAATACCAAATCTTTGTTACCATCACACTTCTAATGACACTTTCATAACCACTTTTTTACGTAGTATGTCGCTTTTGAGTACCAAAACTTTGTAAGGCATACTGAGGACAATAAACAGTTTGAAGAGATGGAACTCATCTCTTCAAACCACATTGAGATATGACAGGTACAGTGGACATGTTAATCTGCAATTGCAAATAGAGTCATATGCCAAAAGTTTGATTTAATAAACTGGATCTCACCCAAGAGTAGATGGACAGTGTAAGCAGAGAGATTTTGGACAGTCTTAAGATAAAACTTTAAAAATAGATTTTAGAAGTAGTTCAGAATACCCAGGCAACAAGATTACAAAAGTCAGAGGTGGTGGATCCTCCAAGGAAACATTGTCTTATAGACACAACAGTACTGATGCACATATAAACTCACATGGACTGTGACAGCACCTACAAGACCTGCAAAGGTTCAGTCTAGAAAAATCCCCACACAGAGAAGAAGTGGGCACCTCTAACCTTGTAGCTATTTGCAGTCGATACTGCTGGGAAAGGAAAAACCTCTACAGTGGGGTGTCAGCCCCCTCTGCAGCAGGCAGCACGCTTAGAAGTGGTTGGACAACCCAAAACAGACTCCATGTTGTGTGTGTGTCTTTGTGTGGTCAGGGGGTTGGTGGACATTTTGTTTCATTTTTTTAAAAAATTATAAGCAATTAAGATAATAAAATTAAGCAAAGCAGGGCATATAGACAATGTATAGGAAATCATTTTCCTTGATACCAGCAATGAACAAGTTGAATTTGAAATTAATATGCATCAGCATTTAAATGAACACTCTCCCCCAAAGTGAAACTATATAGATTTCCTAATAGAATACAGACAAAATGCCTTTAAGATAAGAAACAAAACTGAGAGATAATAAAGTAGAGAGATAATCTATGTTCATGGAAAGCAAGAGTCACTGTTCTTAAGAAGTCAGTACTTCCCAACTTGGATCTATGTTTCATGGATCTAGGAACAGCCTGAACTGTTCATTCATATACATATATATGCAAAAGAATCAAATGAGCTAACAGTAGTATATGAAATCAAAGCTTAAGGATTGTTACTAGGTAACTAAGATTGACTATAAAGACAAGATATAGACAAATGGATCAAAGAACAGAATTGAGAGCCTGGAAATAGACCCACACTGATGAAACCAGGTGGTCTTTGGCGAAGTGGCAAAGACAGTACAATAGAGCAAAGAACCTCTTTTTTTCCACCATGAAGTGTTCAAACAATAGGACACACACAAGTAGAAAAGCAAATCTAGAAACAAACTTTACATCTTTCCAAACTCAAAGTGAATTATTATTAATGTAAAATACTGGTCTATGATAATACTAGATGATAGTAGGAGAATATGTATTTTGATAAACAGATTTCAGGTAGAACAGCAAAAGTCAAAATTTCTGGAAGTTACCTAGATCCATAAAAGCTGCTGGGGATCTAATATAAAGGGCAGCCCTGGACAACGACGCTGTATAGATGTAGATTCATCACTTACAGCATAATAAGTATTTGTGTATAACTTTATTTCAAAAAAGTTTTCGCATGAAATTCTAAATGCTTTGTAAAATCTAATTTTTAAATATATCAAAAGACTTAAAAGACCTTTAATTAAATTCTTAATTGTTTATTAATGATATTCCTGTGGAACTGAATGTGCAGTGAGATGTGCACTTAACAGTTTAGGCCAGTGAACTGCCTAGAAAATCTCCTAAACTCTGCTTAAGTTCTAGTAACAGGAAATTACATTAGACATGAAAGAAAACCAAAGATTCCCAGACACCTCTTTTCAGAGGCAGCCAAGGCTGCATATGCTGGATTCACAGTGACTCTCACACAATGTGAAGGGTTTCTCCCTAGATCTGTAGTCAGTTGTGAAGGTCAACAGTGGACTTTGCTCTCAGAGCCTTTTTCAAACTCAGCACCACTGGCGTTTGGGTCTTAATTTGTAGTGAGAGGCTAGACCATGCATTCAGCAGCATCTCTAGACTCTGCCCACTAGATGTCAGCAGTAGCACAATAATTAAAACTTTGGCAATTGCCAAACTTGACCCCTGCTAAGAATCACTGATTTTGAGCAGTGGGTTTTTTTTCCTTTATGATTTCACTTGCTACCACCTAATAGTCGGTTTTAAACAGCCATTTTCATCAATGCATATGGGAAAGGAAAGGACAATTTGCAGTGGTTGTAGTATACTGTTTTTATGCTTGAAGACTTATTATTTAAAAAAAAGATCCCTTCTTTGATCTTTCATTCTGGTTAGTTGTAGTCCCCATGGAGTGATGTTCCTTGACACCCTTCATTAAATATAGACTATTTTAAGACATATTTACCATTCTCCAGGAAAGTTAAGCCTACATATGAACCTCTGAGAACAATAACTTGTGGAACAATGTCAAGTACCTTGTGACAAGTAACAGGGTTCTCTTTGGAGGCTGAGTAGGATTTCACTGTGTGTGTGTGTGTGTGTGTGTGTGTGTGTGTGTGTGTGTGTGTGTGTGTGTGTGTGTGTTACACATGCACACAGATACCACAGTATTTTTTTCATTCCTGTCAGGGAAACTAGCTTGTTAACGTATGTTGACTCTTAGGTATAATACTGCAGTGAACATGCGAGTATAGATATTTTTCCAATGTGGTGATTTCATTCCCTTTGGGCATTTTCCCAGAAGCAATGTGGAGTCTCAAATCTTAATAATTCAATTCCAAGTAAGGAGGAGGGGGAGGATGAACAGCCCCTCATAATTTACCTTTCATTTTCTAAAATAAAATCAAAGTATCTATTTACTTCCCTTAAAATTCAAGTTCCCAAAGATTAGTTGCATACATAATTTCATGGTTTCAAAAGCTAATATGTATATAAGTTCTATCCTCTCTGTTTCTTCATAGAAACAGTGTCAATAATCTTTTGAGAAATAGTACGGTAAGTTTCTCAGTCAGCCTAAGAATACCATGACTGCTTGAGCCTCTTTGTCTTTCTCTCTCCGTACTCGGTTGGCGGGATTTAAGAAATTAACCTTCCCTCCAGAGACACCTCTTTTAATGCTTTTTGTTTCGTTTTCTTTCTTTTGATAGTTTATACAAAGAATGTTTTTTTTTAATTTTTTATTAGAATATATTTGTTGAACTAGTTGGTTTTACTAATGACATTTTTTGCTCAATATATTTTCTCTCCCTGTCACTTCCCTCTCTGTATTCCCTCCTGTTTAGACTCCTTCCTCTTCTCAAATAGTCCCCCTTAATTTTCATGTCTTATCTGTATTATGTGTGTGCATGTGTGGTACCTGTGTTCCTGTGTGTATGTGTATGTCTGTTAACTGGGTTTCACATCTGAGAAAAATGTGTGATATTTGTCTTTATGAGTCTGACTTATTTCATTTATGATGACCAATTCTGTTCATTTTCCTAAGAATGACATAATTTCATTCTACTTTACGTCTGACTAAAACTCCATTGTATATGTACACTGCCTTTTATCTATTTATGTGTTGATGAACACAAGCTTATTCTAGAACTTAGTTATTGCGAGTTGTGCTCCAGTAGTCATAGAACGTGTTCTGTTTAGTATAGTAACTTACATTATACTAAATATAATATGGTATAACTGGAACATGTGGTAGTTCTGTTTTTGTTTCCAACCCTATTTTTAGAATCATACTATTTTCAGACAGTTTGCCATCTATACCCTTTATTAGATGAAGCATAACCCTCCTACTCATAACTTGTACAGTCTGTGTGATACATTACACCTGTTAATTTATATAATGTTAAATCATGCTTGTTTTCCTCAAATGAAACCAACTTGATTATAGTGTATGATTTTTATAATGTATTCTTGATGTGTTTGCAAGTATTTAAAATAAGAGTTTTTATGTCTATGTATTTTTCATTTTCATTTAATTCTAAGAAGTTTTCAGTTTCCTCCCTAATTTCTTCAATGACCACCCCCTTGTTGTTTAGGAGTATATTGCTTAGTTTCTATGTGTTTGTAGAATTTCTGTAGTTTCTACTGTTATTTACCTCTATTTTACTCAGTTATTACCTGGTGACATATGAAAATTTACTTGATTCTTTTGTATTTTCAAGGCTTGATATAAGGCCCTAATTGTAGTTAGTTTTGAAGAAAGTTCCATGGGCTTCCAAGTGAATGATATATTCTGTAGCTGTTGCGTACAGGATCTCTTAGATGTATGCTATGTCCTTTTGATCTGTGACATTTTAAGTCTGCATTTTCATTGCTGAATTCCCATATGAATGATTTTCTGTTGCTGAAACTGGGGGATTGAGGTCACTCATTCATGTTATATATATAGGCCTAGCTGTTCTTTATACCCCATAGTTGGTTTTGTCAAAGTAAGTGCTACAACAACTGTGTATTTGTATTGAATTGTTTTTTCCTTCTCGATGAGCTGTACTCTTGAGTATTATATAGTGACCTTTCAACTGTGTTTTGTTTTCTTTCCTACTATCATTCTCTTGATACACACTACTATGTCCTTTGGTTTTCTGTGTGAGTCTTTATTAAGTTGTACCTTTTAAAACAACTGGATCTTCTTCTTTGATCCAGTCAACTGGTCTACATATTTTAATTGGAGTATTGAGACCACTAGCATTTATGAAGGTTATAATTAAGATATTTGCTAACTCCTGTTACTCCATTTCTAGTTGGTTCTGATACTGCTTCAGCATTTTGTTTTTCTTTCTCTCTTAGACATGTATTGATTACTGGATTGGAAATGTTTGATTCTATTCTAGCACTCATTAAATAAAAAGATTGATTTGAGTTGCATTGTGTGTGTGTGTTTATATGTTCATTTGCACATGGGTGCCTATGGAGGCCAGAAGAAAATGTTGGATACTCTGAATCTAAGTTACAAACAGTGGAGTCACCCAGCATAGGTGCTGGGAGCTGAAATCCAGTGCTTTGTGAGAACAGCAAGTATTCTTTATATATATATATATATATATATATATATATGTTTTATTTAAATTTATTTAAATTAGAAACAGTCTTATTCTACATTTCAATCCCAGTTCCCTCTCTCTCCCATTCTTCCATGCAGCCCACTGCCCCCATCACATCCCCCATCCACTCCCCAAGGAGGGTGAGTCCTTCCATGAGGGATCATCAAAATCTGTTAAGTCATTTGGGGCAGGGCCTAGGCTCTCCATGTGTATCTAGGCTAAGAGAGTATCTTTCCATGGGAAATGGGCTCCCGAAGTCTGTTCATGCAATGGGGAAACATTCTGATTCCACTGCTGTTGGGGAAGTCCTGTTATTTGTCAATAAAGTACTGTTGAGCCTATAGAAAACCTAGATAGGAGGGACTAGGAGTCGAGGAGGATTCTGGGAAAGAGAAAGACAAGAGAGTTTGAGATGTAACCGCCATTGGGGTAGGAAGCCTGGAAACCTCTCCGGTAAGAGACATACTTAGATTAACAATTATGGGGTAATTACTTAAGTCAGAGCTAGCCAGTTAGAAACAAGCAAGGCCAACAGCTTCATAATGAATATAGCCTCCTGTGTGTTTATTTGGGACTGATGTGGCTCTAGAACCAGGCTGGAGCGGCAGAGCCCAGGCGACTGGCGGGGGATAAACCAAAGCGGCTAGCAAAAGAAAAAGCTTCACTTAACACACTGCCAGAGGCCCCATAGACTGCCCAGTATTCTTAACCACTGACCCATCTCCAGCCCCATAATTCTTATTTCTTAATATGCTCCTCCTGAGATATATTCTTCCATGTGCTCCTGTGTTGTGCCTTTCTTCCACACAACATATTTATATTTAAGTACTTTCTGTAATGCTGGCTTAGTGCTGGTGAATTGCTTTCATTTGTGTTTATCTTGGAAAATATTTTCCATCAATTTTAAGCAATATTTGCTAGATAAAATATAATCTATTTTGACAGTTATTTGCTTTCATGACCTGAAATGTATCATTCCATGTGTTTCAGGTTTTTTTAAGCTTGTTTGTGTTTTTATTATTGTGTGTGTACACAATGGGAAGGGTAGATTCCTTGGTGCACACATGGAGATCACAGAAGAGTTTTGTGGGTCTCTCCTTCCACATCTGTGTGGGGCCCAGGGATTAAACTCAGGTCACCCACCAGCACCTTTACCCACTGAGCCGCTTCACTTAGTTTTTAAGCCTTCTGTGAAGAGGTATAATGTTGTTCTGGTGTGTTTGACATAGTAAGTAATGAGAATTTCTCGTGCTGCTTTGTTTCTTTTTTCCTAGTGTTAACATTTAAAAAAAAAAACGGTCTGTCTCTGAGAAGTGCTTTTCTGGCCATGTTGTCTACTTGGGGTTCTAAATTGTTCTTGTTATCCATCCCTATCTTTCCCCACATTTGGAAATTTCCTTGTTATAACTGCATTAAATGAGTAGGTTTTCTGCTTACCATAGTTCTTCACCTAATTCTGTATTGGTCAGTGGTATCTCAGCAACTTTGGTCTCACTATCTAGTGATGAGAAATAAGTCAGTTGTCAAGTCATCTGTCCAGATGTAAAGTGGAACAAACCTGTGAGCAACTGTACTGCTCTCATAAACTCCTCTGGCCTTCCCTTGCATTGCTTTATGGCCTGCCTTTGCTACTCCATAGTCCTTTCTGTAGATCTTTAAGAAAAACAAGAGATTAAAAATGTAAATCTCCCTTGAAAAATAATTTATGTATTATTTGTATTCGATACTTTGCTGTTGCCATGATGAAACACCATGACCAAGTATAGAAGGAAATGTTCATTTGGCTTATGGTTCCAGATTCTTCATGACAGGGAATTGTGGCTGCAATATTTCTTGAGCCTCAAACAGGAAATACACAGAGAAAACTGGGTATAGTGTGTGACTTTGAAATCTCAAAGCCTGTCCCAGTGATATACTTCCTCCAGCAAGGCTGCCTCTACTAAGCCTACGAGAAAGTCCCATCAATTAAGGACCAAGTGTTCAAACATCTAAGTCTATGGGGGACAGTCTCACTAAAACCACAATAGTCTATACTCAAAGACAGGCTAATTAGGTGTCGGCAGTACATAGTAACTTTCCTTTAAAGAGTAGGACTTGGAAATGGGACAAAAGAGGAACTCTCCAGTGAGGAAACCTGACAGACCCTGTCTCTAGCAGACAGTCAGTATCAATGCCAACAGGGACAAGTGATGTGAATATTGTGGACCCTTGATATGAGGGCGTGTAAGCAGTACTGTACTCCTGTATTCTTCCTCTTACAAGCCATAACGCTTCTTGATTTTTGAGGAAAAACATCTGAAACATACTAGAAGAAAGTTCTGTAAAATATATGACCAATATTTCCCAAACTGTTAAGGTCATCAAAAACAAGTCTGAGAAAGTGTCAAAGCTAATACAGCTATATGTTATGTGACATCCTGTGTTTGACTCTGAAACTGAAAGAGCACATTATGTAAAAGCCAAGGAAATCTGAGTATAGTATAGACTTTAGTTAATAATGTGTCAACATAAGTTCATTAACCAAAACAAATATATCACTGTGTAAGATGGAGAGATGGGAGGTGGGGAGAATCTGGGAGGAGTTGGGGTAGAAGAAAAGTATGATCAGAGTAAATTGTCTGAATTTATTTTTTCAAAAATAAAATACATTGTGAAAATTACCTATACTGTTATCAAAACCCAACTAAAACATGATTATTAAAAAAACGGGGGCTGGAGAGATGACTCAGGACGTAGGAGCACTTGCTGATCTTGTGGACGACCAGGTTTTGGCTCTCAGTATGTACATACGGTAACTTCAGTTCCATAGGATCTGTCACCTTCTTGTGACACTCACACACAGTTCACATACATGCACCCAGGCCAACATGAATGCACATAAAATGAAAATCAATCAACTAAAATACTTTAAAAATAGCACAAAAAAGCTAATGAATTTCTGCTCATGTAAATATTGTGCTAAAGTATTTCATAAATATTAATGATTAAAAATAATCGATGTGATTTTCATTTTATAGGTGAAGATTGAGATGTAAGTTAAGTGAACTTTATTTATTTTGGTGGCTTTGATATATTTTATTTTAAATACCTAATAAAGCCAGTGGAGATCTGGGTACATGAATTATGTTGTTCTTGGTTCAGGCTCAAGTGGATAAAACAACCCAAAACGTCCACAGACTTGGTCACTAATTTCTATGCAAGACTCTAAAGCCCTTCTAATTTTAATTACTTTTCCTAAATTCTCTTCAGCTACCTCTCTCGAAGTCTTCATTTTCCTACTTCTATTAGGTATGTTTTTAAATTTGTTTCTTTTATTGAAAATAAATTCCTTTTTCATACAGTATATCCGATTACAGTTTCCTTGTAGTTCCTCCTTCTTTCTTTCCCCTCCAAAGCCACTCCCTTTTTATCTCTCCTTAAAGAAAAAAAAGTCTAAGATATAACAACCAAATGTGACAAAATAAAACATAATAAGACAAGGTAAAACAATTGTATGTAAGTTGGAGTTAAGTGGATTTCTCGAGGCAAACTCTAGGTCATTGGGGAAGAAGTATTCTAGTTTAAAACAGCTAACGCCATAGGCCATATTCTTCATACTTACATAACATATTAACAGGCTTTGTTCACATGAAGAATGTTTGTTGGGCATGTTTCCAAAGCTGGCAGTTATCAAGCAAACAGGCTGCAAAGGAATAAAGAGGAAAATCGTGCTTGCCAACAGATAAATTTATTTCTAAAGCAGACTAAATATTAAGGTTTGAAATAAAGGCAGAAGAAATTCAAGAAGTTACGTTAATGAACAGTTAACAGATGCTTCCCTCCAAATCTTCACTCTTTCTTCCAGACAGGATGAATATGGTCAGGTGGATTGGGCAGTGACACTCAATACTGTCTAATGTCTAAACCCTGTTAAGAGATGGGATAGTTCGATAAATCCCAAGGAGGGTAGGATAGTGAATAAAGTGCCTGAGATGATTGTTCACTGTTTCCATTCCACTTTCTCTTCAGAACTGACCGTTTCTTTGACCATAATCAGTAAGTCTCACAAACCATTCAACTCATACTAGGGGCAGTTTCTAGAATGTGGAACAGCAGGAAACAATGGATTTACTTTGAGTACTTGGATCTGCCATGCAGTGTACATTCGATGTTCAGTGGCAACAAGGACAAGAACAGCACAGTTCACTTTTAAAGTGATTTTGTAATACAACATCAACCATTACTTCCCATATTTTTCTTTTCTTCTTCTTCTTCTTTTTTTTTTTTTTTTTGGTTTTATGAGACAGGGTTTCTCTGTATTGTTTTGGAGGCTATCGGTCCAGCCTGGCCTCGAACTCACAGAGATCCGCCTGCCTCTGCCTCCCGAGTGATGGGATTAAAGGCGTGCGCCACCACCGCCCGGCCCCATTTTTTTCTAAGTAATGCACTCATACGATACTCCCTCCTCACACTTGGGAGGCACTTTGTAGGTCATGTACAAGTCTGCATTCAGCAGCTGAATGATTGGTGTGTCAATTGTTTTGCATTTGTCAGCTTCTTAATGTCCGTTATTATCAGAATAATGATATAAATCATACATAATTGATGAAGCTGCATAATCAATAAAATGAATGCAAAGAAAATTGTTTTTATAAGGTGAATATCTTTGTGAAGTGCTACTTAAAGGGGACTCACCAGATGAAACTGCAGTCAAAATACATGTCAGAACCAGGCATGGCCGTACACCCTAGAATCCCAGCCCTTGGGAGGCCCAGGAAGGAGGACTACAAATCCAAAACCAGACTGGGCTACACATCAAGACATCATCTCATGAAACCAAAATCAACCAACCAAATAAATATACATGTGTGATAGCTTCAGTAAGAGTGGCCCCCATAGGCTCATCTATGATATGATAGCTTCAGTAAGAGTGGCCCCCATAGGCTCATCTATGATATGATAGCTTCAGTAAGAGTGGCCCCCATAGGCTCATCTATGATATGATAGCTTCAGTAAGAGTGGCCCCCATAGGCTCATCTATGATATGATAGCTTCAGTAAGAGTGGCCCCCATAGGCTCATCTATGAATGCTGGGTCACCAGTTGGTGAAACTGTTTGGGAAGGATCAGGAGGTGTGGCCCTGTTGGAGGAAGTGTGTCTCTGGCTTTGAGGTTGCAAAAACCCATGCCATTCCCAGTTAGTTCTCAGGCTCTTCCATGTAGCTAGTCACCATGTGAGCTCTCAGCTACTGCTCCAGAACAACGCCTGCGTGCCTGCCTGTTGGTCACCCTGCTTCCCTCTTGTAATAGCCATTGACTCACCTTCTGAAACTGAACCCATGTTTCTCCTACAAGTTGCCTTGGTTATGGTATATCATGACAGCAATAGAAAAGTAACTAAGACAACATGTCAAAGCAAGTGAAAGAGAATAAAGAGTTAAAAAAATGACAAGATGTCTGATTTTCTCATACATGTCTAATTCTTCTGTTGCTCAGATTTTGTAAATTTTAAAAGTACCAAAGTGTATAATTGCACTCAGACTCATCTCACAAATGTGTGTCAGAGTCAGGGCCATAGAATATCTCTCCCTGTGTGCTGAGATCAGCAGGTGAAAGACTGTGAATTCATGATCTCTAGCATGCTGGCTTCTACAAGTACAGGTTTCTCTGTGGCTCTGAACTCTCTATGTTGATTTCTCTTGGTGACGATTGAAAAGAACCAGTGGCTGTGATGTTGTTGATTTTGCTGCTCAGGAGACATAATTTTGGAGAACTGTGTCCTTTGTGTTTGTTGGGAACCTGTGACCCCGGGGCATGTCTTTGACCCCTTTCTATGTCACTCCATCATAGCCTTTGTGATTTAAAATGCCCTTTAACATTGGCCAGAGAAGTATGTGGTTTTGTTTCTTTATATATTTGCTTACTTGAGATATTCTGGAGAGAAAATATGAGAATATTTATTCTCTTATTTAAAGTAAGACTTGCTTTATTTCAACCAAGGCAAGGCACTAAAGAATATACATTACAGGTATGTTTGCTATAAAAAGACAATATAAAAAAGACAAGTTACACCTTCGGAGGATGAAACTATAGTTTTGCAAACAGCAATAAGTACTAAATTTGGGAAAACTTAAGATGGTGTTATTTATGAAATGGTGACTAACATCAAATCAGAGCATTTGTTATGTTCAGTTGCTTAATCTTCTTCAGATGCTAAGGTTATCTTAAATTGATATAGTACTTATTTTACTTTAGGTTATGTATAAGGACTTTTAATTATTAGCTGTAACCATTGATAAATTTATTGCTACTTTCTTATCTCAAAGGTCTCTGAAGAAATTATAATGGACTACTATGAGAAATATAAGCCTAGGATGAATGAACTGGAGGCATTTAATATGGTAAGCCATATATATATGAATTATTCTGATATGTTGCCACAGTAGAATAGTATCCTATTAAATATTATAATGGACCAATCGAACTGTGTTGTTGCTGTAGTGTGCCTGAGAAAGAGAGAGAGACAGTGTGGGTAGGCACGCACATGTATGTGTGTGTCAGTGTTTGTAGGAAACTATCTAAGATGATTTCCTATTTCAGAACTATATTAGGTGTTAGTAATGTCATAAAAAGAGCACATGGTAGATTTCTCTTAAAAGTGCATCATAAATGCACAGAGCAGTGCTTCACAGTCCTTTGAAAGCATGTTGATCTCCAAAGCAGTGATTTCACAAGCTTTCCATTTAATGAACTGCATTCTTGGGTCTCCTTGAAAAGCTTTCCATCCCATTATTGCTTCCTGGACTCCACCTCATATCTCCGAGAAGGCTTTCTTTTCCTGTTCCTAGTAAAGAAAAGCTTTTGATCTATAGTATTCATTTTCTGATGATGTACAGCAGGTATTGGGTATCTGATATATGTGAAGTTTTATAGATACAGTTTCTCAAACATAAATGTTATTGCAAATAAACTAATAAAGTACCACTAGCTTTTGTTTTCTTCCAGTTGAAAGTTGTTCTGGCTCCTTGCATAGAAACACTGATTCTTCTTGATCGACTTTGTTACCTGAAGGAACAGGTATTATTTTTCAGTCCGTAACAAATATTTTTGTTAGGTGGAATAAAATAAGTAAAATCATATAGCTGGGATAAAGTTGTTTCACACAAATTATTAAGATAATATCTCTCATACTCTACTACTTTTAATATTCACTCTATTTTCTGTTTAATATACAAACATGTACAGCAGATGACTACAAAAATTGTTGTAATAAACTTGTTTTTAAAAATTGTGTGATAGTTAACTTTCATAGGCAGTGAATACAAGTAATCATATATGATTTTAAAGCCAAAATTAATTTTGACCAGTCATAGAAGATCCTGTATACACTTTTCACCTTGTAAGACTTGATCTTTTAATGTGTTTTGGATATCCATGTTTTATGATGTGTAATTGTCTTTCTAATCAGTGAGGAGTATTTCTTTTCTCCCACAACCTTATAGTTTTGCCTGTCTTATGTGGTCTACTGAGCTGTAGTCAACTGTTTTAAACTGTATAATCCCCTTCATAGAATCAACTTATTGCCCACTATAAATCCTTTATTTTAATAACTTTTTTTGGAGACCTTGTGTTTTTTTCTTTTTTAAAGGCTTCTTTAAATAAATGAATTTTAATAAATGTATTTTAATTAGTTGTTTTACAGATTAAGGCAATTTTTAAGTATTTCAATAATATATTTCCCTTAGCCACCATTTAATTCCCTACAAAGCCTTAATTCTCAGATTGGAGGATGATACATTACCTATTTCAATAGGTACTTGATGGGGAAGTCCTGTGTATATGTCAATAAAGCACTGTTGGCCAATAGGGAAGCAAGATAGGTGGGACTAGGAATCGAGGAGGACTCTGGAGAGAAACACAGGGAGTCACCATGTAGCCACCATAGAAGTAAGAGGTCCGGACCTTTTCTCCGGTAAGAGAAATACTTAGATGGGTTAAATACTTAAGTCAGAGATAGCCAGCAAGAAACAAACAAACGGCCAACAGCTTCATAATTAAAAAGCGTCTTGTGTGTTATTTGGGGACTATAATGCGGCAGATTCCAGGCGACTGGTGGGGAAAAACCAAAGCGGCAGACAAGAAAAAGGCTTCTCTCTACACATACTCATTTCCCTTCACAAAAAAATTCCATTGACCTGGGCAAATGGTAAAATAAAATAGCATGCAACAAAATGAAATGGTCTAAATGAAAAGGTACAAGCAAATGATTATTCATTTTAAATATTGAAATCTCTTATGAAAGTAGTCATATTTGTTAAAATCTAAGATATATAATACAGAAAAGAAAAGTAAAAGGAATAATAATCCCACCTTTCGGGCTTACCTATTAAATACTAAGTATATTTTATAATGATGTAGCACACATGATTGTAGATTGTGCATGTTCTGCATATTATTTTTACTTTAAAACTACAATAAAATTGAAAGTGTAATTTTTATTGATGTATCATTTTCTCCTTATCTGTGCAAGGTGAATAATGATTCATCATAAAATTCTTTTTTTAGAATACAGTATTTGCCATTGGCTTTGTCCAGCTTGTCTACATTGAAACAAAGAGTAATTTGGCAATCAGTCTCTATAGGTGTAGATTTTTTTCAGGATAATTTCTTGAAAATGAAATTGTAAGTGTTAATTTTCATTCAGAAAAGAAATTACAGCCTTTGGTGTCTACTAACATTTTCTATTACAGTTTGTAGTCTGATTCATCTATGTAGTCTGACTCATCTTTCTTTTATTTGCTCAAAGATGGTTGTATGTGTAAATTCTTTATCACTTTTCAGGAAGACGTAGCGTGGTCTGCGCTTGTGAAGTTGTTTGACCCTGTGCAGTCTCCCAGATGCTACGCTGTCGTTGCTCTGAAGAAGCAGTGGTGATCGAAGCTGAAGCAGGTGGCTCGTCAGCTTGTCTGGGAACATACCTCGAAGATTACTTTTCTAAACATTTGTATCCCATTACATAAACATTTTTAAGTAACTGCTATATTTTATGTAATAAAATAATGGCTAACAACGTAAGATCATAATCGGTTTTTCCATTCTCAAAGCATTCATTAATACAATAAGAACTTATGAAAATATTATGACCAGTATTCCTGAGTGTGTCAGTAGCAAATTGTAATCTGATTTTAATTCTGGTTCAATATTTGGGACCCTTAGCATTTACCACCTTTATATACTTAAAAGGAAATAAGTCCAAATGCAGGTGTTATCAAATGCTGAGTATATGTAATTTTCAGAACATTTTGGAATAGTTTCTACATTGCCATAATGGGGAGATGTACATTTAAAGTTCAGGAGCAGGGTGGTTATAAAATATGCCTAATATAGAGCATATTTTACAGTGTTTTAACAGGAAGTACATTCGGCAATATTCTATTTCTTTAAAGAAATATGCATCTTATGAGTAAGTATTCATATTAAGGATTCTTGAGGCTATTTATCCTACTAAAATGTAGTGATGGGGTGATGCTCAGGAAAATTAAATTGTGCTCTATAAAAAGCCACCTTGAGTGAAGTCAGACTGAATGGGAGACCCTTCCCTGCCCAGTGTAGAAAAAGCGCCTTTCTTTAGCAAAACACCAAGTTTCTCTTGCTAAAGAGCAGGACAGCTGGGATATGGCCTCCTGGATGCTCAGCTGGAGAGCACTCCCAGAGTCTCTGGAGAAGAAAAGTAACTGCTTTTGTAAATGTTTCAGCTTTTCCCTAGATGAGAAGGACTTTACTTCTTTGGGGTTTCCTGTGGGGTTTCTGTTGGAAATCATTGCAGGCTGGTTAGCGATCACAGTCTACCATGAGCCTAGAAGCTTTTTCTCTAAGCTAGGCAGTATGGAGCTCCCTCCCTCCCTAGCAAGGCTTCCTGCTCTCTACCTGCCCATATCTGGAGAATGTCCCTGAGCCTGGGGGACTGACCTCGTCTGAAAGCTGTCTCTAAACCAGATGCCTGACTCATCATTAGCTTGGCCTTTGGCACAGATCCCTGCTAAGAAGAATTGTGCTAAGGAGCTCTGGTATAGGACCCTGTTGCCACATAATGAGCCTGCTACTTAATGCAAATTAGGGTCTGTGCCCAGACTCTGCAATCATATATGTTCCTTGTACTCTGGAATAGAATTGAGCTGATTCACAGAAATGTGTCTCTTGGAGGAGCACTGTCTCCTGGAGGGAACTCTGTCTCCTGTGGAGCTCATAGGCCACTGACAAAGCTTCCGGTGGCCCCTGCTGCCTCTCTCCCTCTCTACCTGGTGACCAACAGTCCTAGAGGGAGAGAGGACCCCCTCAGAGTTTCCAACTGATACAAATGATCAGGACTTTCCTAGGGAGCTACTTTAAACTACCTGTTATTCGATAACAAGTCAAATGTCTGCAAGTTGGCAGGTCAATTTTGAAGAATCCCTGTACTAGTCACATACTTTAAAGAATATCAGTATTTTATCAATTTTACTCACCTTTATGAATATACATATACACATACCTAACTTCCTCTGCTAAAGAATTGGAAAGAACATTCCAGATGGCTGATGATTTTTCATAATTAAGCTGTTATATATTTCTAAAACTTAGGAATCTTTCTATAACGTTTGTAGGTGTTCTCCCTCACATATCTTTGATTTGTTAAGAAAGCCTTATCACAGTTCAGTCTAAACTTGATTAAGTTCAGATTATTGTTTACAGGCTTGAGATTTTCTTGCTCTTCCTTGTGTTCAGGGGATGGGCTTTGATAGGTGCATGTGCCACAGCAGGGTGTGGAGGTCAGAGGACAACTTGTGAATTCCAAGAGTGGAATTCAAGCCATCAGTCGACTGTGAGGGCCTATACCCTTGGAATCATCTCCTAGCCTTGTTCGTTTGTTTGCTTGGTTTTGTTTTCTTAATAGTGGTTTAGTGACCTGGGATTTCTACTGCATCACACCTTCTCTGGCTGCCTCTTGTTGGTGCTAATAGGATTGATGAACTCCTTGAGGCTGTGAACTTAATTAACTAACACGCTCTTCTCTTTCAACCTTCGTCTTAGTGAAGTAGTTGTGCCCTATGGTCATCCCTGAAAACACACATACAAATAGCACAGGCCAAACCAGGACCTAACCCAGGGGCATGAACTGGCTTTTTGAATCCCATTCCCTATGGTGAGATTCCTTGCTCAGCCTTGATACAGGCAGGGGGAGAGGCTTGGTCTTACCTCAACTTGGTATGCCAGACTTTGGACTCCCCACTCTGAGGAGTTGTAAGGTGGGGAGGGGGGTAGGCAAAATGAAAAGTAAATTTTTTAAATAAAAAATAATAATATAGGCCAAATAGGTTATATATTTAGGGATTATATGTGTGTGTGTGTGTGTGTGTGTGTGTGTGTGTATGCAATAACAATTAACAAAAAAAGCCATGAATTTGAAGCAGAGTGGAGGGATTATATGAGAGGGTTTGGAGGAAAGAAAGGGAATAGAGAAATGCTTTAATTATGTTCTCAAAAGTAAAAATACAAGTAACCAATGAAGAAAGATACATACATACAGTGAATTCATTTGCCATATTCAAATTGGTTGGCTGAGAATACTCCTGATTTTAGTTTAACGGCTTAACACTTTAGTTGTGCTAAAGTGCCTTTTTGTTTCAACATACTGTCTTTTTATTTTCTCATATTGTTTGTAATATGTAGCTATCTCAGAAGGAACAGAAAATCTAGCTGGCTTTCTTTCTTTCCTTTTGTAATTTTACTTCTATAAAAATTTAGCAACCAGAAAAAAACAGTGGAATCCTGAGATTTGCAGGCAAATGGATAGCACTAGAAGAAACCATCCTGAGCGAGGTAACCCAGTCACAAAAAGAGAAACATGGCATGTACTCTCTCATATATGGATTTTAGACATAGATCTGGGAAATGCCAGCCTACAATCCCATGGCCAGAGAGTCTGGGAAACAGAACCTTCATTCAGTGGCTGATGGAAGAAGAGGCAGACTCCCTCGGTTAAGTACTGAGCTGAACTCAAGAAAGCCAGTAACAGAGAGGGAAGACTGATGACCAAAGGGATTAAGACTGGGCTGGTTTAACCCCCAGAAACAGCTGACCTGACAAGGGTTAGCTCTTGAATCCCAGGCTGATGCCTGGGAATCCAGCATGGGACTGATCAAGACCCCCTGAATCTGGGTGTCAGTGAGGAGGCCTAGGTAATCTATTGAACCTTGGGCAGTAGATCAGTATTCATCCCGGGTATACAAATGGACTTTGGACTCCCATCCAACAATGTGAGATACTCTGTCACCCTGAACTCTTGGGGGAGGGTCTAGGCCCTGCCCTGGATGAAATGACAGACTATGGACACCCCCATGGAGGGCCTCACCCTCCCTGGGGAAATGAGGGGATATTGGGGGGAGGGCACGGGAGGAGGGGAGGGAAACGGAGAGGGACCTGGAACTGACTTGTGGAGCAACCTTGCTTCTAATTTAAATTTAAATTTAAAAAAATTTAGCAACCTTCTTTGGCAACCCACTAGTCATTTAGCATTCATTTCTCCTTATGATACAAAGACCTCATATGTGAAAAACACTATTTGCATAAAAATATGAAGTACAGCTATTTCCTTAGCATTTAAAGTTTACAGTAACTCACCTGTATTATAAGATATAATCAGAACTTGTATCTATCAGTTTGGACATCCAGTAACATGAGACAATACATATGATCATATCACATTGAGATAACATTCATGAAATTGTGATTTTACACACACAATCTGAATTACAGTGATTGTGGACGCCCACCTCATGACAACTGTCCCTTCAGAGTTAGTTTACAATTCACTGAAGAACATGATGCATTGCTCTTTGCACCATTTTCATAATCACGTGACTTCTGGGTGTTCTAAAACAAAAGGCCAGACATGTACAGGCTCATTCGTAAAATGTAACCTCATTTCATTCTCACTTTGCAGATATTTGGTGAATGATAACCATTTATCACTGATAGACTATGGAATATTCCTTTATCCTGCATGAATGTATGTCACTTTGATTGACTCAATAAAGAAGCTGACTGTCCAATAGCTGAACAGGATAAAATTATGCAGGAGAACCAAACTGAGAATGATGGGAAGAAGAAGGACAGAGTCAGAGGAGTCACCAGAGGATGGGCATGCTGTACTGAGAAAAGGTGCCAAGCCACATGGCAAAAGATAGACAAGAAATATGGGTTAATTTAAATGTAAGAGTTAGGTAGTAACAAGCCTGAGCTAAATGGCCAAGCATTCTGTTTGGTTGGTTGGTTGGTTGGTTTGGTTTTTCAAGAAAGGGTTTATCTGTGTAGCTTTGGAGCCTGTCCTGGAATTCACCTCTGTAGACCAAACTGACCTCGAACTCAAAGAGATTGGTCTGTCTCTACCTTCCATGTGCTGGGATTAAAGGCATGCACCACCACATCCCAGATGTTCCCAAGCATTAATAATTAACATAAAGACTCTGGGTCTGTCATTTGGGAACTGGTAAGCGGGGACAAAATGTCTGCCTACAATAGACTCTTTGGGTCATTTTTCAGTGACTAGACAATACCTATTAAAGTGCCCTATATTCTGAACACTTGAGACCTGAAATGTTCCATGTTCTGTTTTCTTAGATATTTTTGGATTATTGCTATATACATCTGCAATACATTTTGGATAGGACTCAATTATAGACCTAAAATTCATTCGTGGTTCATATGCATTTTTACACAGTCTGAGAATAAATTTTTCTCAATTTTAATAATTTTGTGCATAACATATACTTATCTGGCATGGAATTTTCTATTTATGACAGGTATGACATTTCATTGTATGACAGAAAATACTTTGAATCTTGGATCATTTCGGCTTTAGACTTTTCAAGTTAGGAACACTTAACCAGAAGAACCGTAGTTTAGAGCCACAAGATTTCTATTGTGGAAGTCAAAATGACTGAAATTGGGTAAGTACATCAACTCTTCAGTGTACCTTAGTTCTCTCATCTGTTAATTTTTTGCTCTTAACGGTGTTGATGTAATTTTTATGGCTCGTCCAATCAAAAAGTCCTGTTAAAAACTTCAACCCCATGAACACAAATGTAGCCTTTGGAACGTGTTTAGGTCATGAAAGCTCCACTGTTATAGATGAGCTGTTGGGGGTGTTCACTCTTTATCTATCTGATTCTCCCCACTAAAGATACTGAAAAGACCCAGACAAACATCCAACATCCAGCTTCCACAGCTGTAGAAGAATGAATGTTTATTGTATATGAATAACCCAGTCTCGGGTATGTTTATACCAACAAAAAACAGATCAAGACAACTTCTATGAAAACTGTACTAATACGTGTTACGGAACTCCAAGATAGCCATCAAAAAATGAGATCAAGTTTATTAGAACTCATTGCAGCAATAGACATGGCCAGCTTGACAGTCTCATTAGTGTTGTTGAAGGTGAAAAATCAGGAAAATATTTATGGTATCTGAGTGTCTGGGCTCCTCTGTGAAGAAAAGACCAGGCTCTGTAAAGGTCTGGACATCATTGCACAGGAAGAATAGATATAGTCCTGCCAAAGGTCTCGAAGAAAGCCTTGATAAGTAAGCTTTCTTGATAAGAGAAGTCGTTACCAATGTAAGAAGATTGCTTTTCTTAGATAAGTTAATATATAGGAATGTCCTGAAACAAACGATGAGGTTATTTATTGCTTTACAACCTTATCTTTCCCAGGCAAAGTTTTCCTGTAACAAACAAATAAATCATGGTGGTGCAGGTGGTTTCAGTTCTTAGACCCAAGAGCTCCATCATACTGATGCAGGTGGTGCAATTCCAAGTGTAAAACACTTATTTCCTGGCCCTGGCTACATGGTGTTTAATACGTGTATTAGTTAAGTGTCCTAGAGGGACAGAAATTGGAACTTACTCATGTTTATAGCATTGATTTAATGGGGGAAAAGTGTGTTCTAAATTCTAGTCAAACAACTTGCAAATGAAATTACCAACATTTTAAGGTGAAATATCATCAGATGAAAAGCAAAGTTTTATAGCATTTTTGCTGGCTGAGATAATTCATTGTCTTTTAATTAAATATCGTTCAAGGGAAGGTTCTAGGGATTTAAACTCACAGCCTTAAGTGTCCTTTACCAGGTGTGATACCTGGCTAAACTATTGAGCTATAGCCTCCAAGTTAATATTCATTTTATGATCATTTCTGCCATTTATGTTCTGTGTTTTCTGTCTTAGTATTTATCTATAGGCATAAATAGAGACAGCATAAAAAGTTATTTCCATATTATATGCATGGATAGATTGTTCTTTGATTTGTAGTTCTAGCCTGAGCACAGATGATGGTGGTGGGAGTGGTCTGAGCACAGATGATGATGATGATGGTGGAGGCGGTGATGGACTGGTACCTTTTAAGCTTGCTTATATATCCAAATCTCTGTCGTGAGGCTTGAAGTTTCATATTTTCCTAAATTGCTGAGTTTAAATAGACTATTCTTGGCATTTTCTTTCTCTCAAATATTTGTTTTTGTTTTTTGTTTTTTTGGTTTTTTTTTTTTTTTTTTGGTTTTACGAGACAGGGTTTCTCTGTATTGTTTTGGAGGCTGTCGGTCCAGCCCGACCTCGAACTCACAGGGATCCGCCTGCCTCTGCCTCCCGAGTGCTGGGATTAAGGCGTGCACCATCACCACCTGACACTCTCAAATATTTTTTATTCGCTATCCTTTCGAGTTTCTTTCCAAAATGTAAGAAAATGTATTTTGCCAGACAGTGGTGGTGCACACCTTTAATCCCAGCACTTGGGAGGCAGAGGCAAGTAGATGTCTGAGTTTGAGCCCAGCCTTGTAAAAAGAGTGGGTTCTAGGACAGCCAAGGCTACACAGAGAAAAACTAAAAACAAAAAAAGTCAAAAAAGAAAAAACAAGATATTTTATTTAATTCTCCACAACTTTAGTTCATTGCTATAAAATCACGTAAGAGTATTGTGGTGCCCACTGCGCAGCCTGTGTCCGAGGATGTGTGAAGGGTGTAGGGATTGATGACACAGAGGCCAGGCAGTGTTGCAAAGAAAGCTTCAAGAAAGCTTCCAGAAGGCTCTCAGAAGGCCCCTCAAGAGGGCTCCTCATGAAGGCTCCTCAAGAAGGTTCGTCAAGAAGGCTCCACTTTATACTTACCCTGGCTGGTTATTATATGCCCTGACACCAGAGGTGGCGGCGTGGGATCAGGAAGAGGTGGTTAGTCATTGGAAAAGAAGGTCAGGGTGTTCCTGTGGATGAGCCCTTATCAAGAGCTTATTGCTCTGGTAAATATTTCTTATGGGCACTGTATTGTTTTTAGTAAATATGTTTTAAGTAAACATTGTCTTTTACAGCTGCCTGCTCCCAGGCTGATGGAGAAGTGGGCCTCTGGCCAAGGTCTGTTGTTCCCACAGAATATTGTTGCCATACATATTTTACAAATGTATATGACCAAGAGATGTGCTGTTACAAAAAACACAGGACAGTACCTAGTCTAAGTTCACTACTGCTGATCCTGCGGTTAGTATAATGGAAGATCAGAATAGGTAAAAACACAGGTGAGATGCCTAGATATGGGGATACCAGACCTTGGGCAAAGACCCACTTCCCCATCAGCCTGGAACCAGGCAGCTGTAAGACAATGTTTACTAAAAACATGTTTACTAAAAACAATACAATGCCCGGAGCAATAAGTTCCTGAAAAGGGCTTGCCCACAGAACGCCCTGACCTCCACCTTTTCCAAAGACTAACCGCCTCTTCTGACCCACCCAAGTCAGTCTCTGGTGTCAGAGCAGAACCAGCCAGGGGTAAGGCAGGGAGCAGAAGCTTTTCTGGAGAGAAGCCTTTCTTAGGAAGTTTTCTTGAGCCTTTTTGGGGCTCAAGTTTTCTTTACATCGTTTACTGGTCTCTGTGTCATCAATCCTGACACCCTCTGCACATTCTAGGATACAGGCTGCGCAGCGGGCTTGGCACCTAGAATATGCCCAAGTAAAACATCTAAAAACAAACTCCACCTAGTCTGCATGGTGTCATATTGGGTTACATTACACAAAAGTTACTAGGAAATTTCATTACCCAGAAACAAGAACAAGGCCTGAAGCACAACCTACTCACAATGACAGTTTGCCAAACGAATGTATCATTGGCTTCAGTCACTTTGTAAATGTGTTACAGAAAGTAGAATTGGATGGTGTCACAATACCAGCAAGTGGGCTTTGTTCAGACATTGCCAAAACATTATATATATTAGCTGTGATCCTCTTGAAAGTTCATAAGGTAGGTCTGTCATTATGCCTTTATATAGATGGGAACTTATATAAGTAAATCTCTTAGCAGATACACCATTCTAGGCTTACATTCATCCTATAAGCAATTTTGTAAAGAACAGTCTGCCCACCAGCGAAAGTAACAAAATATAGGCAGGCTAAACAAAGTGTGGAATACAACAGACCCATGCAACTTCAATAGTAGTCAATGGTAATCAATAAATAACATCAATTATGAATCATAGTCTGATACTCTTTGTTGTTGATGGTCTGTGTATTTAGTGTTTTAACTATGGTATGTAGTGGGGAGTTTCTTTTCTGGTCTTATGTATTTGATGTTATGTATGTTTATATCTTTTCTTAGTTGAAGGAAGTTTTCATATATGATCTTGGTGAAGATTTGATCTTTGTCATTGATCTGGGATTCTTCTTCCTTTATCTATGCCTAGAATTCAAAGATTTGCTCTGTTCATGGTTGCTCTGTTCCAAAGGTCCTGCATATTCATAGGAAACTGAATTTTTTTCATATTCTTTTATTGTGTTTTTTTTAATCCCTCCACTTTGTCTTGGAGTTTTGATATTATGTTTTGTAATGTAATTATTAGAAAATAAATGTTCTGCAAATGAAAAGATTAGTAATTAATAAACATCCACACAAATTGTTAACACATCCAAATGTTAGTTATTAAACAATTAAGAAATTTATACAACTTTAACAAAACTAATTAGAGTTAAAATGACACTCAGTAATGAAAAGTGTTGTCATAGATCCTACATGAATTAGGAAAAAAATATTAGGATAACTTTTGCTTATGAAATTTAAACATACATTTCTTTGGAAATGTTTCTTAAGAACAGAGTGCTTCAAGGAAAGCAAATCATTAATTAGCATATAGCCATTTAATTGAAGCTGCAATCCTTTATTGAATCTCGTCAATAAAGTATTGTGTAAATGTTGTGTAATTTTTAACCACTTTGTTTATTTGCTAGGGAGGAATCTAGTATTGCTGCTTAGCTGAATTGGCATAGCACCATATTACCTTCTAAGTTTCTATGTTTATTCACACAGACAAAAGCTATTCTCAGCCTTAATCAGAGAAGCTTCTTGCAATGAACTGAGGTAAATTCAGAGACCCATAGCCATAAAAGATGATTAAGTGCCCAGCCTTAAACAAGACATTTATACAACCCCTGAAGGACCAATGAACAATAAAAAGGGGAGAAGAAGGAATATAAGATCCAGAAGATGGGGAGAAGGACTGAAAAATCCTAAGTTCTTAGTACAACATGGCTGTGGCCATCATGAAGTCATCCCAGCTCTTCTACTGATACTGGACCCGTACAAGTTGAGGTCTCCTAACAGTCAGCTATGGATGGAGAACGGATTCACAGGCTCTGTCACTTACGCTGATCATTTGTCAGCCAGCGGATTCTCTGTAAAAGGCAGAGAAATAGAATCCAGTTTTGTACCTACTCATGAGTCTGTCAAGCTCTGATGGTTAGTTCTAAAATCAGGCTCACACAGATGACCCTTACCTGTACAGAATAAGAAACAAAAAAAAAAAAGTGATGAGTGTGAGAAAGAAATCAATAAGGAGCCTCTCAGGAGAGAGGGGAAATAAAGGAGGTTGAGGAAACCAGAATTCATTACAAACATGCATGAAATTGTCAAAGAATAAAATTTTATTTAATAGAAAAGACTGAGCTTAACACTAATGATTGTGAAAAAGATTTGAAACCTGTGATATTTCCAAATCTTCAAGAAATGGTAATTTAATTATTGAAGCACATACAATTAAGTACACAGATAATGACCCAACAATTAGATAATCACCTTTAGAAGTCAAGTAGGAAACATGCTTTACAAGCATGTAATACTGTACCATGAACAGTATTTTTGACTTTACCCTGTTCTTGCTATTATTTACTCTCCCTGGGTTGTTTTAAAATGTGCTCCACAGAGTAGCATGCTTTTATGAGGACTTTTAATAAATAATCAGCTGTATGAACTACTACCCTAGCTAACTGATGACTCCTATGACTAAGTCCTCAAGCCTCCGCAGATGGGTTGTACTTGGCCAGTAAGGCTGCTGTCTGCATGTACAAGAATTTATTAATTGATGCATTTATCACAGCAGGTTCCCTCATTAAATTTGCAGATGTTCTGTCAATGGAAGGACTCTGTCAAAATTTTTCGTATTTTTACTAGAATTTTCCAGTGGACAATCCAGCAGAAGAGTATTGCCAGACTTCAGTATAGAACAAAGCACCATGGATATAAAGCTCATGGGAGGAAATGCCTTTGACTTGTACTGAGGCAGTTAGCATTGAACATGCTGACTGTTAGAAAAGCAGAGAACGCCGCAAATTCCAGCCTTAATGTACCACTTGCTTTTCATTTGGCTAACATGGGATTCTGTGTGCCCCAATTCATCTTCCTGAACTAAAAGGGCTCATGTATTCAGAGGTAGTTGCCCTTTCCAGAAAAAAAAAAAGCTGTAGACTTCTAATTTGCTGCTACATTTAGAAAGATTTGATTATTTCTTGCTGTTCACTCATTCTCCATGTGATTCCTTGTTATTCTAGAGCTTTCAGGTATGCTGTTAGGTTACCACTATGATCTCTCTCTCTCTCTCTCTCTCTCTCTCTCTCTCTCTCTCTCTCTCTCCCTCTCTCTCTCTCTCTCTCTTTCTCTCTCTCATTCTAGAAATTCTTTAATATGTTTTTTAAATTCTGTCTTGACCCGATTTTCATTCAGTAGAGAATTGTTCAGTTTCCATGATATTTTATGCTTAGTGTTGTTTCTGTTGTTGCTGATATCCAGCTTTAACCTCTGGTGGTCTGCTAGGATGCAGCGTTATTTCCGTATTATGTGTGTTGATGCTTGCTTTGTGTCCAACTAAGTTCCATGAGGTGCAGAAAAGAAGGTATATTATTTGGTGTTTGGGTGGAATGTTCTGTAAATATCTGTTAAGTTCATTTGACCTGTAATGTTTGTGAGCTCCAGCGTTTCCCCGCTTAGTATTGGTTTGGATGCCCTGTCGGTTGTGGGGTATTCAAGTCTCCCATTATCAGTGTGCCAGGGTCAGCATGTGATTTCATCTGTAGTCGTGTTTCTTTTGCAAATTTCAATTCTCTTGGTTTGGGACAGTGATGTTAAGAATTAAAATGTCATCTCTGTGGATTTTTCCGTTGATGAGCATCTAGTATCCTTCCCTGTCTCCTCTGATTAATTTTGACTTGAAGTCTATTTTGTTAGATATTTAAATGGCTACCCCAGTTTGCTTATTTGATCCATTTGCTTGGAATATCTTTTTTTTGAACACTTTTCCCTGAGGTAATGTCTATTCTTGATGTTGAGGTATGTTTCTTGATGGATCTTATTTTCAAATCCATTCTGTTAGTCTGTGTCTTTTTATTGGTGAGGTGAGACCATTAATGTTAAGAGGTATCAATGAACAATGATTGTGATTCCTGTTATTTTGGTAACAGTGGTAGTAGTGGTGGGTGCATGCTTGCCTTTTTTTATTTTGCTGGTCTAAGATTATTTATAATGTCTTTTCATATTCGTAGTTAACATACTTAGGCTGGACTTTCCCTTCTAGCACTTTTTGTAGGGCTGGATTTGTAGATGAGTATTGCTTAAATTTGACTATCTCATGGAATGTCTTATTTTCTCCATGTATATTGATTAAAAGCTTTGCTGGTTATAGTAGTCTGGGCTGCCATCTGTAGTATATTAGAACCTACAGCACATTTGTCCAAGCTGTTCTGGGTTTTAGAGTATCCATTGGGAAGTCACGTGTAATTCTTATGAGTCTGCCTTTATTTGTTACTTGGTCTTTCTCCCTTGGAGCTCTTTAATATACTTTCCTTGTTATGTGTATTTAGTTTTGATTATTTTGTGCTGAGTGAACTTTTTCTGGTCCAATCTATTTAGTGTTCTATATGATTTTTATACGTCTATAGGCATCTCCTTTTTTAGGTTAGGAAATTTTTCTTTGATTATGTTGAAATTATTTTTCTTGCCTTTGAGCTGGGATTCTTCTCACTCTTCATTTCATTTTTGGTTTTTAATAGTGTCCCAGGTTTCCTGGATATTTTGTGTGAGGAGTTTTTTAGATTTAACATTTTCTTTGACCAATGTATCCATTTATTGTATTGTATCTTCAACAACTGAGAGTCTCTCATCTCTTATATTCTGTTTGTGAAGCTTGCCTCTATAATTATTATTTGCATTCCTAAAGTTTTTATTCCCAGAATTTCCCTCTGTGTAGGTTTTGTTTATTGCTTCACTTTCCATTTTCAGATCTTGAACAATTGTACTAGTTTCCTTCCACTGTGTGTGTGTGGTTACTGGATTGCTTTAAGGGATTTCTTTATTTCCTCTTTAAGGACTTCTATCATGTTCATGAAGGCTCTCTCCCTGTTCTCAAGTCCCACCTAACTTTTTTTTCTGCCTAGCTATTTGCCATTTAGCTCTTTATTAAACCAATGAGAGCACCACATCTTCACAGTGTACAAAATGATTATTCCACAACATTTTGTTCATTGATTTCTGTTTCCTCTCTTGGTTTTAGGAAAGTGTGGTGGCTGTGGGTTGTCTGGTAGGAAGTTTTCTGATAAGTGTGACTATTTGGGGTTCAAGGAAATATGTGTTTCTAAATATTGGGAGCTGACACTTAGGAGTGGGGATAGGCTGGGGCATGAAATTCGTTTACATGAGGGAAGAAAGCAGAGTTTTCCACTAGGATCTGCTTATTTAGTCTTTTTGGAATGGGGGTGTAGAAAGGGAAGAAAGGTTATCCCAGAAGGTCTGCTATAGAGCTGGAGGTGAGATTGGGGTTTGGATCGGGAGCAACAGAAGAGAGGACAAGATCTACAGTCAGCCTATGTGTGTCTCTGGCAGGAACAGCCCTGGGGGTTAGCAGGGAGTACCTTCTGGAATTGAGAGCTGGGATAAAGTGATGTGTGGGGGGAGTGAGGTTGGAGGGAATGGTCTCTGGGACCCACAGGAAATGTTGGGGAAGGATGAAGGAAGACTGCACCTGGTGCACTGTTTCGGGGCCAGGAATGGCACTGGGGGGTTGGATTTGGAGGAGAGGAGGGGGTAGTGAAGATCTTTGGTTAGCATATCTGTTTCCCTGGCTTGCTCAACTGGTGTGCTCCCTAGGAATGGAGTTTTGTCTGATGGGATGAGTAGGAGGAAGCAAGTTTTGAGAAGATCCACCTGATCTGTTGGGAATGGGGTCGGTGAGGAAATGGAGACTGCAGCAGGTGTTCTGCTACAGAGCCAGGATGAGACTGGGAAGCTGGTTCTGGAGGAGCAGAAGGAGAGGTACTGGTCTACCTTCCGCCTACCTGCTTCTGTCGGGGTTGAGAGATGAGATAAAGCACTGAGTGGTTGGGGGTTATTCATCAAAGATCTGTTGTATCCACAGCAGTTGGGGGCAGGAAGGCAAGGAAGGGAAGGCCGTGGCCAATGTTCTGTTGTGGAGGGTGACACTGGGACATTGGGTCTAAAGCAGTGGATCTCAACCTTCCTAAGGCTGTGACCTTTTCAAACAGTTCCTCATGCTGCGGTGACCCCTACCCATAACATAATCTCACTGATACTTCATGATTGTAATTTTGCTACCTTTATAAATCTTAATGTAAATATCTGATATGCAAGATGTCTGAAATGCAAACCCCACAGGGGTCTTGACCCACAGGTTGAGAACTGCTGGTGTAGAGGAACAGAGGGAGGGGTGAAGATCTGCCTAATTGCTTCTCTGACAAGCATGCCCTGTGTGTTAGTAAGGAGTTCCTGTTGGAGCTGAGGGTTGGGTTAAAGATCTGTAATCACCCTACCTGGTTCCCTGGCAGGAGTCAGGAGAAAAGAATTTAAATCATAGAGTATCAGTGTTCTATTGTTGAACATGTTCTTTTTTTTTTTTTTTTTTTTTTTTTTTTTGGATTTTCGAGACAGGGTTTCTCTGTGGCTTTGGAGGCTGTCCTGAAACTCACTTTGTAGACCAGGCTGGCCTCGAACTCACAGAGATCCGCCTGCCTCTGCCTCCCGAGTGCTGGGATTAAAGGTGTGCACCACCAACGCCTGGCTGAACATGTTCTTATAAACAAAAGCAGACCTCCAAAGTACCCGGCTGAACATGTTCTTATAAACAAAAGCAGACCCCCAAAGTAGTCATTTCTGTATTCACATGACCAGCTGTTAAGGTTAGAAAGTTCAAGAAGCTATTAGCTGAGAGTAAGTTATACACAGGAGGATTTTATTTTATTCATTTATTTTTGAGACAAAACTGGTCTCAAACTTGTTATCTTGTTGAGGATGACCTTGAACTCCTGATCCTCTTGCCTCAACCTTCCAAGTGCTGGGATGACTGGTTCACCACCACAACTAGCCAAAAGAATAAATTTTAGTATTTTGAAGTTCAAGATTTTTAAAAAATATTTCCAGGTTCAGTATTCTAAATAGAAAACTAAAAACTCTTGCAAGAAATTTTTAGATAATTTTTCTCTCACTAAACAGACTTGAGTTTTTTTTCTAATATACTTCATTTTGTAGACATCTACCACAGTATTTACTTTTATTAACAAGATTACTTGTCTCTTGTTTTGGTTATCGTACCTGGTTTTGATTATAATACATCGGTTGCATTTGGCAAAGAAAATTGGTCTTCTTACTAGATTAGCTCTTACTGTAAAGGTGATGAAACAGGTTGATCAACCTAATCTCCTTAGCTTTCTTTTTATTATAAAAATTAAAACTTATTCTTATGGAGTTTTACTCAATTAAGTAAGCAAAGTATTAACACTGAGTTCAGGAATTATAGAAATCTTGTGGAATTACAACATGCACATTTAGTGTGTGTCCTAATTTTAGATGCTAACTTCCCTGCAAAATGCTATTGTGAAAGGAAGATGAAATGACTGTTGGAGCCAAAACAAAACTGCTATTATAGAAACTTAGGAGACAGGAAGTCAGGTCTGTACAGCTTTTCAAAGATCCCATGACAAATACTGAACTTCAGCGAACGTTTCCCATCTGTGAGCTTGACACTGTGATAGGTGTTTCTGCACTTATCTCAATCTCTCAGTCCCCAGAACAACTGATCTGTATAGTGTGTGCTCAGGGTATGGACTCTTCATATCAAAGCACTAGTTTCCATCCAGGAAGGATGCAATAATATTTTAGATTGTTTCATCGATTCCCTGTTCACTCTAAAGATTTCATTATCTTGAAAGTATGATTTGAATATCCAATATCTGTCTGCAGGCAAACTTCTCTTTTGTGCTTTCACTTTTTTTAAAACTCCTCTAATGTCTAAATCTTGCTAGGCCAAGTAGCTAAAGAATATAGTTTTTCAAAATAGGGAAACAGTATCATAGAAATGTGTTATCCATAGACACTTGTTAATATAAGAAATACACTTTACATCTTTGAGTTCAGTGTTCATGAGCTTAAAAATAAGATTCAGGGATATAAATCCCATTAATTCCAAATATAGCATTTGATTTTACTACAGTGAATAACATATTCCATGTTTAGCTTTTATTAACTCAAAAGTATGTAAGTTAATATTAGAACTTTATAATTCAAAGATAAAAGTTTTAGCCTGAGGCTACTTTTGAATGAATTGAATACTAACAACAGTGTTAATTATAACTTACTTAGGAAGACTGTAGAAATGAAATGTCCTTGTCCAAATTAGTAACATTCATTTTAAAAGAATTCTTAAAATCATTACTAAAAATAACCCTAACTTGGTGATTATTAAAAACTAAATGCTTTACAAATATACTGAAGGGCCATCAAAAGAATGTGAGAGGTTTTGTGAAGAGATTTATTTGTAAATGAAATTGAAAAGTCCTAGGCAGTTTTTTCAAAACAGAAGTCACTGTGACCTCAATTTTAGTGTTACATTCAGTGATCCCAACTTTAGTGTTCCATGCTGTGACCTCAACTTCAGTGTTACATGCTGTGTTCCCTGGATATCATTACTAATCTGTGTTCCAGGAATCACCAGTGTCAGTGTCTCTAGAGGTCTTATTAAAAATGTGGAATCAGAGGCCTTACCTCAAAATCTACTCAATCAGAAGCACCTTTTTTTCATTTTATGTATGTTTTTTATTTAAATTAGAAACATGCATGCTTCAAATGTCAATCCCGGCTCCCCCCTTCTCCCTCCACCAGCCCCACCCCACCCCCCACCCCCAGCCCAATCCCCACATCATTCCCCAGGGAGGTAAGGCCCTCCTTGGGGGGATATCCAGAGTCTGTCATTTCATCCAGGGCAGGACCTAGGCCCTTCCCCGTGTGTCCAGGCTGAGAGAGCATCCCTTCATGTGGAATGGGCTCCCAAAGTTCATTTGTATGTCATGGTGAACACGACCCAAAGCCCCAGAGATTTCTGAGGCCTCCTCACTGATAGTACATTCATGGAGTCTGGATCAGTCCCCTGTTGGCCTCTCAGCCATCAGTCTGGGGTTTAAGAGCTCCCCCTTGTCCAGTCAGCTGTCTTTGTGGGTTTCACCAGCCCTGTCTTGACTGCCTTGCTCATCACTCCTCCATCTCTGTTACTGGGTTCCAGGGGGTCAGTTCAGTGTTTAGTTGTGAGTATCTGTCTTTTTAAGGAGATCCCATGTGTTCAGTGTTTGAGAAACACAGACTTAAAGTAGCTCTTAGTGAAAGCTTTATGCTCAACACAAAGAGTCCTAGCTGGCTCCATAGTATCTGGGTGTTTCAAATCTAGAGAGCTTTCAAGCCTCATGGACTCAACACTTATCCTTGCCCTAAATGGACTCCTGTCTAGACATGACTCATGCTTAGGACAAGACAGGACTTCCTTCTTTTTAGCCACTACCAAAGAACAAATACAGAAATGGCAAGAATTAGTTAGATATTATTTACCTTCAGCTGATACACTTAGTAAACATTGCTCAAGACAGTTAATGCATTTGGGGTTTAGAATTATATTTTATAACCATTGGGTCTCATTGAGTGTGGCTGTATCTTTTTACTATAAAGGAACTAATTTAAGACTAAATCCAATAATGGTGTGTAGTTGTTGTCTCATTTCTAAAAAGTAAGTATTGCAACTTGGGAAACATAATTTATTATTAGGTGTTTATATTTTTTGCTGAACTCTACACACCACATGCTGGGCTTTTCCTGTTTCTCTTTTCCAAATCTTAATGGTAGAAAATCAATCGGCACTGAAATTGTCACAGAATTGATTGAGAAAATTGAGAGACAAAACTCAAATTATCTTGACATGCGAGGTGACATTTTTGCAAGTTTATGAAAAATGAAACAAAGAAATTAGCTCTTGCTTAGTATAGTTAATGTTATTTAAAACTTAATACTCCTCTCTTCATTTAAAGAAAGGCAAAAATTACATTCAAGTTACTTACTAGTCTTACTATGGAGTGAATACTTGTATTTGTTCTTGGCATACACTGTTTATGTTTGCCTTAGCACTGAACATGTCCCTTTGTTTGTATTTTTAGTCTTTGAATTTCTCTGTTTTTATCTGGGCTGGTGGGGCAGTGTTCCACTGTTCACATGACGTACTTGTTCTCACTGAGAGGGCAACATTTTTAAGTTGATTCCCTCCTTTCACCTTTTTGTGTGTTCCAGGAATCAAACTCAAGTCAGCAGACCTGCATCTTCTGGGTAGGTAACAAGCATCTTTACCCACTGAGCCACCCCACTGCCCCATGTTCTGTGTCTTTCATTTAACATTATGTAACAAACATTTTAATGGGCCTTGTACTGCTGTTATGATTACAGTTTTAATGAATTCATAAGGTCCATCCTAATGAATATATTCTCCTTAGCCAGTGTTTTATTTTCTGGCTTGAAGTAGGTTTCTTTAAATGACTTCCTGTAAATATCTAAGACTGTAGTAAGTACCTTTTAGCCTAAAGCATTACATTTTTTCTGCCATTTGGGCTCCCAGCAGATATATTACCATGAGTTATATTTTCTGTGTTAAGTAGGAACCCCCATGTGGCATGAATAATAAAAACCTAAAGGCAGATATTGGCGTTAAAGCTGGAGATGAGAGAAACAAAGCGGCAGCAACGAGAGAGTTCTCAGCTCTACCAGTGCTCAGACGGAAGGGGCGATCCACCGAAAGCAGATTGGTCTCCACTGCACTGCTCTTCAGGTTCACTCAGACTGCACACCCCTCCACCAAAAACTTCAGCTGCTCAGTGAGAGTACACTGAGCCCCTGCCTTATATTCCCCTGTAGGGCTGGGATCAAAGGAGTGAGCTCTGTTTCTCTTTTAGACTGATTCACTCTCGTGTAGCCCAGAGTGACCTTGAACAGTGCTGGGATTAAAGGTGTGGCCACCACTGCCTGTCCTCTAAGGCTAACTAATGGTTTAGTGTTTGTGTGGCCAACTAGTAGCTTAGCTCTTACTAGTGGCTTAGCTCTGCACTCTGATCTTCAAGCAAGCTTTATTAGATCCTAAACAAAATATCACCACCATCTTCCAAAAAAAAAAAAAAAAACACCACCAACAACAAAAAACATTAAAACTAAAACATATTTACTCACTCTGCTCATCTTATAAAGGCATTGGTGGCTGAAAAAGAGATCCAAAAACATCTTAGGACAATGAACTTCAAACCCTATCTAGATATTTATGCATAAAATATCAGGGGATATAAAGAACTGATCTACTAATGGTTTGAGGAGCAATCATTTTACTTAACTGAAGTCTTCTACATTAACGTGCCCAGAAAATTATTTCCAATACTTTCTATAATTTGTACAAATAACCACTATTCAGGTATGCATAGGCTGTTTTCCATGTACCCCATATAACTATAAGAAAGCCTGTACCTTAAGACATCATAAACTGTTTTCTCCATCCCAAAGAAACTACCTGTAAACTAGAATATGCAAAATGTATAGAGTTCACCTGAAATTATGAATGATTCAGACAGACACCTAATTTAAACAGATAGCATAATAAAAATACCTTGCTCACTTGTATAAACTAACAGATATCAAAATGGCCACCAGCAATAGAAAAATGTGGCCACTTTAGTTACAGATTTCACAGAGCCCCTCACAATTTCCATTCTATGGCCTCCTATGCAGCCCTAAGGTGTTATATAAGCCCTTCCTGGCAAGCAGGAACATGTCATTTTTACTGACAATTTTGAAGGTCTTATTCTAACTGACACTTGACATCCCAATCACCATAGAAGCTTATTATATGTTAACATAATTCCATAAGCAACTCTCTGAAGAATTTTCTCAAATGACCCAAACTGTTTAAACAATTTCAGAGGTGACTTCAATTTTAGATTTCTATTACATACATGAATACCATTCAAACACAGTGTCCTTGGCAACAACTCAATATTTAAAAGCTTTTAAATGTTCAAATGGCATGGTGAATTATAAGAATAATGCCAGCTAGATATTTATTAAGTAACTCCTCTGTGATAGGCACTGCTCTAAGCACTCTACATTTTTTAATGTTATGACCCTTAAAACAATTCTAAGAGGAAGGGATTACATTGTGTCTATTGCTTTCCTGAAGAGGAGATTGAAGTACACAGATATTAAGCAACTTGCTCCAAATAAATATAGGTAGAGACAGCTATAAATTTAAAAGGAAAATTAGTGTCAAAATCAAACTATCTGCGGCTGAAGAGATGGCTCAGAGGTTAAGAGCACTGGCTGCTCTTCCAGAGGTCCTGAGTTCAATTCCCAGCAACCACACAGTGACTCACAACCATCTATAATGAGATCTTGTGCCCTCTTCTGGCATTCAGGCATACATGCAGACAGAACAGTGTATACATAATAAATAAATAAATAAATCTAAAAAAATCAAGCCTCTGACCTGAAAATCTAGCCATTTAGCTATTAAAAATGCTGTCTTACTCCTTAGTTATTTGAATATTTTCTGTAATATTCTTCTAACCTTTTTAGTTTCTCTTGAGAAATACAAGGTTTCACTGGACACTAGCAACCACAAACAATTGATGATGCTCTTGTGTCCTATCTCCAAATAAATACAGCTCAAGATTTTTCAATAAGATTGAACTGTTTTGGAGATGAGTAGGACATTTGTCTTTGTTTTTGTTGCAAACCATTAATATGTCTCATTAAAATGAAGGAAAAGGAAGTGGTGGCTCATGCCTTCAATCCTAGCAGAGGCAATCAGATCTCTGAGTTCAAGGCAAGCCTGGTCTACAGTGCAAGTTCCAGAACAGGCTCCAAAGCTACAGAGAAACCCTGTCTCAAAAGAACAAAACAAAGTGCTCGCTTCGGCAGCACATATACTAAAATTGGAACGATACAGAGAACATTAGCATGGCCCCTGCGCAAGGATGACACGCAAAAGAACAAAAACAAAAACAGCAAAAAAAAAGAACAAAAACAAAAACAGTAAAGTCTAATATAAACTCTTGCTGTTCTTCTCATGCTGTTTGTTTGATGAGCCATGTATGTCTAGTTTGTTTGATATAAAATAGTACTAAAGCTCACTAAAACAGTACTTGCCGTGGGGAGGGGCCCTCCACATACCAATTTGGATATGCTGAATTTAGCAAACTGTTTAGGTATTCAAATAGACTAGTCAGTAAGGATCATAGCACACAAATAATAATTGCTTGCTAATTTAAAAATTATTAACATGGACATAGAAATTGAAACTAGTCTGTGATAATCGCTCATCATAAAAAAGTATGAGAAAGAAGAATGAGAAAACAAGTCTTGACTGCTGAAGAACCTGCCAGGAAGACCCTACGGAGAAGGGTAAAGAACAAGGCTGAGAAACACATAGGAGCGAAGCACGAAGACCAGGGTGTGCCATTGCTAGGAAGACTGTTCCACGACCTGGGGCATGACCAACTGGTTGAAGCATCTGAGAGACCACAAAAAAAATCTGAAAAAAATTCATCACTGATTTTTTCTCATATTTTTAGAAGTAGTACACAGATAAAGTAGATGAGGAGTTAAGTATGAAATCAGCTGTTTCAAAAAGGAGATGGAATCATCCAGAAGAGACAGTGTGATGCACTCTATTGATTAAAAGTGAGTTTCAAGGATGAAACCAATATATCTTGAATTCTGATTTTGTTCCTTATTAGATGTGTAACGTTAGTCAGACTTCTTAACTTGGGTGTACCTATTTCATACCTACTAACTAGGGGAAAACAGGCTATGAAAGAAGAGATCTGCTATTAAGAATTCTTGCGTATAGAAATGTCAAAATATTAAGTAAATACTAGACACAATCATCACATAATCATGAAACAGCATGGTGGCAGCACTGGTTTGGGAGTTTACTAATCCAAGTAATAAGTGGAGATAACCAGAGAGGTTAATGATAATAAGGATCTTTAGTGTCCTTGCTACAGGAAGTAGATTTCTTTTCAAGCCATGAAGACTCATTCAGGAACTATTGGCGTACAGTCCTAAAAATCAGCATGTTTAAAATGGAGTGTGCCTGTCAATCCCACCTTCCCTCGCTTCCTTTCCAGGAAAGGGAATTTCCACCCACACCCCAAAACCATTCCATAGTTCTCCCGTGAAACATTAAATCTGGCTCATTCTGCTTGCTCCACATCTCTTAACTGCCGCTCCTTTCTAATCCAAGTGTCTAAATTCAGGGCATCCCAATGGCTCTTTCGTGTTCTTTGGCATCTGGCTATGAACCCCGCCTATCTACTGACATCCCAGTCCCTTTTAAGGAAGCCCAGTAGTGCTTTTAGTGTTGTAGTGTCTAAAAACATTGGTTTAATTATGACATTTGCATCCTTACATAATCATTGTGCTTTCTCCCACCGATTCCTCTCCTCTCCCATGACAGACAAGCTCCCTGCATTGTGCTTTGCGTCATACATTGCGCGTGTGCACATGCGTCTGTCTAGACTATGCAGAGGGAATGATGCTATGCTGCATCCTTCTCACCTCTCCTATCCACTTGTCTTGTTCCTCCTTCTTCCATGCCTTTAGAGTCTTCAGATCCTTTTGTTCCTCAACAAAGTTCCTCTTCCACATTCGTGTCATACAGATGAGCAAATGGACCGATGGATAGATGATAGACACACAACAGATGTTTTAAATCTAGAGTCCTCATATGAGAAGAATTTGTGAAGGCCTTAAGTGTGACATTCAAATCCCCAACTGCGCTTACCCTGGCTACTTCATCAGCAGAATCTTTTGCTGCACTCTATCTAACGAGATTTTTCAAATTACCCAGAAAATTTTAATCGTTGTTACCGCCATCTGGATTTTGTTCTCTGATTCCTGTTCCAAAAACGCCTGACTTCCCTTTCTCTTGCTGTCAACGCTTTCCTACGCTGTCCTCGGTATTTATTATCCTTCCTCCACATGGATCACTTTGTTTTTATTATGTCTCCACAATACTCTGTGCGGTGCACTTTAGTGCACTTAATTTAAAAACCTTCGTGTTCGTCCTGGAAGGGCATAAATATGGGATGTTATCTGTTCTGTCCTCTGGCTGGCAGGGAAGGCATTCAGCATATGCTCATGAGAAAGGAAGAGCATGAGCATACTTGAACCTCTGTGGAAATGAAAACTCAGTCCATCCTCCGAAAGAAGAATGTCAGGTAGATTACTTCATGACATATTATGTGGCTTTCCATTCTACATGCATTTTACTGCCCCCTCAAGCCTTCTTACTGGCTATAGGAAAGGTAGCATGCTCTTTGTCAGAAACTGTAATGTTCTGTCAGCAATTAGAAACAGAAACACAAATGCAAGCCACTGGTTTCCCTCATGATACCTAAGCAACGGCTACAAGTCCTAAGCTAATAGAGACATCGCCAGCACGAAGACTTCCTGGCACCCTCGCATAGCTCCCAAGACAATGAGAAATGGGCAGCTAGGCTTTGTTCCATTGAGATAAAGGAAAGTGGCCCTGTCACATATGTCTGGTCCCAAGTACTCCAGCAGACAGGAGGCAGAGAAGGCTGCCATAGCTTTTAACAGAGCTGAGGAGTCAATTAGTCACGAATTAGCTGAGGAGACATTGATGCTGCTGGGCTTGCAGAAGTATTGTAACGACATTTAATAACACTGTTAGCAGAAATGTGTCTCACTAATCATCTCTGTTTAGATATAACTGATGGCTTATTTAATCAAGAGTGGGAAAGGACACCTCTGCTCTAGCCGAACTGTTCTCAAGTGGGTGACTGATGGAGAAATTGGGACTGTACATAATCACCCAGGTTTTCCAACCACTTGTACTTCTGTATATAAGTTGCCAGAAGGGCTTCTCTGGCTATGGGCTCTGCAACCCTATACAGTTTCTTGGGGGAAAGAGCTGAGAGAAAATTTCTGTATGCCAGTGTAGACTGGTAAATGGAAGGGGGATCTCTCCTCCAGCATGACTGTGTTTTGGTTTCTGCACCTTGAGGGTTTGTTTTGCTTGGTTTTTCTCCAGTGCACTCCAGAGGAGGTAGGGAAATCAGCGTAAATTCCTCCTTTGGGCTTGCTTTGTCCCAGTGCTGCAGGCAGAGCATGAAGAGATGCTTGCTTGTTTCCTCTGTGTGAAACAGTCTCTTCCGACTCTACTTAATACCTTCACGGTCTCCAGGCTAATGGACCTGGCGTCCTAGGCAATGCTCGTCCTGGTGTTCTGCTCTCACGCCATCCCCTACACTAGAGGAGTAAGAACGCCAAACTACCACATTCCGTGGTAGTTTGGGAGGTAGATTGGTCCTTGCCAGCCTATGCTAACAGGTATCCACTTCGATTCTGTCCACCCGTGGTTTAACTTGCAACAGGTATAGCTTAGCATAAACTCCTTGGATGCCTGGCAGTGTGCCCTTGGAGGATCATGGACTCCGTCAAACTTCATGCATTTTGTTTTGTGATTATGAGCTGATGGTTTTGTTTATCAAAAACTCAAAGCAGTGGGGCCATTTAAATCACACCCAGGAATGCCAAAATTGCGAGCCAAAATAAAGCTTTCATCTGTATATGTAACTTCCTTCAGGTAGTTTGTTATAGCAATGAAAGCTAGTATGCCGCTATAAGAACTCAGTGGTTCACATAAACAGTGATCTGTCCAGGATCACTTTTGTATCGTGTTTACATCTCCAGATTCTGGCAGGGACCCTTGTCCAGTCTCACACATCCCTTTAGCATTTATTGAGCAAAACAGATTAAAGTAAAGCAAAACCACCTTAATTATTAAAATCATTTTAATGTACTTCCCAGAGTGAAGGGAAGCAAGGCAGTTGACCTGAATATGGGCAAGCTGGTGTACAGCCTGCTTCTGTGCTATGGACTTTAACCATGCATCAATAACTCTGTCTCGTCTCAGGTAATGCTTTACATAATTGAGTTATATCCGATGGAAACTAAACTGTATCTAGAAGAACATGCAAGAGAAAATCTTTCGTGTATTTTGATTTTAAAAGTATTTATTAGACTACAAAAATCCTAATAAAAACTGAAAATGGATGCACAGGGTGGTACACACCTTAAATCTGAGCATTGGAGAGGCAGGGGCAAGTAGATCTCTGTGAGCTCAGGACAAACTGGTCTACGTAGTCAGTTCCAGGCCAAACAGGGCAATACAATGAGACCCTGTTGGAAAAAAAATTGAAGATGTCTGCTCTCAAACAGACCCTAAGACAAAGAAAAAAGGGCCACAGATTACTTTAAAAATATTACAAACTTGGGCTGGCAACTTGGCTTAGTGGTTAAGAGCTCTTGTTGCTCTTACAGAAGACCCAGATCAGTTCTTATCACGTACTTACTGGTTCCCAACCATCCACTACTCCAGTTCCAGGGGATCTAATGTCCTCTTCTGGCCTGTCAGCACCAGGCATGCACGTGGTGCACATACAAATATGCAGGCAAACCACTCATACACAAACTAAATACATCCAAACAGATTCAGATATTGCAAAGCATATACAAGAAAAATTATAAGTAATATTTTGTCAACAATGCTAAATATCCCTCCTCAAAAATTCAACCTCAGGATTGGCTTCCCCAACCCCAAATAAAAGATGTTCATATAGAGTCTAAATACAGAAGGAACAGATGCGTTGGCTCGCGTTCTTACAGGATTTGTGTGCTATTTAGAAATTGGATTGCTTTGACGAATTACTTGTTAGCCAGGAAAAGCATTAAGAGATTATTTGTCTGCAGTGATTTTAAACTTTCCCCTAATGATAAACTCATTTTGAAAGAAGAAGGCAGCCAAAGTAGTTTTACTTGGAGAGATATTATTTCATCCATGTCAGAAACACCAAAGGCATGAAAAGAAAGTACACTCCAGTTTTCAATTTTGTTATTTAAGGCTTATGAATAACAGAACCAAACAATTTTAATCCTAAATAGTACATATTTCAGAATTCCCCTGAAATGCCTGTCCTTTTAAAGACTTGCAGTCTCCTATGGGTGTGGTTGTTGTAAATATCATTCTGTGTTTGGGATCTTCACTTCCCAGTCCACTCTAATACCTACTTCAGGGCTGGTTGAGGTTGTTGCCAAATGGTGCGGCTCTAGTTACTTGTTCCTGTAGCCCACGTTTTCCTACTGCACCACAGCACACTTTACGGGCCCACGATTATGTCAAGGAGTTCTTTGCAAATAAGTGGTATTTTCCTCAAAAATACAAAGAGTGGCTTAAGTCTTCTCAGAGAGCTTGATGACAACAATTAGAGATCATAGTCAGTTGGACCCTTCCCCCATAGGGATCTGCTGACCAGCTTGTGACTAGGAGCTTCTAGCAAATATTTCTTATTTCCCTCCTTCCAATAAAGCCTGAATGCAAGTTCCTGTTGTCCACCTATCCTTACTGCCAGAGGGCCCTGGGAGCGTATACTTCTGACCTTGGTAGTTTTCCACTGTGCCTGCTAACTGGTATATAATGCTCCCCTCTTGTTGCAATAAATGGCATTCTCCTTGCAAGAATGACCCACTGTCTTTTGTCTTCATTTCAATCCTCAGGCCCTCGCCTGAATCCTTGAAGAGTTTTATAGCCCAGGTGCTACAATAGTCCAATAGGCAAAACTGAGGCTATTATAGGATGCATTTATCTCCATCCCCAAAATAGGCACATTCAAAGATGCAAAAGTCACTGTAAACTCGAAGACCATGAGCAAGCAGCTGACAGGATTTGAGTTCTAGTTTGAGTAGCACTTAGGTAGATGATCTCTTTGTAGTCTGTTCTGTGTGTCTTTACTAAGAATAGACATGGATTGGTGGGATTAACATAGTAAAAATGGCAGTCTTACCAAAAGTAATCCACAGATTCAATGCAATCACCATCAAAATACCAACACAATTCATCACAGACCTCGAAAGAACAATACTAAACGGCATATGGAAAAAAAAAAAACCCAACACTCCAGGAAAACTAAAACAATCCTGTTCAATAAAGGAACTTCCGGAGGTATCACTGTCCCTGACTTCAAGCTCTACTATAGAGTTATGGTAATAAAAATAAAGCAGTTTGATACTGGCATAAAAACAGACACATGGATCAATGAAATAGAATCGAAGACCCTGACATAAACCCACATGTAGCTCAAATTCTAATTTGTCTTAATAATAAAAACCCAGAGTCAGATATGGAGGGAAATGCTGAAATCATCAGAGAAGTAAAGGAGCCAGCCCATAGAGTTCATACCTCAATGAAATCTTAGTCTAAAACAGGTTGAGCTCCTTCCTGTCTCTTCCCTTCCTCTCTGCCCAGTCATATCACTTCCTGTCTCCAGCTCCCTAGTACTGGCATTAAAGGCAATGGATCCCAAGTGCTAGGATCAAAGATGTGAGCTCTGCTACTCTTTAGACTGGTTAAATCTCATGTAGCCCAGTGGAGCCTTGAACTCCTGATCTTCCTGCTCTCACCTCCCAAGTGTTTGGATTAAAGGTGTGTGCCATCACTGCCAGGCCTCTGTGGTTAACTAGTGGCTAGCTCCACCCTCTGATGTTTAGGCAGGCTTTATTTGTTAGAGCACAAAACTCAAAGTCCAAGTGGATCAAAGACCTCAGCATAAATCCATCACACTGAACCTCGTAGAAAAGTAAATGGGAAGTATCTTTGAATGCATTGGCACAGGAGACCACTTGCTGAATATGGGAAATATTAATAAATGGGACCTCCTGAAACTAAGAAGGTTCTACCAACCCCACCTCTGGCAAAGGACTGATATCCAAAATATATAAAGAACTCAAGAAACTAACCATCAAAATACCAAATAATCCCACTAAAAAATGGGATATATATTTAAAGAGAATTCTCAATAAAAGAATCTCAAATGGCTAAGATACACTTAAAGAAGTGTTCAACATCCTTAGCTATTGGGGAAATGCAAATCAAAATGACTCTGAGATACCACTTTATACTTTATATCCCGCAGAATGGACTAGATCAAAAATGCTAATTACAGTCTATGTTGGAGAGGATGTGGTGTAAAGGGGAACACTCCTCAACTGCTGGTATGAGTGCAAACTTGTACAGCCACTTTGGAAATCAGTATGGTGGTTTCTCAGAAAATTGGGGACCAATCTACCTCAAGACCCAGTGATACCACCCTTGGGCATTTACCCAAAGAATGCTCAATCATACAACAAAGACACTTGCTCAACTATGTTCATAGCAGCATTATTTGTAACAGGCAGAACCTGGAAGCAACCTAGATGCCCCTCAATCAAAGGAGGAATAAAGAAAATGTGGTATATCTACACAACAGAGTATTTCTCAGTGGGGGAAAAATGAGATCATGAAATTTGCAGGCAAATTTCATCCAGTATGTGATGGAAGCAGATGCAGAGATCCACAGCCAAGACCTGGGCTGAGCTCCAGGAGTCCAGTTGAAGGGAGGGTGGAGGGAATTTATGAGCAAGGGAGGGGGGGTCAAGATCATGATGAGAAAACCCACAAAGACAGCTGACTGAGCCTGTGGAAACTCACGGACAGCTAAGGAGCTAGCATGGGACTAACCTAGGTCCTCTGCATCTGGCTGAAAATTGTGCAGCTTGGTCTTTTGTGGGGCCCCTAGCATGGGACCAGGACCTGTCCCTGATGCATAAACTGGCTCTTTGGAACCTATTCCCTATGGTGGGATGCTTTGTTCAGCCTTGATGCAGCGGGGAGGAGCTTGGTTCTGCTTCAACTTGATGTGCCATGCTTTGTTGATTCCCATGGGAGGCCTTTCCCCCTCTGAATGGAGACAGAGGAATAGTGGATGTGAGGGTAGAATGTAGGTAGGGGACGGAGTGGGAGGAGAGGAGGGAGGGAAAACTGGTTGGAATGTAAGATGAAATTAAAAAACAAAGAAGAATGGCCTTCTTCAAAATGCTGCAGTAATTCTTAACTATGGAGTTACCAAGAAGACACCATAGCCCTGTAGGTCCTCCTAGAGTTGGAAACTGAACAGAAAAGACATGCCAAAGTTAGAGAGTGAATTAATTAGAATTCATGGATACAGTGAGGAAATATATTGAATGTTGTGAAAAAGAAAGAAGGGACCCTAAACTGACCTAGAAGGTAATTTGAAGCTAAAAATAATTTTCAATAAACTATTGCTTGAATATGTGGCCATTTGAGAATTTTTTTTTGAAAAATGTTTTATTTGAACTTTTTTCAAAAAAATTCTCAAATAAAACATTTTTCAAAAAAATCTCAAATAAAACATTTTTCAAAAAAAATTCTCAAATTCTTATTGTTTCTAGCTGACCTATATAAAAAACACTGTAAAGTTGATGAGTTTAGAAAAATTAAAAGGATATTCATATTCAAATATATGGCATTTAAATATTATGTATCATAAATGAAGATTTAACAATATGATTAATTTGAAGTATATGTTGATTTTGTTTTCCTCTGCCTATAATTTTTGTAAGAATGTAAATATATGAATGAATTATTTTGTAAATAAAAACTTGCCACTGACTACTACTAAAATAGCCCTGGTTCTCTATAGATTGCTTATATCTAACTCCAAATTCAGATCCTCATTAAACAAAATATTGTGAATATAAGTACATCTACCTAACTGTGACATATTTTTTTTGGGAAGCCATGACTTCCTTTTAGTTATTAAATCCCAGTAGGCGTAATCAACAAGGCAAAACAAAAATCTGTCCTGGATTTTTTCATATATTGGCAGTGTGCCTCAAGATTTTAATTTATTTCCTTTGTATTTTTATTTTCATGTGCATTGAGGTTTGGCCTGCTTATCTGTTAGAGGAAATTGGATCTACTGGAACTGGAGTTACCAACTGTTGTGTGCTGCTAGGTGGGTGCTGGGAACTGAACCCAAGTACTCTCCAGCTCTTTCTAATTCATTCTGAAACCTATCTTGCATCTTTCATTTCATTTTACTGTTTTTATTATTATTGGTTCCAAAACACTTAACATAAATGCAATTTCTTGAACACTGATCTTGTTAGATCCCACATCAAGTGACAAATCACCAGACTGTAGTGTTTAGTGACCATTTCATGTGTCATATATCTGCCTATTTTAATAAACCCAAATTGCTTAATATTATTGATTGTACACTGGGATGGAGATAGGAGAGAGAGGATGAAATATTCCCCTAGGTCTTCACATTGGATTTTGATCCTTTAGTTTTACTAAAATTGCTCCTGCTGACTCCGGATTACTTTGCTCTTTATGGTGACAAATTAAGTGTACCAAGAAATTAGAATCTGACGTGCCTTACGTGGCTTCTTAGAACAATGAATACTGGAACCGTGCCAAGAACATTGAAGGTTCAAATCCAAAGAAAAAAATTAATGACTGAGTCCATCAAGGAAATCCCTGGCCACAGCATTGTTTGTCTTTCTACCATTTGCAGAATTTACAGCCCACTGCTGATGCTATTCATTAATGCAACTCTTTGTGTATACAAGAAAATTTCTGGAAACTTCAAGGCAAATGTCCCATGCTCATTTTTATTAAGAAGGAAAAAAGTTCTCTGGCTTCCTTCATAGTTAAGAAGTTCTCCATGTCCCTGGAGTACAGTCATGAATGATATTGGTAGCTGGAATACACTTTCCAAGTGAACCAAAATCGTGTAGACACCCAGGGGAGATCTGTGGATGAGCTCCCCCCAGGCTTTCTGCACACGAGGATCTGTTCCATGCCCAGGAAGGAGTTTGGTTCTGGCATGTTCACACAAAGCCATCACCACTTTTCTAAAGGTTTCCATTTGTGAGAACCTGGCCTTAAGGATATTGGTGTTGAGGTAGAAGGGGCACATGTCTGCTTCTGGAGATAATACATAGGTGATCAGAAAAGACATACCTGTCTTCATTCTCCTGACTCCCCCTTACTCTATGGTTTTTTATTTTTTTCCTAAACATCCTGTGTTCCCTTCCTGTCAACTGGTTGCTTGCTCTGCCTCTTGACCTATGGTTGACTTTATTTAATCCTGTTTACAATATTCCAGAAGAAAACTCTTGGATTAAAAGTGCGTGCTAGTGTTAAGCCACACCACAACTAGAAACAGGTTTTTCCAGTAAATAATGCAATCTAGGGGTTCACAGTGTGATCAAATATTCTGCAACATAAAACAGTATGTCTGGCTTTAAAGATCAACAGAATGTTTGCAAACTTACACTCCACACTTAGTTTTGTCCTTTTCAATTCGGAATGCAGGGTTATCAATCGAAGATAATATCTAAATAAGTAAACTATGTTCATATATCCATATGTGAACAAAAAAAATAACACTTAATGGGATGTTACTATTATTAGCTCACTCTATTGTGTTGGATGCTTTAAAGGCAGGCACAAAGTACGTTAAAAATATACCTTCAAATTGGGAGTGATTTTAGAGTTACAGAAAAGTAGCAAAAGGAGAACTCCCACACATGTCTCATCAGTTTCCTCCTCTTACATCTCACATTCCTTGGATGCCTTTGTAAAGGCTAAGAAAGCTGTGTTGGAATATCAACTAGTTTCACTAGTTTCCCAGTAATGCCCTTCCTGTCTAACCGTCTGAGAAACCCACATTGTACACAGTTTTGCAATGCTTTTAAAATTGATCTTTTGTAAAGTTCTACATTTCTTAATTCACAACCCTGTTTTTGCTTCCCCCTAAGCATTTAGTGCAGCTGTGTTCTTTGGAGAATTGCTTCTGAGTGCCAAAGTGCCATGCTTTTCATACTCTTGACTCCCAGGCAGATCTCTAACGACAACTTGTTACTTATTTATGACACTATATATTAAAGAATTGAAAATATTCAGTATAATGCCTACTCTGTGCAGAGTCCATGAACTCCAACCAGAACACATAAATGTCAAATTTGAGCAATAAATTATGATTGATTTAAAATTTCCACCCAAAGTACTATTTTTCTAAATAGATGTTCATTGAAAATATAAAATATTGTTTATTAAAAATGTTTTTTATGGGATCTGAAAGGTTTTTTTTAAGTTTGATTTTCAGGAGGATGCCTGAATAACTTAAATACTTTTTCAGATTGCCAGAATGATTAATTTTTAAAAATATTTTATTACAGTGATTTATCACTCAGGATTTCAGTACTCCAAACATTGTATTTTACACTTCAAATAAACAAGTGGCATTTTTCTGGTTTTTTTTTTCTTTTTGTCTTTTCTGCTCCAAAAGTGTTTTCAAATTTTGAAAAGATGTTTTATTTTGGGACCACTAGTAAATGTGCCTGAACCATTATATTCAATAAACAAACATTATATGATTGAAGATTAAATAAGGAAATGGATTGTAGTTCCATTAAAAACATCAAGTTTTCCTGGGAAAGCTACAGAAATATGCTTTTAAGTTAAGAGAAAGCACTTATCTGTGCTGTGGGTCTCAGCAAGACTATCTGTGGTAATAGAAAGCAGGCATGTTTTATAACAAACACAAGGAGGTTATTAGCCTTCTCGATGCCCTAACTGTCTTCCAGGTGAGACAACTTCTGAAAGTAACATTAGAGCTCTCATCAGAGATGATCGCAAAGCTTGGCATACGTTCACAGGACAGCCATGATTCCCATTAAAGGTCTCCATCTAGTGAGCCACAGCAAAGGCTTGGAATTGAGATGACTTAATCTAGGAATAAAAATACTACAGCACGGATTATACCCTAGTGGCCTGTAGTCTTTAGTTGTTCTCCCCAGATAGGGAGTTTTCTTTGTTTTTAATATTTGAATTAACTTCTCTGTTCATAAATATTTGGGGATCATACTTCAAAAATGAAAAGTATCATCATTGATACAATGTCAGTCAAAGTAGAGATGAGTCCCTGCTGCATCCAGTGGGCCATGGCAACCCAATTACATGCGATCAGATCATCATACAGCTGCTTTCTCAGATCAAGAAGGGGAGGCCAGAAAGATGGCTCAGTGAGAACAGGTGTTTGCTGAAAAGCCTGGCCACCTCAGTTTGATACCTGGGACTCATATGGTAGAAGACGAAAACTCCTGTAGGTTACACACACACACACACACACACACACACACACGCACGCACGCACGCACGCACGCACGCACGCACGCACGCACTCGCACAAACACAGATACAGACACACACACACAAGCTTTAAAAGAGAGAAAGGATGGTATCTTCCTTTTCCTCTGTTCCTGAAAAGCTGTTGGAACCATGAAACTAGGCGTCATGAATGGGCACGGCTGTGCCACAGTAACTTGAAAGTTGAATCTCATAAAATAGTACAGACAAATTCTCCTTTTCACTGATTGTGCTCATCAGAAAACCATTCTTAAATGATTTTTTTGTCATCCTCACAACTACCCATTTCTGTGTCATAAATAACAGGTGGAAGGTTTTACTGAGGGATTTTCATGATCTGGGAATTTTTGCTGGAGTGAATTGGCCTGGGCCCTACTGAATATATTGAATGAAAATCTGTTGGGTGGTAGGGCAATGGAATCTGTACAGTAAAAACACATGTGCACCCTACTGCTGTGTTTCTAGAGGCCACACTTGGAGAAATACCCTGTCTTAGTTAGGGTGTCTATTGCTGCGATGAAACACCAAAAAGCAGTTTGGGGAGGAAAGGGTTTATTAGGCTTACACTTCAGCATTGCTGTTCTTCACTGAAGGAAGCCAGGACAGGAACTCAAATGACAGGATCACAAGGCAGGAGCTGATACAGAGGCCATGCAGGGGTGCTGCTTACTGGCCTGCTCCCCTGGCTTGCTCAGCCTGCTTTCTTGTAGAACCCAGGACTAGCAGCCCAGGAATGGCACCACCCACCATGGGCTGGGCCCTCCCCCATTGTTCACTAATTGAGAAAATGCCTGACAGCTGATCTCAGGAAGGCTCTTTCCTCTCTAATGACTCTAGCTTGTATCAAGAGTACACACCCCAAAGCCTTCAAATGAGTATGGACACTTTCCATCTCTTTTGACAGATTTAGAAATGATTCATGAAGGTTATGTAGAGTAAGTCCCACATTTGCAGAAGTGAGTTGAAAAACTTTTAACATAAATGATTTATCTTTGATTTATATATTCTTTTATTGTTACCACCAAAGTTTCTTCTCCACACAGGTCATTCATTTCTCCTAATCTCTTTGAGTTGTGTGGTAGCGACAATCTGAAATTACCCTAAAATAGCTAAGCACTGAAGAAATCTCATTTTAAGATTTTGTAAATGTAGCAACATTTGCTTGTTTATTGTACGCTCTTTGTGACAACCAAAAATAAAATTAATAAAAACCAGAGGCAGCCTTGATGACCCAGTGAATAATCCTGCTTCTCTTGAAATACAGTGATCCTATATGAGAGGTGCATGTGAGCTACATTTCTAAGCTGAAGGGGAGCTAAGAAATATGTGTGGTGATATATTATTTATGATTTAATAAATCTTGCCTGAGGGTTCAGGATGCAAAGTCTGCCACACTGGTTAGCTATAGAAGTGATGGTGCACACCTTTAATCCCAGGACTCAGGGAAGTAGATCTCTGTTAGTTCAAGTCCACAAAATTGATCCAGTCCCAAAAGAAATCGATCACACAAAGGCGATCACAGCACCTGGGATCACACTCCTTTAATCCCAGCAATAGGGAGGTGGAGACAGGATTGATGTGGCTTGGGGGAGAAAGGAGTAAAAGACAAGAGGAGATCAGAACTGAGAGCATTTACCTCCAACGATCTTAGAGACAGGCTTGCCTTTTCAGTTGGGTAGAGGTAAAACCTACTGGCTTAGCTGCTTTACTTTTCTGATCTTCAGCTTGAAGCCTGAATCCCAGTATCAGTGTCTGGGTCTTTTTTTTTTTGTTTATTGTGCTACAGATACTGACAACAGTAACAACAAAAGCAAAATGTGCAGATGATAGGTACAATAATTCAAAAAGAAAGCATGGGCTGGAGAAATGACTCGGCACTTAAGCACTGACTACTTTTCCAGAGAACCCAAGTTCAATTCCTACCACCCACACGACAGCTTTTGATTATCTGTTAATGCCAGTCCCGGGGAGCTGACCTCCTCTTCTGACCCTCTCTAGCAGTAGGTGTTTAATATGTGTGTATATATATATATAGGTAAAACTTCCCCTACACCCACAAAAGAAATTAATAAATAACAATTTTAAAAGAAAACACGCTGAAAATAGTCATTATTTCAGAAAAATAAGAGGAAAGATGTGAGAAAAGATTATTAACTTTCTGTTTAAATGTATCTCTCCCACCGTGTGTGTGTGTGTGTGTGTGTGTGTGTGTGTTGTTTCTCTGTCTTAGCTTCCAAGGCAAATAGACCCAAGCAAAGGAGATTTAATATTTTAAAGATTATTTTTAAGATTTAATCTATAATTTTTATCCTACTGCAAAAAATAAAACATAATAAGCATCACATCTTTCCCAAATCTAGCCAGCAGTTGAATTCTGAAGGGGAATTACATTTATATAAATTTCATCTAAAGCTAGGACCTTGACTATGCTTTTGGCAGCACAAGCCCATAAGAACTCCTTTTTACTGCCTGGCCTAATTTTCAACATGAAGTGTATAATTTTAACAAGCAGGCTACTGTTTGTTTCATTACGGAAAGTTTCTTAAAAACGTAATCCATTTAAATAATTGCTAATTACACAGTTTCTGTTAGATTTCCACTTTGGCCTACAATTTTTTTCCAGCAACAGATTTTAAAAAGAATTATGGAGAGTACTATTATCAAATCTTGTCTAAATTACTCTATCTCATTTGGGCACAACTGTCCTTCCCATGTAATTACATTTGAGTACTAGAGAACTAATGCTTCCTTAAGAAAGAAAAATAGATGAGTCTAATAAATGCATGAAATAATGCAAAACTGGTTATCCTCAAGTGCAAAGTGAACATTTCCAGACCAAAAAAATAAAAGACTGTAGTCCTTAATTGTAATTTATCCCTTTGTTCACATCCCATTTATCGTTTACTGTGTCAGGACCCATACTGGTTCATTTACATGAGTCATCCCCTGTAGCAATCACCCTCTTCTTGCTCATTAGGAATAAATAAGTTTGGAAAAGTCAACTAACATGTATATAGTTACATCTTTATAATCATATGAGCAATGCACTCAGATCTATTCAGCAAATGCAATAACACAGTGCCAGGAGCCAGTCTAGGCACTTGACAAATTCTAATGCGTCAAAGCTACATGATGGCAGAGGACAGGGCTCTTGTATATGACCTTTTACAGGTGAATGCACTCAGATAGGTTAGGTAACTGGTAAGCCTAGCAGCCAGAATATAGATGGTCACATTTAAACCACATCACTAGATAATCTTGCCCATCTCTTTGTGTATGTGCTCATGAGTGTACAGGGGTGGTCAAGCTTCGAGTGCTGGTACTTATGCAGCCATTCATCCTGGGTTTTGATATAGGGTTTCTCATTGGCCAAGATCTCACTATTTAGACTTGACCTAATGGCTTTAGGGTCACCTGTCTCTGCTTTCCCATTGCTGCTGCTGTAGAATATTATTTTCAGATGTGTCACATTTGTTTATGCTGTGTAACATTTGTTTTAATGATGCAAAAACATATCATATTCTTATTTAATTCTGTGAAGCTATGTTACTTTGCCCGTCTAAAACACCTGGTTGGTCTAATAAAGAGTTGAATGGTCAATAGCAAGGCAGAAGAAAGGATAGGGCGGGCTGGCAGGCAGATAGAATAAACAGAAGGAGAAGAGGAGGGATCAGGAAGCAAGAGACATCAAGGATCTAGAAAGGAAGGGGCCAACCACCCAACCAAGCAGCCAGACACAGAATAAGAAGAAAAGATACACAGAAACAGAGAAAGGTAAAGGCCCAGAGGCAAAAGGTAGATGGGATAATTTAAGTTAAGAAAAGCTGGCTAGAAATACAGCATGCTAAAGCCTGGCATTTATAAGAAATAATAAGTCTCTGTGAGTATTTATTTGGGAGTGCAGTGACGGGCTCTCCAAAGAGAAAAGAGCAAAGAGCCCGAAGAGTTAAAAAACAAACAAACAAACAAAAAAACAACTAACAACATGCGACAGCAGCAGGCTTTTCTGTATGGATTCTCAGGATTAAACTCAGATCCTCATGCTTGCATATAAAGGCAAGCACCTTACTAAGAGCCATCTCCCCAGCCCTAGGTCTTTTCCATCCAAATTGCCTGGTTGTTCTATAGGCCTACTTGGAAAGGCAGAGACACACAGGACAGACAGAGTGAGATGAGTTTAAGAGTCAGCAGTGGCAGCTGTTGCATGGAGAACCTTGTCATGTAAAGTGACTTAAAACACAGCCCAATGCTTTCAGGGGATCATGGTTTAAAAAATGACTTACATTTCTCCCAAGTTCATGTGTTAAATCCCTAGTCTCAAACATGGCAGCATTTGGAGATAGCATTTGTAAGAAAATAATTAAGACAAAATGAGGTCTTGCAGGTCCTAACCCTGAACTTTACAGGCTATTTAAAGAGACAGAGAGACCTGGGAGGAGTTAGAGGGAGGAGTGATGGAAGAACATGATGAAAATATATTGTAAGCAGAAGTGTATCGTGAATAATAAAAACCCAGAGACAGATATTGGAGTTCAAGCTGAAGATCAGAAAAGCAAAGCAGCCAAGCTCTCTACCTCTACCAAGGTCCTCAGTGTGGCTGGAGACTAATTACCAGTTTATGAGACCCTGCTCCTACCTCATATACCTCTCTATTGCTGGGACTAAAGGTATACACCACCACTGCCCCGCTCTCTGGCTAACTAGTGTGGCTCCTGGGATTAAAGGTGTGTACTCCCACTGCCTGCCTCTATGGCTGTGGCCAGCTTTGCATTCTGATCTCCAGCCAGGCTTTGTTGGATCATAAACAATATATCACCACACAGGAAGTAATAAAAATATTGTATTTATAAAAACTCCAGAAAAGAGATCATTTATTTGTTCTCTTTTACCACTTTTCAAATACTGTGCGACCATATGAGTCCATAGTGAGTGAGATGGCAGCTATAAGCCAGGAGAGCTCAGAATGAAATCTAATGTCCGGTTCTAATTAAGTTTACTGGCTTCGTTGAGGTCAGGCCCTTACCCCTAAACTAATCACTGTAGTCAGTGCAAAGAATAATGGGTGAGCCTGCTCACCTACCCCAAGCCACAGCCTGGAAGCAGTCCCTGCTGAATTGTAGTCTACAAGTTGGAGCAGACGTTGTCCACCAGAACAACACCATAAGGGGGAAAGTACATCAGGTCAAGTTCAGAGAGGGTCTCTGCTGTGCTTTATATGCAAATTTCATCAGCTCCAGTTTCAAGTTACATTAGAGGAATTTGTAAATACAGATGTGCTGATTGAGAGTTTCCCTAGGACTCTAGGATATAAGAACCGGGAACTCGTTAATTTTAGGTACTTGTTTGCATTAGTTGACTTAATAGTGGGATTTGGATTACCTCGGCTCAGGATGGTTTCTTCCAGTGCTATCCATTTACCTGTGAGACAGCTGATCTGAACAGGGGAGAGCTCTTGGACCCCAGACCGACAGCTGGGATGCCAGCATGGGACTGATCCAGATCCCCCGAATGTGAGAGTCAGTGAGGAGGCCTGGGCGACCTATGGGGCCCTGAGCAGTGGATCAGTGTTTATCCCTGGAATACAAACAGACATTGTGTGTCCATAACACAAAGAGGGATGCTCTCTCAGCCTGGACTCTTAGGGGAGTGCCTGGGCCCTACCCTGAGTGAAAGGACAGACTCTAGATATCCCCTATGTGGAAGGAATTGGCAATAGGGTGGGAGGATGGGGGGAATGGGAGGTGCGGGAGGAGGGGAGGGAGAAGGAACTGGGATTGACATGTTTATATCTACAAGCTATTTAAAATTAAAATAATAAAAAAAATAGTGGGATTTGGACTTTCGAGGACTAGGTTATGGAAATAGTAAGAGATTCCTGGCTCAATGTCTTTTTAAAAATTACATTCATTTACTCTCTGACATGAGGCAGGCATGACACAGTGATCGAGTAGAGAGGTGAAAGGACAACTTGAAGGAGTTGGTTCTCTTCTTCCACCAACTGTCATTTCATCCATCTTCAGATCAACTACTTTTTTTTTTGGAATGATAAAATACTCCTATTAACATACATGTGCATACAAAAAAATCACCAAATTCTTTTCTTTAAAAAAAAACTCATTAAAAGAGGTAAAAGAATGTTCTTTTCCAAGAAGTAGATGATCAACGCTGCATACATGGATTAGAGCAGGAACAGGCAAAGAAAATAAAAGGACCAGAACTGTTGCTCAAGGTCACAGGACCTCAAGCCTACAATATTTACCTATTGATTTATTTTTGTGATTATGTACACATAAACAGTCTTTGGTGCAAATGATGAGCATTTCCACTAGGAAAAGATTGACTGTATGTTTTACATGAATTTGAAGATTTCCTCCAAGTCCTGTTCACCTCTAGACATTCAAAGAAAAGAAAATTGAATGACACTCCTATGGGACAACAGTTAGCTTGCAGGAATGCAAAGACGTCTATATAGGTGTTAACAGGGTTGTGAAGTCTTGCTCTAAAAGTGTTAGGACAGAAAATAGAAATTGCAAATTAAATAGCACTAGGAAAATAGTTGTGACACTCCTTGTAAGCAACAGGGTGGGGGTGGGGTTTGAGTAGAAATAGAATCTGTTCAAAGAATATGAGTTAACATGAGAAACGCCATGGAACAGGGTCAAGTGAGCTTAGAATGTGGATAGGAGGAAGTTCAGGCCAGAATCCACATCACACCAGAAGCCAAACTAATGATACTATTGCTGCTACCATGGGAATCTGGATCTGAGGTTTGTCCCTTAACCCTAGATACTGTGCCCCATTCTGCATGGCCCTCTTAGATAGACTCCATGTATATATATATATCCTTGATTTTAGTTATCTTCAGAGCACTTGCCTTTATTTAGCTTCTCTTTAAAATATTCAGCTTTTCAATAGCTACTAGTGGCGGGTCTGATGCTTATCTCTCAGGGATTTCACACTGAGATGCATTGTTCTGGAGATACTCAAGGATTTACATATTCAGGGATGGTCACTGAAGAACTTTCCTATTCAATTCTTTTATCTGTGGATGAAGCAAGGACTATAGTCATAAATAAATAGATAAGTAAACCACCAAAGGTCAAAGCTGTAATACAAGAAAAGGTAGTTTCTGAACACCAGTCTTCCTGAACAATAAGAGAGACTCCAAGCTGAAGCCTTAATGGAAGTAATCTTTCAATAAAAACCAGGAGCCAGATATCAGGGTAAAACCTGGAAGACCAGAGAACCCAGGGCAGCCGCCAGTTGCGTCCTACCTATCTCCTTCCTCCAACCAAAAGGCTGAGATCCTCTTTACATCCCATCTTATCACTTCCTGTCAGCACCTCCCAAGACCTGGGACTAAAGGTGTGAGCTACCGCTGCCCAGCTTCTATGGTTAAAAAGTGCCTAGCTCTGCCCTCTGATCTCCAGGCAAGTTTTATTTGTCAGAACACAAACAAAACATCACACAACACCAAGTATGTGCAAAAGCCTTGAACATGGGGTCAGAATAAATCTAATGTATTAACTTTTCTGTTTTGGGCACCCACATACAAGCACAGGATGGAACAGAGCTAGCTGGCTTCTGCCCGTGTTTCCTGTGAAAATCACTGGAGGGTTGGAGTTGACCGCAAACCTAATATGCGTGTTCCATGACAGCAGAATGAACTCTGCTCTTCGGTTACATCTGGGCCTGGCGTTCAGCGAAAGGAAGACATAACTGTCTTCTGCCATTAAGTGAGGAGAGGAAAAGCTTGAAAGCATGGAATTCCAGCTAAGCACGAGCTGTATTCCTCTAGGAGATAAAACATGGGCAAATGGCTAGAAACCCCATGAATATGGATTTTGTTTAAGTTTGAGAAGGAGCTTTCTGACATCTGTAGGTTTCCAATAGTGTAATGGGGTAGTGAGTTACTGCTGGAAGTAATCAGGAAGAAATTGACAGCCTTCTTGTTACTTGCTATTGAGAGAGAGAGATTTTTAAATGGCTTACATTTTCTTCATGTTCTTTTCATTTTAAGCTCTTATTTCTATAATAAGAAAATAGACATGTAGACTGCAGAAAGAATATTAATAGCATTGAAAGCAAAATATATTCAAGGTTCTTTAACTGACCTTAGTCGGAAGCCATGGGAAATGGGGAACGGAATAGCCCCACTGAGCAGCTCGAAGGGGGAAAGAGAGAGACAAAGACAGGTTATTTTAAAATTATATCCCTTCCTGTGTAAGTACAGGATGAGGTAGATCTGACACGGGAGGATATTTCCTATGAAAATAACTTGAGGGTTTCAGTTAATGGGAAGCCCAATCTGCCTGTTCTAGAATAGCATGCATTATACAAAATTATTACAAAAATTACCTTGTTTCTGCCTCTTCTTCCAGTACTGCTCACTGGGGTTATCCTTTTCCTTTTTGGACGAAACTTAGCCCAGCCTGTGACTTCACTCTGTACACTTGTATGGTAGTCTATAGTCACTTTAAATTGCAATAACTATCTAATTCATCACAGAAGCATCTGTTATCGTCTTACAGTCAAAAGTCCAAGCCTCATTGAAAGTGAAAATGCTTCCTTCTTCCTATTGTCTGGATCCTGTCCTTGGACTTGCAAGGGAAAATAGAAACTCCAAAGGACAGAGCAGTAGGTTATGACCAGGTTTTCTGCTGAGCAAGGTGGCAGCGTGTTTTGTGAAGGAAAATATGCAGCAGTGGAGTGGGTGACATTGATGGCTCTCCCATCGGAACCTGATTATTGGAAACTCCTGTTCACTGGCAAGGCCTCAGTTTTGACTGCGCCTTTTCTGAGTTGATAGTACATCTTTTCTGCCACATAGGCAGCTCTGGGGATTGAACCCAGAACCTCATACATGCTAGGCAATCACTCAACCATGGACTCACACCCCTCACTGAGCCCCAGGGAACATGCTATGCCGCGCCTCCTGCGCAGCCTGTATCCAAGAATGTGGCGAGGATTGATGACACAGAGACCAGTAGGTTGCATTAAGAAAACTTTATGCTCCCCAAGTCGGCTTAGGGGAACTTCCCAAGAAAAATGCTTCCCTTCAGAAAGGCTTCTGCCACACGTACATGCACAAATCTCCAACTGCCCTCTCACATACCTCTCACACAGACCTCTCCTCCCTCCTGGCTGGTGGTTAAATCTCTGGTACCAGAATCCGGAACAGCAGGGAGTAGCTAGCCATCGGGAAGATCAAAGTCAGGGTGTTTCAGTGACTGAGCCCTTATCAAGCCCTTATCAGGAATTTATGGCACTGAATTGTTTTCAGTAAACATGTTTTCAGTAAACATTGTCTCACAGCTGCCTGCTCCCAGGCTGATGGAGGGGTGGGTTTCTGGCCAGGGTCTGTGATCCCCACAATGCTAGGCAATCACTTTACTATGGAATCACACCCCTCATTGAGCACCAGGGAAGTCTGTGTTTTCTTTTTTTTTTTCTCTGTCAGACCATGTACTTACACAAGATCCCTTTAGCAAACAACCCCAATTTCCCAATTTGGGAGGTTGAGGCAGGAGGATCAGAAGATCAAACTCAACCTTGGCTACATAGATAGTTCAAAGCCAGCCAGAGCTACATAAGATCCTGCCAGGGAATACAAACAGACATCATGTGTCCATAGCACAAAGAAGGATGCTCTCTCACCCTGGACTATTAGGGGAGTGCCTGGACCCTACCCTGAGTGAAATGACAGACTCTAGATATCCCCTATGTGGAAGGAATTGGCAATAGGGTGGGAGGCTGGGGGGGAATGGGGGGTGCGGGAGGAGGGGAGGGAGAGTGAACCGGGATTGACATGTAAAACAAGCTATTTAAAATTAAAATTATAAAAGATGCAAATTTATACAACAAGGAAAAAAAAAAAGGAGCACTGACTGTCTTCCAGAGGTCCTGAGTTCAATTCCTGGCAATCACATGGTGGCTCACAACCACCTTGAATGAGATCTGGTACCCTCTGCTGGCCTGTAGGTAGAAGGCTTTATACACAATAAATAAATAAAATATTTTTTAAAAAACTAAAAAAAAAAAGATTCTGCCAGGGGTCGGGTGGGGGGGAGGTGGGGATGACCGTAACAATAACAGCAATAAAAACGGTGATGGTTGACATGACAGTAAGAGTTCATGTGTAGCCCTGGGGTCTCGGTACATTTAATGTGCCAGTGGACAAAACAGTGGTCCCTCTCCAGGAATAGATATGCTGTTCTGTCAGCAGCTGCTCTTTCTTTCCTTGGCATGTTCAGACCAGTCACTCAAACTTAGGAACGCCCAGCCTGCTCTGAATGGTCTCAATCTAGTTCCCTCAGTCACTTCATCTAGCATGGGAGGCAATACCTTCACGTCCCCCATCAAAGGACAGGAACAGTGCTGTTCTTATAAAGCTTCCCAAAATCCTGACCCCATTAGATTCTTGAGACCATTCTCTAGGCCCACTAAAACCCTTTTGGGTTTGCATTTGGGGCCAGACCAGGTGTAGCGGCACACGTCTCCAGTCCCCAAACTTGGAAGACTGAAGCAGGAGGATGGCTCAAGCCAGTCTGAGCTTCAGAGTGAGACCCACTCTCCCCCAAACAAAGAGGCCTGGGCTAGAGACATTTCTCAGCAGTTAAGAGCACTTACTACTCTTACAGAGGAAATCAGTTCAGTTCCCAGCACCCAAGTAGGGTAGTTCAGAACTGCCTATAACTCCAGCTCCAGGAAATGGACTCCCTCTTCTGGCCATGGCTACCTGCTCTCTTTTTATATACTCTCACACAAAAGTATTCATCTTTGAACCATCAAGCAAAAGTATACTTTGTAGCAGATTCTGTCTTTTTATTTTATCTTGATGTATTGGTCAAAATTCCAACTTAAACATATCTATTGTACTTATTTAGCACCCCCAAATAAAAACCCAGCATGGTAGCCCTCAGAAGCCACATTTAATAGATGTGGAAACGGAGCCCCAGATAATTAAATAAAGCCGCCCAAACTCCTGTGATGGGTAATCTTCGTTGTCAATTTGACACATCTGGAAGAAGAAACCTCAACTGAGGAATTACCTCCCTCATATTGCCCAGTAGGCATGTCTGTGGGGGGGCATTTTTTCCTTTTCTAATTGATGTAGGAGGGCCCAGCCTACTGTGGGTGTTAATACTTAGGCATCTGTACTGGACTGTCCTTGGGGTTCTCTGCTCTGGAGGCCGGCCTCCCCTCTTCCCTTTCCCTTTCCCTTTTTCATGATCCCTTTCCCTAATTTAAAAAAAAAAAAACCCTCTCCTTGAGCCCTGTCACATAGCATCTTTCTCTCAAGTGCAGCTTTTCTTAAATTACAACAGTGGGTGCTTCCATCACTAGGCCAAGCGGGTCTGGGCTCTTTAAGAAGTAGCCTGGAAGAAAGCCAGTAAGAAACAGGGTTCCTGCCTCAGCTGCAGCTTGAGTTCCTGCTCTTGATTTCTCTCAATAATGGACTGAGATCAGGATGTGTTTATTTAACCCTTTCCTTCTCAAGCTGCTGTTGGTCACAGTGTTTATTACAGCAACAAGAAAACAAACTAGAAGGATATTCTTACCGCTTGTGACTTGTGAGCTGGTATACTACAGAATCTGCTCTTTCTGCTTGTTTGGCTTAGCTGCCGTCAACATATAGCAGAATCAAATGATGCGTGTAATTTTCTTTGGAAGCCAGTGGCAGATGAGTCGGCAGCATTGCTGCTGTGCAGCAGAAACTGGGTATGAAGAGCCCAGCATTGTGTGTTAGTCAATGGCAACTTTGTAGGTAGTCATATCTCATGTGTGAAGAAAGACAATTGCAGTGTTTGTATGCTAGTCTGCCCGTTGTCACAAAATAGAAAGTTGCAAGTGACATGTGTTGAGCATGCTCTAGGTTCCATACACTATTCTGAGCACTTTATTCAGATGCTACCATGATGGCCATTCTCTTCCTTTACTGATAAAGAAAAAGAAGCCTAGGCAAAAACATTGGGAGAAAGAACAAAGAACAAATGGCCAGGCTTGATCTGCCATTGGCTACTACTATCCAGAATTGTAGCCAATCACATTACGCCTTAGAGCAATGTGTTGTCTCATCTGTAAAATGGTAAAAAGTAGCAATACTACCTGCTTTGCAAGATCTTTGTGAGAATCAAATAAGACAACAGATGGACAAGAACTTTAAAAGTTCACAAAGTACTTTCAAGATGCAAATAACCATGGTGTCTATGCTATTTCTAAAATGACTATCCCAGGAAACATGCCTGTCATTCATACAGCTGTGAGTTTATGCTTAGTTGAGAGATAGGACAAGGACTCCAAACATTCTGTCCAACAGAGGGATGCTAACATGCTCTGCAGAGGGAGAGATTTCCTGAAAATCATTTGAAAAGGGTGTATGAGTGTGTGTGTGTGTGTTTATGTGTGTGATATATAATTATTGAAAAGAAACTAAAAAATCGTGTTGCATTGCTGAGACAGAACAAATCTGGGAGACCTTGAGGGGAAATTTTGTTGCTCTCAAGAACTATCAGGCTTGTAAATGAGAGCCAGTTGGAGAGAAAAGTCTATGCCCACAAAAGGGGAGCCCGGAGAGTGAGGAGGCACAAAAGCATCTTCAGGGGAAGCCAGCTTAATGACAGGAAAATATTTTAAAATCTATCCCAAACTGACTAGAGATGCTTAAAATTCTACATGTTTGCAAAACACAACTACCTCATTCCACAGTCCAGGAGAGAAGGATGGAAACCTCCTTTTCTCTAACGAGACATAACAAATGCAGAGCTGATGTAATTAATGAAAAAAAGATGGTCATTTGAAACAGTGAAGGTTCTGAACAACAGAATTGAAATGAAGACAATGCATTCATCTATAGTACTTTCTGTGAGTACCATGCACTGCTAATATTTCCTTCTCTAGGGAGAATATCAAACTAGTTGGTAAAGAATAGAAGCATGAACAGTATGATATAAGCACAGGGCTCATAGAATCATTCCTTGAATATCAATTAGCATAGCCCATCCAACATGAAGACTGTTACAACCGAATACTTCAACTTAATGGATCTGTTTTCAAATTCCCTTTAATGGCCCTTCTGTGGCCATAAGCTCTACTTTTCCAGACATCCTAAGTAGAAACCATTATGGACAATGTATATAGAATCCCCTAAGGATGGCATATGGAGGGGAGAATGTGCATTGCCAAATTTAGCAGCTTGGGAGAGAGTGTTTCTGAATTAAACTTGAAATCTTCAGGGATTACAGTCCATTTATGACTGGCAAAACATATCTTCCCAATTCTGAAAGATAAATCCCACTGATACACATTTGGATTCCACAAGGTTTTTTCTCAAAAACAATGAGAAAAAAAGAAACTTCAGCAAAATGCAAAGTTCTGTAACATTTTGAAGTTACTCGAAGTCATATTATTTTGGCAATTCTCTTACTGTTAGATGGGAAATTTTCTAATAGAACTGTACCAGCTCTGGCTTGAGGAAGATCGGACCTAAAGCCTTAGCCTTGAGACATTCCGGTAATTCTTTGAAAGAATGAAGAAAGTAGAGATCAGGGAGGGATGCCTACAGGCTCTGAGATTTTAGAAATAGGCAAGTTTTCAAAAGCATAGAAGTGGTTAAATTCTAATTTTAAAATCAACTTTATTTTTATTCTATTTTTGTTGTAAAGGGTTTGTTTGACTGCCAGTTTCCGTGTGTGTGGTATACATGTTTATGAATGCATGTGTATGCATCCCTGCATGTGCATGTGTGAGTCCGAGGAGGCCACAGGGTACTATCTTTTGCCACAATTCTGTTCTATCTTTTGCCATCTTAGCTTTTGCCACAGGGTCTCTCCCTGAACCTAGATATTAGCATTGATCAGACCTGCTGGCTGAGAACTTTAGGGATCAGTTCGCTTAATCTCTATCTCCCAATGGTTAGAGTTAAAAGGTTCACCTCCATGTCCAGTGTGGAGTTATAAGGGTGCACTGCATGTCCAGTGTGGAGTTATAAATGTGCACTGCATGTCCAGTGTGGAGTTATAAATGTGCACTGCATGTCCAGTGTGGAGTTATAAGGGTGCACTGCATGTCCAGTGTGGAATTATAAATGTGCACTGCCATATCCAGTGTGGAATTATAGGGGTGCATTGCATGTCCAGTGTGGAGTTATAAGGGTGCACTGCATGTCCAGTGTGGAGTTATAAAATGTGCACTGCATGTCCAGTGTGGAGTTATAAGGGTGCACTGCATGCCCAGTGTGGAATTATAAATGTGCACTGCATGTCCAGTGTGGAATTATAGGGGTGCATTGCAGGTCCAGTGTGGAATTATAAGAGCGCACTTCCATGCCCAGCATTTACCTGTGTGTTGTGGATCCCGATTCAAGCTCTCATGCTTATGGAGCAATTGTTTTTACAAAGTGAATCATCTCCCCAGGCCCTGTAAAATTTACTGCCACTAAGATTTCATATACCTAACTTCATGAAACATTATCTCCATTTATCTCAGTATTCTAATTGCACTGTGAAACAGTAAAAGTACTGTGACAAACCAGTGCTTGTCTATAGAAACCCTGGCTTGCCTTGTCCCGTTACTGTGTCCTGTTTCTTCACCCCCACAAACTACGAATACTTATCTAAAACCTTCACTCTCTAACAGGCAACCTTGTAACCTGCAACAAAGTAACTTTTCAGTGTCAATCTACTGCAGAGTGAAGGGACTCTGGCGGGCAGGAGAGTGGTGAGGGAGAGTGGTGAGCACGCCTCTGACAGGTTTTGCCCTTCCCCACCACTACCTCAGCCTGGCTAAACGCTTTTAGATTACACCCTAAAGCTCGCCAGCAAAGTCTATTCCCTTATTTGGCCACTTCCTCCCCCTGAGGTTGACTACCAAGTCCAGCACTCAGAAGCCCCACTTAGTTCACCTAATTAACACGGCCAATCAAAACATTCGACGGCATGCTAGCTCATCCTAACACGGACCTCCCCTTTTCCTCCTCTTAAAAATGACATCTGCTTGAACTTTTCTTCCCCGCTTAATAAAGGTCCTCTCTCTGGAAACAGGTGTTTGGGTATTGCTTGTGCCTAATCCAGGGTCTGGAAGGAAAAAAAAAAAAAAAAAAAAAAAAAAGCCTCCCTCCTGCTACTGTGTATGGGGGTCTCCTTCACAGAGTGTTGTTTTATTCTGTACTAAGTCAATAAATTATGCAGAATAAATATTTTTTACCCTACCTTTAAGGACTTGAAGAGGCTAGGATTTATTTGATCTATCTTTGACCAGTTTTGTTATAAGCATTTTGAAATGTTAGCAAAGCTTCTAGTTTACATGTGCAGAATTCCAGCTACCCAGCCTTCATCTTACAATTTTCATCAGACGACTCCTTGAAGACAGAGGTGCGTTTCTGAAAGTTAAAGCAGATGATGAACTCCATTGAAGTTCTAGGATTCCTTGTTTTGGCTGGCATTGCCCTCTCATAAATACCTACTAATCAGAGAGCTGTAAGTGGAGCCTGAAAAATGTTTGTAATTTAGGAATTCTAATATTTTCTTAAAGGCACATGGCCTGTGGCAAAAAATAAACTTAAGATGATTGAATGGTTTTACAATGAGACACAGGTAAAAAAGTCAAGTTGCCCATCTGATAATTTGAAAACCTGTATTTTGGGACGCCTGCATTCAATTATACCCTGTGTTTTTGCCTGTCCATTTGAATAATAGTAATAGCTGGTCTGACACTTTTAAGAAAACGGTCTAAGCTGGGCACAGTAACTCATGCCTATAATCTCAGCATTCGGAAGACTGAGGCAGAGGATTGCCATGAGTTCAAGATCATCCTGGGCCATCGAGGTAGGCCTCGTCCAACAAAACAAAACAAAACAGGGACTGGTTACGTGTTCTTGGCAAGAGCATCAGAAAACCTTCTGGAACATTCTGTCCTTTAAGGGCATGGAAAGAACATGTCTTTGTTTATTTAATGAACATTTTTGTTCCTTATCTTGTGACTCTGAAAGTCATTATGAGCTTAAATTCCATCTACCTGAACTCAGCCTGAAATACCAAACCAAATAATCAACACATCAAAAAAAGTATATTTTCTCACAATCAGGCCTGTTAGCCCATGCTCTTTTTTTTTTTTCTTTTTTTTTTTTTTGGTTTTTACGAGACAGGGTTTCTCTGTATTGTTTCGGAGGCTATCGGTCCAGCCTGGCCTCGAACGCACAAAGATCTGCCTGCCTCTGCCTCCCGAGTGCTGGGATTAAAGGCGTGGGCCACCACCGCCCGGCTTAGCCCATGCTCTTATTCCCAGCTATTCTCTACGCTGTGGCAGGAGAATTGCAATTCAAGGCGTGGCTCAGGGAGTAAAACACAAGCCTTGAAGGTGTGAGTACCTTGCTTCAGTCCCTAGAAACACACAGCACCGCCAGGGTGTGATGGTGCCCATGTGTGGTAGATGGGCCTCTACATCACACACACACACACACACACACCTCGGCTACAGAACAAGTTTAAGGCCAGCTTGGGCAACTTAGCAAGGTTTTATCTCAAGATAAGAATTAACCAAGAATGCCTGAGTATGTAGCCCAGTAGGTTACTTATTTAGCATGTGCAGGAACCTTGGTTTAAGGCCAAAAACTGGGAAAAAAATTCATCTCATGATAAATCAATACAAATCCTGGAAAGCTAGGGTAAAGAAAATGATGGAGAGACTCACTCTTATTGATCACTCATGGAGTGTTTGGCTTTTGATTACAGGCCATAGCTTTTGCCATAAGTAAGCATCTGCCAATCATGTCTTCATAAGGTGAGCATACCTGTTGTGAGATCCACCTTCATTCAGGTTTGAAGGGCAGAACATCCTAGAAACTCTAGGCATGTGTTATCCAGAAGAACTCAGGGGCTCATTCTTCTTTCAAAATTGCAATTGTACATATCGCTTTTGAAATTGGAAATACATGTTCTATGAGCTCTATAGCAAATATGCATTTTATCCTAAAAAAAAAACCTAAATAAACACAGATAGGAGTGAGACCCCGAAATCCATTTCTTGAACTAAGGGAATAATTAAATGTAGAACTTAAGACTGCATTAAAACCAGCAGGGACTGTCACTTCTCTTAGGCATTTACTTCTCAATTCTTCCTATGCAGGATGGGTTAGAAACGTCTTCAAATTGTGTTGACTATACCTCTTATAGCCAGTAGAGGTCATCAACTACCACAGTCTAGAATTTCCCAGGTCCAAAAACCCAAAAAGACCCTATGTGTTTGACTGGCTAGTAAAATGCACAAAGGACTCAGAAGTTTTCAATATGAAGTTTTCCTCCTGGAAGCTTTGCATAATTGAACCAATATTCAAGTCATAGAAAAAAGCATAAATAAAAATAATGAATACAAGATGTCGGTGTTGGAGAACTTCAAAAACCAGAATTTCTTAGAAATTGCATAAAAATTCTTCTAGTTGACTTTAGTTAATACAAACCCTTCTTTATGTCAAAATGTTGGAGAGAAAAACCTCAAAATGTTATCAAACCCCCAAGCAGTAACATTTGTGTATTTGTAAAATGGCTTTGTGGTCTCTTCTTACCACTATGTGTTTGGAGCTCTTAAAAAACATCTGAAATGTTTGTTTTTGCTCTGATTTACTCCGAGATTTTTGCCCTCTCCTTTAGGTCTCCCTTTTCCCCTACCACTAGCTTTTTTAACTGCACAGTGAGGATTAAACCAACACAGGGCTAATGTGGTTTGTGGCCATCACAGTTAACAAAGCACAGCTTTGATACATAATGATTGCCGTCCAGTTTCCCCAGAGGAAGTTTAAAGCTTAATTTATTTTCTCTAAAGAATGATTTAACAGAGAAGAAAAAACATAATTCTCTTTGGGAGGTAGGATCTGTACATCTTTTGAAATAATGAGAGATGTGTCCTTTGCAAGAGTGGATAAGTTTATGTACAGAAATTCTAGGAAGAACACTTTTTAATTTATTGATGTTTAAATTTTTAAATAGATGATATTGCTGTTATCAATGCTGTATTTAATTATTGTGGTGCTATCAAATAGGGTGAATCTAAAAGTAAAGGAAAACTTGGGGAGGACAGGCAGGGTCTTTCTGTGTAGTCCAGGCTGGTTTCGAACTCATGTTTTTCCTGCCTAAGCCTCCTGACTGCTAATATTGTAGGTATGTGCCTTACCTTGCTAATGCTTTTATTGTTTTGACAAAGCTGATAATGGGTAGCAGGTATTATTGTGTACTTTCAAGGATCCAGCTTCTCCTTATCCTTACTGATAATGCTATCATCTCCTATGCTTGATAGGAGAAGTGAGAAAGATAGAAAAGAGAACACACACTTCCCCTAGAATTGCTTTTTCCTGGAGATGGTACATTTCCTTGTGCTTACTTATATCCACTGGGAGAAACCTGCCATGGGATCACATACATTCTGTGAAAAAGGGAAACAAAACTTTGAAACGTGATTAGCTTCCGTTTGCACTGTCCTGGCTGCAAAATATTTATCTATATCCTTCTTAACACTGTACAAAATGAACAAATTAATTCTAGAAAGGCATAGCCTTAGAGTGGTAAACAATAAATTCATTCAACTAAAGCCCCAGAATCTCCTGTTGATGACCAATCCTGATATTTCCTCTGACCTGCATCATTATCCCAAGTCTCGACATGTTTTCTCACATCCTTTGTTTGGAGTGCTCAGCCTTTGACCCCAGACTCAGCCGTGAAGTTTGCTTTCACCACTGATAATGCTAACATGTAGGTATAAGCAGAAACTCACTGTGTATCCTCAGCATGAGTCTGTGCTCGTGGGTCTACGGAAAGAAGATATGAACCAGAGGCCATTGATTCAGCCAAGGCATCTTACATTAGTTGACAGCTAGCCAGCCTCAAGATATATGAGTAAACTAAGCCAAGATAGAGTCCCCTGGTCAGCTCCTAGCTGATAGACACTTGAGCAATAAAATATTTAATGTCCTATGACACTCTGGTTTTGCAATTGTTTATTATGCAGCCTTATCAGGGTTACAGACAACTGAAACTGTTACCAAACAAAGCCAGGGTCTCTTAGCAGAATCTTTCTAGGTTTTGTTTTGTCTACAGTCGACATGCTAGCAAATTCTTTATATTCCCAAATTGGAATTCAAAGTTTTATTAAGTTAACATATACAAAATGTTGCTAGGATAAAATGCTTTAAATATTGTGGGATATAAATACAAATTTTGGTGCTAGAAAGACCCCCTCTGAGGTTTAGAGTGCTTGGCTGTTCTTTCAGAAGACCTGGGTTCGATTCTCAGCACCCACATGGTGATTAACAACCGCCTGTAACAAGCATGCATGTGGTATATACACATACGTGCATGGCGACGAAACATTCACAAATACAGAACACATTTTTTAAAAGATTTGTTTACTTATTTTATATACATGGTGCTCTCTCTGAAGGCCAGAAGAGGGCATCAGATCCCACAAGACGGTTGTGAGACACCAGGTAATTGCTGCGACTTGAACTCATGACCTCTGAAAGAGTAGCCAATGCTCTTAACCACTGAGTCAGCCCACTACAAAGCACATTCTAAAGATAAAAAAGAATGAGTTATTTATGATATTTTGGTGCATTTACTTTCTATATCACTTCAGATCAAATTACATTTGATTTCCATAATGAATGGAATAAAGATAAAATATTAAATCCTTCTTTCTGACTACCGAGTCTCAATAATTGAATTATTTACTGCAATTATAAATTGCTCATGACAAAAGGTCAAGCACACTATAATCAACATATTCTGGCCCAGGATACACGTCCACTGCTGAAGAGGCCCTTAGAGGGCTGAGAACACAACTATTCCCCATACATATTCTGTGACAAATGTGGCAACAATGTTCTTCTCATTACAGGCTATTTCCTAGCTTATGCTTCAACAAAAATCCCTGATCCCAGCTTATGAATATATTCCCTCTAATGAAATGCTTGTTTTCTACTAAAAAGGGTTTTAATGGACCTATAAACAAGAGGTGAGGCATAGATATTTTGACCCATAGCAGAATTTCGTTTTTATTTTTATTACTTAATTAAATAGGATTATATTATTGCCTCCCTTTCCTCTTCTCCATCTCCAATGCCCTCATGTACTCCCCCCCACTATCTCACAAATTCATGGCCTTCTTTCTCATTGTTATTGTTTTATAAATATAAATGTGTAAACATGTAAATACAACCCAATGAGTGTTGATTATATATGTATGATTTCAGGGCTACCACTTGGCATTGGATAATCCATTAAGGGGCTCACCACCAAGGAAGACAATCTCTCCCTCTTGGAATTCTTTAATTCCCCACCCCACCTCTCCACATTCCCATCCTAGTTCCCTCCTCCACATTAGTACATCTCTTGGTGCCATTCTTTTTCAGGTGTTGCTTAGGGGGCCCTACTGCTTCCTTTTTGTTATTTTCAGTTTATTTATTTTATGTGTATGATTGTTTGGCCTACCTGTACATATGTGTACACACTTGTGACCGGTGCCTGTGATAGCAAAAGAAGGTGTCAGATTTCCCCTGGAAATGCTATCATTTCAGTAGTTACTGATGGTTGTGAGCTGATACCTGGGTGCTGTGACCCAAACACAGCTCCTCTAGAAGAATATCAACAATGGCATCTTTGGAGGTTCCTTGTCTCATAAAATGTCATGCCGTGGCTTTTCCTTTCCTTTTTTAAATTTTTATTTTTATTATTTTATTTATATGTACATATATGTATTTTCTCTCATTTTATCCTACAGGTCCTTTGTGTGTGTGTGTGTGTGTGTGTGTGTGTGTGTGTGTGTGTGTGTGTGTATTTGTTGTGGGATTCCTGTGTGTATGAAGAGGTGGGTCTCTGAATCTATGTTTCTTGTACCTTTTCTTGGGCTCTTTCTCTTCCATTTGTTGGTTTTGTCCTATTCTGATGTGTTAGCTTTGTTTTATCTTATTATATTTTATTATTTACTTATTATCTTATTATTGTTTATTATTATCTTCCCTGAGAAGCCTGTTTTTTTTCTTTGTTTTTTTTTTTGTTAGTTTTATTTTGTTTTGTTTTTTTGAGACAGGGTTTCTTTCCAACTTTGGAGTCTGTCCTGGAACTGGCTCTATAGACCAGGCTGACCTTGAACTCACAAAGGTCTGCCTATCTCTGTGATTAAAGGCCTGTGACACCCCCCCCTTGCCTGTTTGTTTTCTAATGAGAGGCAGAGTATGGGTGGATCTGGATGGGAGTGGAGGTGGGAAGAAGCTGGGAGGCACAGAGGGAGGGGGAACTGTAATTAGGATACATTATGTGAGAAAAAAATGTATTTTCAATAAAAGAGGAGAAAAAGAGCAAGTGATCTTTACCACTGAGCCATCTCTCTTCCATCAAACAGAGTTTCTCAATCTCATTACTATGGGGATGGCCACTAAAAACTCTTGTTATGGTGGTCTTCCCTGTTCATTGAAGCCTATTTAGAATTTCCCTATTCTGTATTCACTAAATTTCACAAATATGTCCCAACTGTGACAACCAAAAAAAAAAAAATCCTTCTAGATATTGTCATCATTACCTCTGATATGATATTATATACACATTAAAAGCTAACAGAATTTTCCATAAGTGTCTGATTTCACAATACAAGAGAGCTATAGTCTACGGGATGAGTTTTTATTTTGGTGGGGCTTTTGGGGGTGGGATTGTTTGTTTGCTTGTTTGTTTGTTTTGTGTGTGGTGTTTTGTTTTCCTTGAAGTAAGGCTTCTCTGTGTAGTTGTGGTGGCTCTAGAACTCACTCAGCAGACCAGGCTAGCCTTGAACTCACAGAGATACATCTGCCTCCACTCCAGTTTCACTACGTTGAGTAGCACAAGGTTTATTTTGTGACCACTATCATTCTTTGAAATATGGAAATGAGCAAAAGAAAATGATCATTATCAAACATAGATTAATAATGTCAGTCTTTTGGGAATGCTATTTTGTGAATCTAATTATTTGATAAGAATGCTAAACTACAATGAGAAGCCCATAATTAAAAAGCTTTCTATCATGTTCAAAGAGAAAATGGTCAACTATTTGTATTCAGGAAATTGACTGCTTTCAAGAATATAATGTTTTTAAATGATTATGTATTAACCTATTATAAAATTGAATGTACTTTGGGATAAAGAGAGTGAGGAGAAAAAAGCAGAAGCCCATAGAACGCTGAAAATTGGTAAGGGGTTTTTTGATATTCATTTTTATTTTTTTCAAGAGTGATTATCCAATGCTCTTAAACTACTTTCCTTAGCTCAGTGGAAGCCCATTTGCCTACCACATGCAAAGCTCTAGGTTTGAGACCAAGATCAATACAAAAAGTTACTTTGGTTTATTTAGAAAGAGGTGAAAGTAGAAAGATTTGGAGAAAGACTCAAATCTCTGTTGATACAAATGAAGCCAGCAAAGACTAACAAATGAGGATGCAATTTAACCTTGCCATGATTACAGGTGTTGTACAACTTCTATGGAGATCTACAAAAGACAGCCATTGCCAGGTCTATAAAAATGTGCTAGGCATGGGGACATACTTGTAATATTAGCACTCAGGAGACAGAGTCAAGACCACATCTTGGTCTATGCAGCAAGTTGTAGGCCAGCCAGGAAAAAGAAAACACAAACGAGAACATCTAATTCCTAAAAATGATGCATAGCTATACAAGGAATGTGAGACTATATGATCCAATTTAATCCAATATAAATTTTAAGTATCACCTGATGAATACAAAGTATGAATTCTCAGCTCTGATTTCAAGTTGTTCATCTCTCATTGCTTCTAATTTCAGAAGTTTGCATGACAGAGAAAATATAAGGGGAGATTCCATCTAATGGTTGAGACCTGGCATGACTTGAATTTGTATCAACTACTGCTTCTGTCTCCTTAAAACTTTTGTTGATATTGTAGAATGTCATCCTCTGAGCCAAACAGCTACCATCTTCGTTAAATCAGCTGTGTCTTACTTGCTTGTGGAGTTCATTTATAGAAGGTTGGAGAAGGAAGGGCCATTGGAACCTCACCTGGGTTCTCCATCACTCCTTCCAGTCATTTGTATGGAATTTTGCTCTACCTACACAGGGATCTCTGGAAGTGCAGTGTATGTAAACAGGAGGAGATTGTTTAGGAGGGCCTGCCTCTGTATAGCTATAGGGATGGCATCATCCATGCTCAATGAAGACTTACCAGTGTGGCTACTGTGTAGCAATCCATATTCCTACCAGTTTAACCTGAACTCATGTACTTTAAGTAAACTCAAAACACTGGTTGGTTCCCCAGAATAAACTTTGGTGGGATTGCTACTTTGGTTTATTGTTGGAATCTGGTGATAAGGGGGATAGTTGCTGTTTATACAACTGTGATTATTTACCCAGTTCAAGAATGTATCATTGGGATATAAATACTTAGAAGCTGGCGGGATTCCTGCGTTGGTTTCCTGACCTGTGAAATGTAGGTTATTATGGTTAGAAAGGACAAATGGAAAACAATGGGGTTTCCTCTACCAGAAGAAATAGTGAACCAAAACAAGTATCAAATCCCTGAAGGAACTCCAGAAATTAGTGTCACCATTGAAGACTTGAAAGATGCAAGATGGTGCTTCCCACCACACCTCCCTTACACCTCCCTGTCCAATTTGGCCTGGTCAGAAGACAGGGCATAGAGGATGACAGCTGACTAATGCAAACTTGATCAAGTATTAACTCCAATGGCAGCTACTGCACCTTATATGTGCTTTCCTTATATGAACGTATGATCGCATCTGCTGTTACACAGTATGCAGCAAATAACCTAGCAAATACCCTTTTCTCAGTATCTGCGTATAAGGACCATCAGAAGCCATTAGCTTTTAGCTGTCAAGGCCAGCAGCATACTGTTACAGTGTTGCCTCAAGAGTACACTAACTCTCCAGCCTTGCTTCATAACTTTGTTCTACTGGATCTTGATTATCTCTATCACAAAATACATACAGGTCCTCTGTGTGTGTGTGTGTGTGTGTGTGTGTGTGTGTGTGTGTGTTTATTATGCTGTGTATATAGTATTCTGCCTGTATGTATGCCTACAGGCCAGAAGAGGGCACCAGACCTCATTGTGGATGGTTGTGAGACACCATATGGTTGCTGGGAATTGAACTCAGGACCTCTTGAAGAGAAGTCAGTGCTTACTGAGCCATTTCTCCAGCCTGTGTGGGTTGGGTTTTAATACATTGTTTTTCTGTATAGCCCTGACACTCCTGGAATTCACACTGTAGAGTAGGCAGACCTTGAAATCGAAGATCTGTCTGCTTCTGCCTCCTGAATGCTGGGATTAAAGGCGTGGATCATCACACCTGGCTTGGTCTGCTATATTGATGGCCTTAGGCTGATTGGACCAAGTGGGCAGGAGGCAGCAAGCACTTTGGACCAATCCCTGGGGTGAGCAGACAACAACTTGATGACCTATTAATTATGTTGGACCACTTCCTTCCTGGAAAGAACAATGCTTTGTCCTTACTGGAATGGATGTCTATTTTGGTTATGGATTTGCCTTTTCTGTATGTAATGTTTCTGCCAAAACAACCATCTGTGGGCTTACAGATGTCTTGTGTACCACAGCATTCCATATAGAATGCTTCTGACTGAGGAAGTCACTTCCCAACCAGGGGAGTTAGACAGTGAGCCCGTGCTCATGCAGTCCACTTTTCGTGCTACCCACCATCCTGAAGCAGCTAGCCTGACAGAAGGATGCAATGGCTTTTTGAAGACATAGCTACAGTGTTAATTATGTAGCAGTAGCCTGGAGGGATGGAACAGGATTCTCCAGAAGGCAGTATACTCTTTGAACCCACATCCAATACATGGCCCGTTTTCTCCCAAAGCTAGGATTTACAGCCCAGGAAATCAAGGGCCAGACATGGAAATGGTTCTACTCACTATCATTCCTAATGACCCACTAGGGGACTTCTTGTTTCCTGTTTGTGCAACCTTTAGTTCTGCTGGCCTAGAAATGTTGGTTCCAGATGGAAGAGTGCTTCTATCAGGAGACACAGCAAACATTACGTTGAACTGGAAACTCAGACTTCCCCCTGGTCACATTGGGCTCCTGATGCTGTTAAAACAACAGAGTAAAAATGTAGATGCACAGATTAAGACACGCAGGACTAGGATAATAAAGGTTAATTTTATTTGGGGAGAAGTCACTTGAGAAACCGATAACCCACAAGTTCCAGCTCCGAGAACCAACACCCAGCTGCTCTCCATGACCCGACCTGAACCAAGAGAGCAAGCCTGTCCCGGACCGCAGACCAAATCCCACATGCTACACACACTCTAAGTGGGCATGGTGTCAGTGCCACAGGTGTGGCTAGTTCGATTTCTCACTACGTAAAAAAGCAACAGCAGTATCAAGAAGGATAATGTATCCCTACTACTAAGAAGAACTGTGATTGCTTCTCCACAAGGGAGGTAAGGAAGATTATGTCTTGAGTGTGGGAGGTCCTTTATGGGGTCTCTTGTTGTTACTACATCTAATGATTAAAGTCAAAGGGAATCTACAACAACCAAATCCAAGCAGGATGTCAAAGGGTCCAGACCTTTCAGAACTAAAGTTATGTGTCATTCCTCCGGGAAAAGAACCAAGTCCTGCTGAGGTGCTTGATGAGAGTGGGGGAAATATAGTTTACATGAGTTCTTCTGTCTTATTTTGTTAGTGATGTGTTTGTGCATATATCACTATACCTTAAGTGATGTTTGTGTTTTTCCCCTCTACTTACTTATCTTGTAATATAACATAAATTGAGATAATATCAGTGTTTGTAATACTCAAGTTATAAGACACTAAAAGATTGTCCCTAAAGGGACATTGCCACTTATTCTGAAATCTATGATGTATTTGTGATTATACATGATTTTTATTTCATTTGGAAATAAATATAGCATGAGGAGATGTGGCTATATGTAAAATTGACAAGGGGTGGACATGTAATGGCTATTCTTGGTTGTCAAGTTTACTACATTGGGAATCAACTCAAAACCAAGCAGTGAGAAATGCCTGTGAAGGATTTTCTTGATTGGATCATTTGAGGTGGGAAGACCCACCATAAATCTCTACCTCACTTTCTGGTGGCAGCCTACATTTTAAAAGAAGAAGAAGAAGGAAACTTTTGCTTTTTACCTGCTTGGCCTCACTCTAAATTCCAAGTTCATCACACTTGTTGCCAAGACATTTCTTTTCTGTGTTAGAAACTACTTCTTTGGGACTCCAATGTAGACCAGTGTTGTGGAATATTACTTTAAGTATGTAAAGATGTGTGACATTTGTCTATAGTGCATTTGTTTAACGATGTAAAGATATGTTGCTTTGCCTGCCTATAGCATCTGACTAGTCTAATAAGTAGCTGAACAGTCAATAGCTAGGTAGTAGAGGGATAGACGAGGCTGTTGGAGAGAGAGAATATATAGGAGGAGGAATCTAGGCTCAAAATGGAGAGGAGGAGAGAACTAGTGAGAAAGTGAGGGAGAGGACTGTGGCTATCCAGACAGACTCGGAGTAGGGCATAGAGAAAGAAAGTAAGGTCAAAAGCCTCAAGGCAAAACATAGATGAAGAGAACCAAGTTAATTTAAGTTAAAGAAAAAAGCTAGTCAGAAACGAGTAGAAACTAAGCTAAGCATTCATGGCTAATAAGAAGTCTCTGTGTCATGATTTGGGGCCTGGTAGTCTGAGAAAGCCTGCTACAGAACAAAAGTCTGCAGCTCTCTAGAACTTTCCTGGGACTCCAGTATCACCAGTGTGAGATGGCTAAGGCATCCAGTTTCATGAAATATGCACCTACCACATCCTTGGCCTATGTGCAGGAGATTGGCTATTCAGACCACAGTTTGTAATTAGCTTCACTCTAAATAAATCTCCCCTTTCTCTCCATATATGTATATGTATATACGTATATATATATACATTCCTTTTGCAAACTCTCACTAATACATTATTATAAACTTTGGTAGATTTGTACTTCAGTTTGTCACTGGCATCTGATGATGAGAGGGTAGATGTTGTTTACACTCCCACTGGAAAGAGATTCTCACAACTAGGGTTGGTTTTTTTATGTTTTCATAGGTGTTTAATGTGAATTATGATTATTATAGGCCCCCAACCATCATCTCACCTCTATTATACTCCCTACAAATGTCCCCTTCCCACATCCATGACTTTGTTGTTGCATTGTTTTGAGACCCATTGAGTTTAACCATGATCATCTGTGTGACCATGAGTTTAGAACCTGGCCATCTCCTCAATGGGTATACAGTGAGGCAATATTGAAGACAATAATGCCCCTTCCCAAAATCTTTCAGTGGTCAGTGGACTTGTAGGAAGGAGTAAGGTCCAAAAAGCTCATTATCCCTGATCTAAGTTTTTCTTGATAGTTTCAGTCATGTGTACGCTCAGTGCAGGCAGACACAGCTGTTGTGAAGTCAGGACTGTATTGGTTGTGGCTATAAAACGCCACGTGAAGTCATGGCTGCGTTGACTGTGCCTATGAAATGCCATGCACAGATGACATCATTTCACAGTCCTCCTCCACATCTTGTAGCCCTGACATTCTTCCTGCCCCCTCTTCTGCAGTAATGTCACATTGAGGTCTGAGCACTCAAACATCACATGTCCTCAGCACCTTGGGCAGTCATGCATTGTTTTCACTATTATTCATTTGCAAAGAGGCTCCTCTGATTAACAGCGAGAATAACATTTGCCTATGAATATAAACACAAGTATTTAGAAAACAGTTTGGCACCATGACAGTTTAATTAAAGCAACAGAACTAAGTTCGCCACTCGGGCCTACAACATTTTCAGTCATGAGTTTATGGCTGGGCCACAGATCCTTGCTGTGGAACAGAATCAAGAGTCCTATAGTTGTATCAATGTATTCATCTTGCCTTACATATTAGATTGTAGGGCTAACAAACAGCTAAGACTGTTAATATCTTTCTCCTGCAGTAGTCTGGGTAGCATATAGCCAGCAGGGAGAAGCTTCCGGGTCAGTGCCAGCTTGATCTGCCTACACCTTGCAAACGATGTATGGTGTGTCTTCAGTAGCAGGGTTATACCTCTTGTTCTGGTTGGTAACCAAGTAGAGTGGCAAGAACCTACATTGTTTGGGGGGACTCTGGAGCTTCTGTGACTAGCAATTCATAAGGAAGTAACCCACACCTAGCACTGGGGGGTTTGTTTACTAACCCTTGATTTTCAGGAACACCAGACAAGAATATTTTTGTTTTTGATTTAGACACTTTTTAAAGAAATCCAGTGAGTTTTCATTATTTTGTATGGAAGAAAACAGTCAGGAGTAACATTTATAAGACACGTAGGAAACATTTAAGTTCATTTTGAAATATATTGTTACCATATCTAACAAATACAGGGGACCAGCAAGTATTCTCTTGTGTAATTATCACCAAATCTGACAACTGGAGTTTAACCCCCAGGACCTACACGGAAGCAGGAGAGAATCGACTTCCCCAAATTATGCTCTGACCTCCATATATATGCGGTGACACATACACTAAAATAAATACATATAAGTATTAAAATACTTACTGTTTCTACATACTATTCAAATGCCCATATCATATACTAATAAAGTTTTAAGTGTCATTTTGTTTTGAGGAAACTTGTAATCTGTATGATGGCGCTCTCTACCGCCCATTGGTATGCATCGGGACTCTGTTTACAGGATGACTTATGGGGAAAGAATGTAGACTCTTGTTAGAAAGTGTCCTGTCTGCCTTGACCTAGGAATGCAAAATGATCTTCCCTGGCTTGACACCAGCCCCAGACTGATTTCATTCTCTTGCTCCGAAGAACTGGTAACACCTTGCTGTTACATTTGCTTGTTAGAGAAGCCTTGTACAGGGAACTAAAACGTGCCACTGAATGTCTGTCATCCATGCTCAGTCACATTTGATTTATATAGGGGACAATGAGACGGAGATAAGAACAGAGCAATAGTTTTAGCTCTTTTTTTATTTAAAGAGCTTTATGCTCATTAAAGTAACATTCAGTTATGAGAGGGGGGGTTTAAGAACTTATAATGGACCATATTACGCAGAAGAAAAGGAGTTTCACCCTTCTTATTTTAGCTGCCTCTGAAGTTCACAGTTTTGGAGAAAAATAATAATTTTTTTAAAGCTTCCTGTGGAAGCCTGGTGTAGATGGACATTTCTCTCCTGCCCCATCCTGCAGCCATTCAGTCCCAAATAAACACAGAGGCTTTTGTTTAGCCTATTGTTCAGGCTTATTACTATCAAACTCTTTCAACTTAAATTAATTCATAATTCTTATCTATGTTTAGCCATGTGTCTTGGTACCTTTTCTCAGTATGGCATTCTCATCTTGCTTCCTCAACATCTGGCTGGCGACTCTTCTCTGCCTTCTTCTTCTTCTTCTTCTTCTTCTTCTTCTTCTTCTTCTTCTTCTTCTTCTTCTTCTTCTTCTTCTTCTTCCTCCTCCTCCTCCTCCTCCTCCTCCTCCTCCTTCTTCTTCTTAATACAAGTGACAAATCTTTACAGTGTCCAAGAGCATTATCCCACATCAACCTGGTGTGATGGCACCCGTCTGTCATCATTGGGAAGTAGAGGCAGGAAGATCAAGAGTGCTGGCTATCCTCTAGTAGAGACTCTATGCCCCAAACAACAGCAACAACTCCTTGTAGAAATGACCATTCACTGTATACTTAGCGAAAGAGCTTAAATCCAATTATCAAAGAAACCTTCAAGAGTTTGTTGTTTCAATGTTTTACATGGTATTAGTCTAGGAATTATTTTGTTCATTCCTGGTGACTGCCTGGTCATAACAGGATCCCAAATGTTCAGTGAGGCCACATAAGGAAAGAGTCACAAGGTCATGTGCACACATAAGCAGCTGTGGTGGAACAGAGAACTGTACTCAGTCTGACTTATCTCCAGGTACCAACGATTCTCTCTGGCTAGTCATGTGCACACATAAGCAGCTGTGGTGGAACAGAAAACTGTACTCAGTCTGACTTATCTCCAGGTACCAACGATTCTCTCTGGCTAGTTGTGGGCATTATGAACCCATTTTTTTACAAATATGCCTACTTATGGAAATCTTTTTAAATGTCAAGTGTTAGCAAGTAATTTAAAAGATGTGTTCTATAGGTCTTTCCTGGCTTGGGCAAACAGATCCCGGCCTGGGCAAAGAGAGAGAGAGAGAGAGAGAGAGAGAGAGAGAGAGAGAGAGAGAGAGAGAGAGAGAGAGAGAGAGAGAGAGAGAGAGAGAGAGAGAGCAAAAGGGGCCAAATCAGACCACAGTCTAGCCAGGTACACCCCGTGACATAGAGAGCAGATAAATCAGAAGACAGACTGTTAGAAACATTAAATGTAATAGGAAATGGTATCCAATGTTGTTTGGTTGCTGAGAAATAGGAAATTCAGTTCCAAATGTCTCCTTAACAGGGGAGAAAGCTACTGTTTCATATAAGTGAACAATCCAGACACATATTGAGGCTTAGGCAGGGCTGGACTGCAGTTCACATGCCATCAACATCCTTTCTCTCCATTCCTTGCCCTTAGTCTTCCAAGGCATTTTCTTCTTGGCCTACACGTGGCAACACTCGGGAGAGTTAGGATTTTCTATTTCCAGTTGAAGAGTAGCAATTTAACACTCTACCTACTAAGAGAACAAAGTACTTTTAAGTCCCACAGGAATAAGAAGTTTCTTTTGCCAAAAAAGAAAGGACCACATTTTCTCTTAGTAAGTCCTTCTATCTGATATCCTGCATATCAGATATTTAAATTATGATTCAGAGAAGTAGCAAAATTACAATTCTGAAGTAGCAATGAAATGATTTTATGGTTGGAGGTTAACACAGCATGAAAAACTGTATTAAAGAGCATTAAGAATGCTGGGAACCACTGCTCTAAATATTCATTGGTGTCAAAAACGCTAAATAAATTATGATACAGCTAAATGGTAGGTTAATATAATTCTATGAGAAAGTGATGCAAATACATTTGATATGAAGAATTCTAAGATATTATGAGGTGACAAAATAAATATATGAAATAGTTTTTGTTTGTATTTGTGTTTGAAGTCGGTAGAATTTTTTTGGTAAGGATTTCTATTCTATAGCCCTTCCAGGTCTATGGTAGGAAAATACTCTTGACCTTTTTGTTGATACTGGGCCAACTGACTAGTTCTTGTAAGTAAATTACTAGTAATAATTGAGTTACCTCCAAATCTTGACAGGCAACTGTTGGCCTAAATTCCTATGTATCCCTACTTTCTTTGTCAGGCTACAGACAATGACCTAGTGGCAGTCGGGGCCACAGAATAAAAAAATAATGCATTACCTCCAGTCAAACTAAAATAGAGACCTACATGGTAAAAAAATTCCCACTTGAGCTACTGAGACTGGGGGATTGCTAGCAGTCTTGGTATAACTAGGATAGTTTGTTGACACAGACAGGTTTATGTTATTGCAATGATTAGAAAAATAAATAAATGTGGTGTTGATATAGGAGTAGGAGGCTAGTCTGTAAGGAAACTTTTGTATAAGCCAGGAGGATACAGATTCATATAGCACAGTAGCAAACTAAATCCTATATGGTTCACAAAAAGAAACCGGGAGGCACTCCATGGACCTTCAGGGAAAGTGTTAAAGGGACAATGTTCATAGAAAGTGCCGACTGTATGTCTTGTGCTTGATAAAACAAAGTATTGCAAGAAAGAAGCTCGAACAGAATTAGCTCTTTCTCAAGCAAGAATACAGTGTGCTCCTCCACTCGGAGTCTCTGCCAGCTCTCATTATTGTGATGTGTGTGCTGTAGTTTTGCTCTAGTCCATTACTTTGGTTTGTGTGCTTAGGATGCCCTTATGTGAATGTTGAGCCTTGACCTAGTGTGGAAAGCCAACTCTGTGACTTGCTAAGTTTTAATAATTTCTTTGTTTTTGCTTTTGCTTTTTTAAAATCTCTCTTAAGTCTTTCACGAATTCTGCCCCCCATTCATTAACTCTTTCTTCTATTCTTCCTGATTTAGAAATTCAGAAATTATTTTTATGAACAATTTTCTATATTTTGTGAGCTCAGACTTAAACTCTTCCTATTATTTTCTTTCTCTTTTGTGTCATCTGTTTATAATTATTATTCATGTTGCTAGGACATTGTCTTAAATCTTAGACTATTGGTTACTTATCTCTGTTGGAAGCATACATGGCATCTTCTGGTACCATGAAAGCTAAATGCCCTCAGGGATTGATTAAAACATTTGGAATACTTATTTTTGTCTAGGAATCCTTCTTTAAAAAGTGAGATTACCTGGTAGTTTCTGAGGGGCATTGTACTGCTAAATGGGCTGATAAGATAAAAACATAGGTCAAAAGGGCAGAGATTAGAGGATTATCATTCTGTAGGAGCCTGGAAGAAAGAAAAGATTACTCAAATATCAGCCCATAAAACATAAGTAGCAGGTTGTTATGTCTAATCCTAAGATTTAGCAACAAAAATAGATGATGATTTTCTACCATGAAGTGCCTAAAACCATGGTGCCTGTAAATAATTCTGTAAATAATTGACACTTAAGTCCGAATTTGACATAATTTTAATTTCAATATGCAGATCTGTGTGTGTGATGTATGTGTGTACATGTTTGTGTGTTTGTGCATACATATGTGAGTTCATATGTACATGTGTATATATGCGAAGGCCACCAGTTGAAATCAGGCATCTCCTCAAACTTATTTTTTGAGAGAGTCTCTGATTGAAGCAGGAGCTCACTTTTTCAGCGAGACTTGATGGTTAGTGAGCTCCAGAAATTTACTTGTCTGTCTCTCCAGCTCTGAAATCTAGATTCTGCTACAGCACCCCAACTTTAATCAGATAATGGGAATCCAAATTAAGCTCCTAATGCTTGCCTGACAAGCATTTTAAAGGCTCAACCATCTCCCGATATCCTGAATATCAGATCTCGAATGAGTAAAAATATATTGAGGTTGCTGGGCATATATACACAGCATCCCGCTTTAATAACAACATCATTTACCCTTTGTGTTCCACCTGCTAGCTTTGATTGTCCTCATGAGCACCTCTGTGGGTACCAGCTGGTATGGGAGTATTTGTCAACACTTAGAAACATCAGTGTTTTTTTTTTTTCTTTTGCATTATTGCTAGTGCTGTGATTTTTAACTGGTGTCAGTGATTTGTCCCCATCTACTTATATATTGGTTTTACAATTGTACTACTGTCAGTTCAGTGGTATATATTATCTGTGTGTTTTGGACTATTCTCATTCCTGTCACCATTTTCCTGGAGTGCTCATGGATGAATATTTTATAGTCTGCTTCTTTGATTTGTTCCTTTTACATTGTATTCTTCCTTATGTACACTGTCTTTCATATATTTGCTTATATATTCATATAAGCATGTGGGTGTTGTAAGAGGTATATGGCATGTTCAATGGGAGCAAACAAATTCAAATTTAATTTGTTCTTTTTTTTTTTTTTTTGGTTTTACAAAACAAGTTTCTCTGTGTAACTTTGGAGCCTATCCTGGCACCCGCTCTGTAGACCAGGCTGGCCTCGAACTCACAGAGATCCACCTGCCTCTGCCTCCTCAGTACTGTGATTGAAGGGGTGCACCAGCAATGCCCAATCAAATTAATTTGTAAAAATGAATTTCAAAAAATGGACCCTAACTTTACAACTATTTCAGTATCCATGTTTTCATCTCTAATATGTACATAAAAAACATACACACAAATACAACATGCATGATCACCCTCCCTTATATACACATATAATTAATACTTGTTGAAAGGTAGATAAGTTCCAATTTTTTGGCAGAAAAAGTCTATTTGCTACTTCTTCTATTCTAGATGAAGTTGTTGAAGTACAACTTGTAGCGAAACAGAAGAATGCTTTTTTAAAGTACCTGGCAGATACTGATTTTAATGGCAATTACTGAGACTTATTACATATGTATATTATACATATGAGCATTAAAATACATGCTAATTAATGACATGCACACTATTTAGTATACATGTAGGTTGAAAGTGAGAAAGCTCTCAACTTCTTAATTAGTTTCAAACAAGAAAAGTTTCTGTGTTTACAAAGAAAAACATATATAAAGAATTTCTTTAACATTGTATTGATTTTAAAATGTAAGAACTGGCTTAAAAACTAAATTGTCTTTCCATAAAGTTTAGGTATACCCCTTCCTTAATCACCACAGAGGACATAAGGAGACCATTATCCTAGCAAAAGTTAGACTTGGTAGCAAGGAAAATAAGGTCTAATTAGGACATCCAATTAATCAGATTCCAAGGGCGTCTCCAGCTAATCCGCCTCACTGATCATATACACTAACCAAGGAAAAAGAGTGTTCACAAACTGTCCTCCAGTGACAAATGAACTGATCCTACAAAAGAGCGTAGTGACTATGCAGACACCAACCCTCCTCTCCTAGGAGCTGACAATTCTTGATGGTCTATCTAATTATAATAAAATACTAATGAGAAATATATAAGATTTTAATAGTGCCAGCAAACCTCACTACTACATCAAAATGACAAGGCAATGGATAGGTAAACTTAAAAGAATCCTTCATGTGCTGGAAAGTTCCCAACACTCAAAAAATAAAAACCTTTATAAAGAAAAGAGTTAAAAGTTCCATTATGGAAATGATTAGAATTTTAATAGCAAAGCAATTTAGTAGTCTGGAAATTATTTTAGAACACCCAACCAGGATCTTGTCCCAACAAAGAATTTAACTCTTCATAACCTATATCCCAAATCAAGGTAGTCTGAAATGAAACCATTGTCTCAACGACTTAAAATTATTAAAGCCCCTGGAAAAGGTTTTAATGATAACCAAAAAGGACAAACAGAGCTAATAAGAAATAACAAAAATGGCATAAAACCCTTTCATTCCTGGTCTTCAAGTAAAAGCATTCATCAGTTTATAATCCTTGTAATAGTTGTTTTTTTTTAAAAGATGTGTTTGAGCACCAAGAATAATCTAAAACACTTGTATGGAATTGTTGTTGTTGTTGCTAAACAGTATTCAAATGTTTTGGAGATATTTACTTTACTTGATTGATAAATCTTGTGTAAATGATATTAAGATTAACTTTCAAATCTTATTGTTTAGTAAAATCTAAGAGCAATGAATCAGACCCCAATAGGGTCAAATTGTAGTATTATCACTAAAAGCCTACCATACACTGAAAAGTTATTGATAAAAATCTAATATAGGAAAAAGATATATTAAAACTAAAAATAAGGGGATTTCATGGAGTTTGTGAAAACCAGAGTTGTGAATTAGATCTTTGGGGATGCATTAGCTTAGGCTAGGTTCAGGCACAACTTTTCTGATATCATGAGTGAGACCTAAATGTCAAGAAAGCATTGATCATGTCATCTAGCGAAAGAGGCTCTGCTCAAAAAAGGACAAAGCCTAACCTGCCTCAGACAGCCTTTGCTGGATCCTAGGAAAATAACAGCTAAATTCCAGAATGGAAGGAGAAAAGACATGTCAGGTGTAACCGTATGAGTCACAGTAAGAGTAGGGATTTTATTCCAGATACAGAAAGCCATCAGAGGGTTGGAATCTAAGGTGGCATGAACATCCTTGTTAGTAGTCACTGTAGCAATCAAAAGTGGAAGGTGGAGACTAATTCTCTGCCTGTGTTCCAGTTCAAATACTACTTGGTCCCATGAAACTTTCTGTCCTCACATGACTGGATATAATTTCCCGTATCTATATAGTACAGTGACAATACTGTTTTGTCATTTTCTTATGATATTCATTGTATTCAATCGTATGTTTTAGAGACCTATTATGTTTCATCATCTTTCAGAAACCTTAGATTTTAGGATCCTGCAGGACAGGGATTGTAATGTATGTGATTATAATGTGTATACATTTTTAACCTAGTGTAATTCAGTGGCTCATACAAAATGAGTATTACCTGAAGATGAGGGACGAAGAATTTATTTTTCATGGTAACAATAGGTAGACTTGATCCAGTTTCAGCTCACATGAGTATTGAATGAATTTAAAAATAAGTGGAAGTTATTATTCAATTAAATGTGAGCAAAGGGGGAGAAAGGACGTCTTAATTTTCAAGGGCCATTGGATGTCTGCTGGATGGAAAGGACAAAATAACCATGACAAAAAGGTTTTATGATGTTAATTAACCTGGCTGGGAATGTTGCTGTCAGTTTGACTGACAAAGTTCTTTAGTGAAAACACAAATAGAAGAAAGTAGCGATCAGGTTGAATATATTTTGTGCAAATAATTATCTGTGTGTGTGTGTGTGTGTGTGTGTGTGTCTGTCTGTCTGTCTATCTGTCTCTCTGTCTTTCTCTGTCTCTCTGTTTCTCTCCCCCTATTATTTTGTGTATAATTGTATCTCTCTGTCTCTGTCTCCGACTCTCTTATTCTCTATGATGTGTGTGTGTGTGTATGTATGTGTGTGTCTTCAGACCACAGATCCACATTGAGTGTCTTTCATAATTGCTCCCCATTGTTAAGACATGGTCTTCCAGGAATGTAGAGCTCACTGTCTAGACTGGCATGCTAGCAAGAGCCAGGTATCCATGTGTCCTCACTTTCTTAACTCCAGTGTTACAGACAGTTTCTACATGAGTACCAGGAGCGAACTCTGGTCTTTCTGCCTGCACAACAAGCACTAAAGGAAATCACCAATAAAAAACCAACAGAAATTAAGAAAACACATCCCAGGGCTGGAGAGATGGCTAGTGATTAAAGAGCACCTACTGCTCTTCCAGAGTACCTGGGTTCAAATCCCAGCACCCACAAGGTATCCCACAACTGTTTGTAACTCCAAGATCTGACACCATCACACAGACATACATGCAGGGTAAACACCAGTGCACATAAAAGAGCATAAATAAATATATTCTAAGAAAGCACATCCCAGACAGAATGTCTATTAAAATATCAGTGGGAGAAAAAGAATATGGTCCCATTCAGAAAAGAATGAACTAAGTAAAGGAAATATGCATATATATATATATATATATATATATATATTTCATCACCAGAGAATGATGAGCATGCATGAGAAAGTAGAACATAACATAGGTACATAGGTAACCAATACAAGGCCTGTTAATACATCAAAAAATGCTTCCAAAAATAATTAAAAATTATCATCATCTGTAAAATCATTAAGGCATACATTTGTTGATTTAGAATCTAGCTAGGAAGAATTTCCCAAAGTTGGAAAAAAAACTATTTTGTGAAAGGAACAAGCATAGAGAGAGAGAGAGAGAGAGAGAGAGAGAGAGAGAGAGAGAGAGAGAGAGAGAGAGAGAGAGAGAGAGATTACCTCCCCTTCTGAGTTTCTTATGTTTTGAACGAGGAAATTGCGGTACATGAACGAAGAGAGGGCATGCTGGGATCACACAGCTACATAATGAAATAACTGAAATTTGAACCTTACTTCTTAATTGCAATGCACTGGTCTTGCCAATATTCCCTGAAAATTGCATGATTATGATCCATTTCCCCTCATTTCTGACATATCCCTCGACAAGCTCGGGAAGGATTTCATTCTTGCCAATCGTTGGCTGTCCTGGGGGAGCACAGGTCGGGGTTTCCCCGGGGAGCGTTTGAGGATATGACAAATGAGATTCAAATGTTCGACAAATCAGATCCACTCTCTGGGACTCTGAATCCCCAACACATTGACTCTAGGACAGGAAAACGGATGAAACTGAATCATCAGCGTGACAGCACGCTGACAAGCCTGTCACTTAAACTAAACTACTTGGATCCCCGGAGCCACCTCGCTCTTGTTGCCGGTGAATCCTCTTCCTTCGCTTTTCCTTCTGTTCTGGAATTATTCCACACTATTCACATTTCATTTTCCAAAGTTCTTCTTAGCACAATGAAATTTATTTCATATCGTTTACACCAAGTCAACCAAATTGCTGCTGTGTTTCTAGGAACACAAACATATTAGGACGGCAAGTTTTTATTAAAAAGTAAAAGAGGATAGGGAATGAAAGAACTGAAATTATTTGGACAAGATCGAGGGGAATTCCAGATTATGGCTATCCACTAAGGCCAGGCGGTGGTGATTGTATGCTTTTAGTCCAGCAATCTGGAGGCAGAGGCAGATGGATGGTCTCTCTGAGTTCAAGGCCAGCCTGGTCTACAAAGCAAATTCCAGGATAGCCAGGGCTATATGCAGAGAAACCCTGTCTCATACAAACAAACATAAAAGTAAAAAAAAATTTTCACTAGATAACTCCTCTAGAGAGACAGCGATAAATGCCAGGGACCTCAAAGAGTCACCAGCAGAGAAATTGGGACCCGAGAGGGAAAAAACTAAAGTAGGAAGCTATCAACTAAGACTGGCAGGAAGACTATGTACTCAGACATGTCTCATTCTGGCCTGGCTATATTCTGAAAATTCTGGAACTGTTTTCTTAATGTAGGGCACAACTGAGTCCCTAGTGAAATCATAGTGAGATTGGTGTACTGTCCTGTCTCTTTCTGTGAAGATGTCATCGGGAGGGGAAAAAAATGGTCCAGGCAATGAGACTGGGATTCCTGTTGTGATTTTGCATTTAGTACCCTGAGCTAGTAAAGCCATTCTCCCCCGGCCTCTGTTTCCTGTTCAGTACAATGAAGAAGCAACTCAGGCAGCTCACCTCTGGAGTCCCGAGAGACACTGGAGACAAAGATTGGAATAGCAAGAGAATTGAGAAAAAGGATCAAGAGGAAAATCCTGCTTTCTCTTTGGCACCATCTCTAGGCTCTGTTATGAACAGGAATTCTTCAGCAATAGCAGGCAGAGAATTTGGTTTTTCGCCTTTTGTTTTGTTAAACATACTAACGAAAATGAGCTTTGTGGCAGCTTTTATGTTGGGCAGTTCCCAGAAGTAAGGACAAACCAGAGGTTCTGGGAAGAATTTCGACCAAAAAATAAAGCACAAGACGCATCTACTCTGAGAATTTACCACAGTATTTGTCCATAAATATATCTGACCACCTGGGATATTTCAGTTAGGTGATATTTTAGCTCTTCTTTTTCTTCTTTTTTTTTTTTTTTACATTTTTTTAAAAGATTTATTTATTTATTATGTACAGTGTTCTGCCTGCACATATGCCTGCAGGCCAGAAGAGGGCACCAGATCTCATTACAGATGGTTGTGAGCCACCATGTGGTTGCTGGGAATTGAACTCAGGTCCTCTGGAAGAGCAGTCAGTGCGCTTAACCTCTGAGTCATCTCTCCAGCCCCCTATTTTAGCTCTTCTGAATTCCATGTGTCTAGCATAGATTTATCATGGATATATGTCTTAGGGTTGCTATTGTTGTGATGAAACACCATGACCAAAAGCAACATGGGGAGGAAAGGGTTTATTTCACTAACAGTCGATATGACAGTTCATAATTGAGAGCAGCGAGGGCAGGAACTCCAATAGGGCAGTTAGCTGGAGGCAAGAGCAGATGCAGGGGCCATGGAGGAGTGCTGCCTACTGACTTGCTTCCCATGGCTTGCTCAAACCACCTCTTTAAAAAAATATTAAGTTTTATTAAAAGCCTTGAATTAAGTTTTACTATCTTTTTTCTCTTTTATTGAAAATAGGTTCCCCCCTTATATAATATAATCCCTATTACAGTCTCCCCTCCTCTCTGTACCCCCCAGTTCCTCCCAGTGTCCCCTCCCATCTAGATCCATCCCCTTTCTGACTCTCATTAGAAAATAAACAGGCTTCTCGAGGATAATAATGAAATTAAATAATATAAAACAAAACTAACACATTGGAATAGGACAAAACAAGCAAACAGAAGAAATAGCCCCCATCAAAGGCACATAAAACAGGTCCACATTAGGAATCACATTAAAACACATAACATACACACACACACACACACACACACACACACACACACACACACACACTTAATAGTAGTTTGTTTCCCCAGTGAGACTCCCCTGCAGAAAACTAAATTTTCTTTTGCAAGTGGTAATGAATTGGAGATTGCTTCTGGCTTAGGGATGGGTGTGTGTGCGTGCGTGCGTGCGTGCGTGCGTGCGTGCGTGTGTGTGTGTGTGTGTGTGTGTGTGTGTGTGTGTCCACATATTCTTTCAGTTCTAGGACCCCACCTAGTGGAGAACTGTAGGCCCTGTGTATGCTGCCATAGTCTCTCTGAGTTCAGATGTGTGCTAATTCTGTTGATTTAGAGAGCATTGTTTCCTTGGTGTCCTCCATCTACTCTGGCCCTTACACTCTCTCAGCCTCCTCTTTTACAGGGTTCTATGAACCTTAAGGAGATCAGTCTGATTTCTTACAGAACCCAGTACCACCTACTCAGGATTAGCCCTGTTCACAATGGGATGGACCACCCTGCATCAATCACTAATTAAGAAAATGTCCTACAGACTTGACTACAGCCCAATCTTACAGAGGCATTTTTTCTCACCTGAGGCTTCCTCCTCTCCAGTGACTCTAGCTTGTGTCAAGTTGACATAAAACTAGCCATCACAACACACATTTCTTGAATGAATAAACAAATAAGAACTATTCTTACTCTAGCCCAGTAGTGTATACCTGTGTCATTGCTGTTGTTAGATATGGGACTCACTATGTATTCCATGTTGGCCTGGGTGTATGTAGTGTATGTGTCTGTAGTTCAGGCTGATCTCAAACGCTTCTGATTTCTGCTTCCTTATTGCTAACGTTAAGGGTGGACGCTCTCTGATCTGTATTTGCTTTAATGCTTGTACAGTGAGGTACTTATTTCTTTGAAAGTAGTAATATTGGTATTTTGCTTAGAATGGCAAGCCAGCTGGAGAAGTTTGCCTATGGTTCATTTAGAATCCTGTATTTAGAATCTTTATATTGTAGAAGTAAAATTATAGGAACAGACAGCAGCTTTTTACTTATGTTATATAACTGGTTTCTATCCTTTTATTAAGGAAGTCTTCAGAGCTCCCATGTGAATGACTATACTCAGGGGAAAAAATTCCACTAATGGAGAAATTAAGAATTATTCCGTTGGTTTCTTCATGGTCTGTGTCTCCCATTGTCAAGGCTGTTGTGCCTCATAGCACTAATACATTGTCTTACACATTGCCCATCTCTTTTGATGGTTCTAGAACCCTTTTAGGCTTATAGAATTATATAGCCCAGGTACTTGACCATGATTGGGACACCTCAAACTTATAGCAGCAACTGCAGCAGAACCTTGGCTCTGTGGCCATAGGAGTGAGTCACCATTGTTGAAGTTGCGGTGAATAAGATGCCAGGGAAATGGAGGCACACAGGGAAGCAGGAGTCATTGCATAGATCCGTAGTACTTAACTTGTAGAAAGTGTCCCACCAAAACCTTGCCTTTTAGGAATTTATTTAAACCCAGAAAAAGAAGAAAATAAATGTGAGAAAAAGGGAACAGAAAAGCAAAGCTGAGGATCAGTGAAGGGAAGAATGACATTTGTGCATGTGGCTGGACAGAAAGCCATATATACTAGAGTGGAACAATGGAACTTCTATATAGAAAGTTTTCATAAAAGCATAAATACATTCAAATATTTGAAAACAGTTTAAGATGTGATCAAGTCACTCAAGAAAGAAAACAAAGACAATTAAAACTCTAGAAAACAAATGAATTGAAACAAGACGAAAATGCTAAGAGAATATTAATGCAATTTATAAAGCAAATTAATTTTGAAACAATCTTAAGTGATACATAGGTAAAAGAACATGATAAGTTCAACTTTGAATCTAATAGTTTTCTAATTTTATCAACTCAGGGAAAGTCATGGTATTTAATGCTACAAAATGAACCCAATTAAAATACATTTATACAGCTAGTATAATGTATGTTTCCTAGTGATTTTATGGTTTCTCACATATTTATAGTGAACCTGTGAATAAAGAAAATATCTGAGTTGCAGATATAATTATACATGCAAATAATGTGAAAAATCTGAAAGCAAAACTGTTAGAAATTAGAGTAGGGTTAATATTTGAAGAGTTAAAAGAAAAGATAGACACATCAATATCTTGTGATACTAGGGATAAAAATAACAAGACAAATGTACATTGAGAATAAAGTAATTATTTCAAATACTTTCAAATATAATAATTTGTACTTTCCTAGCAATATTCATCCTAAAATCAAAGGGAAAACATTAAAATCACCAAACACCAGTTAATAATGCCACTTTATAATATTATCTTATTAAAACTACAAAGTATATGATGTGGTAGAATAAATCAAATAATTATGTCCTTAAGGACTAAGAATGATAAGAGGTAAATATAAAATACCTGAAATTAAGTAAATGACATATAATTTTTGAAATACCAAATAGTTTATAAATTTATCTTGATAAGAGTAAAAATAGTTACTTACTTCCTGGAGTTACTGTTATCATCAAGCAAGCCTATCACCCACATTTTGGCTTTTAATATTTATTGTTTCCAGCTACACCTCTCTAATACTGACTTTATACCCAAGAAGGCAAATATACCATGGGGTCCTGGGATACTTCCTTGGTCTAAGAGCAAGGGAGCTATCTAAACTACTAAGGTTTTGCCTTAGGAGCCAACTTAAAAAAATCACATAAATAGAAAACTCGAGGGCCAGAGAGAATGACTGCGCTGCACGAAACAGATCAAATATGAAGAAATTCATAATTCCTTCCTAAAACTGAAAAAAGAGATGGTTTTATTGGTTTGCCAACATACAGTTTTTGCTCTGAAAGTTGATAAGTAAGGGAAATAGATAGGACATTTACCATGTCACTCTCATTCCAACTACAATTGGTAATAAGTAGCTAAACCACTCAAATCCTTGGGTGTAATAGATCATTCCAAGACATGATTACATTGGAAAGTCAGCATTTTACAATCCTGCCAAATGACAGATCTGGTCAATGATTATTAATGACATCTCCACCTATTAGGTAAAATGCTGGTGAGAAACTTTCTATGAGACAGAGCAGATGGGACTTACTGCTTAATCTTCTTATGGCTAACAGAAATCCTATCAATGTCCTTACCTAAACTGATGGAATAGTAGGTATACTGCCCTATTTCATGACATATTTATGCACCAAAAATATTGTAGGTGTTCTAGCATGAATTTCTTTAAGTCTCTTAAATTAAGTACTTTGTTTTCTTAAAGGAAGCATTTAAATATTCACACAGGACATCAAATTCAGCCATTCTAAAATTCAGTTTTTCCCTTTTGTGTGTTAAGAAAACCACATGTCTGAACCACCATTGAAACAATTCTCCCAAAGATGACACATTATATTTGAAGTCCAAAGTGATATGAGAAAGTGTCTGGCATTCGTTGGCTTGCTTACATGCTCCACCAAGGTTTTTCAACCATGCACTGTAGAAGGGACACTGTTCCCTAAGTGTTTCTCATCTGGATAAGATAGTAGGGAATCTGTTCTAGATTAGATTGTTGTTCTCATGAAAGTCTACTCTGATCTTGTAGCTGTATCAACTGTAGATGATTTGGAAAGTAGTAATTGTTACCCAAATGCCTCATAATGGAAAGAATAGCCATTAGGTGTGAACTAGAACCATATTAAGAAAATGTGAATAGTTTTGATGCTGTCAATTAAGTGGGATGTTGCTGAATTGCATCATAGCATGATCTGTTTTCAGCTTGCTCATGTTTCCTCTGATCTGAAAATAAAGAATAATAGCCTTGTTAGACTATTAAGAAAAGTCAGAAAACTCTTCAAGTTCAAAGATAAAGTTTCATGAAATGGGAGAAATATCAGTACATATTTCTATTTAAAGGTGTTTTTCGATAAAAAGCCAAGCAGAAGAGCAACAGAGAATATATGATCATTCATCCATAGATTTCCAGGAAAGCCAGCCAGTTCTCAAAATGTAAAATTTTCCTCTCAAAAAGAAAAAGAATGGAATTTATGGCTCTTCATTTTTCTGTGGCAGAACCCAATGGGAATCCCAGCAAAGGTTGCTTTATTCATATCAACAAGACATGGATACAGCCAGGTTTGTCATGTAATTGGATAATACATCACCTTTGTCAATGGAATTTAACTACATCATTTCTTACCGTGAGCATTTTTCTAGCATCTTGCCAGGAAGAAAGCTCAGGAGAGTCCTTAGTTTTCATAAAAATTTTGAAAAGGAACATTTCCTATCTTATAAAATGCATTTTTCAAAAAATTAACAGGAGTTATGAAAATTTGGGCAAATAGTTTTGCTAAACTTCTTGGGGTAAGCAAGAGTGTAGCTTGCCTTGAAGAGCTACCTATTTTAAAATATAATCTTTGCACTTTTCTGGTTTTCTCTGGACAGTAAGAAAGAATACTTCTACACTTAAATCCCATTTTCAGAGGAAGAGACCAAGCTAGCCATTGAAGCCTGGCAACAGAATCTCCCAACTTTAAATGTAGATAGTAGCTAGAAGCATGAATAAACACACCATGAAGTATACCCAGGAGGAAACTGATTGTGATGTCCTACAGCTCTGCTGGGTATATTCTTTCATGGGACAGTTCTGGGGAGAGGTGATTATGGTAAGATGTTAGGTACTGTTGGGGTCATCTTTAAAGTTCCCACGTGCTGGAAATCCCCTGCTACTTCAGTTTACCACATCTGCCATCACAGAGGGAACTTGATTAGAAAGTGTGGGTCTGAAAATGCTCAATATCTGTGCCCATTGCAATGCTTAATTTTTTACTTTTATTAAAAATATTTTTCCTGACCTATCTACTGATTTTGGTTTCCTCCTTTCTCTGCTCCTCGAACTTCTTCCCCACCCATCTCCCATCTGGGTCCACCTTCTTTCTGTTGCTTATTAAAAAACAGACTTCTAAGGGATAATAATAAAATTAATACGATAAGGTAAAACAATACTAACACAGGGCGATATGTCAAAACAAGAAACCAGAAAAGGAGGGGTGGAGAGATGATTCAGTGGTTAAGAGCACTGGTTGCTTCTCCAGAGGATCCAGGTTCCATTCCCAGCACCCACATGGGAACTCACAACTGTCTATAACTTCCATTCCAGGGCATCTGGCACCCTCCCATGGACACACATTCAGGCAGATCACTAATGCACATAAAATAAAAATAAATAAAATTTATTGATTTCCTGCTGTCCCCTGGACCAGACAGGACTTTTCCTGTCTCCCTCTTCTCTTTTGTCCTTTCTCTGTTTTTGCCTCTTTGCTCTTTCCTTCCCACCCCCCTTTCTAATAAAACTTCTCACTTAAAAAAATAAAGAAAGCAGAAAGAAAAGAGCTAAAGGTAAGTCACAAGAAACAGATATAGACTGAGAGACCCTTTTGCTTACACACTCAGGAATTCCATAAAAACACTACATTGGAAGCTATAATATATATATATATATATATATATATATATTTATAGGACCTGAGGTGGTAAAAGAAAGAGGAAAAAATGTATATGTAAAATAAAACAGGAAAAAAAAGGAAAGGAAAAAGTTCTGACCCAACATTGTGAGATGATCTTCTGGGCTTGCAGCCTGCCCTTAGGAGCATTTTGTTTTCCCAATGAGACTCCCTTGGAGGCAACTAATTTTTTATTTGCAAGTGAGTGTCAGCTGGAGAATACTTCTGGTTTAGGAATGGGGACAAGTGTCTACTTTTCTGAGCTTTAGGACCCCAAATGGTGCAGACCAATGCAGGCCCTCTGCATGCCGCCACACTTCCAGAGGGTTCTTGTGTACATCAATCCGCTTGACCTTAGGGCCTCTTTTTCCTGGTGACTTCCATCCCCCCTGGTTCTTACCCTCTTTCCACCACCTCTGCCACGGTGTTCCTTAAGCCCTAAGAAGAGGGACTTCGTGGAGAAATCCAATTTACGATTGAGTGTCCGAAGGTCTCTCTCTGCACAGTGTCTGACTGTGGGTCTCTGTATTTTTTCTTATCTGCTGCAGAAAGAAGCTTCCATGATGATGGCTGAGTAAGGGGCTGATCTGAGTACAACGCAATGTTATAGAAATCATTGTATTGCTGTTTTTTGTTTGTTCGTTCGTTCATTGTATTGCTGTTTTTTGTTTTGTTTGTTTATTTTGTTGGGTGTTTTTTCTTTTTTCTTTTGGTTTTTATTTTCTTAGAACAATAGTATTTTGTTTTTCCTTAGGACTTTGGGTTATGTAGTCTCAGGTTCTTGGCCCCCCAACCAGTGTTGGGTATGGGCTCCATCTCGTAAAGTGGACCTTAAGTTAAATCAGATATGATTGATTACTCCTACAAGGTTTGTGCCACTATTTCCCTAGCGTGAAGGGTTTGTGGTTGGTTTGGTGTTTTCATTTCTCCGTTGGGAGTGTGTACGTAAGGAAGCTAGAACATATAGGTGAAGCTCTGTGTAGACACCAGCTCAGCTTCTCCATGTTTAATGAGTTGTGGAGGTGTTGTCCTCAGCAATGGGGCCTTGTCAATTTCTGGAGAACAACCTCTAGTTTTGGCAACAGCCTTGGTTGTTTTGGGGTTCCTATGGGACCCCTTTGACCAATTACTCAATTAGATATAAACCAATCCCAGTACTGGAAACTTCTTTTGGTGACGAGATATCCAACTGGGGCTCTGTCTCCCCCATTATTTGGCAATTTCATTTAGCTCACCTCTATATATGAATGTATTTTAGGAAGCTTCTACTGTATTAGGTTTCCATACTGCTCTCCTTACTTTTAGCTGTTTCTCCTTGTATTCCATCCCTGCTTCCCCTTTACACGCCTCTCAACTTGTTTTTCCTGATCCAGCCCTGCCCCCATCCATCCATAACTATTCTATTTCCTTTTCCTAAGGAGATTTATCTACCCCTACCTAGTCCCTTTTTTGATACCTTACCTCTGAGATTCTGTAGATTGTAGCTTGGTTTTCATTGACTTAACAACTAATATTCACATGTAAGCAAATATACACCATCATAAACTATCATAAACCCTTTCTCCTTTATATCGCTTTGTCAGAATATCTTATTACAGCAATAGAAAAGGCAACGAAAACAAACACATAATAGTAAAATGTAGAGTAGCTGGTATTCAGATAGACAACACTAATTGTGAAATCTGATTATTTAGTAACAAAATGCATTTTTATTAATGTTTGTATATTTTAATTTTTAATAATTGCTGCTTTACAACTGTTCACAAAGTTCTTGGATTTAACAATTGGCTTTGGTATGTCAGCTTCTAGTAGACCAAAAATCCTCATGGCATATATATGCCCAATGTCAGCTGGCTGAGGAGCCAAGAAAATCATCTCTCTCGCCCCCCTCTCTCCCCTCCCCTCTCTTAGTGTTGTAAATAAACTGAGTTCATGTTGGATTTTAGTAATTTGTAATATTTTTTAAATAATGCATTGATTCTTATTCTAAAGCAAAAAAAGTTTATGTAAAAGGAGTCATGAATTGAACCTTTGTATTGTTTCCTCATGTAAATTTTGGTGGTTGATATCAAGTAGCTGGGGTCTTTTGTTTTGTTTTGTTGTTTTTCCTTGTGATTATATAACTTATCTCTCCTACAATCCAGGCAATCACAGTAGCTTTGCATGAGAATGCCTTCAAGGCCACAAAGGAAACAAAGAAGAAAAAAAATATTGCTTTTCTTCTGAGTTCAAAATAGATTTGTTTCTATAGTTTGTATAAGCAGTCGTCTTGAAATGTTCCTGTGGAAGCCAGACATTTGTGAATGATAAAAGAATGGATAATCTGCAACTTGTGAGGTCTTCAGAGTTCACAGACCGAATTGTTTATTCCTAGATCAGAAAGTGAGAAACAATGTGTGGTGGGGTGAAGCAATTTTCCACCTCAAAATGATAAGGGAATTTAATAACGACGCTAATGAGAGAAAATTATTAAGGGCAGAGCTAGAGCTGAGGTGGTTGTGATCAGCAGAATGCCAGAGTTCAGGAATGGAACTTAATAAAAATGATGACAGAAATGCAACATGGATCTCAGAGTCTTCCTGAATATATATAGCTCCTGAAAACTATTACTATAGCTTCAATAATTATCAGTGAGAACTAGTCAAGACTAAAGAGGAAATAGAACCAGTGCCAGGAACTGCAGGGCAATGCTGAACCCCAAGGAGAAGAGAAGACTATTGGTATAGAGAATGGTACAGTATTTGTATCCCTGCTAGAAAGAGTCTATTAGGGTGCTGTAATCCAGTAAGAACTACAGCTAAGGGCAACTATGTTTCCAGACTCACCAACAGATTGTGCAGTAGCTTACTCCATTCTAAGCGATGCTGAGATGGGACGCCAGACCCGGAGGGAGGATGAGGTGAGGCAGAAAGGGGAGGGACAGTACTAGGCTCTGGTCCTTTCTGTGGCCAGATCGTTGAGATGTGCAAAGACATGAACACACAGACTATGAACCCAGCTCTGAACTTCTTAAGAAATGAGGTAAGAACTGACAGGGCAAATAAATGTCCCTTTCATTCAGAGTGAAACTGAAAAGATTGTAATAGTTTCAATGATAATATAAAATCAACATTTAAAACAGACATCCTTATATTTTCGAAATCAATGGTACAATATAAAATACTAAGTATTGGTAGCCTATAATATAAACCATTCTTCAGGTAATTCAAACAATTTTCCATTTTTATTTTATAAACTGTTGGTAAAGTCATAGAGCTGTGAACAGACACACTACACTCATTTCAAGGGCATGATCTTGAGTTTCGATCTCTTTGACTACCCTACTAAAAGGACCTTCATTGTGTCACATGGAATAAATAGAAAATAATTCCTGAATATCCACAACACTATCCCTGGTACTACTTGTTCAGAAAACGCTTTTGTTGAAACAATAGACAAGGTTTTGTTTTGCTCCTTGTTTCCTGGGCTTTTTTCAAGGCAAAGTCTCCTGCTGTAGCCCAGGCTGCCCAGTACTTCAATACATAACCCTCTACTGCAGTGTCTCAAGGGTTTGGATCACAGATCAGCAAACCTTATTAATTTTAGTGTGTTAAATACTGTCAAAATGTAAACAACCCATATGAAAACATAAATTGATACATAAGTCAATATTAAAATATATTCCCTTTATTTTATAAGTTTTGTATGAAATTTTTAAATTCAGTATTTTTACTATGAATTCACAAGTTTATTTGGGTCTGTGTGCATGTGTGTTCATGTGTGCTCACTGCACCCCAGCAGTCATTCTGCAAGGGCTGTCCTACTTGCTATTTTTAAGATGCACACATTTTATTTTATAGGTTTGTTTACCTTCCACACACACACATATATGTACTTATGTGTGTGTGTGTACTTTGTGTTACTTGCTGTCAAAGGCATGACAAAAATCATGGCATGGTAAGTAAGCAGGGTGAATAATAGCACTAAGCTGAAACATCTGGAAGCCTGGTGTGGCATTGCACACACCTGGGGTCCCAGAACGGGAGTAGAAGCAGGATAGTAGGGAATGGCAGGTTAAATTGAGCTACACAGTACAAAGCTAGCCTACATAGTGAGAACCTGTCTCAGATAAGAGGGAGGGGAAAGAAATAGAGGAAGGAAGGAAGGAAGAAAGAAAAAAGAAAAACTGATAAAAAGAATCTTTAAAAATTTCTAAAACCTCACAATGTTTTCATGTACTTTTTCTCATCAAAACTATTTTTCTCAGAGATAGCACTAAAACTGCAAGTGTTGTTTAGCTAGCATTCTTTCTAGAGCTACAAGATCAGCAAAAGGCCTAAAAACTCTGGCTTAAATCATAGACCCCATAATTTAAGTCAACTACTAAAACACTTTATGTGAAATAGCGTGAAGCTTCATTAACAATTTCAAATTGTTGAAATTTTATTGTCGTGAAATGTGTTCCCTGAAAAGTTTTATCTCATTTCTGCAGATAAATGTCTTGTACCCAGAAGAGCAATAAATCTAGATTATAAACTCTGCTCACTTGAAAAGCATTTGTTTCTTGAAGTTCTGTTAAGTAATTTATACTGGAAAACTCTAGTCTGTGCTTTAGCTCTACAGTTGACTGTGCTATAGCACTTCCTAAGATCATCTATAGCTGTAAGAATATTTCTTGGAAGAGATTAATATATTTTCAATTTTAGGTTTTCTTATTGATGGAATTGTTTTAAATCTCAATGTTACCTCCTCAGTGATAGCAAATATACTGTATTCTAATCATGACCCTAATCAACTAGGAATGTTGATTCTGAAGAAATGAAGCAAGGAACATTTTAGCTACAATGCTACGACTTTTGGCACCATTTTCAAAAACACTCATATCCTTAACAGTCGGTCAAAAATGATTATTTTTTCAATCAGACATTTACGGCATTATTTTAATCTCACACCATTTCTTATGTACTGATGTCATTTCAAGGTGATCTGAATTTTGTGACTACAGATTCTGATTTAGAATTAAAACTCTTCTTGATTTTCCTCAGATTTCAGGGAATTTATCTTATAAGAACTTAGCCAGAGAAATTGGGTGGTATGTCATATTCCTATCATCAGAGACCAGCCTGGACAACATAGTGAGGCACTGCCTCCAAAGAATTGGAGGAGGAAGAGAATGTGGGGGAGAAGGAGAAGGAGGAGGAGTAGGAGGAAGAGGAGAAGGAGGAAGAGGAGGAAGTGGAGGAGGAGGAAAAAGCATGTTAAAATCACATTAAGAATTTTAAATGTGCAGCGAGATCAGGACCCACATGCTGGGTTGCCTCAACCAGCCTTGATGCAGGGGGTGGTGCTTGGCCCTACCTCAACCCAATAGGCCATGTTTTGTTGACTCCCATGGGAGGCTTGCCCCTTTCTGAACATAGACAGAGGAGGAGTGCTTGGCATGAGATAGAGAGGAGGTGGGGAGGATAGGAGGGAGGGGAAACTGCCATTGGTATGTAAAATAAATGAAAAAAATTAATTAATAAAAACAAGATGTTTAAACCTTAGGTTCTCTTAAATGTATGTGTTCATTTAAACTATTTTATTGTGAATTCTTCTGTGCTCTTTGACTTGTGTCAATATTACTTCCAGGTTAAAAAAAAATCCTAATTTACAAATGCCCTTCATATACCAAACATCATAGCTTTGACTAAATTTCAGTATTTGAGATACAATTTTTAAGGAATGTCTATCATTCTTTTACCAAATAAAGTCCAGAAAGTTGCAACAATGTTCTTTCTTCCAGCAAACATCATACTTGGACAAAGTTAGTTGCATGTCTGAGCATGGCAGACTGCTTGCCGACTATGTGCTGGAGCAAGAGCTTCAAGTCACTTAGCACCAAAGGAGACGGCTGGAAAGAAGCTGACCTAAGCATGCTTGCTCCAGACTGCTGCACTCATCAGTTACCTCTCCACTGTGGAAAACGGAACAATGGAGTGGAGAGTTTCCACACAGACATCACTAATTGATGTCCTTCCTCTTAGATGAATACATAAGAACAGGAGCTATCAACATTTTCTTACAGTGTTGTTCAGAATTCTATTCCTTTAACACATTTGGCTCAAGCCTGTGACTGACCATGGGCATGGCCATTTCTCTCAGGAAAAGAACTGATTCTGAATTACATTTTTTCAAGTTCAAATAACCACTATTTCAATAGCACCACTGCCTGGCATGCTGGTGGCTAGGGTTGGTTTGGCTATTAAATGTTCTCATTTGTCTAAACAATGAATTAGATCACTAACCTCAAGATCCCCCTAGGTGGAAATTCTTTTTTTAACTCAATAGTCTATTCCAAATGATATAAAGACATGTTTTCTAACCAACTAATCAAATATTTAACAATGAAATAAAAACACAGCATAAAATAAAACTGCTAATAACACAGACATTACCTGAATTTCAATATAAAGCTCTACTATTATGAGTTTTCATGGGGGGAAATTAAATTTTAAATATTAAATCATGCTGAAAATTACATTCTAAAGAAATAAATTTAGAAATCAAATTGTCTGCTGTTGTTAGCTAAATCACCAAAGAATTGAAGTTTGAAGTTATAAAATCTACAAGTTGAAGTCCAAAGGAATTAAAATTTAAAATCAAATTTACTTGTCTTCATGAATTAAATTACAAATAGTATCCAGAATTTATCATTCCCAACTTGTGTTTCTATCCTGAACCAGTCAGAGGGTTACATGGTGGTCACAATCAGCCATATTAATAATAGAAAGTTCTTTTAGGTTGCTTGTAAGGGTTCAGTGTGTGTGTTTGTGGGGGGGGTGTCCAAACTGTCAACAAGACACAAAATAATCCAACAATTCCATACAGTCAAAATTTAGAAAATGAGTCTAATGTTGTTTCTTCGAGTTCTGTAACCCCAGTTATAAGTCTTATAAAAAAATCATAATAGAAACTCACTCACTTCCAAACAAAGGAAGAGAGCTAGAGAACATCTGGATGCTGACAACACCTGTTAATCTATGGGCATTCATCCAAGGTCTGTGACCTAGACTTTTAAGTTGTTATTTGGGGGAAATTCTTGACAAGAGGTTGTTTTGGGCTCTATGGTTGATTAGAGCATACTTGGCAGGCAGATTCATCAGAGTGCATGTATTTCTCCAATAGCGCTTTTTTTTTTTATAACATTACTGTCCTTTGTAGGAATAGAAATGTGTCTGGTGATGCTGGTCTTGGTCATCAAACCGTGACTCAAGGTGTTACCTCTATTCACTGAGTACATCTCACTCTACAATTCTTTATTGATCATGGTCTTCTGGTCTTCCAATGTTGCACCAAATACAGCTGTACCTAATGTCATTTGCTCTTCTATATGTTACATCTCAGTGTTTCCAGTTGCCACAGATTCCTAAAACAATATCTCTTCTTTGGAATTCTTGAATTCAAAGAATCTGCCTTTATTTTTACATGTCTCTCAGCAGAAAAGTCACCGACAAGCGTTGGTATTAATTTCTCTTCAGGCTTCCACAGTTTGTACCTGAGGGGCCAGGACTGGAGACTCATATCTCACTATATCATCTATCTAATGACACAGTTTTCTTTCATTTTCATTGTCTAAGCCCCAATCACCAACCCTCTCATTGTGTCTTTTTGACACAGCCATCCCTGAGTTCTTCCCAGAACATTGAGTCTTAAATGGAATCAATGTAAGCCCAGCGCCACTTTATGGGGCCTTAAAGATTCATTCTGCTCTTAATTTTCCTTCAGAGACAAACATCTGTTTATCTAACTTTTTTTAATTGGCCAAGTTAAGATTTTCAACAGTCAAAAGTGGGAGAAAAAATGAACTGTGTGCCTCACAGAGCAACCTTTTTTTTTTTTCTAAAACACTGTCTGCCTCCATGGTTATAAATTGGATGTTTTTACTGGGGAAGAATTTTCCCACAAAGCCAACATCAGACTAAGGCTAAATGTTGGCCTATTGTTCTCCTGCCCAGTTTTTCTTTAGTTAATTGATTACAACTCTTCTTGGAATCTGAGTTCTCTAGATTTTGCAATCAGGTTTCAGGACATAAGCAATTTCATTTTCTTCTCCATGCAGAAAGAGCTTCATCTCACTTTGATCATCAGTAATGCTGTGCATATTTTGTGATGATTCCTTGGTTTTCCTCTTGGAGACCGATCCAATTTATTCAAAGTACTTTGAGCAGTGTCATAATCATTAAGGGGTGATTTCCAGAACACTCTTACATGCAATTTTTATCTGTAATGTATTTTTCTAAGATACCTGTATCTTGCCTTCCAAGGCTTATTCCAGGAAGCATTCTGAGATTTACTTTTTATTTCTTTGATAGATTCCACTAGCTGCTATCAGGATTTTTATTCTGTCAACAAGTAAAACATTTCAAATGTATTTCCAGAGCATTGAGAACTGGATGTTATCTTTCTCCAGGGCAGCGTTATCTCCCTCTCTCAAGCCTTCAAGATTTCATTTTTACATTTGTCTTTCCAGTCTCCTCCACCTCGATTTTTGTTCTCACTCTTCTGCTGACCTTCTGACAGTTATACTGAAAGACAGTTGTGAAGCAACTCTGGTTTCTCCTTGATTGCCTGAGAAAAATGAATTACTAAAACCAGAAAAGACCTAGACCAAGCCAGGGCTTAGTCATTTCATCGAACTAATTTTGCTTTTACAAAGATATGATTCTAAGAAATGTCTCAGCTCCTATTTATTTATTTAGAGACATTAAGTATGTCCACATATGTATGAATTAAACCTTTAGATCATCAAAATCTAAAGACATAGACAGAACAAACTGGTTCCACTTAGTCTAAAGTCATGTTGATACCATACAATAGGTGAAATACCTAAGAAATTATGTGAAGAAAACAATTTTAAGTCTTGATTATAAGGAAATGGGCTGTCAATGTGGGGGCATATTAGATTTTATAGGTTTGAAGTTTCATAATATTTTAGGGGAATCTTTTAAGAAAAATGAGCTAAACTTTTGCTACAAAATGAAAGAAATGTGTAGTTAGAATGAGAAAATAACTACTAAATTAAAAATAAAATCTGGAAAATATTGTGAAATCTTGAAAAATAATACATTTTATTAACTAATTATTTGAAATATCTCTGTAAGATTATATGATGTTGCACACATATAATCCTACTACTTGGGAGTCTGAGAGATGAAGATTGTTATGAGAATGAGGCATCATAGTGAGTTCATGGTTATCAGAGGCAACAAAGTTGTCTCAAAATGTTAAAATCAAAATCTTAATGTGACTATTTTCCCCCTACATTCCTTAGACTTCAATATAATCTTCATACAGTGGTGATGATCTTATAGGATTTTCTATATACAATATGAAAGGACATTCATATTTCAGTGCCAAATGAGCTTTTGATATTGCTAAGGTCCTAATGGCATGGGGTTGTTTCTGTATGTGAGGATCTGAATATCATACTGTCATAGTATTCACGTTCTAAAAATAAAACTGTCTTTGCAATAAATCCTACAGGAAATTCTGAGTCTTTAACATAAACAGAGAGCAGACAGATACATTCAAATAACACTTCCAAATATTTAATACTTCTCAGCGATAACAATATTACTTTACACAACTCACTTTTAGCTCACTATTAAGAGTTATCATCAAGAAGGGTAATGAATACAAGATACTTTAAATTTTCTTTCTTTAATGTTTATTTATTCATATGCCATGAACGTGTATATGCCACACTGTTCATGTGAAGATCAGTCAACAACTGTGAGGAGTCAGTTATACTTTACCACCAAGTGGGTCCCAAACAGGGATCAAACTTAGGTTGTGAGCATTTTTGGCAAGTATCTGCATCCGCTAATCAGCCTTGCTGTCCTATGGTACTGTTGCAGGATATTCAATCACACTGTGAACCCCGAGATTGCATTTGCATTAATTAAATAAAATCAACTTTGAGTCAGGAGGTATAGCCAGCAACTAGTTGACAGAAAGTAATCATGGAGAGTCAGAAAGAATCTGGAACATGGATAGAGAGATACATAGGAAGGTAGAGAGGAGCTTTGAGGTGGTATCTATTTTGGTTTGGTGAAGAGGAAGTATGCTTTCTTTCTGAGACATTGGTGAAGAGAGAAGGTGAGCTGGTTGCTCCTCAACCCCACTGAGATAACAGGTTTTCACCCCAGCTTCTGACTCACAAGTCCTATTGATAAACAGATAGAGATTTTGTTAAAACTTCATTTGGTGGCAGTGGAAGGAGGTAGATCTGGCAGGTTGCCAGCTGCTGCCTGAGATGTAGGTCAGGAGTTACAGAGCTGCAATTACTGGCTGGAACAGCAGTGGATTCAGGTGCAGCCCCTGTGATGGTAGAAAAACAACAAGGTGCATTTTGGAAATTATTTTTTCCCATTTTCACTGCATTTTTTTAATTTCAATTGGAAACAAGCTTGTTTTACATGTCAGTTCCATTTCCCTCTCCCTCCCCTCCTCCCTTGTCCCCAGCTGGCCCCCTATCTCATTCCCTTTCGGCTCTCCAGGGAGGGTGAGGCCTTCCATGGGGGATCTTCAAAGTCTGTCATATCATTTGGAGCAGGGTCTAGGCCCTCCCCTGTGTGTCTAGGCTGAGAGAGTATCCTTCTATGTGGAGTGAGCTCCCAAAATTCATTTATGTACTAGGGATAAATACTGATCCACTACCAGAGGCCCCATAGATTGCCTAGACCTCCACACTGACATCCATGTTCAAGGGGTCTGGATTAGTACTATGCTGGTTTCCCAGCTGTCAGTCTGGGGTCCATGAGCTCCCCCTGAATTATTTTTATATGTTAAGAATCACTTAACACTTAATGACTTGATACTATTTTATAACTTTCTTGCAATGGAAACAAAATAAAATTGAAGTTTTACAGTAACTTAGTGGTCTCTAGTAAGTTTGTTTGCCCTGAAGTATTTCCATCCACAAGAAGTTTGCCAACGGATGTTATGAAATAAAAATGATTACATTTGAGAGTTTTAAAAGTTAAAGTGAGTTAACTTTATTTTTGAAGAAAGAAGAAAAAGTTCTTTTTAGCTTATATTCTCAGAAAGGACCCAAGAAGGCAAATTAATGAGGCAAAGACCTAAGTTGAAAAATTCCCTTGGAAGAAATTTTTAAAAAGTCAGAAATAAGTCCAAACTTATGATGGAAATGCAGTTTGTCCCAATGAAAAGAGAAAAACAATAGTCTACCCAATGCTGTATCCCAGTTTCACTCCTCTGAGTGGCAACAAGCAGTCACACAGTTTCCAATAGGCAAATCAAATGGTAAGAAATTAAGAGGCAGCTGAAGCTTCTGGTCTTTTAGTCCCTTCCAGAACTCACATGTTAGTTTCCATCTACTGCACACATACCCAGGGACTAATGGCAGAGATCATCTAAGACCATGAAGGCCCTGGTCATGCCTACATGTTCTGCCATTCTGTATTACACCTAACATTAAAATACACCTACATCCCATAAAGCTGACCAGTAGTTGCTCACTTTCCAGATTATTACTTGATAGGAACAATCAGAATGTTTCCTACCTACGAAATTGTCATGGCCACCTTTCAGGGTGATTGCAATGATGATTCACATTTTATGAATGAAGAAAAGACTGTCCTTAAGTAGTAAATAGGAGAATCAGAGCTTAACCCCAGAGCAATATTATGCAAACACCCTGAACTTAGCATTATGCTATATCAAAAAATGGTATTTTATGTAGACATTTAGCACCCATACCTCAACTCAAAAAAATGACTGCCAAGAGTACCATTGTTGCTACTGTGGAGGTTGATCATTGATGATATTTACTGATGACAACTTTGTATATTTTTTTATATTTTGGAGTCAAAACACTTTCCCAAGCATCAAAACATCTCATTTCACAGACCCCTTTGCAAAGCATATATTCCCTTTATTCTGCTACCACAGTGTCTAGCAACAAATTCTCTTATCACATTTTACTATTCTTACTCACTGGTTTTCCCTTCTAGATTATCAGATCCAGAACCCTAAGAGTTAGATAATTTCATTTTCCCATCGAATTAAGTAATTCCATGCAAGACACTCCAGTACTTTGTAGTCAGCACGAAGGATAGCAATAGTAGGGGGGAAAACTTTGTTTGCTAAGGCCAATGGTACAATTTAGCTGATGTGACCATATCAGGGGCTGATATTTGATAGAAGGTGGTACACCAGGGAAATGGTCAATTAGCTAATCATTTAAGGGAAGGAATGGGGTTACAGAGGTAATGAGAAGAAAATTATCCTTCCAAATGTGCAAATTCAAAGAGAGTTGGTATTTAATATTTCTCTGTGCAAATTTGAAAAAGGGAGCTGGTAATCTCAAGGGGTTACCAATAAGAAGATGATTATAATGCATCTTTCCAAGGATCATTTCCCTCTAATGTATTATTGCCACATGCTTTGAAATTCATAGTATTTATGAAAATTTAGCCTACAATTTTATTGCCTCAATTATAGGTCTTGCTAATCCCACAGTATTTAATAATCGTAGGTTATTGTCTTCTCATTCGTGTCAAGACATTTCCTACATCCTTTGACCTCAAAGGTAACGCTGACAATAATTTGATTTCTTCGAACCAGTAAGCAGGTCAATGCAATTTGCTTACTAAGCCTTGACTACATGATTATCATTCACACCGAGACTGGGAAATTATCTCTTATTGTTTCAATGAGTGGAAATATATTTATACCACTTAGTAAAATAATACTGTTAGAAATGTTCTGTCACTTCTTGCGTGAATGATACTGCAAACACGTGTCATAAAGGAATGGTGATCAATGTAGTCTAAAAGAAGCTCTTCCTTGATAGAACACTAGAAAGTTTTGAAGTATGTGAGTGTGAGTTTTTGAACCCCAAGACTTGAATTCATATCAATGCCTGTCACTCACCTTCTTTGTAATTTAAGAGTTATTTACAATCACGTTTTCATTTTTTTACCCATGAAACAGAAACAATAGCACTAATTGATACATGATGAAGAATCCAAGGAGGCAATGATTGCAAACTGTTCAATACAGGGTGAGGGTCACCCTAACATGTCTACTTGTCAACAGCGTTTGTTAATGGACAACTCACAGTTGTGGGTGTGATCACAACCTCCACAGTAGCAGGAATGGTATTCTTGGATATTGCTAAAATATTATGCTACACAAAATAGGGATGTCCTAAGATATTTTATTAAGGGAGAAATCACCTACGTGAGAAGCCAAGAAAACTGAGAACCAAAGGTCCATACGCTGCTCTCGGGGACACGACCAGAATGCAACCAGAACCCAAAAGAGAGCGAGTCTCCTTCCCCTAGCTCTTTTATCCCCCTTATGTTCCAACGTACTTGTGACCAAGCCCAAATGGGTGTGGCTAGCACTAAGCATACATAGATCTCTCCTTACACTTGGCAGTCTCTTTCTGAGCTGAGGTGTGGGTACCAGTGGACAGTAAAGAAGTAGACAGTGAAAGGGGGGCACCCTACATTTGAGTTAGTGAGTTTACTTAGTTAAGGCGTGGGAAGACTGGGAAGTAATGGGAAGTAAAGCTGCATGAAAGGATACATTGCAAATTATCAAAGCCAGTCATGTTTTCCTTTGCTGGTGATGAGAGTAGCTGAAAAGTAAGTAAATAACCCAAATAACTTTCCAATTTCATCGTAACTTTCCTGCGTGAGCAGAGAGCAAGCTATTATCTTGAACTGAAGAAAGAAGACATTTGGGTACATTTTGTTCTCTGTCATTTGTAGTCACAGGAATAAGAAATGAGCTACAATGATTCAGGATGAAAGTGTTCTCAGACATTTGGAAGGGTATTAGCAGGTATTCATCCCCTGTTCTTTGTGTTTATCTGCCGGCCCCCTTTGATCATAAAGGTTTCTGAGAAAACATGATACACAGGAGAGTCAGACTATTTTAGGGAGTTTATTAGCAAGTACTTTTTAAATTTAAATTAGAAACAAGCTTGTTTTACATGTCAATCCCAGTTCTCTCTCCTTCCCCTCCTCCTCTGCCCCCTACCAACTCCCTATCCCATCCCCTTTCTGCTCTTCAGGAAGGGTGAAGCCTTTCATGGGGGATTTTCAAAGTCTGTCATACCATTTGGAGCAAGGCCTAGACCCTTCCCCATGTGTCTGGGCTGATAGAGTATCGCTCTATGTGGAGTGGGCTCCCAAAGTCCATTTCTGTACTAGGGATAAATACTGATGCATGACAAGAGGCCCCATAGATTAACCAGACCTCCAAACTGACATCCATGTTCAGGGGGTCTGAGACAGTCCTATGCTGGTTTCCTAGCTATCAGTCTGGAGTCCATGTGCTCCCCCTTGTTCAGGTCAGCTGTTTCTGTTCTGTTTCTCCAGCCTGGTCTGGACCCCTTTGCTTGTCACTCCTCCCTCTCTGCAACTGGATTCCAGAGTTCAGCTCAGTGTTTAGCTGCCGGTGTCTGCTTCTGCTTCCATCAGCTATGGGTTGAAGGATTTAGGATGGCATATAAGATAGTCATCAATCTCATTATCAGAGAAAGGCATTTAAGGTAGCCTCTCAACTATTGCTTAGCTTGTTAGTTGGGGTCAATCTTGTAGATCTCTGGATATTTCCCTAATACCAGATTCTCTTTAAACCTTCTTCTATTATGGTATCGCTTTTCGTGTTCTCCTCCATCCTTTCCCTGAATTGATCTTTCTGCTCTTTTCACCTTCTCCTTATCCTAGTTCCATCTCCCCTCCCCACATTCTCCCAATTAGCTCAGGAGATCTTGTCCCTTTCCCCTTCTCTGGGGGACCATGTATGTCTTTCTTAGGGTCCTCACTGTTTCCTAGCTTCTCTGGTGATGTGGATTGTAGACTGGTACTTCTTTGCTCTATGTCTAAAATCCATATATGAGTGACTACATACCATAACAAGTACTTTGGTTTTTAAAAACTTTCATACTAATGAGAAGCTTCAAAATCAGTCATAACTGTTTGCTATGATAACCAAAAGTATTTATATTTTGTTGGGTATTTTATGCCATTTTTCTTGTGTGTGTGTGTGTGTGTGTGTGTGTGTGTCCCAATGAAGTTAGTCAGAGTGAATTAGAGTGAATAGGTCACTGCCTAAGGGAATAGGACCTATTAAGAGACAAAGTTCACAAGTGTTTGCTCCATGAGGTGAATAGTGGTTATACAAAGCCCAACTGGGATGGATTTGCAATGCATAAATGCTGTTGATATAGCAGGGAATGTAGTGGAGGCTGATGTCTTACTGAGGGTTTCTAATGCTGAGAAAAGATACCATGACTATGGCAACTCATAAAGGAAAACATTTAATTGGGGCTAGCTTACAGTTCAGAGGTTTAGTCCATTACTGTCATGTTGGGGAACATAGCAGCATGCACACAGACATGCTGCTGGAGAGGTAGATGAGAGTTCTACATCCAGATCAGCAGGCAGCAGGAAGAGAGTGTGACACACTGGGCCTGGCTTGAGCCACTGAAACCTCAAAGCTCACCCACAGTGGGCTTCTTCCAGCAAGACCTTACTTACTGTAAGAAGGCCACACCTCCTACTAATACCACTCATATGATACTATGGGGGCCATTTTCATTCAAACCACCATAGTTGATAAGAGGACAAGATAGTGGGGTAACCACAATCACTAATTGTCTGGAATCAAGGATTTTCCTGAGATGTGCTACCTTCAGTTTTAAAATAGTAACAACAGCAAGCAGACTGAAGGATCTGGTGCTACTAATAAAAACCCAGACTTATCTGTGTAGACTACATATGGTACGGAACATCATCAATAGTTCATCCCAAATGCTCTATTGCTTTCTTCAAATGGCTAGAAAGATGTGCAATATTTTAGAATTATAAATACTGACGTATAATAATGAACCAGGAACATTTTAAAAACAACTTGTTTCTTGGCCTTGGCAGAATTGCCCTCAATCACAGCCTCTCTTGTTACTGAGGGTGAGTTTCCTTTTTTTTCTTTTTTTGATCAGAAAAGCTCACTTCACTTCATTGAGGTGATAAAGGCAGCATACTATCTGTCAAATTGGGAAACTGCCTTACATCAATCTGTTTGGTCCAGAACAAGCCACCACAGACACGGCCCACTCTTTTTTTTTTTTTTTTAATTTTATTTTCCAGTTTAAATTTAGATAAGAATCAAGGTTGCTTCACAAGTCAGTTCCAGGTCCCTCTCCCTTTCCCTCCCTTCCTCCAGTGCCCTCCCCCCCCCGTTATCCCCTCATTTCTCCAGGGAGGGTGAGGCCCTCCATGGGGGTGTCCATAGTGTGTCATTTCATATAGGGCAGGGCCTAGACCCTTTCCCAAGAGTTCAGGGTGAGAGTGCACCTCACATTGTTCTATTGGAGTCCAAAGTCTGACACGGCCCATTCTTACAAAGCACCCTACTCAAGCCTACTTCTCCCTTCACAGAATACCGCTCTAGCCCAAAGTCTTGCATCAAAGCATCTAGTTGGAATTGGGAACTCAGACTGCAAGGAAATCTAAGAAATGTGTGTGTGTCTGCAGCCCTGTGGAGCCAGAAAGGATTTCCATTGAGGAAACCTCCCTCATCCACAGTATCCTTACAGATACTATTGTCAATACATGTCCATACATGCCAAGCCTGTCTATAGTCACACAGCATTTGAGGTCTCATGTCTAGATAGAATCCTCAGGCCACTTCAGTTCTTACTCTAAAACTCATAGGAAATCAATCCTTTTGCTCTGTGTCAGTGCATTCTCATGAAGAGCAAGTGGTTGTAGGATCTGAAATTCTTTGGTGTTGTGGGGTGGGTGATTTCAATTATGATTTTCTCCCTCTACTTTTGTTTGATCTTTGTTCACAGTTTCAGTGTAGGAACAGGTCATGCCTTCTGTGAAACAATTATACATTGCCCATAACCATTTACCAAAAGTAGAAACACTCAAGAAAGGGAACCTAATTATCTGTGGATGCATTAAAAGTACCATATGGTTCAGAAAACTTTGCTGTTCTTTGATTAGATAGGTGATTCCTTTTTGCATTAGTTACTTTTATTACCTGTACAATAGAATTCCAGCCACTTAGGGAAGGAGGCATTTATTTTAGTTCATGATTTCAGGGTGTGTCTGTCTATCACAGTGAGGATTAGGTAAAAGTATAGAAGCTGGGGCAGCTCCATCTGTGGCAGTAGGAGTCTGTGACATGGTTTATTCACATGTTGGTGGGTCTGGAAGAATAAAATTGAAAGCAGACCTGATCTGTAACCTTCACGATCACCTTGAGTGTCCTTTATCCACCACTAGCTAGGCCTTATATCTTAAAGATCCCATAATCTTTTTTTGCCCCACAAAGTGCTTCCAGTTAGAAACCAAATATGAACCTATGGGGCATATTTCAGATTTAAACCACAATACCGTATAGAATATGAAAACAGAACAGAGCCATCTCCTTCTGAACAAAACAAATTAAGATCAGCATGAAGAAAAGCAAATTGTGATTGACAGTTTTCAGTCTGAGCAGAAGCATATACTTGGATGACATCCTAAATCATGGTTGGCTACAATAGAGTTAATTAAGTATCACCAATCAAAGTACACAGAAACAGAATATATTTTTAAGTTGTGCATATCTTCCAGTTTCTAGTTCTAAATGTAGTGTTATCTATTTAACTGTGTACCCAAGCATTTTCTTTCTTAAGTGCAAAAGGGCTGCAGCACTTAGATATAATGATTTCAATGCAATGGCTCTTGGCTACATGTAAATGATATGTGATTGCTACATAAAATCTCATACCAGGTGCAAATAACAGACACAACAAGCATGATGACAGAGAGATTTTATAAATAGCAAGGAGTGGTGGTTAATTTATTAAGCGTGGCAGCATTCACAGCTGTCTCCCTTTGGCTGATGTGCCTCAACTGCTTTGTTAAAAGATATTATAATGCCTTCTCTGATTATGTTACTTTGTTTCTCGGGAGCGTTTTCTTGAGTATCAGGTTGAGGCAGCACTGAAAGGAGACTTTAAAAGACTCTGATGGAACCCAGGAAGATGTGAAATTCAATGGCATTTGCTAGGAAACCTGCTTTTCACTTACGTTTGCTTTAATCTAACCAACTCAGCCCAATGAGCATAGAAGTTTCTCAAGTTTTCTTTCTTTTTTCCTATGCAGTGGATGCATTTGCTTTTCTAAGACTCAAGACCTACAAAGCACAGACTTCAACTGAATTTATCAATGATAGAGAGAGCCTTTGCTCAGCGACTTGAGTTAAAATCATTTTCATCGGACTGGCTGACTTTATGACGGGAATTATTTGGTCTGTTCCTGTTTTGACTCCATGCGTGTGGATGTGTTCACCAGGAGGGTGATTCTATAGCCACAGAAGCCCAGGCCAACACTAACAATAGCAGACCTCACTGTTGGTGGCTGAGAGTAGATTCACCACCCGCTGGTCCAGGCTGTGCACATAACTATGACTGCATTCAAAACAGCAGGAAATAAAGAATCAACCTCAGTGTTTAAAAACAGTATGTATTGTCGGACACTTAGTATTAAAAAGACCTAATGTGAAAAGTGATCTAAAGAGAGTTACAGAGAGATCTACTGGCTCCCAGTGATTCAAGAGAACTCTACACGGACTAGTGATCAGCATTTTCTTCACTAGTTCCGTGATGCAGTCAATGGAGCCCACTCTGATTAAAGCTCTGTGAAAGTAACCAAAAGGAAAATGTTCATAAATATCATGTGTTGCATATAATATTGTATATATACTTCTGAGTATTGGGATATCCCAATTAAAATACTCAGAAGTAAAACTTGAACACTGGAATTCTGAAGACTAACAGTATTTCTCCATGGCTCTTTCTATTGTTAGAAGTTGACCTGGGTCTTGTCTGTTCTATTCTAATGATGCCTGTGAAGCATGTGATGTGTGGCAGACATGTGAGGATAGATATATTTTTAATTCCATAATCTTGGTAGCTGGAATCATGTTGAGTGAAACTATGCTTATGTTGTTGTTAAGCCCTGTTATACATTAAATATTTTCAGAATCATGAGGAAGCTTGAGCTGCTAGTCTGCACTAAGGTTAAGAAGAATCAACTTAGAAGAGTGATATAAGTTTAAAAACTATTTCCCACTATATACATGAACTTCTTACAGATATTTTATTTAAGGAATCTGTGGTGGTTTGAAAGAAAATGGCCCCCAAAGGGAAGGGAACTATTAAAAAGTGTAGCCTTGTTGGAGGAAGTGTGTTACTGAGCAGGTGGGCTTTAAGATATTTTTCTCAAGCTTCCTTCAGTGTGACAATCCGTCAACTTCCTGCTGCCTTCTGGTCAAAATGAGCCAGCACTACATCTGCCTGTAGGCTGCCATACTCCCCATCATGATGATAATAGACTGAACCCCTGAAACTGTAAGCCACCACCTCAATTAAATGTTTTCTTTGTAAGAGTTTCTGTGATCATGATGTCTCTTTGCAGCAATAAAAAATATACGACAACTAAGATAGAACCCATACATTTCTTTATGACTTGCAGAGTCCAGATCTGCTTTTGGATCATCTATCTGTTTCATGAGTTCAGCCTGTTAAAAGCCTGAACTGATTGTCCTCCTCATAGAAAAGCATTCACATTCCAAGTTTTCTGGCCTGGTGAAGCTAAGTTGGAAATCGGGATGTTATTTGTTTCTCAAATTCTTCCCTATCTACCACTCATCACAATATTTGTAAAATTTTAATGAGATTATTTTTCAGTGAATCCATTTCTTCTCATTACTCTTCAAGACTCAGTCCTCCAACTCTGTGCTGCCTCCAGAGACTGCTAGGTCTGAGCCATGCCTACTTAATGGGTTTCTCCTGCCACTGTTATTTTAGCCATTTCAATTTTCAGAGCAAACACAGAAGGATAATTAAAAATTAACATGTGCTGCTGTTCTCCTTAAACCTCTTCACCAATTTCCTGTCTCTTCATGAGGGACTCAGATCATTGTGAAACTGAAAACCTCCAACACCCACTGTTCCGCCATGCCTTCTACCTGCATGGTGAAGGCAAGCTTTCACCTCTAGATTTCTGTTCAGAGTTCTTTCTATGCAGAGAAATGTTCTCCTTTCTTGGTGTAGGAGCCCACTGTTGCCTCAGGGCCCTGAGGAATCTTCCTTCTGATTTTTCCAAGAATTCATTCCTCAAGTCCCAAGGCCAAGTCATGATGTGTTCCATCACTGTCCATAGCAGCACTCTATGTTCCCAAGATACTTACCACACTGCATCAGGATTATGTGTCTTATCTGTCAGTGTTTGGCTGCTTATAATCTCTGCAAGCAGAAAAACCTTATTCTTTTCTCTGTGTGACTTCAAGCCACACACCTATTCGTACATCTGTACATGTAAGATGTTTAATCAACATTTATGTACTGAATTAATAGTTTGAAAATTTAGTCAAAGCAATTGTCTAATGATTTAACTGTTCTTCATCATGCTCTGTCTGTGTAAAGCAGAGCATAGTAATATATGTCCTTTGTATAGTGGACTATGGAATGATTATTACCTAACTGCAAAAGTTGAAGTATGGAGGATTTCTGTGAATTGCAAAATTAGCATCAATCGCATCCATTAAAATCATATATAAAGGGTTAGAGAGATGGCTTAGTGGTTAAGAGCACTGGCTATTCATCCAGAGGACCTGGGTTCAATTCCGAGATCACAACTGTCTGTAACTCCAGTTCCAGAGGACGTGACATCCATGGCAAAACACCACTGCACATTAAAAAAAAAAATCAGATGTACAATATTAGTATACTTATGTTCATATTGTAAGAATACTTACAAAATGCACTGCAACCATCCACAAAAAGAAAAAATTCTTACAAAAGCAATTTTTAGATATTCATACCCAGTTAATATTATGCATAAAAATCTGCAACACAAATAGAAATCTCCATTCATTAAGATATAACCAATCACAGAAGCTTCAATTGCCACACGGATTGAAGTTCTGTTTTCATGCCTGGCCTGCCTTTTCCAGGGCTGACGAGAATATATCAATGATATAAATGAAAATGTAGTCTGTTACTTAGCGAAAGAATAAAAAAATGCACAAGTAATATTCAGAAAGCAAACCACCTCATCAACGATTATAATGAAAATAATACAAGTAAAATGAGACTAAGCTCCTGTGCAAGGTTGGTTAAAGTCAGCATCTAATAAGTGATGGTTTGACTATGGTGTTGACAGTGCCAGAGCACACGGCTAGAGGCAGGCAACCCAAAGCGTGAAAACCCTGAAAAGACAAGCTAGGAACTCTGGGTAGACATTATCCTGAAGGAAATAAGCAGCAGTGAAATGTTTTGTGTTAAGGAAGGACACTGAAGCTGTGCACATCTTATGGAGATGTGCTTTTTCTGCTCCATGGGGAGAAGAAAACCTTTCCCTTCCTCTGCTCCATGAGACTTTATCTATAATTCTTTCACTGGACCATAGTGCTCTGAGATTCTTGATTTCTCTGTTTCCTTTGGTCAGTGATTCTTACACCTGAGTATAGATGGGAATTATCTGGAAGGATTGTTTGATTACAAGGTGTCGGAGTTGTAGGCCTGAGAATTTGCATTTCTAACATGCTCTTGGCTGGCGATACCAATACTGCCCTGGTTATCCTTAGAAAACCACTTCTTTAGACTATGACTCCTGAATATTTACCTTCGTTTCCGAAATACCTTCTCCAATATCTGGTACTCAACCTGCAACTGTTTTAAAAATTGAAGGGATGGAAAATTCAAAGTGTAGAAAGAACTAAATGTATTGAGGAAAAATGACTTTTCCATCTTCCGTAACATATTACATAGAATAATGAAGGTGAAAATCTTAATAGAAATTACAGGAGTCAAAACAGAAAGAATTACAATCATGTAGACAAGAGCTTGGCCAGGAATCTTCAGATTTCATTTGCTTCATGGTGCGCATGTGAGCACAGTAGCTTGATTGGGCCATTTTGCTCTCTACAGAGTCTGTGCCTTAGATTTGAAAGTGGCCATTAGAAACACTCCATTGAATGAAATATTTGAAAGCTGTCTCTGAAAAAATTATTCATATAAAGCCTATTGAATATAACTTTAATATAATGAACACTGCACACAGAATAAAGGATCAAAATGCTTGACAGCAAGAGTTCCCTTGTATTGTGTCTCTGGATTCTTTTCTATTTGATAAATTATTTTACAAAGAAAGTCCATATTCTTTGTAGATTGTCTTGTGCAGTACTTACTCTATGAATGCTCCACACTATCCTTCACTTTAATGGATTCTGTTTGGACACAAAAGGTGAAAGACTCAGGCTTAGCATTTCTTTTTCCAGGATGATCGAGTTTGTATCAAGGGACCTTCATTCTGCTAATTGATACAGAGGGACTGAATGTTCAGAAAAATAGGACTGATTCTTTCCTGCTAGAAATAGCATCTGTGACCCAGGAGAAGCGGAAATCTTGACTTCTAGGATATTCCAACATGCTCTAATGAGAGCAGAGACAAGGTGCAATCTCTAAATTAAATACTTAACAGTAAAATTCAACTACCCAAATACCTCATGATGATGCAATTTTGCCCTCACCATCATAATTATAGGGGGGGGAAATGTACCCAATCAGAAAGTGGAAATCCGATCTCTATCTTTTCCAAATGGTACTTCCTGTTCTCTCATTAAAGACGACAGAGGTTTATAAAGTCTAAAGGGAAGGCTTCTAGTCTTTGCTCCTTACTATGTTTACACACTTATGTCCTCTCCCAAGTCCCTGGTGAAACTTAATCTCTAATGTATTGTGTTAAGAAAGGGGTCAGAGTTGCTTTAGAGACTGAGTGATGATCCTCCCCTCCTCTTGAGTGCAATTAAGGCCTTAAAAGGAAACGGACTTCATACAAAATTAGCCTTTGCCCTTCCACCTCCTGTGTGAGGACAGTGTTCAAGACACCATCTTGGAAGAAAAGACACAGTCCTTATCCAATACTGACCCTGCTGTCCCCTTCATCATAGACTTGCCAGAAATAAATTCCTGGTATCAATAAATTGTGTAATCTGGGGTATTTTGTTACAGTAGGACAAACAAAACTGGCAATCCATCCTGGACCTGGACCACTGGGAGACTGCTTCTCCAAACTGCTGAAGAATGCTCACTAACTGCTTCCTCGAGCTATCCTCCCAGCTTCCACCTTGAGGCTATGAAACCTTCTGTGCTTTCAACAGAGAGCTGATCTGCAGGGTTCCTGTATCCTCCAATCCCAGCTTACATGTTCTAACTACTAAGTCTTTGTTTCTTCTTACTGTGCCCGAGTTATCAGGCTTCATCCAACTCTTTGCTTTATTACAAGAAATAAATGCTTTGATGGACTTCAGTTTTCTTTTCTTTTTTCCTTTCATTGAAAATATCTTTTTTTTCAGATGCACAGCTTTAATCCCAGCACTAGGGAGGCAGAGACAGGCACATCTCTTTTGAGTTTGAGGCCAGCCTGGTCTACAAAGTGAGTCCCAGGACAGTCAGGGCTGTCACATAGAGAAGTCCTGTCTCAAAAAACAAAAATTAAAACTAATAATAATGATGATGATGAAAAGAAAATAACTTTTTTTCTCACATAATATATCCTGATTATAGTTTTCCCTCCCTCTGCTCTTTCCAGTTCCTCCTAACATCCCTGTCCATCTGGATCCTCATTAGAAAAGTCTTCTAAGGGATAACGAATAAAGGGATAAGAATAAAGAAAAATGTAGTAAGATAAAACAAAAACTAAGACATTAAACTAGGACAAAATAAACAAGCAGGAGAGAAAGAGCCCAAGTAAGGGCATATGAAACAAATGTAGACATAAAGACCCACTAGTTTACACACTCAGGAATCCCATTAAAACGTTAAATTGGAACAAAAATACATATGCCAAGGACCTGTAGGGTAAAAAGAGGGAAATACATATTAAAAATTTAAAAATAAGATAAAATTTAGAGCGAGAGAGAGATTGAGAGAGAGAAAGAGAGAGAGAGAGAGAGAGAGAGAGAGAGAGAGAGAGAGAGAGAGAGAGAGAGAGAGAGAGAGAGTCTACTGCTGGGCATGTAGCCTACCCTTAGGAGTGGCTTGTTTCCCCAGTGAGACTCCCTTGGAGAGAACTAAAGTTTCATTTGCATGTTGTTATCAGATGGAGATGACTTCTGGATTTGTGTCTACTTCTTTCAGCTCTAGGACCCTATCTGGTGCAGACCTGGGCAGGCCCTGTGCATGTTGCCTCAATCTCTGTGAGTTCAAATGTGACTGCTCTGCTGATTTAAAAGGTCTTGCTTTCTTAGTGTCCTCCATCCCCTCTGGCGCTAACACTCTTTCTGCCTCCTCAATTGCAGGGTTCTTTGAGTTCTGAGGGGAGGGATTTGATGGAGATATCCCCTTTAAGACTGAGTGTTTCATGGGCTCTCACTCTCTACATATTATCTGGCTGAGGGTCTCTGTAATTTTTCTCATCTGCTATAGGAAGAAGCTTCTCTGATGATGGCTGAGCCAGTCACCGATCTGTGAATAGAGGAGAGTACTATTACCAGTCATTCGCTATTTTCTTTCTTTTTTTTCTTGCTGTCTTTCTTTTTTGTTGTTGTTGTTTTGTTTTGTTTGTTCAGTTAGAATAGTAGTTTTTCATTTTAACATAGATCCCTGGGCTATCTAGTCTCAGGTTTTTGATCACCCAGCCAGTATTTGGTATCGTTCCTTCTCATGGAGTGGATCTTAAGCCAAATCAGATATTGGTTGGTTACTCCCCTAAGCTTTATGCCACCATCGCATTAGCATATGTTGCAGGCAGGACACGTCTGTAGATCAAAGGACTTGTGCCTGGGTTGATGTTCGTGTTTTTCTTTGGGCAGTGTGCAGAGTACCTTCCTATACCAAAGACACTAACAAATGGGGATGAAGGCTCGATACAGGCACCAACTTGACTTCTATGGAAAAGTTCAATGAATTGAATAGGTATTGTCTTTAGTGATGTGATCTCATCATCAGTTTGTGGAGAGATACCTATATTCTTGGCAACAGCTTGGGTTGGTTGGTGGTTCTCCTGGGATGCTTTGCCCAACAACTCAATTAGATGTAACCTATTTCCTATACTGGAAGCGTGATTTGACGACAAGAGATTCCAGTCAGGACTCTGTCTCCATTATTTGGTGATTGTATTTAGATCTCCTTCATATATGGACACATTTTAGGAAGCTTCTACTGTATTGTTTTCAAATGGCCCTTCATTTTAGCTGTCTCTCCCTGTACCCTCCCTCATCCCCCCTTTCCTCTCCCGCCCCACTTGATTTTCCCATTATAGCTCCACATCCATTCATACTTTGTGAGCTTAGTTTTTAACCAATGAGCCATCTCTCCAGCCCTCCCCCACCCCATCCATTCACAACTATTTCTTCTATTTCCCTTTTCTATAAAGATTTTGTTTTCCCTTTTTTTATTAACAAGAGCTTTCTATTCCTTTTCCGTAATGAATCTGCTTCAACCTCATCTAAATAAATAATCTCTTACCTTGCTTCCTCTCTCTTTTCATCTGGATTCTTTGGTGAACATTCCAGATGCACAAAACTGTTTTAAAACGTGATTGACAGCCATATGTCAAGATACTCAGGGAAAACATGAGTGTTTCTTTATTGCTTTGTTTGTCCACTTCATCACTCATGATAAGAATGATTTTTATATTTTAATGACTAAAAACACTGAAGAATATTCTGTGATGCCTAGGAATGCAGTTCAGTTGTACACCCTTCCCCTGCATGTGTGAGAACTTGAGCTTACTTTCCAGAACAAGATAAATTTAAAAATATGTTGTGGGATGTAAGAGACATATCAAATTCAACTTTTAAGAGCCATAACATTTATTGAGATCAGCCACATTTGTTTGTGTGTGTGTGATCTTTGGTTATTTTTATACTACAAGGACAGAGTTGAGAAGCATATGGCTGGTGACACATGCTATATTTACTATCTGGCTATCTAAAGCAAATATCTTAGAACACGGCCAGAAAAATTCATCATAGAATGCTATTAGAAAAATATCACCCAATCATAGTAGATATGCTTGGAAGACATGGCCCTTTCCATAACCTGACCTTATTATTAATATCTACTTAAAGTCTGCAGACATAGTCAAAATTTACATTAAAAATAGATTTTAATGATCCCATCAGGTTAAATAACTTGGTCTGCTGTTAAAATTACCAAAGCAGCTCTACATCTGTCTCTAGATTTTACAGATATTTAAACTTAACTATTCCTCAAAACTGTCCACTTTTTTTTCGTTGTTACTATAGCTGTAATTTTTCTTATTTTTTCCCCATTTGGCTGCCATATTGCCATGTATCTCTAAGAACCGACTTTTGTTTCATGCGCGTGTTTTATTATTTCATTTTATTGTTACCCAGAGGCCATTATCTTCTTGTGACATTAGGAGCCCAGTTTTGGTTTGTTCAATATCCTACCCTTTGACTCATGTGCCAGAACACCAGCTTCAGGCTAACCCATCTGTGTTCCCTCTCTTTGCCCAGTAGCTGCTCTATGGCCAAGTATATTCAGTCAGGCAAGCAGAGCCAATAAAAGTCATTTTGAGAATGCTGCCCTTCCATGGCTTTAAACTGTTTCTCTGAATCTATCTTCTTTAAGATAAAGTAAAAACAAATATAAGTCTGAAATTGCTAGGAGATGGAGATAATTGTCTTGTGATATTATCTGAGTCCAAATCAAGCCATGTCAGAAACAAGCGGCCTTTGAACATCTCACATATTCCAAATAAGATTTGAGTTCCGTATCTTTTCTATGAACTAGTATGGGTCAGGTATTCCATCACTTGTAACAGTCTGTATCTGAAATGACAACTGTCGCTCCCTACAACATTTATCACTGCATCCCTGAATATGCCTCTCTTCTGACAAGGGTGATGTTCTTAATGGCTAAATAAACTAATTATTTCTTGTTGTGTTCCTCACCAGTTACTAATCAGATATAAATGTCCTAACCCTTGACTTTTTCTCTATGTCTCTCCTTGCATATCTGTTTTTGCCTGAATTTGAGTGACTTAACACCTGGTGCTTGTTTTTAAGAAATAGATTAACCTAAACTACATAAGCACAAGACTATAGGCTTTAAAATTTTTAAACATTGTTCTCCATTTATGACCTCAATGCTATATTCACATCCAGGCTCCCTGATAGCTTACATTAGTGCATGGATTTCAGAGTTTGACAGCCCTAGACTGCAACTTGATATTCACAAGACCCCCAATTCCTTCTTGTAAGTGAAAAAAACTCATTCTCAAAATATGCAGGGAAGCAAATATTGGTATATAATTATCATAATTGTTGGTACCCAAGAATTATCTTACCATAGAAGAAAAACTTTTCTTCTTCATACTTTAGATGCAAAACATTATGTTATGCATTTAGGTTTTATAAGTAATGGAGCCTTTGTAAAGGAAGTTGGTATTTCTATTACTAAGAATGATTTTGAAGAGGAAAATATGACCTATGTCAATTGCTTCACATCCATTAATTCTGGGTCATTTTGACACAGAAGCTGCTTGGTATGCCTATACATGTAAATTGATATTTTTAGATTCTAATGAATTTGTAGGATCTCGATTCAAAGCAGTTTTACAAGATATAAATACCCCAAACTGAACTCAATATATACAGACCTATATATAGCCAAAACCTATGAAAAATCCCAGAAAGTTAATTGCATTGGATACAACCACACTCTTTGTTTTCATCTCATCCCCTCCTTCATCCTTCCTTTATGCTGAAGATTTGAAAATTTATTCTCTGATCATAGAAGATGGAGGAAACACTAAGTCACTTAAAAATAAATGTAAGAAATGGCAAGTAGGTTTGTAACAAAGACTTTACAGGCCAGATTGCAGCAAAAGTTGACGCCCAGAAATAATTAATTACCCAGTGGCAAGTCTACTACTAATAGACTGTTTTCATAACATATGTCTTCTTCTATGGGAATTTAGAGCTAACCAAAAACCCCACCTGTTCCTAACTAGAAATTAGCATGGCAGACTTAGTGTTAGTGGTGTCTTATCACATCCATATCCAGATAGACATAAAATACTAACATATAAATAATTCCAGAGCAGATTAGGTTTTCCATAGACATTCTATTTCAATTTTAGATATGTGCATTTATTCTGTATGTGTGTATATGTGTATGTATGTATGTGTGGATACCTGCATGTAATGAGGAAGTTAGCAGCATGTAAGAATTGGTTTGCTCCTTCCACTACAGAGGTCTCCAGGATTAAATTCAGGTTTTTGGGCTTGACATCAAGTAACTTTGTCTGCTGAGTCATCTTGCCTGCAAATAAAAACTCCATTTTAAAGGAGACTACCAACATTTGCTGTTGAGAGAAGCAAGTCTTTTAACTCACCAATCTCTTAAGATTCTCCTAGTAGCATATTTATTTAGTTTTCATGCAATATTCCTATGATATCTTTATTTGAAAACTGGATTTCTACCAATCATTGTGAGAAAGATATTTGTATGGAGCATATTTTGGCCACGGGACAAAAAACTGTATGGGGAAATGGTGGCAGGAATTGGAGAAGGGGCAGGTATGTTCTGTCTAATAGAAAGAGATATGTAGTCATTCACAAGACTTCCTTCTAAACCAGAAACCAGTGAAAAGGAAAGAGAGGAAAGGTTTCGGATTTGAGTGATCAATAATCACCCTGTAGTACAGAAACACGAAAGCCGACAGAAATCAAAGCTAAATGCAATGTTCCAGGAGACTAGCTGTGAGGGTGATTTAGGAAATTGTTCAAATTACAGTTTGTACCCTTCACTTATCTGCATTACTATTTGTTATAACATTTCAAGACCAAATTACATTTCTTCTCACATTGACTTGTTGATGTCTAGACTCTCAAATAAGCAGTGGCTCTAAAACCCCGAATCTTAGCTTTTCAAGCCAAATGCAAAGTGATCACAGAATGGCCTCACTATCAGGCACACTTGAGATTCCCTGTGATTTTTGCGTCTTCCTTTATCTCAGTGATTGAATGGACATTTCCATTAAAATGTATATGTTTTAGATGAGTCGATGTAAATGTTATTGTCCACATTCAATTGTTTCAATCCCTGTTTAATTCAATATGTCCAGATTATAATAAATTAGCAAATAAGTGAAAAGAGAAACTTGGGAAAACTTGACTCTGAATGCCCAGAATGTTTCTGATTTGTCTATTGTTACTTTGGGTCATATTATAAAAATCAGAGTCAGAACGAGATGAATGTTAAGACCCACATAACCTCCATAACATGTGACCTTACATCTTTCAGTCTATGAAAAAAACACAGAGTCAATTTCTTAAAAGCTTAGGCTATGCAAGATATAAATACCTCAGGAAACCAGAGTGTACATAAAGGCTTTGGGAAGGCATGGGCTCTGCAGATTTCACCATGTTTGCATCCCAGGGTTTTCCTTGACATGTAAATTGATATTCCCTTCTTATTCCATGAACTTTCTCTAATGAATTTCTTCCCAGTACAGACCTGAATGTCAGCTTAATTTAAAAGATTTTTTTCCAGAGGGCATAAAAGTGAAAGTGTCTTACAGACTACCTGTTCCCTGGGCTGTTGTATCCCTTCTTAAAATTAAATCAAAAAAAGTTTTTTTGTGTGTATCTACATACCACAGTATGTATATAGAAGTTAACATACATCTTCCAGTTGGTTCTCTCCTTCCTCCCTAGGTTTTGGGGATCAAACTCAGATTGTATTGGATTTCACGACAGAGTTATGGACAGCTGGCCATGTGGGTGCTGGGAATTGAACTCAGGACCTCTGGAAGAGCAGCAGGTGCTCTTAACCACTGAGCCATCTTGTCCAGCCCCAATAATTACTTTTCTTAGCCGAGCCATCTCTCCCGTCCAGGGTTGTAGGACTCTAATCTTACACTGAAGGAAGCAAAAGGCTATTGAGACTGAGAGTACAGAAAGACATAAACTGAGAATAAGAGTGTCATCATGTCTGGAGGTAACAAAACCTCACAGTGGAAGGGCTACCGAGAATCCTCAGAGAACCCTTTCCATGGGATCCTGGTGCAAATATTAGCATAACCCATACATGTCCAAGTTTGGCACTGGATCCTCAGAGCTGTTGGTCCTCAGTAGTACAACTAGGACTAGATAGCGATGCCCAATTCATGGATGGGTGTCTCCATCTCCTGAACTAATTGTCCATTAGTAAACCCTCAACAGTGCCTCAACAAATAAATAAGACCAGTACACAATTTCCACTCATTCATTTTGTTATAGTTTCGTGCACCCTAAATCATTAGTACTAATACTGTTCTTCGGTTAATTATAACAGAAAACTTACAGAATCAAGTTTTTTTTTGATTGTGGGAGTGAGATTCATCGCCATATGAAGTATACTCATGCCTAGTGCCAGGTGTGGTAATCCCAGTTCTCAGGAAGTGGAGGAAAGAGGATAGTGGGTTCAAGCCAGCCTGACTACACAGCAAGACCCTGTCTTAGGGAAATAAGGGCTTCAGTGTAGTTCAGTAGCAGAGTTCTGGCTTGGCATGCACAAAGCCCAGGTTCTAACTCTAGCACAACAAAACAAAATGCATCTATGAGATACTAAGGCCTATCTGATGTTCAGATTTGAGAAAATCAACTGTTGTGTCCCAAAAGAATCTCCAAAGATGCTTGCTGTCTCCATCAGTAGCAGCAACAGCAATTTTATTGACAGCATTCTTTACCGTCCCAGAGTAAGCAGAGAACTTTGCTTCTTGAACAGAACAGTAAATGAAGGATGGAGTCAGAAAGCTATGATCCAGACATGTTCATCACCCACTCTACCATGATTCACATTCCACAATTATTTGTTGAGAAACATGTTCTGCATATTTTCATTCATGTTGTGAAACCACGCACTAAAACACAAACGCTGACTAATTCAAGAATCTCTAAAGCCCCCACAAGAATTGATTGGATTTGCGGCTCTTAGGTAATCTTCTTTAAAATTAGAATTTCAAAACGAAATAGGTCAGCACCAGAGAGAGAAGGAAGGATCTGTGCCTCTCCCTTGTCATATTAAGTAGCAATCATGGGATAATTTGCTTACATGCATGCGTGCAAACAATAAATAGACATGTATTATGAACACTTGTGTTCAAAAACAAGAGGAAACTCAGAACTAGTACCTGGCACTGATATTTGTCATCAACCATAATAAAATTTCAATGATATTTGTTTAAACTATCTATCCAAGTGAAGACATTCCCTAGAAGATGATAGCCTTATTTATTTATTTTTCTCATATGTGATACTTCTTTCATAAGAAGAAATATGTTTAAAAAAAGGAGGGAAGAATAGAAAATAGTAATGCTCATCATTCTTTCAAGCTAAACAAAACCAAACCAAGAATTTCCATTAATTTCAGAGCCCTTTAAATTCATATTTACATTTTATATATGGTGTTATACTTGGACTTTCTACGGTATCAGCAAATTTCATGCTATTTATGGTTTTCATCAGTTTTTATGGTCCCATAATACCACGTTTACTTGCAATATTATAAATTGCCAAACTATTCTCCAACTATTACTCATTTATTGCTCACAGTGTTTCACCATCAAACAAAACTGAGATATCTTTGCACAAACACATTATTTCAGATTAGGACTATTTCTTTACACTTGATTACCAGACAAAACAGAATTTATTGAGTCAACATGGGTGACTATTTAAAAAATTGTATAAGCAAACTAGTTAACAAACAAACAAACAACAGAAAGACAATGTAAATGTTTCAGTCTCCATAGGTGTGGATGGGTGAGTACTTCTACTCCATGCTCACTTAGGTTCCCATGAGTGCTTACCTATGAGTGGTATAGATGAGACATATAATAGTTGAATTTTCAGATTTTTGAAGAGTCTCCATACTTACTCCTTAGTAGATTTAATAATTTAAATTCCCACCATCAGGTATAAGTGTCCTTTCCCTCCTTATCAGCATCTGCTTTGGAGTTCTCTTTCTCCCCTTCTCTGCCTCTATCTATATTTATACATAATCTATATGTTTATGTCTCTACCTATCTTATCTATATATCACTCTCAAAATATATATGTATATACACACACAGTGTGTGTGTGTGTGTGTGTGTGTGTGTGTGTGTGTATTCTCACTACATAGCTTTGGTTCATTTAGAAGCCACGAGTTTGACTGGCCTTAGACTCATATGAGTCTACCTACTTCTGGTCTGCTGGAATTAAAAGCATTTACCACCGAGTTCAGCTTTTTGTTCTGTTTTGTTTGTTTTCTTGCTTGCTCACTGGCTTTCTGTCTTTTTGATGGGATGAGATGGAATCACAATGTAATCTTTATATTTCTTTATATAAAATTTGAAAAAAAAGATGCTGAAAATTTTGTTGTATTTGTTGGCCATTTTCACTTCTTTGAGAAGTGTCTGTTTGGCTCATTTACTGACATTGATTGGATAACATTCTTTCTGTGTTTAGTTTTTGGAGTTTTTTTTTCTGCATCCCATCCGGTGTATAGCTGGCAAACATTTTCTCAGACCCCAGAGTCTGTTCCTTCACTTTGTTGATGCCTCCTTTGCAGAAGCTTTTGAATTCATTGCATTCCACTTTGTCACTTCTACTATTTCCTGGCTTCTTCTCAGGGTCCTTTTCAGAAAGTCATTGCCTATTTCTGTGTCATGAAGTGTTTTCCCTATTTCATCCTCAACTGCATTCAGAGTTATAAGTCTTAAATTGAAGTATTTGGCTCATTCTGAGTTGATTTTTATGCAGGATAAAAGAGAGAGAGATACGGTTTGAGTCTTCTTTATGTGGACATCCAGGAAAAACGTCAAGTGCAGCAGGTTAAAATAGCACGTCATTTCTCTGAGTATCATTGCTGTTTTTATGGACCTTGCTCTTTCAAATGTTGTCTCCTTGGATCAATTCTTTCTAATTCAATTATCTTACCAGTTTTAATATTTTGATACTTTCATTTACCCATAGTTTTGTATTTTTAATATGCTTTTACTTTTAATATTTTTCAAGAATACTTTTATATTTTGACTTTAACTTTAATCTCTTAACTTTAAAACAAATTTTTAGCTTATTCTATTGTTCCATGTACTAACTTATTGTTTTCTTTATTGTCTCTTTTATCCTTTATAGTTTAGCAAAGCTTTGCATTCCATAGTGAGACTTGTATATAAATCTATTTAAAAAATAGTGGAGGAGGCTGGAGAATTTGCTCAGTGGCTAAGACCACTTGTTGATCACAACCATCTGATGCTCTCTTCTGACCTCTGTGGCCACCAGACACAGACATGGTATATATAAATACATTCAGAAGCAGCTCATAAACATAAAATAAAATAAATAAACCAAAAGAGCACAAACCTCAACTAAAAGTAGCAGATGGTGAATATAACCAAGATATCCTGTATACGTGTATGAAATGTTTGAAGAGCAAATTCAAAATATTGTTTTTAAAAATAACAATAGAACTGTCCATGATCTTGCAATATCACTATTGGGATGTGTTCAAAGGAAATGAAATTGGTGTAGCAAGTTGAGACATTTGCAATCCTGTGTTGATCACACCAATACTTTCAAGAACTGAGAAATGGAAATAATATAAGTGCCCATCTGATGAAGGAATAAAGCAAACATGATACATAGACACAGTGGGATACTAGTTAGCCGTAAAAAATGGAACCCTACCGTTTGTGAAAACAGATATGGAAGTGGAGATAACAGGCAAAACGAGTCAGGCATAGAAAAAAAGGCTGCTTGGTCTCCCATATGTGCAGATCACATAGAACTTGATAATAAATGGTGGATGCCAAAGACTGTGCAGAGCAGGGTCTGGGAAGGGTAGAGAAAAGGGGATTAATGGCTATGTATAGCTACTCTCCTCATTGCTGTGAGAAAGTACTCGGTGAGAGCAGCTTAACGCAGCTCTCTTTGTCTCACAGCTTGAGGATGCAATGCATTCTCACAAGAAAGACTGAGGCAGCCACTCTCAGAAGCAGAACCCCATGAACACTGCTGTTCAGCTTGCCTGCTCCTTTTTGTGCAGTCCAAGACTCCCGTAACGTACCCATGCTTAGGGTGGTGTTCCCTTGACAGCTAAACCTTTCTGGAAAACCCTCTTAGTTGTACCTGGAGAGGCACTCCCATGGAGACTCTAAATTCCATCAAGTTTCAATGCAGGCTTAACACCACAGGTGTCTTCAGTCCTAATTTGATAAGATAACACAAAGTCCCCATGTGGTGTTGTTGCAGAAGGCAGGCTCTAAAGAAGGTACTGTATGTTTCAAAAAAACTGAACAAAGGGATTTAGAAAGTATTTACTATGACAAATTATAAAATTTTCGTGTGTACAATTTTAAAGCTTTACATTGTATAGAGGCATTAAAATATCATGGTATGCCACTAATACACACAATTGCATTTTCATATCTGCTAAAAACGTATAGAAGTTTTAGAGTCTGTTCATGACTCGCTCCTTTCCACCCCTCTAATGTCTGCCTTCCACCACCACCTCACAAAGGAAAGCTTCGTCACTCTTGTGAGCTCTGAGCTCCACAACCAAACTGTCAAAGCTCCTTGAGCCTGGCTACATTTCACCCAGAGACACTAGACAGACGGCTGAGTTAACTATTCCAAGTTTATAACAAACGGCTCATTCATCACAGCTGCAGCTTTCCTCTTCAATTGCTAAATCATAACTGAGTGTTCCAGCTTCATATTCTAAGCATTGCATATATCATGTGCTGATATGTGTAAAAACGTGCCATTATCTCTACCCTCATTTTAGCTCATCTAAGAAATTATTATAGAGGAATTTGGGCATTCTCTCAAGATGGGTTTTCTTATTACATTGTGGTTATAAAATGTAATCAGTTAGCAGAGGCCTCCTGTCATCTGGCCATTTAAATGTGATGCCTGGGGCTTTTAGCTTTGTTGATTGGCATCTTTTGATTCTTTTATAAGTACAGTGTGCCATTGGGACTGCCTTGACAATTACTCAGGACCATATCCTATTTCTACAGACTAAGTGTATAAAACTTCAGTGATATGGTGGGGAAGTTTTGACCCTTCAGCATCAGGATTAAAACTGTTGGAAAAGATGACCTGCAAGTTCAGTTCCCATGTAGGGAATGGAGAGAATGAGGAGTGCCAAGTGAGACCCTCTATATGGATTTTCCTCTAGTCTAAGATCAAAATCATAAGATGCTACCAATAAATAACAAGAATAAACAAGCACACACAACCACATACATCAAAGTCTCTAAGGTCAAAGCTTGTTGATATGCATTTTAAAAATATTCTAGTGACATTTATGAACACAAAAGTTGACAACAATTGTTGGTAATCGATTGCGAATTAAATATTTTTTAGAATTCTATTACTAGGTTTCTCGTTTGTGCAAAAACTTTTGCAAATGAGAATATTTTTATACTCAATTCATTCATAAATCACTGATGACTTTATTGATCCAAAAGGCAAGTCATAATGCTATTCAACTGATATTTAGATTGATAAAAGCTAGCAAATATTTAAAATATTTTTATATAGCAAAAGGGGAAAAACTACTATATTTTTTTCTCCATCATGCTTGCATATATGTGACCACATCTGGGATCTCATGGCATCTTGGAGGTCTATTTATTTCTCAGGAAGATGCCCTGCATGGTCTCCACAGATGTTTTGGCAAACTGTTGCTATATTTCTCCAGGTATCTTTTTTCACACTCCTGGCTGTCTCCAAAGTCACCAACTGTGCTCCATTGGTGTTTTCACCTTCTCTCTTGCTTACATCAATATTCTTCTATATCCTTTTATCGCCTCTAAACTCTGTGTACATGACAATGAAGCATCTTCTATTCTAAGACATTTTCCCTGAACTCTAAACCATGAAGCCTTTCTGACTTAAGAGTTAGAAGAAAAGAATAGATCCCGAAAGGAAGACTTAATTCTTGCCCCACAAGGTGAGGAATCTGGGAAATAACTATAGGGCTGATATTCTGAAATGGGGTAAGCCAATGGACAGATTTGGATGTCACATTACCTAGAGACAAGAATGAACCACAGGTTTTAATGAATTCTTGATGAGAGACACAGAATCTGAATCTGAAGGATGATAACAAAGCTGACAAAATGATTTTATAGAAAAAGAGAAAGAAAATGAAAGTCAAGGATGGGAACTGTTCAGAGCTTTTTTCTTAGTTTTGTCACTGTCATTTCAAGGGTGTTTCCCTGCCATTCTAGTGTGGGGTGTATAGCTCTTGTTCTTCCATGAATAAAGAATTATCTTACAAAGCTCTCTGTCTAAATATTCCGATTCTCCCTGTCACATCAGGGATGCTACTGTGGACGGTACTCTGCTATGGGGCCTTTTGTGAATTTCAAAGCCTTGTGAACTGAACAAAGCTGACTTCAATTCTCAGCTCTCAAGATAAGAATTTAACTCAAGTCTAAGCAAAGTACTTCATCTCTTGATGGTGTACTACTCATGTTTTGCTTGTCAGGGGTCATAAGAATCTGTTTCAGGAATTGATTGAAGTTAATACAGTGAAAGTAGAGCTGAGTTGCCAAGGGGGAGAGAAAGAGAAAGGAAGAGAGAGATCCAGATGGCAAGGTTTGCACCCTAATTCTGTTTGAAAATGGGCATTGACTTTCTATAACTAATGTAAATTAATTAATTTGCTGTATTCTTTAAGCATGTTTTAGGTTCATTTAAGTTGTTGTGGACTGCAATCTGACAAATGTAAATAAAATGTAGCATAATACTATCAAACAGTCAAACTGTGTTTAAAGGATGAGGCATCACAACTATACCAAATAATATGATGGCAGTGACATTATTTGGGAAGAGTATTGCTCAGCCCTGGGTCATCCAACTTGCATTCTTTTGGTTTAGAATATTTCCTTCTTCCTCTATCTGATATGTAGAATTTGCAAAATTTTTATTGATGTTCAATGTCTCCTTGTTGAATCATTCTATCCTTATTTTTTGGTCAGCTTTGAGTGGTGTACCTATTCTCCCAAACTCTGGCTTTGTGGAGTATGAGGTCCCAGAGCAGTTCAATCAGAAATTCACATGGGACATTGGCTAGAGATTTGTTGTTGTTTTATTTTTTATTTTACTTTATAGGAGATCATTCTATAATTCTATTTTATTCTATCTGGGATTTGTAATTATAATTAAATCTGTAGCTGTTTTTTTCACACTTTGTTTTTTTGGGGGGCCACCACCTAGCTCCCAAATAATCACACACAGAGTCTTATTATTACTTATAAATGTCCAGTCTTAGCTCGGCTTGTTTCCATCCAGTTTTTCTTAAATTATCCCATCTACCTTTTGCCTCTGGGCTCTTATCTTTCTCTGTTCTATATATTTTTCTTTACTCCTTACTCTGTGACTGGCTGACATTCTCCTCTCCTTTTCTTTTTCCTCTTCTGCTCTTTTTCTCCAATTTATTCTCTCTGCTTGTCAGTCCTGCCTATCCTTTCTCTGTCCAGTTGTCAGCCATCAAACTCTTTATTAGACCAATCAGGTGCTTTAGACAGTCAAAATAACCCTGTTTCACAGACTTAAACAAGTGCAACATAAAGGAATGCAGCACATCTTTGCATCATTAAAACAAATGTTCCGCAGCATAAACAAATGTAACACATCTTTTTTTTCCCTTTTGTTTTGTGCTTTTTTTATGTTTTTAATCTTTATTTTTAAATTTAAATTATAAACAAGGTTGCTTCACATGTCAATCCCTGGTCTCTCTTCATTTCCCTCCCCTCCTCCCGTGCCCTCCCCCCAACCCCCCCTCCAATATCCCCTCATTTCCCCAGGGAGGCTGAGACCCTCCTTGTGGGTGTCCATAGTCTGTCATTTCATCCAGGGCAGGACCTAGACCCTCCCCCAAGAATCCAGGCGGAGAGTGCATCTCTCATTGTGGGATGGGCACCCAAAGTCCATTTCTATGCTAGGGATAAATACTGATCTACTACCCAAGGCCCAATAGATTGCCTAGTCCTCCTCACTGACACTCACATTCAGGGGGTCTTGATCAGTCCCATACTGGATTCCCAGGCATCAGCCTGGGATTCAAGAGCTAACCCTTGTCAGGTCAGCTGTTTCTGGGGGGTTAAACCAGCCCAGTCTTAATCCCTTTGGTCATCTGTCTTCCCTCTCTGTCACTAGGTTCCTTGAGTTTAGCTCTCTGTTTAGCCATGGGAGTCTGTCTTTGCTTCCATCAGCCATTGGTTGAAGGTTCTGTTCCCCAGACTCTCTGGCCACAGGATTGTAGGCTGGCACTCCCCAGATCTATGTCTAAAATCCATATATGAGAGAGTACATTCCATGTTTGTCTTTTTGTGACTGGGTTACCTCACTCAGAATGGTTTCTTCTAGTGCCATCCATTTGCCTGCAAATTTCAGGATTCCATTGTGTTTTGTTTTTTTCTGCTAAATAGTATTCCATTGTGTGAATGTACCACATTTTCTCTATCCACTCTTCAGCTGAGGGGCATCTAGGTGGCTTCCAAGTTCTGGCTATTGTAAATAATGCTCAAATGCAACACATCTTAAAATAATAATCCACAACACAAATCCAAGTCCAAAGTTGCCGATAGACATTTGAAGGAGAGAGCTCAATGCCTATATGAGATTCAGGTTTTCACAGAGGAAAGACTGAAAGACAAAAGCCTAATAATTGTATATAGATATTAGCATGATGTACCAACAAAGTCATTTTCATCCCTTACATTGCATTCTTAGAAGCCACCATTTTTTCTCCTTGCCTGAAATTGGTGTAGATTGAATTTTTGACACATATAACCAAATTCAGTCTAAATATACACTGGTGTGAAGATGTGTAGTGCTCATGGGTTGTGTCAGATGTCACTGCTTCTGAATTCCTATGTCTCAGAATTAGCTGAGAAGATTCTGGTGATTGGCTGGTTTCTCTGAAAATACTTTGGGTTGTCATGGTGATGAGAGGGGGTGGATACTAGATGAGGATTTTGAAATATTTCCATGTAAAATCTGACCAAGGTAGGAAACATATTTAACCTAGCTCTGAGAATGCCACACTTACATAAGCCACTGAAATGTTTGGAGAAACACAGCCCTTAGACCCTCTGTGATATTCAAGGAATTCAAAGGGCACAGGTATTTAAAGGGGAAGTTAAATGTTGATACTGCCTCGACCCTCAAACTCCAGTGTACTAAATCTCACCACACATATACCGCAGCACCCCCCCCATGGGCATAAAAGAGACAACACTTAAGTAATAAGGTTATCATGGCTGGGCCTGGCAGTGCTCACTTGTAATCCCAGCATTCAAGAGGCCAAAGACGAAGTCTGCAAAGTTCATCACTAACCTGGGGTGTGTAGCAAGACCCTGCTTCAAACAAGACAATGACAAAATGACCAATGGATGTTTTACACAGAAGCTTAACTCCACAATGCTACTGACAGAACTAACCCAAAAGAGTAAAAGGTGAATTCAAACTTTTCACTAGTTTCTAGCAATTCCCAGTGGCAATTCTTGAAATGAATATGAAGTGCCACTTGTAAAACTGGATTGCCGTAGAGTATAGATGTTTCTAATCCCGTAGCAACCCAGCAAGTCCTCTTTTGGGACAGGTTATATACTTAAGGCATGCTGGTTCTTTGTGACCACGTATCTGTATCATAGCTAGAAACTCTCTCTAATCATCAGTTCTAAAATGCCATATATTTACCAGTAAGTAGTATAAGGTTAAGATTTGGGGTAAAGTTTAACATTAACCTCTCTTAGTGGTGTCTTTTAAAATTACCACTTTACGATGGATTGAATAAGAATGGCCCCCGTAGGTATATTTAAATACTTGGTCACAAGTTGTAGAACTGTTTGGGAAGGACTGGGGGGTGTGGCCTTCTTGGAGGAGGTGTGTTACTAAAGGTGGGTTTTGAGTTTCTAAATCCCACTCCATCCCCAGTTAGCTCTCTTTGCCTTGCAGCTCTTTCTCACATTGTCAGCTCCCACTCACTGCTCCAACCCCATGCTTGCCTGCCTACTTCCAGACTGCTTACAATAATGGTCAGGGACTCTAACCCTCTGTAACCCTAAGCCCCAAATAAACACTTTCTTCCATAAGATGTCTTGGACATGATTTTTTAGCACAGAGATAGAAAAATAAGCAAGAAACATTTCATGCTTTACAATACATCAGTTATACTAGGATTGAGGGGCAGAGACTTGCTCTCATTCAGTCACAGGATAAGCATGGAAGAATTACTTTACTTTTGTGAGATGGTTGTTTCATATACATAAACAGAAAAAGGACAAAAATAGCTGCTGATTTTTTCCAATTCTGAGTCCAGGCTTTAATGTACCATAAGAAGTATTTGCAAACAGGAACTAGCATATGCCAAACCAACTAGAGGTTAGTTTCTGAAGCAAGGCAATCATGTTAGCAAAGAACTTTGTTGAGGAATGAGATGATGATAGAACAAGCTTACACATCATTCAAGCTACTCTGATGGATATTTTAATTCTAGGATGTTTTAATTTATTTGTGGTCATATTCCTGCAAAACACACACACACACACACACACACACACACACACACACACACACACACACACACACGACTGTCATGGATGTCCCAGCATCATTAGTGGGCATGGAGATGAGCAATCCCATTCTCCTCTCCCAGAAGTGACCTCAGGCTCAGCTAAAGAAATACAGCCAGGAGCCAACTTGAGGTTGCTACTCCTGTAAGGAGAGCCACAGGCACATGGAGACTCCTTGCTACATCACACACTTTCTTTGGAGAGTTTTCATTATGTAACCAAATAGGAGCATAAAGGCCCAGACAGCATCTTCCAAGCCAGTCCCAGGATTTCCTGATGGTTTGGTTAGGGTTTTTTTCTGAGTCTACATCACTGTGTGCTGTCTTTCTCTGCCCAGTGTTGCTTCCTCCTATGTCCTTAAAAATGCATTTAGTCTTTTTAAAATATCTTCCGTGCCAAACACTATCTTACCATATGCTTTCAGGGACCCCAGACTTGTGCATATGGAATTAATTTAGAAATAATAAATTCATCTATTCATCTCTCTGTACCACACATAAAGATATAGTAACTAATGCACATTTCAATATTAATAATAACTATTTGGGGGCAGTAGAAGCTTTGTTAAGTTTTGCTAATGGTGAGGGATGAGGCTGTGTTATAATTCCTTGCCTGGTACCCTTCGGGTCCTAGATTCAACTCTAAGAATTGCCAAACAAACAGAAGACCTTTCCTGAAGTTTTTTTTTTGTGAGGGTGGTTTCAATACTTCAAAATATTTATCAATTACATATTTTTAGGCAACAATATCAATAACAAGAAAAATAAATAAATAAATATAATATGATGAGGGCAGGAGGGTAACATGGGACAAAGAGATCAAAAGAGAATCAGCAGGAGGTTTTACATCAGAATCAAGATGGAGTTTTAGACATATTTATTTTAGTTCATGTGTGCGGGTTCTTGGGTTACATGTATTTATGTGCACCGTGTGTGTTTGGTACACATCGAGGTCAGGAGAGGGCATCAGTTTCCCTGGAACTGGAGCTACAAATGGTTGTAAGCCACCATGTGAACTGAACCTGGGTCCTCTGCAAGACCAACAGGTGTTCCTAACGCTAAGCCACCTCTCCAGCCCCGACATGCATTTTCTTCCAGACAATAACAATAGCTAGAAGTTCCAACATTTCTTTTTGCATTGTGTGTCTAATGCCGAAGGTGCTGTGATGAATTACACATTCTGAAGCAGCTCACAGAAATATAATATCACAGAGATTAAGAAGGTGAGCGGGGAGCTGCTATGGGTTTTAAAGTTTTCAAGTGTGACAAAGTACAATTTTTTTTCTCTATTCACAAAACAAATTTTGCCCAGGCTTTGAGAGGACTCAGTTGATAGCTAGGCACATCCTACCCTGCATATCTGTGTATGTCCATTATTTTGAAGAGGAATGATTTGCACAAGGCTGTACTTATTCCCTTGTTTTGTGGGAAATGCTTACAGATAGGTATGGTATTATATAAGGCTATGTGAATGTTTTATTCAGTCAACTCTCAGATGCTGACATGTTTAGTTTCTATCATATGTGAAAACCAATGGGGAGAGGGAACTGAGCCATGATCAAAATGTCACAACATTCTTATGGCCTGGACTTGCAAATTCTTGGCAGATTGCTCTGAGATCCGTGACATCAGGACCCATGTTCAGCATGATAACATTTCCATGTCATTTGTTAAGCCAAACATTGCGATTGGCAAATAAAATCCTTTGGATAAGTAAGGGTAAGAATTTAAAAATGTCTCAACAGTTTTCTCCCATTTTCTGCTCATGGTTCTCTTTGTTTAATAGAAAAAAATTGTTTACTTTCAAGGAACAAATGCAGTGATTTAAATGAGAATGGCCTCTATAGGCTTAGGTGTTTTGACACATGGTTCCCACTTGGTGGTGCTATTTGAGTTGGTTTAGCAGGGGTGGCCTCACTAGAAGAAGGATGTCATTTGGAGTGGGCTTGGAGATTTCAAAGCTATGTTCTAGTTCACGCTCTCTGATCTATGGATTTGGGTTTAAGATATGAGCTCTCAGCTGCTTGTTCCAGCTGCCAACCTGCTGCCACCATGCCTCCCTGCTGTCCTGGTGAGGACTCTTATGCCTCTGGAACTGTGACCCCTCCCCCTCATATAAGTTGCTTTGGTCTCAGATTTTTATCACAGCAATAGAAAAGTAACTGATACAACTACAATACAGAACTTTAATAACAGTTCCACAAAAAAATACATTCAAACATTTTCCTTTCCTTCTTTACAGATACAATTATGAATGTGATTCTTTTGTCTCCTCTGTTTGTACAGAATGTTAAGAGTCATCTAAAGATAACCTTCTTTTGCAATGAAAACATCGGTTTAAAAAAAAGCAACAAGAGATTAAAACGGAGCTGCAGGAGATAACTGACACATTCTTGCTCTGAGTAAAATGGCTGTGCTGGGGCTGTTGGGCACCATGATGGCAAGCAGATATATTGTGGGGTATGGGAGGTAGAGAGGGGCAGAGAGAGCTTCATCATACACACACACACACACACACACACACACACACACACACACACGGGGGTGGGGAGAGAGAGAGAGAGAGAGAGAGAGAGAGAGAGAGAGAGAGAGAGAGAGAGAGAGAGACGATCTGAAGAGGTGAAGGCCATGAAGAGTAGCCTGATGTGGAAGGCCTGCTTGTCACATGGGGACAGGGTATTGTCCCATCCTGGGCTGCGGCCAAGAGTCCTGTCTGGGTACATCAGCCTTAGACAGTGATGATGTCCATGGCTCCAGCTATCACTGCGGACCTAAGAATGCCTGGGGCCATGGCAGCCACCTGTAGACACGTAGATACCCAAGGGTCATGCCACCGCAGGGACTATCCTGATCTGAGTGGCATGGGCTGCCACCTGAGGCCATGAATTAGCATGGACTTGAGCTTTGGCCATGGGCCATGATTGAGTCTGTGACTTTGCTGCAGCCAAGGTCTGCATCGATGTTAGTGGCTCCTATTACCACCAAAGGCTGTGAAGATGCACAGGGTCTGGGCCCCCAGTGAGAGTCATATTGGGGTCCAAGGGCCACACTATAGCTGGGGTGACACCGATCGAGTGGCTTATTCTATACCATCCAGGACCATGGTGACATCCAGGCCTGGGCTGCTTCTGAGGACCATGTATGGTTCCATGGTCATTTATCAGCTTGGGTCTGTGATGATGTCCATGACCCATGTGACCACCAAGGGTCAAACAGATACTGGGGTTCTGGGTCACTACCTGTGGCCATGGTGGAGACCAAGGGACATGCTATGGCTGGGACCATGACGATCTGTGTGACCAGCACTGTCAGCATGGTGTCAACTGGGCCTGAACTGCTTCCATGCTAGGTCTATGGCCCTACTTCAGCTAGGGTGACAGTGGCTTGGATTGCCACTGAAGGTGATGAAGTTCTGGACCCTAGGCAAGTATGCTCAGCCACTAATAGCAGAGCTGCCCTCCCCACACACGCTTGGGAAAGGTAGCCACATACCTCACCATGTGCCTAAGAGAGCTGGCTCCGTCCTCATTTGAGAGGAGCAATCCCAGAGGCCTGGACAGACCAACTCACTGCCACAAAGGCACACATCCAAGGCTTACAGTTGGGACACCCCAACATCTGAGCTATCTGCGATCTGCTGGAGTATTTGAAGGTGTTAACCCTGAACAACCATAGCCACCGGATCTACATGACCCTGGGCAATAGCAGGATATCAGAGGGGAATTTCCGTGGGGGTCCAGGTTTGATGGTGTGCCAAAACCAGAGGCCTCCAGCCAGACCAGCAACACATTAAGGTGAGAATTTTCTAGAGATGCTGCTTGTGTGACACACAGCAGCTCCCATTGCCACTAAGATAAATGAAGAGGAGATGGAGAAGCGGGAAAGACGGAGGAGTGACGTGTTTGCCTTCTTTTTTGCATTATTGTTTATCGCTAGTGTTTTTTTTTTATTCCTTTTTAGCTTTCCTTGGTGGTGGGCACTACAAGACTGAGGGACCGATATGGGGGGAACTGGGAGATGAATTGGATCAGGGTACATGATGTGAAACTCACAAAGAATCAAAAAACAAAACAAACAAATAAAACAGCAACAAGAAAAAAAAATACTTGTTCCAAATAACATTTCCTAGCTGGCCATCCCCACTACAAATGAAGAATGTAAATCATTTTCAGGTTCATTTTTTTCTGGGCTATTATTTTAGCATAAAAACAGAGCCAGAAAGAAAGACAAAACTGAATCTCAGTCTCACTAATTGAAATGGATGGGCCCAGAGCAAGCATCCGCAGTCACAAACGTGGTCAGTGTCTGGTCTCCCAAAGGCACCATTTGTTAATGTCCCACCGTAGCCGTGGTTACGCTGCTGCGGCATATATGGAATGGCTTCCCATCCTTACAAGTCAGACCAGAATGTGCCCGTGGGGAGGAATAACAATAGCCTCCAAAAGTGGCATTCCAGAGCTCTGGAGCGGATTTGAGATTTCAATTAAAAGTCCCTACCCACAGGTGGACCCCTTCCAAGTGCGGCCCTTCGGGTCCTTACTCTTCTGTGAGCCAGAAAAACGACCAGCCTTCTATGGGGCTTTGTTTTCTGGGTGTGCTGAGGGACAATAGAATAATGATCAACAAAGTCAGCTGGTGCCAGTGCTGTCACAGGGCCTGGCATCTGGGAATCCGGTCTATTTACTCAGAGCAGCTGGGTAAGTTTGGAACAACATTCCAGTTCGAAGATCCATTAACCCCTGCGAGGGGCTCCATTCTAACATGGGCATTTTTTACAGGCTAAGTGAGTGTTGATTCCTACTGAGCCCGAGCCCAGGCTCTGGTGAGATAAAGCTGCACTGAGAAATCCTCATAGTCTCACACACTCATGTGCTTAGAAGTTCATATTTGGAGAGGTGTTGGCAGCTATTATGATAATGTGGCTGGAATGATTTACTGCTGTGCTTTGTCCTGTGAAATGTTTGGAGACGCCTAAATAATGCTCTGCGTTTAGGAGGTGCCTGATGCTGATAGAAAGGACTGGGCAGTTTTGGGGTTCCTGGGTCCTATGACAGGAAGACTGCATCTCATTGACTGTTGCACAATTACTGAGCACATGCTCTGCCAAGCACATAATTAGGAATGTCTGACAGGGCAGTTGATAGCGTTCCTGCTATCTATCATATTGGAGCGCATGCACCTGAAATCTTGCTTTCGATTATAAGCCATAGGTGTGTGGAAAGTAGGAAGTGCGACTCTAAAAATATCACCTGAACCACTCAGACTTTTGGACACAGGTTTTTTATTTCGAAATTTCTTCTAAAAAGTAAATTTCTCATCTTCCTCCATGCCAAATGGTCTCATCTCTCATCTTTACTTTTGGAATATCATCTTTGAAATTTCAGGGTCTCATCATCTGTCAGAGCCCTGTTCAGAACTCCTTAGTGTATGCAGGATCTGGGTTGAAATGTTTTTTCTTCCTCTGAGACCTTACAGAAACTTCTTTAGGTAGATCCCAGGTAACTTAGATTTATTTATATATGTACTTTCGCCTTTCCCTACTTTCTCCATCATCTCTAAAATCTCACATGTGCACAATCAGCCTTACTAAGGGTGGTTCCACTTTTGGTGACTAGTGTCTTTACACTAAATAGTCACCGTATCACACTTTCATTAGGTTGAGTATTTGGTGCCATGTTTGTGCGGGAATTGGGGCCATCCCTGATGTGTTCTTTGTGGTTATCAGTGGATGGAGTGGGAAGGCAGAGCCACTGTTAGAGAGTTTAACCGTCGGCGCTGAAGAGAAGACTTTCTCCTGGAAATAGCGAGGCTCGTACAAAACACTGGGAGCAAGAAGGCCAAGGGAAGAAACATGGATCAGGAGACAACATATCCACATGGAAACCACTACTGCACAAAGATTGTCCAATAGGACCCAGAACCACATACCATGGTGGAATATGCCTTTAATCTCAGTTCTCAAAAAGCAGAGGCAGGTGGATGTTTGTGAGGGCAAGGACAGCATGGCCTATGTAGTGAGACTCTCCAAACAAACAAAGAATCAGTAAATAAATAAATAAAACAGAATGACGTAGCTTTGGCTGAGGCTGGTCCTTGAAATGGTATAGGAATGAACTGGGATGCAGTATTATAAAACCATGATTCCAGCCCTGTGGAAAAGCCACTGTGAGCTCATCTGTGTATACAGTAAAGCCCTGTCTCAGGAGAGGAAAGAATATGAAGAGAGGAGAGGAGGGGAGCAAAGCGAGTGGGAGGGGTGAGAGAAGAGGCGAAGAGAAGGGCATTAGAGCTAACCCTGGCACACACTATGAGTCCCAAGGCCACTCCTATCTCCCAGTCCTCCTACCTCGGCTTCACAATCCCTCAGTTATCAGACACATGTCACTTTGGCCAGCTCAACATGATAGGCCTTCTTCCAATTAACTTGAACACGACAGGGCTTTTCACTTGATTTTTATCTCAGAGTTGAGAAATTTGGCATCCAAGCTTTAATCTCGATGCTCAGTTTTTCTCAGTTTATAAACGGCTGACCTTGGATCCAAATCTATGACTTCAACCGAGTCTTTATTCTAGGTGGTAGGGATTTACTCTGATCACTGTAGTAAGACGAAAACTTACCATTCGGACTTGGGGTTGGTTCTCAACCCTGAGCATGTGTGTACCCAGATGATCCACACTTAAAGGGAAAGGAAGGGAAGAAAGATGTTGAACACCCTGGCCTCTTCACTCCCCCCACTATAGTCTCCAGCCAATACCTCTAATAAGTAGAAAGCCAGAGGCAGTAAGCCAGAGATGGAGAAATGTAGTTGGCAAGGTTTTCTTACCTAAAATACAAAGCAATGGAAGGGTGAAGTGGAACTGCACAGGCTCATAATCAACAACACATCCCACATGCCACTCAACTTTGAGCTAATCGTGTAATTTACAAATATGCTATCTTCAATGAGAAGCCCAACTAACTGTAAAATCCTTAAACATGGACCAGTTTGAGCTATCTGTAAGCTAGACTATTCATCCTAAAATAATGCGCAACAATGGGTATTTCTATCTGCTGCTGCATTTTTGCTTTGTAGGTCTTCTGTTGTTGAGGGTGTCTTTCTGTCCTAGAATCAATTCACACCGCAGCAGCACATCCAGGCCTGTCTTGTTTGGAGCAGATCTCACAGAACTGCCTTCTTTCCCTGGAAAACTGCATTTGATACTTCTCAATAAGCCAATTTGTAGGAAAATGTAGGTCGTTTAGAGTGGCAGTCTGTTTTCTAGATGACCTCCAATGATCCTCACCTTTTGGAACTCACTCTTGTGTAGTATCTTCTGTGTTGAATAAAGTCTCAAAGTCAAAGTGATGACACGTCACCCACAAAGCTGAGTTATAAATAGCAACACAGGTTCACCATGATCTCTTAAAGTGGTTGCTACAGAGGACTCTTTTATTCTCCAAGGACAGTCAAGCAATACCCTCGCCTACATTTGAGTTCTGTGACCTTGTCAACAGTTACCACCAACTTTCTAATGTTGAGAATAAACTTGACAAGGAGTGAATATCCCAAGTCAAGACTCAGGATGGATGGTACTCAAGAAAAACTTGATAGCAACCAGGCAAAATCACAGTGTTGTCTGAGTCTTAGCCTCCAATAGCTAACTTATGACTTGGCCCCTATTCTCATGACATATTTCACAAGGGAGTTTGTGAAGTTAAGAACCATGGAAGACATTGCTTGTTAACTAGCTCATAGACAGGCAATGATGTCTTATAGTACCCTGAATGTTGTGCAATAAATTTCTCCAAAAATGCCAGAAAGAGAGAGAGTGAGAGAGAGAGAGAGAGAGAGAGAGAGAGAGGAAAAAGGAGCAAGCGAGAGACAGATACAGAGACAGAGATAGAGAGAGAGACAGATAGATAGTGAGAGAGGGACCACGGAGAGAGAAGTATAGTTCTAAGACAGGATCTTGCCATGAACTTTTAGGCTGGCTTGGAATTCACATTGAATCCCAGGTTGACCTCTAACTTAGAATCCTCTTGCCTGAGCCTCACAACAATTTGCATAGCAGGCTTGTGACACCATAACCAGTTCATTAATATTATATTTCTTCTTCCAATAAACTTGAAAAGTGACTTGGCCAGATTTTTTAACTAATTTTATTTCACATTTGAGGAAATTGATAGGGAGACTTAATTAACCAAGATGCCTGAATTTCCTTAGCAAGTAAGCAGACATTAGATCCAAACCCAGATCTTCAGTCTACGCTCCCACATTGTAATTGCTGGGGATGTTGTTAATCAATATAGACAAGGCTAGAGAAGTGGGGCCAGGTTTTTCCTTTGCTCCTCACCACTGAGCATGAATGTGCATAGCTGATTACATCGACAAGGGTCAAACAGGACAATACAACACACAACGATGGTGTTGACCTACCCTAGGTGTCTAGGAAGAGTGAGCTGTGCCTGTTATAGACAGAATACTGCTGGACACAACTGCTCTTGTTCATCCCCCTGTCTGCTAATCCTTTCCAGATCTCTAATCTAAGCATCTTGAAAATCTAGCTGTAGTTTTATTTTTTCTTTCTTCTCAAGGCTTTGCTCAAGATCATAGACACATGTGCTTGGAACGTTCTGATTCTCTGTTAGAATGTGTTTCCCATTTGGGATTTCACTGAAAACCTCTGTTATCCAGAACAACACTACAGACTCCAAGATGCTAAATAACAAGTCATATTTGATAATGCATGCATTCCTTTTCTGGGACAGATGAAAATAAATGTGTATACCAAAGATTTCCACTAATAACTTATTTATTACAAAAGGAAAATTGTCAAGCACTACAATATATATATATATATGTGTATGTATATATATATATATATATATTCATGACTTCCTTTACTTCCTACCATTACATAGATAATGTCCTGATTTTTTTCCAAGCTGAGTATTGGGGTCAAAATTAGTTCCCACACTGGGTTATGAAGTCCAGTATAAATAGTATTCATTCATATATTCTACTTCCTTTTCACCCCAAACCCTTGACCGTTTACTTACTAGGAAATGAGAGTGAGATAAACATAAGATGACACTGGAGAGAGGGA